>NW_027507785.1:274846985-275446985 GCF_037356315.1 Lithobates pipiens | reverse complement strand
TGACACCGGAGGGGGGGAGGGTTCCGATCAGTGGAAGTTCCACTTTAGGGTGGAACCCCGCTTTAAATGAAGAGAAGACCTGTTTCCATCAGTATTGCCTGTACATTCTGTATTTTGTTTTCCCCCCTGGAAGATGAATTGCTTGGTGTAAAGCTGGCCCCCCTTCTCCAAACAGTACCCTCTAGTGGTGGCTAGAAACAGCTGTTTTACAGTTAGTAATTTGTAAAGCTTTTTTTTTTCTTTACATAACAAACATGTTATACTTACCTCCTCTGTGCAAAAGTTTTGCACAGTGTGGCCCCAATTCTCCTTTTCTAGGGTACCTCTGCGGCGCTCCTGGCTCCTCCTCCTCTTCTCGAGTGCCCCCATGGAGAGCTGCATTCCATGGGAGCACTTGCGCCCAAGTCCTGCATAGAATGCATTAAGGTGAAAACCGCGAGAGTTTACAACCCCTTAAAGTCTGATGCAGAAGCAAGGCCAGGCAATGCTGCTGGAAACATATCTCTTCAGTAGAGCTGACTTTTCATATTGGCATTTTCATAGGCTGCAGGAACAAGTAGAAATGCATAATATTTTAAAAGTTACCACTCAGACTGTTTGTATAATGGGGGTTAAAGCAGGGTGTGTTATGTAAATAAGGCTTAACTTTGTGCCCACAGTCCACGTCTCTATCCCTCTAAAGTTCTGCTTCAATGCATCCCTAGTTCCTATCATCCTGCAGTTCCATTTGAGAGTGTCATATTTCCTCAGTCTATTGTAAAGCTGGCTATACACATCTCAACTTTCTGCCGAATTGGCAAATATACAAGATGTGGGTTGTCCAGTTGGCACAACCTGGCTCTGCAAAACTGAGTTGATAAATTGAAGGAGCCGGGTAAAAAATTGTCAGACGAGCAGTGACTACATCTTATCAGATGCAGTCATTGGGTATTTATGGAACTATGCGTGCTGTAGCTGTCTGAATATAAAGGCCAGCAGGGGAAGATTCCTTCATCCATGGGGTTTAGCACATGTATGGCTAGCTTTTGTCTGTCACTGGGCAAAGATAGCTGGAGGTTGACAAAACCAAAAGAGCACAGGGTGAAACTTTAGAACAGCAGATTGAATGGTGGGAAACAAATATTAGCCATATTTACATGCAGTTTTCCTTCAGCCTCCTCTATTGAAGTGTATAGAGGTGTGTTGCCCTTTAGATAACTTATCATGAAACTAAGAATATAGTCACATATTATTGCTAGCCTTTATTATTTTCAGTACCTGTTGAGCCATTAAATAATGTGGTAGATTGATAGGTGCACCTTAGCCTGTAGCTTTTTTTTTTTCCCCCTCACGCTTGCTGTTACACACAGCGTTGACTTTACTAAAATAAAAATTGTTCTATGTAAGTGGAATTCCATATATTACTTTGTAACAAAGTTTTAACTATCACAAGGCTGACTTCTGTCTCAGGTCTAAGCAACTGGTGTGCAGAACCCATCGTGCTGTGAAATGAGAAGTGCTTCTAGCTCTGTTTTCTGTATATTTGTCTTGGCTTTCCTAAATGCAAACTTTGGCATATGACACAGTTCTTTTGGCGCAGAGTTGAACGTGGGTAACGTTGTTTGCTTCCTAAACAATCTACTGGACTGTGAATGGTTGAAAGTACAACAGGACGTCAATGTGTTCAGGTTTGGGCTACCTAGACTCAACTTATTTGGGAAATGTTTATCCTAGCATACATTGTAAGCGTTTGTGAAGGTCCTGGACATTTAGTACTATAACAATTTATTACAGGTTCTGTTAGTGAGTCCTGTGGGTGCCTGAATAAAATAACCTGGACTTAAACTTGATTACATTCTAGCAGTGCAGTTTAAAAGCTGCACAAATACACGTTAGCTCTGCTTTTCTGGACCTTTTGCACCGGTGGTTGGTATCAGTAAGTTGACATTCTTTAAAGGGTTGAGTTGTTAATAAAAAGCAAGCTCCCCTTCGAATTGGAGCTGTACAAAACCCTTTGTTTGCATGTACAGTATTTTTGTAGATTTGTGACTGCTGATTGTGCCACAGATAGGTGGACTCTAACCTCCATGCATATTCATTGCATGCTGTTTCCTGCAGAGAGCCGTTAAAGCATCAAACGCATAGAAGTCCTTTTGCCATAATTTTCCCTCCACAACAGTCAGTAGGTCAAATGACCCAAAGAAGTCAGGCTGGTAACTCTGTGCCATCCATGAAATCATTTTGAATCGCTGGCAGATTTGCAGCGATTCTACCTGCAATTTCAAAGCGCCGAAGTGTGGATGACACATCAGAGTGCGCATTTGAGATGCCATTCATTAGTATGGCACCTAAAATCGTGGTGCCATTGTGGTAATCTGCATCACGTGAATCTTGTTGTCCAAAAAAAAGTTCAGGGACTACTTTTGAATGAATCCTTGCAGAACTGCACCGCAATTTTAGGTGCAATTCAAATAAATGGCACCCCAAATGTGAGATTTGTTATTCACACCTCGGGGATTGTAAATTGTGGGCAAAATCATGGGAAATCTGCCCGCTATTCAAAACACAGAGGTGTGAATGCAGCCTTATTAGCTACCTGATGAAACTGAGCAGTAGACAGCTAAATGGCCTTACTCTTAGCGCTGTGCTATTAGTAAGTAAGACTGTATAGCCAAAATGCGTAAGCCTGTCCACTAAATTTCACCATGTAGATAATAAAGGTTTATATTTCACAGATGGCACAGAGATGTTGGCCTGACTTGGATATGTTGATTGCTACAAGGAGTGTGGAGGCACTTGAGTCTGAGCACTGGTGGTTCCAGCCTCAAAGTCCATGTGGTTGAGTGTTTTCCTCCCTGTAGGGGGAAATGACTGCACCAAAAACATCATTCATTGTGTAGACCAAAAGTGCTGCTACCCTTTTGAAGAATTACCGTAATGAATTGGATGTAGCCCTGCTGCAGTGTTTGAAGTGAACCCAACTGCAACAGGGCAGAGCTATTAACAATTCTAACATGATAGATATGGAACACCAATATGTACATTTGTCCCACACTGTGGAGGATAGTTGGCAGTAGCAATAGTTCACCTTAAATTATACACAGTCCCATCCAGAAGTATTGCCAGATGTAATTAAAAATATTACCCATGTTTTGTTCAAAGCTAGTCAAGAAAATTTAAACCCTTTCTTAGATTTCCCTAGAAAAGAATAAGCCTTCAGCGTGGCAGCCCAAATCTTGCGTTCGTAGGGATATTCTGTAGTACTCTTTATCTGTTGACTCTGTGCCTTCAGGACTTTGAGCAGCTGACTTTTGACTTTTGGGTCAAAATTGTTTGTTTTCAAAATCGGTAAAGCCGATTGTGTCTGTTCTTCATTCATTGCCATCACTGACCTTTTCTCTGTAAACCTCTTGAAAGCAATGATAGTAAAGCGAGAAGCACTCCACACTTCACAGACTGCAGGCTATACCCTAATCGATCCGCATTCTGCTCTTTCAGCTGGATTCAGTTTATGATTATTATTATTAATAATTTCTTTGTTCTTTTGGCTCATACCAGTCTCTCAGAGACATTCTGCAGCTATTAATCACCTTTTTGGGTGGAGTTAAATTGTTTTTGTTTTGTTTTTTTGTTTTCTTTTATTTTGTTTTTGTTTTTTTTTAACTTTTTAACTTTTTGATGCATTTTGCTTGAAAAAAGAGCTTGTGATATTCACCAATCTTATTGATTGTTCTGTGACTGTGCCCTGCAGAGGTTTAATAAAACTATATAAAAAAAAAAGTGTCTGTGATTTGAATGGATTGTGATTTAATATATTTCAAAGCGTTACCCAATTAATGACCATGCTATAGCCGAATGATGACTACAGCACAGCTTGATAACTCTGGGAGGGAGTACTATGACATCCTTCCAGAATTGCTCTCCCTGGGGCGTGCGCACGTTAGTATCCATGACACCGGGTCCCCTGCATCACGGTAAATGGCCGCTGACAGCGGCTGTTTACCACGTGATCGCTTCATTAAATGATGGAGCGATCACTTGTAAACAAACCGGCGTCATGTCCGGTTCCTGTCTCCCCTCTTTGTACCGATCGGTGCGGGGAGAGATCTTGTGCAGCAGCACCGTGGGCTGTAAATGTACCCACAGCCCTGCTCTGTGACAATTCGGGGACTCAGCCATCCCGTTTATAATCAGCAATACTTTGACATCCATCTATACTCAGCAATACTCATTCATCCATCCATACTCGGCCATCCATCAATACTCATCCACCCATGCTCAGCCATCCCATTTACCCCCAGCCATACTCATCCATCCATGCTCAGCCATCCCATCTATACTCGGCTGCACACAGCCATATTTGGCCATGGCTCATCCATCCCACATTCATGCTCATCCATGTCACATCAGTTCTCATCCATGCCTCTACAGTGCCTCACAAAAGTGTAATAGGTAGTCAAATTAGATTTGAAATTTATGCCCCTAGAACACCTGATGCTGCTCCCTGCATTTTAGGCCTCTCTATGTGGACAGGCTGTGAAAGTCTCCCACATGTGGTATTTTTATACTCGGGAGTAGAAGAATCTATTTTGGTGTGTAATTTTTGGTATGTACATGCTATGTGTTAGAGATATATTGTATAAATGGACAACTTTGTGTTTAAAAGAAAAAAAAATGCTATTTCATTTTATTTCCACATTTTCCAAAAACTTGTAGAAAAAAATGACATGTTTAAAATACTCAATATGCCTCATAGATTATACGTTTGGGTGTTTTCTTTTCAAAATGGGGTAATTTTTGCAACATTTCCATTCCTGCTACTAATTTTGTGGAAGTCAGTCTCATGTCACAGTTCATACACCATTGCAAGACTGAGCACAGCAACAAGACACAAGGTAGTTATAGGACTGTAGATGCAGTGGTCGGCCAAGGAAACCATGCAGCAGATGAAATGCACATCCTGCATACGTTCAACATCGGAAGATGCCCAGTAGTGCCATCAGCACAGAACTGACAGACACCAGTGGGACCCAGATACACCCATCTACTGTCTGGCCGGAAGTGGTCTTCATGGAAGAATTGCAGCCAAAAAGCCATTCCTCTAATGTGGAAACAAGTCTAAGTGTCTCAACTATGCATGAAAACATAGGAACTGGGGTGCAGAAAAATTGCAGCAGGTGCTCTTAACTGGTGAAAATTTTGAATATTTGGCTGTAGCAGGAGGCAGTTTGTTCACCAAAGGGCTGGAGAGCAAAAAAGTAATGAGTGTTTGCAGGCCAAAGTGAAGCATGGTGGTGGTTCCTTGTAAGTTTGGAGCGGCATTTCTGAAAATTGAGTTTGAGATTTTGCCAAGATAAATGGTGTCCTCACTTACTAGAAATACAGGCAGATTTCATCATGCCATACCATCAAGGTGATGTGTGATTGGCGCCAAATTTATTCTGCAGCATGAAAAAGACCCCATATGTACAGCCAATGTCATTAAGAACTATCTTCAGCATAAAGAACAAGGAGACCTGGAAGTGAATTCCCCCACCCCCCCCCCCACAGAGCCTGAGCTCAACATTGAGTCTGTCTGGGATCACATGACGAGATGGGAGGATTTGAAGCAGCCTACATCCACAGAAGATCTGGGGTTGGTTCTCCCAAGATGTTTGGAACCTACCTGCTGAGTGCCTTCAAAAACTGTGCAAGTGTACCTAGAAGTAGTGATGGACGAACTTCCGACGGGACGTAACGACGGGACGGGATAGTTCGCGAACCGTAACGTTCGCGGCGGGCCCCATTGACTTCAATGGGAGGCGAACTTTGCAAACCTGCAGGTCAAATTTGCAGCCACAAAATAATTACTAGCTGTGCAAATATAGTCCCACCACATGGCCAATGACATAACACATGTATGAGGTGAATCTGGGATCGACAACTACAAGCATTCTTTTTTTATATGTGAAATTGTTGTGACAATTCAGGACTGTGGAGCGCATGAAGGCAATGGAGGAGAGGGAAGGTCAGGGTAGGCAAAGAAGAGGGTGCAGGAGATGATCACCAGCAGCGTGACATACAGCAATGACACCTGCACCGTGATGGAGAGCACTGACATCAGCAGCGTGACATAAAGCACTGACACCAGCACCGTGATAGAGAGCACTGACATCAGCAGTGTGACATACAGCAATGACACCTACACCGTGATATACAGCACTGACACCAGCACCGTGATATACAGCACTGACATCGGCAGCGTGACATAAAGCACTCACACCAGCACCGTGATATACAGCACTGACACCTGCACTGTAAACAGCCCCAGGAGGAAGTCAGCATAGCACAGGGATGGTGGGAGCCCCTCATAATGAGCATAGCACAGGGATGGTGGGAGCCCCTCATAATATGCACAGCAGAGGTACAGCCCCAGGAGGAAGTCAGAACAGCACAGGGATGGTGGGTGCCCCTCATAATAAGCAGCCCCAGTAGAAATATGACACCGCTCAACCTCTTCAAACAGGAGGGTACGGGCATATAGTACGGTGTGCTTTTTTTTGGACAAGGAAGTGAGCCAAATGAAGAAAGAAGGTCTGTGTGCTCGATTAAAAAAATCGTTTATAGACATATACATGGTCTACTGGTCACATGTGTTGAATTCCTCCGAGATCCATGCCTCATTCATTTTTAGAAATGTGAGGTAGTTAACACTGTCGTGAGCTAGGCGAGTACGCTCATCTGTCACGATCCCCCCCTGCTGCGCTGAATGTCCTTTCGGACAGGACACTGGACGAGGGGCAAGCCAACAGTTCGATTGCAAGCTCTGGCCAGAGGTCAAGCCTGCCCACCCAGTAGTCCAGGGGTTCATCACTCCTCAGAGTGTCCACATCGGCCGTTAACCCGATGTAGTCAGACACCTGACTGTCTAGGCGTTCCCTGATGCTGGATCCGGATTACACCTGTCGATGGGTCGGCTGAAAGAATTACCTCATATCCGAAGTCACCAACACATCTTCAAACCGGCCTCTTCTTGCAGGCGCTGTTGGATTGGTACCTGCAACTCCTTCTCTGGGAGTGGGAATTGCCATTTTGTGTTTTGTACCAGGGGTCTAAGTTGCCACCCAGTACTGTCCTTGACCCTTATGCTTTTTATACAGGGGTCCCTATTAAAACACTGGAGCATGAAGGCCCCCATTTGCACTAAACTGGAAGCGGTGTGGTGGCCTGGCTCCTGCTCATCATCCAGGATAATGTCGTCCTCTTCATTCTCCTCTCCCCATCCACGCACAACAGGGATCCCAGAAAGGTTTAAAGCATGCTCTTCTTGCTCCTCATCTGCCCCGGCACCATCCTCCTCTGACTCCTCTTCAGACTCCTGTTGTTCACTTGTCTCAGATAGAGTAGCCCCCCTGGGAATTCATCCAGCATTGCGACTTCCTCATCTTCCCGCTCCTGCTCCTCCACAGCTTGATCAATGACACGACGCAATGCACGCTCCATAAAGCAAGCATAAGGTAGCATGTCACTGATGGCGCCATGGCTGCGACTGACCAGTTTGGTGATCTCCACAAATGGCCGCAGAAGTCTGCATGCGTCGCGCATGAGCAGCCACTGGCGCGGTGAAAAAAAAAACAGCTCCCCAGAACCTGTTCTGCCGCAGAGTTCATACAGGTAGATGTTAACTGCACGTTTCTGCTGGAGCAGCCTATCAAGCATATAGAAGGTTGAGTTCCATCGTGTCGGGCAATCGCAAATAAGACGTCTGACCAGCAGATTGTGTCGCCGCTGAATGTCAGCAAGGTGAGCCATGGCTGTGTAAGATCTTCTGAAATGGGCCCAGATTTTCCTTGCCTGCCGCAAGATGTCTTGGACCCCAGGGTATTTGACAACGAATCGCTGCACGACCAAGTTTAAGACGGGTGCCATGCATGGCACGTGCGTAATTTTGCCCTGTTTCAATGCGCTAAGCAGATTGGCACCGTTGTCACACACCACTTTACCAACTTTCAAATTGAGCGGTGTTAACCACTGATCTGCCTGTGAACGCAAAGCTTAAAGGAGTGCCGGGCCAGTGTGGCTCTTGGCTTCCAGGCACAACAGACGCAGCACAGCATGGCAACGTCTCACCTGGCATGTCGAATAGGTTCTGGGGAGCTTGGGCGGCGCAGCGGAAGAGACGCTAGCAGCAGAAAAGGAGGAGTCAGCCGAGGAGGAGAGGGAGGAGGATGGAGTAGGAGAAGAAGAGCCAGGCCTGCATGCAATCCGTGGCGGTAAAACCAAATCTACACGGGTGCCACGGTTTACATGCTTGACGGCTGTCAGAAGGTTCACCCAGTGGGCAGTAAAAGTGATATACCTTCCCTGCCCGTGTTTGCTAGACCATGTGTCTGTGGTCAGATGTATCTTGGCACCGACACTGTGTGCCAGAGATGCATTCACTTGCCGCTAAACATGGCCATATAGCTCTGGGATGCCCTTCTCTGAGAAATACTTCCTTCCTGGGGACCTTCCATTGTGGTGTTCCAATGGCCACAAATTTTCGAAAGGCCTCCGAGTCCACCGGTTTATATGGCAGTAGTTGGCGGGCTATCAGTTCTGACAAGTTAGCCGTCAACCGCTGGGCAAGAGGGTTATCCGGCGTCATCATTTTTTTACGCTCGAACATTAGGCCCACGGAAGCCTGCCTTTTTGCAGAAAAATGTGAGCTTGGCGTGATGGAAGGTGGAGTGGAGGACAATTGTTAGGAGAGAGGAGAAGGAGAAGTAGAAGACTAGGCTAGACGGTGAGAGCCTGGAGTGTGGCTTTGTGTGTTCCGTTGCTCCCACTGGGCTCGGTGATGGCGGCTCATGTGCCTTCTTAAGGCGGTCGTCCCTAGGTGAGTGTTGGGCTTACCACGACTAATGCGTTGACTGCAAAGATTGCAGATGGCAACGCTATTGTCAGCAGCGGACACGTTAAAAAAAAAAGCCCACACTGCGGAGCCATGTGCCGGCGTCCTGGGAGCGCCAGATGTGACCGTACATGGTCGATGACTCGCTCCTGTTACATTAGCAGTCTGCTTTGTCCCTCCTGTGCAATGTAAGTTATTCCTGCTTCTCCTCCCTATCTGCTGGTCCATATCTCCCTCTGAACTCCCCTCCTCTTCCTCTCTTGTGGGCACCCACGTGACATCACTAGACACGTCATCATCGACGTCACCTTCCCCACCGCTATAAGTAGAGATCTCGGAGTAGGCAGCAACACCAGGGAACAACCTCCTCCTTGGGCAGATCTGGGTACTGTCGTCAGACTGCTGAGTGGCGGTTGTTGCTACCTCCTCTTCCTGATCCAATGCCAAGAGTGGCTGCGCATCAGAAATGTCTTGATATGGATCGGAAAATAATTCCTGTGACTCAAGCGGAAGGTATGTGGTGGTGGTGTTGGTGGTAGTGTCTTTGGGTGTGCACATAGCAGAGAGTGAAGAAGAGGGTGCAGATCGAGAGGATGAGGAGGGTGCAGAAGAGTAAGGCTGAGCGAGCCACTCAACCAAGTCTGGTGCGTCCTTTAAAGTAATTGAACGCACCTTCTGCAACTTCCCACTTTGGCTCAAGCCTGTTGCTCCTGCCCTACCCCTACCACCCCTGCGGAAGGGCCTGCCTCTTCCTCTGCCTGTCATTTTTTAAATGACCCTGTGACAAAATGCTCAGTCCCTATACTGATAAAGGACTGCTGCAGTATAGGTCAGCAGTAGTGCACCTCAACCCTATATATTGTGGACCTATACCAGTCCTTAAGGTATAGCAGACTGTACCTCACTCAACCCTATGTACTGTAGTACCCTATACCTTACCAGTCCTTATAAGGACCTTTGTGGAACTAGTAGGTCGTGAATGATTAGCAGACTGTACCTCAGTCCCTATACTGATAAAGGACTACTGCAGCAGAAGGGCAGCAGTCAAGTATAATATTCTTTCTATATTTGGAAGAAAGAATATTTTACGTGTACAAGCCTATTACCATACCAGTCCTGAAAAGAACCTTTGTGGACCTAATAGTAACAGCTACTGATTAAACTGACTGTCCCTCACTGCCTCACACACAGCTTCCTGCCTGTCCCCATTTAAACTGACAAAACAGAGGCTGCTGGAACAATAACTTGAATAGCACTCAAAACTATATCCTGTATTACTTTACCATACCAGTCCTGAAAAAGACTTTTGTGGACCTAATAGTAACAGCTGTTGATTAAACTGCCTGTCCCTGCTGCACACAGCGTCCTGTCCCTCTCTCTACACTGAGAAGACAGGCTGCTGCAACAATCACTAGCACAGCAGTGCCTCAAACCTATATCCTGAACTACACCTAACACCTATACCAGTCCTGAAAAGAACTTTTGTGGACCAAATAGCTAGCTATTTGGGTCACTGTAGTCTCTCCCTGCTCCACACAGCAACCTCTCCCTATAGTGACATACGAAAGAATGTAAAATGGCCACCGGATTGGGTCTATTTATAAGTTAGGGGCAAGTGTCCATGTGCTGTAATGTCTCAATTGGCTGTCCTGTACCCCATGATGGATGTGTCATCATAGGTCAAAGTTCTTTTACACAGTAAACACGGAAGTCCGCCGGGCGAACAGCTGAAATTCGCCGCAAAACGACCGCCGGGCGAACCGTTCGGCCATCCCTACCTAGAAGAATTGATACTGTTTTGAAGGCAAAGGGTGGTCACACCAAATATTGAGTTGATGTTGATTTGGATTTCTGTTCATTTACTTTACATTTTTTTAATTGTTGATAAAAATAAACTATTGACACTTCCTTTTCTGAACTTTCCGTGCATTCTCACACTGGCCTAAAACTCTTGCACAGTAGTGTAGTTCTTGGGGTGTACCTAATGCCAATAGAAATGGAGCTCCTAGCAGTTGCCAATGCTAGACTTTTTACAAGGTGATGTCACGGGGAATAATAAATGCTGATTCTTGTTACAAGATGAAAACAAAAAAGAATGCAGGGACAAGCGCTAATAATGAGGGGGGGTTTGAGGTAAATCTATTTTAAATAGTATTCTGTATTACTAATATTTTGTAGCTATTAGACCAAGAAAAAATGTTGACCTTCCTTATGCATGGTATTTTATTTGTTACACCTTTAAAAATTGCTACATCACAGCATGCATTCAAACAAAACAGTAATTATGCTATTTATATACTACCAGTCATATTTGTTTAATATTAAAAACATTTCTTTACACATATATACATTTAAACATACCCAACTGTTCTAAAAGCCATACAGATTTTTCCATATTTATAATTTAATTATATCTAACACTTCATATAGTATAAATGGGTAGCTATATTATAATTGGCCCTGGAATGTCCATTTATTATTCCAGCATAAAGTTCTTTATTTTTTACACATTGACAAACATTCCTCATGATCCTGTGTTGGGGGTCCCCCTCCCCACCTCCAAATGTCCACTCTCGCCTATGATGGTAGGTAAGCTTGATTCCATATTTGCATTATAACAGAAGTCAAGATTTAATAGTTGTATAAGAAGAGCTGTGTCAAGCAACAATAGCTGTGCAGTAAATGCTTAAAATGGGCTCTCAGTGCCAATTCACACTAATGCGGTGCGGCATTCACAGCGAATTCTGTGCAGTTTCTGCACCGCATCAAAATCGCACCCCGTTTATGCGAACTGCTGCAGGTGTGTATGTAAAGTCAATGACACCCTGAAATCGGTTTGCAAAATCCAGTGCAATTTTCAGAATAAGTTCCAATTCTGGTGCAGCAAAAGAAAGAAAAGGGTCCTGCACTGCTTTGGGGTGAATGTGGTGTGATTTGAGCAATACAGAATGATGGCTAAAATCGCACTGCTGCAGATTCACATGTGATTTGAACAGGAATGCGGTTTGTTTCCTGTGCAAATCGTATGCCGTTCCTGCACCGCATCCAGTGTGAACCGGGACTAAAGCCTAAACATATTTTACCTTAAAGTGGATGTAAACGCTCACATATACCCAGTGAAGTGAACAGCCTCAGATGATACACAGGTGAAACAATTCTCCCTACATAAGTTTTATATGCATATCTGCTGTCTTCATCTTTACATACTGTTTAGAAAGTTCAGATCGTGTTAGATTTCTCTTATATTCACCGACAGCTCCTCTCTGTAACAAAATGGTTTGTCAGCCCTATCACTGGAGATAACTAGGCAAGTTGTAATACAACACTTCAGAACTTTTAGTTCTGCCCAGGGGGCAGTCCCTAGGCTACAACCCCTCGGCAGACCACGACCTACCTCGGCTCCAGAGGTGGTCGGTGAGCTTTGTGCTACGGGGCTTACATATGATCGGGCTACTGATGTCTGCGTCACAGTATGCCGAGGCCAGTAGTCTTCCCTGTACTGATCAGGAGCTGACTACCGTGGAATGTCTCCCAGCTTCAGGACTAGCAAGTACAGCTCTCCCTGCCTGTCAGGGTGGAGCAGCTGGGCA
The DNA here is from genome assembly GCF_037356315.1 of Lithobates pipiens. Lineage (NCBI taxonomy): Eukaryota > Metazoa > Chordata > Amphibia > Anura > Ranidae > Lithobates > Lithobates pipiens. The sequence continues at coordinate 275,434,544 of NW_027507785.1, read as the reverse complement.
TTCCCTGGGAGGACAATTCGGGGGCCCCCCTCACCCCCTCTCTTCTCTCCCCTGTCCCTGACTCCCTCCTTTCCCCCCCTCACGGGGGGGCAGTACATGTGCTGAGAGGTGTGTGTGTGTGCACCTGGGCTCTCACCTGGGGGTTTTAGTTGTGCTGGGTCCTGCAGCTTATCCCGCTGGATGCCTGTTTAGTCATGCCCCTGTGTGGGTGCAGCGCTGTGCCTGACACATGTTCTCTCTAGTCCCCCATAGCACTCTTCGGCGGCCATTTTAAGTATGGGCAAGGATCAGACTGGCTTCAGGCAGCCATTTCCTGGTGATTCTCTAATGAGAACACCAATGGCCATTTTCTTGTAGCCGGACCACGTTTTGGTGCTCTAGCGGCTTCCCCTGCCCCCCTTTGCAACAAGAAAGGTGCTGCACCTGCCCCCCCAGTCCTCTGGGGAGAGCTCTGACCCAGACTCGGGTCCTGCTGAGGCCGGTGACCCCCTACTCTGTCTTGACGCTGACCAGGACCATGAGGACGAGTCCGGGTCTGTGCGCGACAAAGTGCTAGTTGGAGCACTTATCACAGCTGTGTGTGATACCCTGAAGATTCAGGAGCCAGCGGATCCCTCTGCTGATGTACCAGTCCCTTTTGGGTCCCGCAAGCCAGCACGTTCACCTAAGGTGTTCCCGTATCTGACTTATTTTGACAAGTTCATTTACAAGGAATGGGGTCGCCCGCAATGGACCTTTTCAGTCCCCAAATACATGGTGTGTTACCCCTTTGAGGAAAGCCTTCTCAAACGGTTGGCTCCTCTGGTCGTGGACCCCCCAGTATCCAGGTTAAATAAAGTAACCACGATCCCGGTTGAGGGAACTCCTGCATTCAAGGATCCTACGGATAGGAAGGCAGAGGCGGTGGCTCGTTCCTTGTTTACGGTTGTGGGGTCAGCCTTGCGACCTGTACTGGCATCCGCACTGGTGTCGCAGACACTGACTGAGTGGGCAAAAGTTTTTGCACAGCGAATTGGGAGAGCAACAGGCCTCCCCTGTCTGCGTGGAACTAGCAGACCAACCAGTCGGGGAAGCCCATTACCAATTTGTGGCTCTTCCCTTTGGTGTGGCATCAGCCCTCAGAGCCTTTACCAAGGTACTGGCTCCAGTATTAGCGTTGCTGAGACAACGTGGAATCGCGGTCGTGGGCTACCTGGACGATTTCCTCCTGGGGGCATCTTCCGCCTCAGAATTAGAGGATGTGGCGATCACCATGCAGACCCTGCAAAAATTTGGGTGGCTGTTGAACCTAAAGAAGTTGGTAATTGTGCCGTCCCAGCGTCTGGAGTACCTAGGTTTACTGTTGGACTCCAGGGAAGTGAGAGTTTTTCTCCTTTCAGCCAAATTGCAGACTGTCAGGTCTGCGGTAAAATTGCTGATGCACCGCAAGTGGTCGTCGTCCGGTTTTGCATGCGAGTACTGGGACTCATGGTAGCCTCCTTTGAGGTAGAGTACTGCAGAAGGAGATCTTGTTGAAATGGGACAAATCTCAGTTGTCCCTGGATCGACAGATCCAGGTGAGCCAGCCAGTCAGGGACTCTGATCTGGTGGTTGAGGTCCCCGGTGATTCAGTCCGGAAAATCGTTCCTTCCTCTGAAATGGACGGTGATCACAACGGACGCCAGCCTATCCGGCTGGGGTGGAGTGATGGGGATCCAGTCGGCTCAGGGCCTCTTTTCGACAAAAGAATCCTAGTTGCCGATCAATCTGCTCGAATTGAGAGCGAACAGGCTATGCCTCTACACATGGTCGATGTGTCTTCAAGGGCGTCCGATCAGGATACAGTCGGACAACGCCATGGCTGTGGTGTACATAAATCACCAAGGGGGAACAAGAAGCTCAGCCGCTGCTCGGGAGGTCGCTCACATACTTCGGTGGGCAGAGCGACACGTACCGGCCCTGTTGGCCATTTACATCCCAGCAGTGGAAAATTGGCAGGTGGACTATATGAGCCGCCCGATGCTGAACCCAGGTGAACGGGCATTGCATCCGGAGATATTCAGACTGCTGTGCCTGAAGTGGGGCACACCGGATGTGGATCTATTGGCCTCCTGTCTCAATCGAAAGGTGCCAAGATTTGTGTCCAGGACAAGAGATCCGTTGGCAGACGCGTCAGACGCGCTGGTGGCTCCGTGGGATCAGTACCAGCTGATCTACGCCTTTCCTCCACTGAAACTGTTGCCACGTCTGCTTCACAGAGTGGAAGTCGAGGGGATTCCAGTAATCCTTGTTTCCCCAGATTGGCCTCAGCGGTCCTGGTACGTGGACCTGGTGCGTCAGGTGGCAGACGCTCCCTGGCGACTGCCTTTTGCGAGAGGACTTCCTATCTCAAGGTCCAATCTTTCATCCTGCTTTACCATCGCTGGCTTTAACGGCATGGCTTTTGAGAGCCAGGTGTTGAGGAACCAGGGTCTGTCGGACTCGATGATTCCAACTATGTTGAGGGTACGGAAATTTTCTTCTCGGAAGATATACCATCGTACCTGGAAGGCCTACATCTCCATGTGTGAGGAGAAAGGGTGGTTTTAGCGTTCCTTTTCCATAGCAAGGATCCTGCTGTTTCTCCAGCAAGGAGTAGACCAGAGATTGGCATTGAGCACCATCAAGGGGCAAATCTCAGCCTTGGCTGTCTTTTTTTTCAACGACCCCTGGCATCGCACTCCTTAGTGGGTACCTTTTTGTTCAGGGGGTACGACATGTTGTCCCGGATTTGAACCTGGTGTTGTCTGCGCTTTAAAAACCGCCGTTTGAAAATATCAGGGAGATTCCCCTGTTGACTCTTTCCCAGAAAGTGGTCTTTCTAGTGGCCATCACATCGGCCAGGAGGGTTTCAGAATTGGCAGCCTTTTCCTGAAAGTCGCCTTATCTGGTCATCCACAGGGATAAGGTGTTGTTGCGTCTTTTCTACCGAAGGTGGTCTCGGCTTTTCATATCAATGAGGACATTGTATTACCATCGTTGTGTCCTAAGCCAAAGCACCCCAAAGAGGTGGCCCTTCACGCTCTCGACATGGTTAGGGCTCTGAAGATGTATTTGTCTGCCACGGCTCCCTTTCGGAAGTCAAACTCACTGTTTGTTTCGGTGGCTGGTCTAAAGAAGGGTATGGTGGTCTCATCGGCCATTTCCAGGTGGATCAGACAGATTGTAGTACAAGCCTACGCCTTGAAGGGGCAGGTGCCCCCCTTTCCGGTCACGGCCCACTCTATAAGGGCAATCGCAACGTCTTGGGCCTTCCGTCACCAAGCATTGGTTGCTCAGGTGTGTAAGGCGGCGACTTGGTCGTCTGTCCATACATTTACCAAGTTCTACAAGGTAGACGTTAGTGAATCAGCTGATGCCTGTTTTGGCCGCAAAGTTTTTCAGGCGGCCGTGTAGTTGCAATTCCATATGCAATCAATATTTTTTCCTGGTTTTTCGATAAAAACGCAGTACTGGTATGTTAATGCACTGTTGCATTATTTCTGCAAATGTTGCAGTCTTGGGGATCACTCCTGTTGAGGATACCCGGTTATGTGGTGGTGTTTTTCCACACACTGTTTTTTTGTGGGTTTAGTTTTACTAGTTCCCACTTGCCATGGTGGATGAAGTTCTGATGCTGTTTTTCCCACCCCTTGTTTGGCACTGCTTGGGGACATCCCATTTTGTTAGGAGCTGTGTCGGTCGGTGAATATAAGAGAAAATAGGATTTTTGTACTCACCGTAAAATCCTTTTCTCTGTAATTCACCGACCGACACAGCACCCGCCCCTCCTTTTTTCTCTTTACGTTATACTGCTTGTTGACGTACTGAGTTCTGCTAGAGCAGGCTGTGGGGTTGTAGCCTAGGGACCGCCCCCTGGGCAGAACTAAAAGTTCTGAAGTGTTGTATTACAACTTTCCTAGTTATCTCCAGTGATAGGGCTGACAACCCATTTTGTTAGAGAGGAGCTGTGTCGGTCGGTGAATTACAGAGAAAAGGATTTTACGGTGAGTACAAAAATCCTATTTTTCTCTTCCTGGTTAGCACCGCAGTGAACTCTGGGCATCCAACGAAGACAGCTGATTGGAGGAAAGGCACACATCTCCTCTCCTCATAGATAGAGAATTTCAGAGCTGATCGTTGAATAGTTCAGGGCTCTGCTAATTTATTTATAGCATCCTCATCAACACAAAACTTCTGCTGCTTTTATCATATGCGATGGAGAACTTTTCAGAAATTATCAGGCTGATGACAGAAGAACGGAGCAGGAGATGGCTACAGGACATAGCGTTTTGAAGAGGGATAATAAAACACTGCAGATATATGCCTAGCTCAAATTTCATGAGTCTGGTTTACATCCACTTTAAAGCAGTATCTGCATTAGGATAAAAATAATTTCAAGCTGTCAGTCGAATCCTGCAACAAGAGAGCAAGGGGTTGGCCCAAGCCACGCTGCCTGTCTATGGATGCAGGCAGTGTGGTTCTAGATGAAACTCTCAGTTCTTCCACAATAGTAAGCTGTTTCCTGTGGTGTCACACCGAGGAGCCAGGAGCGCTGGTGGAGAGCGGGAGTTTAGTATTGGGGCTACTTTGTGCATTTCTATTGCACAGAGAGGGTAAGTATAACATGTTTTTAAAAATAGTTTTTTAAAAAACGGCTACAGGGCAGCTGCTTAACTCTGGGAGGACGTACCATGACGTCCTCCCACAATTCCACTCTGACGCGGCCGTTTACCACGTGATCGCTCCGTGAAATGATGGAGCGATCACTTGTAAACAAACCGGCATCATGTCATGACACCGGTTCCTCCCTCCCCTCTCTGTACCGATCGGTACAGTACGAGGGGAGAGATCGGTGACAGCAGCGCTGTGGGCTGGATCTGTAGTGCCCACAACACTGCTCACCGACAATTAACCCTGCAATTCCCTGCCAGTACTCTGTAATACCCAGCAATGCCCTGCCAATACTCTGCAATACCCAACAATGACCTGCCAATACTCTGCAATAGCCTGCCATAAACTGCCATACCCAGCCATACTCGGCCATGCTCAGCCATACATGGTGATACCCAGCCATGCTCAGCTGTACTCGGCCTCTGTATTTGGCCAGGCTGTGGAAGTTTCACACGTGGTATCGCTGTACTCAGGAGGAGTAGGAGAATCTATTTTGGGTTGTCATTTTTGGTATGTACATGCTATTATGAATTATTAGAAATATTGTATAAAACGACAACTTTGTGTTTAAAAAAATAATAATAATTTTAACCACTTCCCACTCACCGGCTGTCATATGACATCCTTGACTTTGTGCGGGGATTTCTGAATGATGCCTGTGGCTACAGGCATCATTCAGATATCATAATTTTCAGCCGGCAATTCCCTACACCATGAGAATGATCATAGCGGCTGTTCTGCTGCTTGATCATTTTTACAGGAGGCGACAGGGGACGTCCCGCCACACTCCGGTGCTTCTACCGACTCGCCAATATGATCGAAGCCAGAATCGTTTTTTTTATTTCAGGCTTCCCAGTCTAAAGGTGAGATGTGGGGTCTTATTGACCCTATATCTCACTGTAAAGAGGACCTGTCATGCCATATTCCTATTACAAGGGATGTTTACATTCCTTGTAATAGGAATAAAAGTGATCAAAAAATGTATTTTTGGGGAAAAAGTGTCAGACTAAAATAAAGTAAAATGAACAATAAAAAAAAAAAAATAAAATTTGAATGTGCCACTGTCCCCATGTGCTTGCATGCAGAAGCGAACACATATGTAAGTCCCACTCACATATGAAAACTGTGTTCAAACCACACGTGAGGTATCGCTGCGAGCGAGCAAGAGCAAAAATTTTGGCCCTAGACCTCCTCTAAAACTCAAAACATGTAACCAGTAAAAAATGTTAAAGCGTCTCCTATGGGGATTTTTAAGTAGCGAAGTTTGGCGCCATTCCACGAGCATGTGCAATTTTGAAGGGTGACATGTTAGGTATCTATTTACTCGGCGTAACTTCATCTTTCACATTATGCAAAAACATTGGGTTAACTTAACTGTTTTTTTTTTTTAAGCACAAAACTGTTTTTTTCCAAAAAAATGCGTTCGAAAAATTGCTGCGCAAATACCATGCGAGAAACAAATTACAACGACCACCATTGTATTCTCTAGGGTCTTTGCTAAAAAAAACATAAATATTGTTTTGGGGTTCTATGTAATTTTCTAGCAAATATGATTATTTTTACATGTAGGACAGAAATGTCAGAATTGTCCTGGGTGCTCCAGAACGCCTGATGGTGCTCCCTGCATGCTGGGCCTTTGTATGTGGCCAGGCTGTGTAAAAGTCTCACAAATGTAGTATCGCCATACTCAGGAGTAATAGCAGAATGTGTTTTGGGGTGTAATTTGTCGTATTCATATGCTGTGTGTGAGAAATAACCTGATAATATGACAATTTTGTGAAAAGGAAAAAAAAATCTTTATTTTTGCAAAGAATTGTGGGAAAAAATGACAACTTCAAAAAACTCATCATGCCTCTTACTAAATACCTTGGAATGTCTTCTTTCCAAAAAAGGGTCATTTGGGGGGTATTTGTACTTTTCTGGCATGTTAGGGTCTCAAGAAATGAGGTAGGCCATCAGTACTTCAGGTATGATCAATTTTCAGATATTGGCACCATAGCTTGTGGACTCTAACTTTCACACAGACCAAATAATATCCACCAATTTGTACTTATTTTTACCAAAGATATTTAGTAGTATAAATTTTGGCCAAAATTTATGAAGAAAAACTACTAATTGCTAAATTTTATAATAGAAACAAAGAAAACTTCATTTTTTTTTTTACAGAGTTTTCGGTCTTTTTTCTTTTATAGTACAAAAAATAAAAAACCCAGCAGTTATTAAATGCCACCAAAAGAAAGCTCTATTTGTGTGAATAAAAGGACAAAAATGTCATATGGGTACAGTGTTGCATGACTGAGTAATTGTCATTTAAAATGTGAGAGCACCGAAAGCTGAAAAATTGGTCTGGTTATTAAGGGGGTTTAAGTGCCCAGTGGTTAAAATCACTTTAAATGTCTGTCTAGTCCAGTGATGGCGAACCTTGGCACTCCAAATGTTTTGGAACTACATTTCCCATGATGCTCCACTACACTGCAGTGTGCATGAGCATCATGGGAAATGTAGTTCCAAAACATCTGGGGTGCCAAGGTTCACCATCACTGGTCTAGTCACAAAGACTGTGCAACAAGCATTGAACAAAGCAATCAAACTGCTGTTAACAATGATAATCCAAAGTAACTTAGCAGTAGCTTTAAAAGTGCCTTTTGAAAGCAGCCCAAAGATACAATTTTATTTTTTTTGTTCAGCCAGGGGGTTGCACGAACCTTTGCATTCTGTTAACTGGGAGACTCCCCCCTGCTATCAGAATACACTGATCATCACTGCCAGGCATAATTGGTGGTTCTGATGGAGTGGCAAAAATCTGACAGGGCAGTTGTACAGAAATCGATCCATAGATCGACTTCTATAAAAACCACCTTGCCAATACGTGGATCAAAATGTATCTGCTTAATGCTGATCCTGCTGAATTTTTATCCATTTATGGCTAGCTTAAAGTGCATGCTCATGGCTGGGAGACAATCTGAATGTTCACCTGTATTACTGACTTTTTTTCAAAGGGTAATGTAAATTTAGAAATAAATATTTAATACACCACCAGGCAGGTGGGGGAAAAAAAACACCAATTCCTGCAGGTATGTTTATGGTTCATTGTAGTGCATTAAGTAGCCCATCCTAATAAAAAAATGCTGCCTTAACATATGGTGCATGCATTGAATGCACCATATTAGATCACCACCCTGTTGTGAATGGGCCCTAAGTATATTTTTAAAAGTAACCTAAGTACTACCTGAATTTGACTTGGTATCTGCCCTTGCCCTTTTCTATACGCTACAGCAAAGCTCATCACCCTAAACTGATTTATTGGGTTGATCTCTATTTGAGTGTGTGTAGTGTATTCACACACCCTTTGTGAAATGTATCAGCACATTACTTTTTTTTCTGCCACTAAAAAGAATAACTCCCCCTCAAAGGACTATTTTCTTCCAAATTTAAGACCTCATTTAAAGGGGTTGTAAAACCTTGTTTTTTCTTGTTTTGTTTTTTTAAATAACAAACATGTCATACTTGCAGTTTGCTTTGCACAGAGTGGCCCGGTCTACCTGTTCTGTGGTCCCACAGCGATGCTATAAGTTCCTCCCAGCATAGGTATACCCCCCCTAGGAGAAGTGCTCTTCCTGGGGGTTACCGTGCAGGTGCGCTCCCGAGTCCAGCATTTGCATCCATAGATACAGAATGCTGGACTCGTCCCGTTGCTGTCAATGAAATCCGATGACGCAGGAGCAAATGGCTGTGCTGCTATCAATCTATCCAATCAAGAGCCAAGACAACGGGCAGAGAGGTAGAGCACGTCGCCGCCGAGGGCTTGAATGGGCTCAGGGGAGTAAAACTGGGGGGCTGGCCAGTGTCATAGGATGCATTAAGGTGAAAAAAACACGAGGGTTTTACAACTCCTTTAATTTTGTTTGAGTTGTCTCTACCTACAGTATGTGTGATATTTTCCATAATGGCAAATCTGGTGACTAGTTCATTAGCCTAAACACCAAAAATGGTAGCATAATAAAAGTATACAATGTCATGTCAAGACAAACTATGATTGGTTATTAATGTACAGGTTCACTTTAAGAAGGTCTTTTTTTGTGGAAAAAAAAAAAAAAGGAAGAGAGAGGTCAATAATGTACAGCACAAGTTTCCATTTAAACTTAATCCTGGTACCTCACACAGCTAGGTTAGGTCAGAAATAATAAGATTGGCATCTGCTATTGGTGATACTTTATCCCCTGCAAAAGGGAATGCAATGACTATTTCTACCAGTCTCAGGGGACAGTCCATTGAATTAGAATAGTCTGATTTTTTATATTATCCTGTTTACCAGCTTGCGTCTGTTACTGAGTAACTAAACTTTGCTGTTCTGCTATTTGCACTGTCAGTGTCCGATGGGACATGATAATCCTGTTTAGGCAAATGTTTAGCTTTGTTTTTCTCTGCACACTACATATGTAGTATCGGCATCCGTGCTCAATGTTCTATATAATCCTGAGTGGCTCTGTTCAGAATTAAAGCTGGCCATAGTTGGAGCGATTGTGGTTGCAGGAAAGAAAATCGCTTGATTCTCTCAACACCATGTTAATGGAGGAATTTCTTCCGCTGAGCCATTGTGTCCTCCAGTTGGGGAAAGTCGTCCCCTTCAGGAGAACATAGTGCTCACTGCTAGTGACTATAAAAGCTGCTAGCAATAATCACATGTAAAATCCAATAGGCTCGTTGTACCCAAGTTGATCGATCAGTCAACTCAAGTACATTTAGCCTGCCCATACATGGTTCGAATCTCAGCCAGTTTCTGCTGAACCAGCAGAGTTTCAAATAGTCTAGGGCTGGCTTTAGAATGCATGGAATAACCAAAAGGGTGTGATGTCTGGGTTGTTGTCACTGTTAGATGATTGGCTAGCATGTCTGAACATCACGCTACTCAAAAATGTATAATTTTTTATTTATATCCCACATTTGTTTAGCTTTTTCTGTATCACTAGTTTAAAATTTTTTTTTTTTTTTTTACGACTTGCCGTTTTCATGTTTGGAGAGTTGTTTGCTTCATTTATAAATACACTGATAATGCTGTGCCATATAAAAATAAACTTTAAAATTTTTTTTTTTTTAAAGATAAAAAAAAAAAACCCGAAACCTAATTTTAGTGCCTTTATGAAAGGGAAATATGCACTACAGCTACATGGCAAAAAAATTTTTTTTTTAATCGTGTAATAAAAACATTGGCTGTGTGTTAACTTATGCAAAAAAGAACACCAGTTTAACCATGTAGCAATAGTCCCTTCTTCCAATTCAGTTTTTCATTGACCAAAAAGTGGCAGCTTTATGGCCAGTGGATATTTCTGTGCTGGCTACAAACGGATATTTTTCCATGTATAAGACGCTACTTTTTCCTAAAATAGTTAGACTGAAAATCAAGCAGCATCTTACACACGGTCAGTCAGCCTGGGAGAGAGCCGAACGGGTGTGTAGCTGGTCAGACGGCTTCCCCCAATCACGAGTACTATGTTAGTGACGTCAGGTGGAGGTGGAGAGTGCGCAGATGCGATCCCATTGGCAGGGCCGTCTTTTCGCATGAGCACGCTGACCGGGTGCCCACTTGCACCAGGGCAAGTCCGCTGCCGCATTGTGCCAGTGCTGTGCAATGGCGTCACCAGCGTTGGGCCACAACCCCCCCAACTTTACTCTGTGCCCCCCCAAATTAAGTGCTGTATTGTTTTTGAATAACTGAAAACAATGGCCGGCGCGGCGGCTGTCTGAGTGTCCGCCCGCTGATCGCTGAATGACTCATTATTGAGTGGCAGTCTGTCAGGTGACATCATGCGACGGCCGCCACTGTTTATAGGAGTTGTAGTCCGCAGCTGCATGCTCAAGCTCCCTGGGGGTGGAGTCAGTCTGAGGAGAGCAGCGCAGCCAGCCTACCACGTGCTACGACTCCCATTGCCACGGTCGGAATCCAGGATATTTTGCCTGCCCCAGTGCCTCTGCTTGGCTGGACACTGTGTAAAAACACCACGTGATGTGGCTGACCTGGGTGCGCCGCTGGTGGTACAGTAACCGTACTATGGAGTAGATGTGACCCCCGGCCAGGAGCAACATCATCACCCACCCCCCAGGACTGGAGGAAGCCGTGGAGAAGGAGGAAGAGAGGACCTGTCCTGCTGAGCACTGAGTCTGCCAAGCAAGCTGAGGTGAGAGACCCTGACACCCCCACAGGATCAATCATCCCATCGATCTTCCCCCCCCCCCATACACCTCACTTACCTTGTCCATGGCCTATGAATCCTGCTGGGAGCTGCCCACGGCCTATAGGCCAGCAGGACCCACAGATTATGGCCATCAGGATCCATAGGCTATTGTCCGCTCCCAGCAGGACCCACAGGTCTGCAGCCAGCTCGCAGCAAGACCCACAGGTAAGTGGCCAGCAGGACCCACAGGCCCGCAGTTTGTGGGTCCTGCTGGGATCTGGCCACTGACCTATGAGTCCTGCTGGCCACTAGCCTAGGCTTTTGTACTGCCCCCTTTCAATCTGTAATTTTGTTTTTCAATTTCCTGCTTTTCAAGCTCGTGTTATATTGTCCAAACGTGTTAATGTTTAAACACTGATTTTGTTGGAAATACCAATAAATATAGCCTTAGTGATAATTTAGAATATTCTCGTGTGTGATTGTGTGGACAGGGCCCCAGTGCACTCTATTGCCCAGGGTCCTATAATGCTCTTAAAATGGCATTGCTCGTTGGATGTGGAGACTGAGCAGATGCATCAGGGAGTGGAGAGTTTTGAGCCCAATATTTCAGAATAATAAAAATAAGCGATTGTCTTATTCTGCAAAATTCAAACGGAGTTTAGTTAGCTATGCAAAAGAGCATGGGAATAGAGCTGCAAAGAGACTGTTTGGACCTACCCCCACTGAGAGTATGATCAGACAGTGGAGAAAAAAGGGAAGAGCAACTCCTTAAGATGCCAAAAAAGGAGGCCTTAAGGGGAAAACGGGCAAAATGGCCAAATTTGGAGCAGAGGCTTAAGACTTATTCAATGTCAGGCAAGAATGTTTGCAAACGAAATGAACATTGTTGATTTTACAGAAAAGACAAAATGGTGCTTCAATTTCATGAGGAGAGAAGAGTTGGTCATGAGAACACGAACAAAGTTAGCTCAGAAAATGCCACCAGTTTGAGGATAAACTCCAGCAGTTTCACGCCTATGTCATACAACTTCGGAAAAAATATGATTTTGAACCAAGTCAGATTGCAAACATGGATGAGGTCCCTCTCAATTTTGATGTGCCTTCCAACAGAACTGTTGATGTGAAAGGAATCAAAACAGTGGCAATCAAAACAAGTGGCCATGAAAAGACACACTATACTGTGCTTTCATGTTGTGCAGATGGTACTAAACTGCCTCATATGGTTTATTTTTAAGAGGAAAACCTATCCTAAGGAAACCATACCACCTGGCATTATTGTGCAAGTTCAAGAGAAGGGATGGATGAATTAAGACATTATGGCCATTTGGTTTGCAAAGGTTTGGTCCAGAAGACCTGGAAGGCGCTTAAAGAAACCAGCTCTGCTTGTCTTTGATCAATTCCAAGCACATTTAACAGAAAAGACTAAAAGGGTTGCATCAGATTTGCAAAGACACCTAGTAGTTATTTCTGGTGGACTTACAGATCAGCTACAGCCACTAGATGTTTCAATCAAGCCATTTAAAGTCCTGATGAGAGAAGAATGGAATAGATGGATGCAAAAAGCAGGTGATAACTTGACTTCTGCAGGAAGAGTGAAAAAAACAACCATTACTGAGGTCTGCAATTGGGTCCTAAACTCATGGTATGGTGTCAAACGAGGAGATTGTGGAGTCCTTCAAGAAATGTGGAATCGGCAATGAAATGGACGGAACTGAGGATGATCTTGCATATATATACAGTGACTCAGAAGACAGCAGTGATGCAAAAGAAGTTGAAGAAATTCTGTCTGGAACTAGTGATGAAGAATAGAACATTGATGCAACAGAAGGTGAATAAAGGGATATGCTGTATAATATACTGGTATGTAAACGTTACCTGTGGTAATTGCTAAATAAAACTGTGTTCTGTTTTACCTGTTAAAAATATTGATTTCTTAATTTTGGGTTGGAAAAGTGGGGGGCGTCTTATACACAGAAAAATATGGTATGCATGCAAACATGCTAGCACTATCTTTCTTAGCTTGGGGATGGGGGCAAGCCTTGACATTTTTGCCTTGGCTGCCAGAAGACCTTCACAGGGCGACACTGTGAATGCACAGGTAGTAGTATGCCAACGTAACAATACTGGATATATAGAAAAAACTAGATGGTTGGACTTTGAAGGCACACTGGTAATCAGTCTAAAAGTATTTACATTTATTAATTAGATACATCGATAAAATGCAGGGTTACATATAGATATGCATAAAAAAAAAATCAGTAAGTCTAATATTAGTACACCCTATGTACACAAGCTCTGACACCACATAGCATAATGACAAGATACACAACCACATCCAGGAGCCAATGAACCAGAAAGTTTCTTTGTCACTCTCCAAATAAGGGTGTGGGTATTCAAAAAGCTATGGGTCAGGGTGTGATTTCGGGTGTAAGGCATTCATTCATTCATTCATTCATTCAGTTGCTCCACATGTTGCAAGTGAGTACGCTTCTTCAGGAGCATTGATTTCTAATAATATGTATACAAAAGCATCTTATAAATAACAAAGTTATTGACATACAAAAATAAAATTTATTACAAAAAAAATAAAAAATACATTGGCGAACGCCCAGAAATTATCTTTAGACATGCCAACTCCCTTCGAGATAAACTTGTCAGCAGCCATTATACTGTACCAAAGAACTGCTCATCTAAGTCGCTCTTGGGGACATCACCATGTGGCAGATGTGCATTTTGCCCATGGGTCTCATCTAGCTCCAAAATTTTGCTTCTTAATGGCGATATATACTAACCCAAATTCACTGCTACTTGTCACACACAGGGTCTGGTATATCTAATGACATGCAAATGCTGGGCTTTTTATGTTGGGAAGACAGCCAGACAAAGAATTAAAGATCACATATACTATTTAGGCAATGGGAAAATGCTCACTCTCATCAGTAGGCATCTTGAATTTTCACCACAGTTTTGATACCTCTTCCGTCATGCTTGCTGTTCTGGCTGTCATCCTAAAAAGCCCCGGGGGGGGGGGGAGAATGGGACAAATTTATCCTGCAAAAAGAAACTTTGTGGATAGAGCGACTAAACGATACGTGAATGTCGGGGTTAAATGAGACCCAATCATATAAACCTTTTCTGTAAATATATACCATCTATACCAAAACCCTCTCGGCATATTGTCTGTCCCCAGGGCTAACTTCCCATTAACAGACCCTGTTGCTTGCTCCCTGATCACACGTCCAAACTATATTCAATCTAATTCCCATATTAAATAAACCAATAATGATTAAGAAATTCAAACAGTACGTTTTGTACCAAATGTAGATTACCCAACTATATACCTGAATAGCCTAGACTAATTATTGAATGGGTTTAAAATATGTATCTTTTGTTTCAATTTTGTATATAATTATTTTATTTTGTTCCTTATTGTATTTTCTACTTTTTGAAATCTTTTATATGTCTGCACTGTTCTGCTCCTTGGCGGCATGCTTTCTTTCTCCCCTCTAGCTGGCTTCACTGGCAGGATTGAGGCACTTGGTCCACTCTGGATGGTCTCCTGAATGTGGTTGTGTATCTTGTCATTATGCTATGTGGTGTCAGATCTTGTGTACGTAGGGTGTACTAATATTAGACTTACTGATTTTTGTATGCATATCTATATGTAACCATGCATTTCATCTATGTACCTAATTAATACATTTAAATACTTTTAGACTGATTGCCAGTGTGCCTTCAAAGTCCAACCATCTAGTTTCTAGCTTTTTCTATATATCTATGATTTAGAATTTGTCTGTACCCCTCTAAATTCACATAAAATGCATTGATGATCCAGACATGCTTGTTTATGTAGAGATCTTTGAAAACACGTTTCAGCAGTTGGATCATACCTATATGTCTGAATGTCTTTTGACCAGCTTCAGTCAATTGAGTACTGTAGTGTGTGGTAAAGAGACACTGGTATACATTTTAGGAAGGTATTAGTGTCTTCATTAGTGTGTTGACTGCCAGTAACCTGATAGTTAAAAGTAAGACCCACCCTATTGCAAACAAAGCAACTCTTTGATTACAGTTTCAACTGCCTGGTCATCCACCTTTCACCCTGTGTCCTTGTTGTTCTTGATCCTGTGGGGGTGACACATTCAGTACTACCTGTTTAGTCTCATGTTTTACAAAGAAAGGCATTGAAGAACAGAGCTTCACGCAGGTAAGCAGATGATACTTGAGAACAGTAGATTTACTCTTAAGGCTATAGAGGGGAATGTTCATCCAGAAGAATAGCAATCCTTAGGCTCAATTAACAAAGCTAATAAACCAGAACTAGGCTACTTCTCAAAATAATTAGTTATTTTTTTTAGATGAGTTCTGAAAAATACAGTTGGGTGACTAGAAGATATTTTCTTTGTATCAACAATTTTTAAATTGAGTGACTTGTGTTATAGACTCAGTTCACACAGCTAACACATCAGGAGACAAATACTGATTTTCAATAAAGTGAGTTATTTTCATTTAGGTCCAATGAAATGTAAACGTTACATGTCGCATGACTAAATCGAAGATACTTATTCTTGTGTGAGCTTATTGAATCGAGCATAAAATGCCCTTTTGACCATCATTACTATTTAGCATATAGTTGCAGTGACTTACAACATTCTTTGACCTTTCCTTACCTTTTCTAAAGTACATATCATGGGAGCAATATGGGGCTGCAATTAGTTGTCTCACATTTACACTCAATGACTTTAATGCTTAGTGTACTAAAGCCAGTGGATCAGTAAAATAGATCCAGGAAGCAGAGTGCAGATGGGAAAAGGTCAAGATAAGTCATTAGTCCTTAGAAGAATACTAGTTCTGGTTTAACAATTTTGAATATTGAAACAAGAATTAAAATGACAGCCAGACAGATCTTTGGAAGGTGAGGTCAGCAATGACGCCTATTGTTTCTCTTGGAATAATTACTGGATGAAATTGTGCCAGTTTTCAAGGACAAAGAAATGCTTCTTTTGGTCATGAGTGAAGTAAAGCTATGGACAAATTTAAAAAAATGATGTACATTAAGGGGCACATTAAGTAGTTCAAGTACAATGGGTTACACTGCTGCCTTTAGGAGTTTGGACACTGACAAACAAAGATCCAAGGACAGCCTAGTTATAACCCCTCCTGATCCCATGTCCTACTCGAACAGACAACTTCTTTCCTCCTGAGAGAAGAAAAATATTTTCTTTTTGTGTTGGGATTCTTTTTCTTCTAGCAACCTCTCCATATGCTGCAGAGCCAGAAGGGGCTCATTATGTAGCTTCCTGGGTTAGCTGATCCCCAGAATTGCCATGGAAGCCTTACAAAGATCCCACTGAAAGGAAGTAGCGGGCCAGTTTGTAATGTCTTTGACACTGGATTCTGTTGAAGGCTCCTTTGTAGACACTTGTGTGTAATGTATGAGCCGGCTACAAAGGGCTTTACAGGTCCAGGGCCACAGTGCGTCTATCCAATGGAATCCTGTCCCTGAGGATGCTTTGGACTCTAGGGTGTGTGCCCACCAGAGGGATGAAGACTAGTTGAAGCAGCATGTTGTGCCTCTTTCACCTATGTAGGTGTAATAGGGCCTCTTGGGACCTCAACTGTGGCGAGTTTGGCCCATGTGTGTGGGGAACTTGATGCTTATATTGCTCCAGTTCTTTTAACACAAACTTGTGGGGTTCTGGCTGCAACACTATTGGTCATACCTGCTAGTGGTAGAAAGGGAAGCTGCATATTTCAATTTGAAGCTCTAGCAGACCCTCTGCTATGGCTGCATGAGCTCTATGGCCCTACTACTCCTGCTCAAGTTTCCTCCCAGTCTCCACTGTGTGTGCCCTTTTCACATACATGCACAGACCTTAATGCCACAACAGTTTGACTGGGCTCCCTGCTTCCTTATAGTGACTTGGTCTCAGATGGCAAAAAAATCCTTTCTGCTTGAGTGTCGGTTTGTGAGTACCCCTTGTGGGTGATTCCTCACTTGTATACCTAGATTGACAAGCTGAAATTTCAGTCTCTGCCTCCACCCTGCTTTGTTGTCAAACTTGACAGCATCCCCTCAAAGTTTGTTGTAACAGTTTCGCCGATTTTCAGACAGAACTGCAATATATTATATGCTGGGCATACAAAAACAATGTCTTCCTTCAAAAAAAATTTCCATTTGTTAGTGGGGTCAAATCAACGTTCTTTTTTGACCACAGTGATGGGAAAATTAGGAGGAGCAGAATAGGAAACTTCTTGGTCAAAGGAATTTTCAGACCGTGTATGTGGTTTTCGTTCAGAAGTTACATTCATTTTAAAACTGAATGTTAAAAAGCAAGTGACATTTTAAATGACATAATTTCCTTCATCGAATGTACAAAGATTTTTCATATGAATATTCTCGTCTGAAAATCAATAAGTGTATGGCCAGCATAAGGCGCGGTTCAAACCTATGCAGTCTGCAGATTTTCCTGCAATTTGCATTCTTTGTTTGTTGGGCAGATTAAAAAGCGCTAATTGCTGCAAAAAACACACTACATGCTTTTCTGCGGCTTCTCCATTGAAGTCTATTGAACTAAAAAAAAAGCACAGTTTTGCATTGAAAGTCCTTGACCTTTCCCAAATACGCATGTTAAATTAACTGTAGTGTGTTTCTGCAAAAAGCACCAAAAAATGCTTAGGTGTGAACCAGGCCTAAGATGTTTAGTAGCAGCAGCATGCTTTTTCGTATCACCTGTTAAACTAAAATTAGCCCCTTTATAGTACAAAAAGAGCAGATAATTGCTACTATAAGGGGTTCATTTATACTGTGAAACAGTGAAGGTATATAGGTGTGTGTGTGTGTGTGTATATGTGTGTATGTGTGTGTATATATATATATATATATATATATATATATATATATATATATATATATATATATATATATATAATGAGAGAGAGAGAGAGAGAGATTAATAAATACACCCAGAAGTAGGATAAATGGGCATTTTAACTAGCAGTCAGATGTGAAGCTATATGAAGGGTGGGAGTGAAATATAAGTCTTTAATATTAAAGTAGTACTAAAAGCTGAGAATTTTATTTTAATTTTATGGATATAATAATTTTAAATCTAATGCACAATACTGGTAAACTTTTACTTTAAATGTAACTGTAATGCCTTATATTACCTCCAGTCTGTCAGCCTCCACCTTCTCTGGGTTCAGATGCTGATCTTACCTGCACACAGTTGTTTGTTTTTAAACAACAAACATGTTATATATGCCTGCTCTGTGTAATGGTTTTGCACAGAGCAGCCCTGATTCATTTCTTCTGGGATCTCCCACTGACGCCTCTTGGCTTCTCCTGACTTCAAAGTGCCCCAATAGCATCTGCAGTAGTATAGTATAGCATGCCTCTATAGCAAGGTAAAAAAAAACTTCTGACTTTAGAACCACTCATTTCCTGCCCAGGACTACATGTCCCATGAGGCATTGCTCCTCACACATTCACAAGTTCTCAGGAACTTACTGACATGTATTGATGGTGTACTGAGCTGTATGTGTGCTGCACTGTATTTCCTGATATGTAAACAAATAATGCATTCTGTCTGCTTGTCGATTAATTAACTATTTTCATAATCGATTAGTTGTCGATTAATCAATTAGTTGTTTATAGGCTTGTGCAATTCGTTTCGTAACGAATCGAAATTCGGCCCAATTTTGCATCTTTCGGACATTCGGATGCATCCGAATAAAAAAATAACAAATTACAACGAATACGAAAGAAATATAACGAATGAATTCGACATGATTCGAAATTATTTCAACTGCATTCGACATTATTTCAACCACATTCGAAAATATTTTGTGACCCGAATTTAGGGCCATGTATCTCGGGGTCACTTGGTGCTAGACACTTTAAATTTGGATATGTTGTAGTGCTAGTATTATTGTGTTTGCATACCAAATTTGGGGTTTCTAGCTATAAGTGACCCCGAGATATGTGGCCCCAAAATTGGGTCGCAAAATGTTATTAGAGCAGAGAATGACATTTAGCGACCCGAATTTGGGGCCACATATCTCGGGGTCACTTATAGCTAAAAACCCCAAATTTGGTATGCAAACACAATAGTACTAGCACTACAACATATTCAACTTTGGAGTTTCTAGCACCAAGTGACCCCGAGATACAGGGCCCTAAAGTCGGGTCACAAAATATTTTCGAATGTGGTTGAAATAATGTTGAATCATGTTGAAATCATTTAGAATCCGGTAGAAATATTTTCGAATTTGGTTGAAATATTTTCGAATGTGGCCGATTTTTCGAATTCGATAGAAAACTAAACGAAATCCGAAAACGAATTTAAGGAAGTTAACGAATATAACTAAACGAAATTAATGAATTAACGAATTTAAAAAAACGAAACTAAACAAATTTTTTCCTTTTGCACATGTCTAGTTGTTTCGGCCCTAGAAAGATCTTATCAAGATAACTGGGTGGACCACTTGGTGTTTTCCTGTTGTTGCTCTTCTATGTTTCTGTATAACTTGTCATTTTTTTTCCACACAATTTCGGTACAAAGCTGAATGAGAAGTCTCAACTCTGCTATTACATATTTTTATCATGCAAGGTTCACTTTAATAGGAATTAATGCTATTAGAACAGCCGATCATGCTGCTATCTTACTGTCTTCTTGATTTTTGACTCTCACCAGCTTCTCTTCTCTTAGATATGTATTTTCTACCAGTATTGATGTTGTCCCTGGTGGGTTTGTCTGCCTCCCACACCCAATATCCAGACATCTGTATTGCCAAACCCAAAGACATCCCTTTGAATCCTATGTGCATCTATCGGAAGGAAGTGTCAGAAGGAGAGGAGATGCAGAAGGAGACCTCTCCTCCAGAGAAGATTCCAGAAGGTACCAATCCTCGAGTCTGGGAGCTTTCCAAGGCAAACTCCAGGTTTGCCATAGATTTTTTTAAAGTCCTGGCGGACTCCAAGTCCAACTCTGAGAACCTGTTTATATCACCTCTTAGTATCTCTCAGGCTTTCACCATGGCCAAGCTTGGGGCTTGTGACAACACATTAAAGGAGCTTATGCAGGTGAGTGAAAAATATGTTGCAGTGCACCATCTTAGTATAATGCGTGGAACAGTGTCCAGCTTGTATTCAGAGCTTATAAAGGGTTTGTTCACCTTTGCCAAAAAACTGCAAAAAGAGGGGTCTGTAGATAAAATACAAACTGAAGCTTTGACCAGAAGTTGGATATTTTCTTGCTGAAGGTGCAGGCAATTTATGTACCTCCCGAAGCCTGGCTGAAAAACTTCCAGAGATTGCATTCCCCCTGTCCTATGCTGTTGCAAGGGCATTGTAAAGATTATTCCTGCTTTTTACTGCTCATCCCCACCATTACAGAAACAAGTTCTTTCTCCGAATCGCCACCACTCACACGTGCTTTCTCTCCCCCATCACAGTTAGAATTTAGCTCTAGTGATGTGTGGAGAAAAGCATGAACCACCCACGTGCCATGAAATGCGTTGGGGTTTTAGGATGCATTCTCATGTCCACTGATAGGAACCTACTTAGACTCATTATCTATAATCAAATGATTATACTGTGTTTCTTACCATTGATTACACTGCATAGTGCCATTTATCTGATGTATACATATATGAATTTGCAATAATTCATTTTATCCACATTAAATCTCTTGTCAATTTTATATGCCATCCCTTTATGTATATGTAATGTATTCATGAGGTCAACACCATATGTGTGTATACACATTAAACCTTTTCTACTATGTGCATTATTGTTATGTTTTGTCAGACTCAATATGCCAATTAAATATATTTTCTAATTATCTTGCCCCCACAAATCAATAGCCTCATTTAAAGTCCCACCTTTCCGTTTTCTCATACCTAAACCAGGGATCGAGGCACACACCATGTACTTCATTTAAAGTCCCAAACTCCCCCCCCCCCCCCCATTATTCTACCAACGTGCAGGGGTTTGAGAGCTTGCTGATGATGTGGGTGAGCAGTAACAATGTCCTCACAACAGGCCTTAACCTCTCCTCAGCAGTGATTGACAATGAGATTCTGAATAATAAAAAAAATCTGGACTATAATTTTTAGTTCTGGCATTTTCCTCTTTGCATAGCTATGTAAACATTATTGACGATTATTTTATGTATGCCCTGTTTAGGATCTTATATTGGACATGAACATGAGACTGAACTGATTTTGGCAACCTACTGCTAGGAAATGGAATTTTATTTTTAAAATGAGCATGTTGGTGAGGGCTAAATGTTTTAACTGAAAATGACAAATTCATCCAACAAATGAATATAATGGAATGGATGAATTTGGCTTCTTTTGCAGTAATGCCTGCTATCACAGGTATTTCACAAATACATTGTATTTATTTTTTGGACCAATGGAGGTGCTGAAGTATAGAAGACTATGGCTTGTACCTTCTAATCTTTGTCACTTCTGTTATATTGTACTGTTAATGTATACATTAGACAAAGTGTTCAAAAGATTGTAATAAATATGTATTTAAGAAGTTCCAAGCCATTTTACCAAGGACCTGACATTAAGCCTAAATTCTCTCACCTTGACCCATTATCCACAAAAGTCAGAATTCATTACGCAATATTACATTTTGGTTGTATGTTGTGGTATGGCCTGTTTTTTTTTTTTTTTTTTTATATATATTTTTTTTAATCAAGTAATTTCCTAGAATAGTGTTAAGTCAGCAAATACTATTTTTTATGAAGAAAAGATTGTTTTATACATAGCCAGTTAGCATCCACATGACGACCTCTCTCTGTTGAAGGTCTTCCACTTTGACCAAGTTTCTACCAAGGCATCTGATCAAATCCATTTCTTCTTTGCAAAACTGAATTGTCGATTGTATAGGAAAGCTAACAAATCATCAGAACTGACCTCAACTAACCGTCTCTTTGGAGAGAAGTCACTGATCTTTAATGAAACCTATCAAGAGATTAGTGAGGCAGTATATGGAGCTAAACTGTGGCCTCTAAACTTCAAGGTGAGTTTGTATTCATCTCTTAGAATGTGTTAAATATTTTGGTCTGGGAGACTTATTCCATTCTCACATATTGCTGCATACACCTAAAACACAACTATGGGCTAATGTTACACCACTAAGTAGGAAAGGGACGCTTTCTTAAAAGTTAAGTCTAGTGTATGCATAACACATTCAATGCAAAAGGTTATTTTTTTTTTTTTTTTTTTTTTTTTTTTTACAAATGTAGGAAAATTAGTTGTATGCTTACACTTTGTCCTATCCTGCCCCCGTTTATGCCACATTTACAAGTTTTGTTTCGATTACATCCTGCTACCAATCTGTCCTTTCCTTAGTGAGGTCTCATGTATACGTTGGTTTTAGGCTGTGTGCTAGGGTATTGTATTGTGAGGACTATCTCAACACAAAAGAAGATATAGCATGGTTCTTAGAGGAAGAAATAGGCTTTTGAGTACAAAATAAAGTTATTTAGACACTTATCCTTTAGTATTTATACCAGACAAAGAGAAAGCTAACATAAAAAAAGCTTCTTAATAAGAAGATAAGGTTGCAAGATTAAATTAGTATAAAAATTCCTGGTCCTTGGCATTACACTACCCCATTTTTGTACTAGCTTGGGCCTACTATATATGCCATCATGGTAGTTGAAAAAGGAAAACCGAAACAGGTTAAAAGTATCCAGTTAGATAAAAGTGTTATTGTCAGGGCATGTGTGAAAAGAAAGAAAAAGGTCAGTTATGCCACGTACACATGAGCGGAATGTCCGATAGAAAAAGTCAGACGGAAGCGTTTCATCGTATAGTCCAATCGTGTGTATGCTCATCAGACATTTTTTTTTTTTTAATTCTGACAGACCTAGAAATAGAACATGTTCTAAATATTTCCGACGGAACCAATTGATATTGGAAAAACTGCTCGTCTGTATGCTGTTCCGACGGACCAAAAAGATGCATGCTCTGAAAAAAAGTACAAGACGGAAGCTATTGGCTACTGGCTATTGAACTTCCTTTTTCTAGTCTCATCGTACGTGTTGTGCGTCGCTGCGTTCTTGACGATCGGACTTTGATGTGATCGTCTGTACGCAAGACCGTTTAAGCGTACAGACGCATTATAAGGTGAGACCAGGGCCATGTAGCAGATGGTCCAGTGTAGATTTAGAATGTACTAAGAAGGTAATTTATAAAAAAAGGGCAGAGTAGGTGGAGAAAGTGGAAACACTGTAGATATGTGTGGGAGGAGAGCAGGTGCTAGGGGGTCAGGGCAGTAGTTTAAGAATAAGGAACAGTGTAGGCTAGGGATGGAAGCAGGACCAAGTTAGGAGGTTATGTAGAGGTCTTGGAATCCTCTACAGCTGCCATTTACTACCTTCCTAAACCTGCCTTCTTTTCGGCTGTAACCTAAGCTGTTTGTTCTTACAGAGTCAGAATAGTAGAAGGGAGAGCCAGGGTAGGTGTAGGAAGTAGGAGCACAGCACTATAGGAGAAAGAGACAGAGCAGCCAAAGAATATGGTTAACAGGCCAGGAATGATTGAGTTAGTGTAAAAGGGTTGGAGCATATTACTGTGGACAGAAGAACTCTGTAAAACAAGCTTGGAAAACTAGGTAATATGAAAATGGATACAAAGGATGGTTTGGCCACAAAAACACTATTTGACCACGTCCACTGTCAATGCTATATAAGTTCGGCAATGACAGAAGGCCCTTCTGAAAGAAATATATGTCCTTATGTCACTCCTCAGTTCATAAGAGGCCAAAGCCGTAGCCCAAATAACATATAGACAAAAGAGATTTTTTTCTCCTACTGTTGCACCCCACTAATAAAAGTAGCGCACCAACACCAGGGAAAAGAGAAAGTAGCTACCTATGGCATCGGCGGACACATAAGACATATAACTTATATCAAAAATATTTATTTCTCTCAAAAAATGCATAAAATAGTTGACCCAAATTAAATTATATTACAAAAATCGATCCTAGATGCTTCCACAAAAAGATCCAATATAACAAAGGATCGTCCCTATTTACATAAATAGTACACCCTGACAACAACAAACATAAAAGACACATACATACATGTAACAATAAACGGATGAGGCGCCTCTGTGGCCATACACGTGACGATGTACTGAATAAAGTTTAATTGTAACAAATCATACTTCAAAAATAAAATAAACAGAAAATCGGCATGTGTATGGTCACCTAAGTAGCAGTAATCAACGATGGGGGTAGTTATTTCAAGATGTACAATCTTTATTACTCGTTCACTCCCCTATATAATATGCATAGCTGGCCTCTCTGGATAGAACGGAGATCGTTAAGATACGGCAGGTTTACAACAGATCATGCTCCATTAAAGTCTATCTGGTGAATTCAATTAGTTATTTTTGGTTGTGAATCCCATCCCACATGATCACTTTAAATACGATGTAGGAAATCCCAACAGGATATTTAATCATACAGAGTCCTTTCTTCCTTCTTTGACCTTTTACACAAAGAGAACCGCCTGGCAATCAATGCTGATAATACATCAGTTAGTAGCGATTAATTGATTCATTCCGACCTCAGTCATTCATTCCTTTAGAATACGCTACAACAGTTCAAGCTGATTTTTTCAGCACATATCAAACATTCCAATGGTATAACTGTTGCCAGAGATCTTATATGTTCATAACCTCTGCAAATATTTTACAGTAAAACAGTTTAAAATGAACTACTTTACCATGCCTTAGGATTTTCAAACAGATTTTTTGTGTGTGTATAAAGGTCCCAGGCGGCCGATGATCCGACAGGCAGACTGGATATATATGCAATCCTTCACGGCCAGCGATCCAAATCGGCTGAAAATCCTATAAGCAGATTAGACATATGTGGGATCCTTCACCACTTATACTTTAACATCCGAGCCATACCATTCCTGTCGTATTGGATTCACCCCGGGGTCTTTTCCCTTTGGCTGTGTAAATGCCTTTAACCGGATATTTGTTCAGTCACTCTGTATTTCATACCAGAACTGCCAGCACATTGATTAGTGCCTAAAGAGGGCCTGCTGTCCTCATATACGTCATGGTTTGGCCAGCCTTGTTTAGTCATTTTGCATGGACTTATGTTGGAATATAATATACATGGAGTATTTTTACTGTTAAATGATCCATCCTTCATTCTTGTGTTCTCATTCTTACATATGTCTTCAGGAGAAAGCTGAACAATCCCGGGAAATCATCAATAACTGGGTTTCCAATAAAACAGAGAAGCGAATCACTGATGTAATCCCAGAAGGAGCCATTACAGCAGATACAACCCTAGTGCTGGTGAATGCCATCTATTTCAAAGTGAGAAGATATTATATGGGTTCTAAGGAAGAGGGTAGTTTAGTGTTTTGATTACCTTGCCTAAAAGTTTAGGTTAGGAAAGACCTATTGTTTAATAAAAGAGTTTAAGTCCTACTGAAAAACATAGTATGCTTGTAGGTAACACACTTTTGGGAGAAACAGGGCAAGGTTCTATTAGATCATGACTGCTAAGGTTTTCTTTTCTGAATCCAAATTGCTTAGCTACGACTTGATGAGCAGGAGTAGTGTTCTCTTTTGTAATCCCAGAGGAGCACGGTGCAAGGTTGATAACTTCTTGGTATTTTAGTGCAACAGAAGTAGAATGCAAAGGATGTTAGGTTTTTTAAATTCTGGCAGGATCAATGGACACTATTGTGTACTTGCAGCATTTTTAAAGGGAGAAACACGAGGAATGTGTATGTCTTGCAAAAACATGCTAAAATGTGTTTATTTATTTTTATTTTTTGCCCATAGTTTATAATACAATTCCTGTGTTTTTCAATGTTACATTGATATTTAGCTATTGATAGCAAATTAACTTAAATTGGTAAATAAATGTTCTAGTTAATATTTTAACCCCTTCATGCCGACGTAAATCAAACATGAATTTCCACTTGCAATTTTGCTATTGCCTCCACAGACTCAGAAGACTTTTTATGCACTTTGCTTTTATGCACTTTATTGTATGGACTGGATATTTATACACAGTTGAAAGTATCCATTTTTCACAGGTTTATTAATATTAGCACTTTTTTATTCTGTATGTTTATATATTTTTCTGGTTTTCATTTTGATACAGAGCTTCACTGTATTGCACTTTATTTGTAATTGATGTGATGTGACAACTTTAGTAACTGCTCTTGCATTCATTCAACTGCAATGGGATTATTTTATTTTATTCATATACTGAAAGCTTCAGCTAACCAATCTGATGACCTACAGGGATTGTGGAAGTCAAAGTTTAATTCATTGAGTACGATCATGGAAGAATTTCATGTACCAGAAAGTACAAAGTCCTGTGAAGTCCCAATGATGTATCAAGATGATAAGTTCCGCTATGGTTCCTATGTAAAGGATTCTGTTGAGGTCCTTGAAATGCCCTATAAAGGTGATGACATCACAATGGTGTTAGTGCTGCCCTCAGAAGGAACTCTTCTAGAAACCGTAGAACAAAGTCTTTCCCTGGAGAAGCTAACACAGTGGCTGAACAACATGCGTGAATCTCAATTGAATGTCTATGTTCCCAGATTCCGAATCGAAGATTCAATCAGTTTAAAACAAAATCTGGAAAAAATGGGCCTAAAAGACTTGTTTAACCCACATACTGCAAGGCTTACAGGTTAGTCTTTCTTCATTTTCACTTGTAGCATACAGAAATTAAGACAACAGTTTTGTTAGCTCAGCCATTATTCATGAAGAAAGAGCATACTAAGAACAAGTCATATTATTGTGTCAAACCGTTTGGGGTTGATTTGTGACAACTGATATTAGTACTTAAGTTACAAGTTTTTTTTTACCTTAACCACTTCCCGACCAGCGCACGATGATGTACGTCGACAGAATGGCACGGGCAGGCATATTGGCGTACAGGTACGTCCAATGCTCAATGCCGCCCTGCCATCGGGAGCGCGCCGGCGGCGGCGCGCTCCCGCGCTGGTCGGGACCCCACGTGAGTCCAGCCGCGGGACCCGCGGACTCGATCGCCGCGGGCATCCCCGCGATCGGCTCACGGAGCGGCCGAATGGAGGAAATGCTGTGTAAACAACATTTCTCCATTCTGCCTAGCAACTAGTGACGCTGATCTCTGCTCCATGTGATTGGAGCAGAGATCAGTGTTCACTAAATGAAAGCCCAACCCCCCCACAGTTAGTAACACACCCCTAGGAACACTTAACCCCTACACTGCCACCCACTGGTTAACCCTTTCACTGCCAGTGTCATTTACACAGGAATCACTGCATTTATATAGCAGTGATTGCTGTATAAATGACAATGGTCCCAAAAATGTGTCAAAAATGTCCGATGGGTCCCCCACAATGTCGCAGTCACAATAAAAATCGCTGATCCGCCGCCATTACTAGTAAAAATAAAAATATAATAAAAAATTATTAATAAAAATGCTATAAAACTATCCCTATTTTGTAAACGCTATAACTTTTGCGCAAACCAATCAATAATCGCTTATTGCGGTTTTTTTTTTACCAAAAATATGTAGAAGAATAGGTATCGGCCTAAACTGAGGGAAAAATATGTTTTTTTTATATATTTTTGGGGGATATTTATTATAACAAAAAGTAAAAAATAATGTGTTTTTTTAAAAATTGTCGCTCTATTTTTGTTTATAGCGCAAAAAATAAAAACTGCAGGGGTGATCAAATACCACCAAAAGAAAGCTCTATTTGTGGGAAAAAAAAGGACGTCAATTTTGTTTGGGAGCCACGTTGCACGACCGCGCAATTGTCAGTTAAAGCGACGCAGTGCCGAATCGCAAAAAGTGGTCTGGTCTTTGACCAGCAAAATGGTCCGGTCTGCAAGTGGTTAACCACTTGCCGACCATCTCCTTTAGCTTTACTGCTACAGGACAGATTGGCTGTGCAGAATCACATAAATATACATGATTTTCATTTCTAGGAAGGGGGCGCACGCTCCCACCCGCCCTGACTGTACTGTCATTTGCTATAACACAAGCCAATCAACGGGTTTTGGCCAAAGATTTATAGCTGGAATATGCTGATCAGCTAAGCAAATGAGAGAACACAGCCCTGTGTTGGTAAAATCCAGTGAGGAGGGAGCGGAAAGGCATGCCAGAGCCAAAATGTGTGTGTCTATAGACGTACACAGCTCAGCTCTGAAGTGCCGAACATAAACTTGAAGGTGAAAAACAGCCAAGCAGAGGAAGTGTCTGGGTGCCATGACTGGAATAAGGTTGAGAAACCCTTCCCTACAGTAACCAAAAACTGTTGCCATTGACTTTAACAACAGAGACAATAAATGGACTTGACCTAATCAATGGCAGATCACCTAGCTATCAAATTAAAAAATAAGTCGGTTGCATACATTTGCAAATAAATGTGAAGCCATTCCTTTGTAGTGTGGTCCTGAACTAGGATATACAGTGGGTATGGAAAATAATCACCCCCTCCCTTTAAAATCACATTTTGTTGCTTTGCAGCCTAAAATGAAGTTGGACACAGTTTTTGTTTTATCCAGCTGTATTTACATAAATAGTGCAACTTATAAAATCGAAGTGAAAGATAGAACAGAGTTGGAAAAGGATCACCCACCTCCTAAAAAATGACTTGTAAACTCCAATTAGGTGTAGCTAATCACCTTCCTTAAAAGAGCTTTCCCGGAGTATTTCAGTCCCTAGTAGTGCAGCTGAAGCAATCGACTATGGGTGGCAAGGCACTGTCAAAAGATGTCCAGGAAAAAGTTGTGGACAGGCAAAGGTCAGGAGATGGATAAATAACATTTACAAAGGCTTTATTAATGCCTAGAAGCACAGTAAAGTTTATTACTAAGAAGTGGAAGGTGTTTGGTACAATATAAACATTCCCTGGATCAGGACGTTGCTCCAAACTGGATGAAAGAGCCATGAGTAAACTGGTCATAGAGGCTACCAAGAGGCCTACAACAACTATGAATTTTTGACAGAGTGCTCATTTTGAGCATGTAACAACATCACAAATTCTCCACATATGTGGCTTGTATGGGAGGGTTGCAAGAAAAAAGCCACTCCTCAAGAAAGGCCACATGCAGTCACGACTTAGCTTTGCCAAAATACACCTTGACGATTCTGAGGCCACATAGAAAAAGGCGTTATGGTCAGATGAGACTAAAATTTAACTATTTGGCCTCAACACCAAATGATATGTCTGGCAAAAATCCAATACAGCTCACCATCCAAATAACACCATTCCTACAGTAAAGTATGGAGGTGGTCATATCCTGTTATGGGGGATTTTCTTTGCAGCAGGGACTGGAGCACTTGTCAGGATAGAAGGAAGAATGAATGGGGTAAAATATCATCAGAGTTCATGAGAAAAATCTGCTGCCCTCTGCCAAAAAGTTGTCAATGGAAAGAAGGTTTACCCTCCAAAATGACAATGACCCAGCGCATACAGCAAGAATGACCACACAATGGTTGAGGGAGAAAAAGATGAATGTCCTTGCTTGACCTAGTCAGAGCCCAGACTTAAACCCCATAGAAAATCTGTGGAATGACCTGAAGACTGCAGTCCACAAACAGTCACCATCAAATTTAACTGAACTTGAGCAGTTCTGCAAAGAGTGGGCAAATGTTGCAAAGTCTAGATGTACAAAGTTAGTAGAGACATAGCCCAACATAATGAAAGCTATAATTAAAGCAAAAGGTGGTTCAGCAAAATGCTAACAACAAGGGGGTGATCCTTTTTCCAACTCAGTGATTCTGTTTTTTTCTGACATGTTGGTGTTAATTCTTTCACTTGAATGTTATAAGTTGCACTGAGTAAATACAGCTGGATAAACAAAAAAACATGTCTGAATTTCAGGCTGCAAAGCAACAAAATTTGATTATTTGGGGGTGGGGGGAATGGGGTGTCATTCTTTTCTATACCTACTGTATAGTGACAAATCGCCCCAGAGAGCCCATAGTTGGTCAGGGACAACATGTACTTTTTTTTTTTTTTTTTTATCTTTTAAGTCTCGCCCCCCCAATGGAGCCGCTGATGTTTGGATTCCCCATGTTAAAGGATAAGCTCAATATTTGTAACATGTTCCAGCAGCTACAACCTCTCCCCATCTTCCCATGTTCTTGGACCGCCTGCTATCACTATGACTGGGAAACTACAAGTCCCAACAGGCTGTGCAGCTGTTGGCCTTTTCGTTTCAATCAATGGCACTGTTGAGCACTCTAGTAGTTCATTAATTATTTTTGTCAGTGTGCATCTTCCTGGCTGTACGAGGTATGTGCAGACAGATACACTGAGAAGCCTGCAATGCTTTGCAGGCTCCAAGTTGGAAAAAAAACTTACATAAATGTGCATTTATTTTTTTATTTTTTTTAAAAAGGTAAATTTCTCCTTTAATGACTTGCTAGGCAGTACTGCACTCTGACACACCAAGACTAAAAGAATTGTATTTTTTTGAGGCAACACACCCAGTGGAGTAGGGCAACATCATCTCCAATAGACAGTGGCAATAAACCATGCATACAATAAAACAACTTACAATTGAGAGACTATCACATTGACATGTAATAGGTAACCAACAACCTGGTTCAAGGGCATAGTTTAGACCACCTAGAACCTGACCTATAGGGGGAAATCTAAACCTCTCTGAATGGCCTCCCCCTCCTGTCTTCTTCACCGCCATCCTAAATTCCAGCATGTGCGCATATACACTGCCATGGTCTTCTAGATCTCCATCTAGGACCTGGCAGGGACCGATGGTGGGATTTCTGCGCATGTGCACAATTTCTGCCAGAGTCTAGCAGATTTCCACTATACCGCTCGCTGCGTATACCCTGCACAGTTTCTGCTTGGTAACACAATGGGGTTGATTTACGAAAGGCCAGTTGTCTGCACTACAATTGACTGTAATTGTACCCCAAGTGCAGCTGCCCTAGATCTGAGGGGAAGCTCTGAAATTAGTGAAAACTCAGCTGATTTCTATCATCCAATTATGTGCAAGCAAAAATGCTGTTTTTTTTTCTCCCTTGTTCCCCTCTGATCTAGAGCAACTGCAATTGCAGCGGTGCACAGGCTATTTGCCTTTAATAAATCAACCCCACTGCCTCCTGGTATAGCTGTAATGTAGCTATCCCAGGAAGCTGTGTTCCGGTGTCCTGTCAAGAAAGGTCCATGTTGGATAGTGTCCGCCCTGTACTGCGCAGCACTTTCGCAGTATGGAGGACAAAGGAGATGCCGAAAGTCTCTGAACATGAACAGCTGCTCATCAGCTGTACACAGCGCTTGCGCAATTAAGACTATATTGTGCCACACGCTCCCGATGCTCGTGCAACTCTGCAAGGGGCAGGTGTAGGGGCGGATGTCTACAGAAGAGGCCGTATTTTACAATGATGGGCAGAGCTGATAAGTTGGGGCTGGTTTTCGGGGTGGTTTTATCAATAAACTACACGTCTTTGCGGGGCGTGTTTACACAACTGAAGGGTGTGTTTTTTAAACATGTATTACCTCTTCTGTGTGCATCTGCCACTTGCAGAGTTGCACGAGCGCCGGGAGCGTGTGGCACACTGTAGTCTTAATTGCGCAGGCACGGTGTAGAGCTCATGAACTGCTGTTCATGTTTGGAGACTTTCAGCATCTCCTTTGTCCTCCGTACTGCACAAGTGCTGCGCCTGCGCATACAGGGCGGACACTATCTGACGGGGGTCCTCTCTCGGCAGAACACCGGCAGCAGTATGGCTGATTCTTACCCATCTGCTGCTGGAATAAGAGTCGGGCGGAGAGCTTCTCCACCTTTCAGAAGAAGCCTTGGTTTTTGTAAATGAATACAAGTTTTACAATGATTGGCCGAGGTGGAAGTTGTGACATTATTCGGTCACCTCTTCTCTCAGAGGAACCCTTGTATTTCCTGCCCATGTTGTTGCCGGAACACAGCGCTGGTTACTGTATGCTGCTAATGCTACTACAATATATTACAGCACATACAGCGGCTGCATCATTTAGTGAAGGAAATAATTAGTTTGGGCCAGCTTGGCCGAAACAAACTTTTTAAAGCGCATTAAAACCCGCAATTTTGCTTTAATCTTTCTAACCCAGATTGCACAATCTCAATTTACTGTGTAGTTAATGGTGGTGGGATTGATATTGCCATTGACTTTTTCACAGCATTTGAGTAACAAGGATTCGGATTATACGGTTTGATATGGAACCAGGTGTGCTCTGTATTTGATAGCTCTGTATGAAATATAAAAAAAATCTGAGTTTTTAGCAGGAATAATGCCCCGTACACACGAGCGGACTTTTCAACATCCAAAGTCCGTCAGACCGAGTCCGTCAGACTATCCGATCGTGTGTGGGCTGCAACGGACTTTAGCTTCGCAAAAGTCTGACGGACTTTAGAAATGAAGCATGCTTCAAATTTTCCCGACGGAACTCCGCCGGACCCGGTCCCCTTCGAAAACTCCGCTCGTGTGTATGCTACTCCGACAGACTAAAACCGACGCTAGGGCAGCTATTGGCTACTGGCTATGAACTTCCTTATTCGAGTCGGGTCGTACGTCATCACGTTCGAATCCGTCGGAGTTTAGTGTGATCGTGTGTGGCCAAGTCCGTTCGGCCGAAAAGTCTGTCAGAACTCCGTCGGAACTCCGGCGGAACTCCTTTGGAAGTCTGTCGGACATAAGTCCTCTCGTGTGTACGGGGCATAATTGTTAAATTTGTTAGAATGATGGGATTATAAAATGTTCTTTTTATTTTACTCTGGCAGGAATTATTGCTGGTGGAAGATCAGATTTATATGTATCAGATGCATATCATAAAGCATTTCTTGAGGTAAGCTCTTAATACTTAAGACACACAACCTTATGCGAACCCTTTGGGCATTTCCTGTCATACTACGAAATGACATGTTCTGTTTATTTGAAAATGTTAGTTTTTAATTAAATTCAGTCCCTTAAACCTCCTATAAATTAAATTTTTTCATGTTACACATTCTGCAGAAAATGGTTAATAAATGCACCCACATTTATGGGAAAAGTGCATTTATTACATTACTGTGCAAAAGTTTTAGGCAGGTGTGAAGAAATACTTTAAAGTAAGAATGGTTTCAAAAACATAGGTTTTAAATCTAAATCAAATTAATATTTGGTGTGACTACTCTTTGGGTTTAAACCATTATGAAGGGGTTCCTGGGTCTGTACACATAATGTGCCTGTTATGAGGGGTTCCCACCATCCCTGTACTGGTTTCAAACAAGGAAGACGCTGCTCTGGCTCGCAGTCACTACAGTCCGAATGTGCTGGGTGCAAGCCACTGCTCGCCACGATGATCGATAGGAAGAAAAGAATGGCTGCGACCTAGGTTTGAAGAAGCACTGAGGTCAGTGTCAAACGCACCCGCCACCTCCTGGGTTCAGACACTCTGTCTTTGTTGGCTGTCATTTGCTATTTTTGGAATAAAATCGTTGGAACCTTCCTGTGGTGTGCAGCAGTTCTTTTCTTCCTGTACTGGGTTCCTGGGTCTGTACACCTGCTGTGTCCATTATGAGGGGTTCCCACCACCCCTGTGCTGAGTCTATGGGTCTGTATACCTAATGTTCCTGTCATAAGGGGCTCCCACCATCCATGTGCTGAGTTCCCAGGTCTATACACCTGCTGGGCCCATTATGAGGGATTCCCACCATCTCTGTACTGGGTTCCCGGGTCTGTACGCCTGCTGTGCCCATTATGAGGGTTTTCCACCACCCCTATGCGGGTTTTTCTTTACAAGTGTGGTCCCACATCTGGTGATAAATCTCTAGGGTCCAATCGCTGACTGTCTGCCTGACACCCTTTCCATCCCACATTACTTTTTATCTCTTCCAAACTGTTCAGAAGCTCAGTACATTCTCTGGACTCATTTAAGGTGGTCACAGAATAGATGATTTATTTTTAAATGGGAGTTCTGCTTAAAAAAAAAAAAAAAAAAAAAAAAAAAAAAGTCGGCTACAAATACTGCAGCTGCTTACTTTTAATAATCAGACACTTTCCTGTCCCAGCGTCCAGCTTGTCTCCCCCTCCTCTTGGTGGAACTGTGGGCGCCTGGCACACAGCTGGGCACCCACAACGCATGTGCGAGGTACACTGTGACTGGCCAGGCAATCATCTGGGACCTGTGATATGTCCCAGATGATTGCCAAGAGGGAGGGGGGAGAAGTGATCTCCCTTCCGGTGCCGCGGTGCACCAGGAGTAAGTGGCAGCTGGGACCCTCTGAAAAGAAAAAATTACATGCCAAATGTGGCATGCCAGGGGGTCACTTCCCTTAAAGCGGACGTTCCATTTTTGTGTGGAACTCCGCTTTAATTATATTCCTACTATGGCCACCTTAAATGAGTGTAGAGAATGTACTGAGCTGCTGAATAGTTTGGTAGCGATAAAAAGCAAAGGGGGAGTTTTGGTGTGATTGGGAACATGTAGAGACTTGCATTACATGCAGAGAGGGGAAGTAAAGCTGAAGGTGAAAGGTTCTGCTGTAGTGAGGACACAGTAAAAAAAAAAAACAAATAGCATGGCGGGTACCCCCTTCTGCCCCACCCCCCTCCAGTCCTGGCCCTGCAGCATGTACTGTACCTGGAGATTGCTGTGTGATCCCTCTGTGTGCACTGCTGGTTGCCAAGTTTGTGTCACAGGGAGATGGATGGACTGCTGCCTTTGCCCTCTGCCTGCTGCACAGACCTATCGCTCCCTGTCTGCCTTGTGCCTGCCACCATTCTTCTGCTGCTGATTCCCTTACTTGCTGAAGGAGACAGGCAGCATGTGAGCCAATGATGCCGCTGGTCTGATAAAAGCGCTGCCTTACGGACCCGCCAATCAAGAACGTCCTAACATTAGTAAACCTAATGTTATAGCTGGAGTGTTCGGGCGCAAATCGCTTAGAACCAAGGACACTGTAAACTATGCCAATAGAGCTTCTTGGCCCCAATTACATGTTTACACACGCGTCATGCCTCCATTAGCACCTGTGTGTTTAGCGCCCTTAACACACACAACTAAAGGGACACATTTTTTAATAAGTAGCTTTGGGGGTGGTGGTGCCCCTGCACCCCCTACTGACTGGCCGCCACTGGTATAGCATGATGGATAAGTATCTGCTTGTATTTCTCGGCGTTGAAGACGCCATTAATCGGGCAACATTGAGGACTGTAGACACAGTGGTCGGCCAAGGAAACGTAATCTAGCGTATGAGACACATCATGAACATCTCCCTTTGACAATGGACAATGTCCAGTAGTTTCATCAGCACAGAACAGGCGGAACCCAGTGGAACCCAGGTACCACCCATCTACTATACAGAGAAGTCTGGCCAGAAAATGTCTTCATTGAAGAAAAAGCCATACACCTGATGTGGAAACCAGGCTGAGGGATTCACCTATGCACGAAAACATAGGAACTGGGGTGTAGAAAATGGCGACAGGTGTTCTGAAAAGATGAGTCTAAATTTTAAAATATTTGGCTGTAGCAGGGTGCAGTTTGTTCACCGAAAGACTGGACAGTGGTACAATGAGTGTCTCTAGGCAACAGTGAAGCATTGTGGCGGTTCCTTGCAAATTTGGGGCTGCATTTCTGCAAATGGATTTGGAGATTTGGTGAGGGATAATGGTGTCTTCAATGCTGAGACATACAGGTAGATACTTATACATCATGCCTCTCTTCAGTGCAAAAAAGAAAAAGGAGTCCCGGAAGCAATCTCAGTATAAATACAGCTGTTCTGTGAAGACCTCAGAGGTTTGTTAAAGAACATTTGTGGAAAAAAAAACGCATCATGAAGGCCAAGGAACACACCAGACAGGTCAGGGATGAAGCTGTGGAAAAGTTTAAAGCTTTGAACATCTCACAGAGCACTGTTCAATCCATCACCCGAAAATGGAAAGACATGGTCGTCCATCTAAACTGACAGGACAGTTAAGGAGAGCATTAATCAGAGAAGCCGCCAAGGGGTACATGGTAACTCTGGAGGAGCTGCAGAGATCCACAGCTCAGGTGGGAGAATCTGTCCACAGGCCTACTATTAGTCGTGCTCTCCACAAATCTGGCCTTTATGGTAGAGTGGCAAGAAGAAATCCATTTTTGAAAGAAAGCCATAAGAAGTTCTGTTTGTAGTTTGCAAGAAGCCATGGGGGATGCAGCAAACATCTGCAAGAAGGTGCTCTGGTCAGATGAGACCAAAAATTTTACCTTTTTGGCCTAAAAGCAAAATGCAATCTGTGGCCAAAAACGAACACTGCACATCACTCTGAACACACCATCCCCACCATGAAATGAAATATGGGGGGGCAGCATCATGTTGTGGGGATGCTTTTCTTCAGCAGGGACAGGGAAGCTGGTCAGAGTTGATGATGGATGGAGCCAAATACAGGCCAATTTTAGAAGAAAACCTGTTAAGAGTCTGTAAAAGACTTGAGACTGGAGTGGAGGTATCCTTGCAGCAGGTCAACGATGCTAAACATACAGCCAGAACTACAATGGAATGGTTTAGATCAAATTATATTCATGTGTTATAATGGCTCAGTCAAAGTCCAGACCTAAATCTAATTTAGAATCTGTGGCAAGACTGCTGCTCACAGACATTCTCCATCCAATCTGACAGAGCTTGAGCTATTTTGCAAAGAAAAATGGGCAAAAATTTCACTCTCTAGATGTGCAAATCTGGTAGAGACATCCCCAAAAAGACTTGCAGCTATAATTGCAGGGAAAGGTGGTTCTACAAAGTATTGACTCGGGGGCTGAATACAAATGCACCCCACACTTTTTACATACAGTGCCTTGCGAAAGTATTCGGCCCCCTTGAACTTTTCAACCTTTTGCCACATTTCAGGCTTCAAACATAAAGATATAAAAGTGGGGAGTGCAAAATTATTCTGCCCCCTTGCGTTAATACTTTGTAAAGCCCCCTTTTGCTGCGATTACAGCTGCAAGTCGCTTGGGGTATGTCTCTATCAGTTTTGCACATCAAGAGACTGAAATTCTTGCCCGTTCTTCCTTGCAAAACAGCTCGAGCTCAGTGAGGTTGGATGGAGAGCGTTTGTGAACAGCAGTTTTCAGCTCTTTCCACAGATTCTCGATTGGATTCAGGTCTGGACTTTGACTTGGCCATTCTAACACCTGGATACGTTTATTTGTGAACCATTCCTTTGTAGATTTTGCTGTATGTTTGGGATCATTGTCTTGTTGGAAGATAAATCTCCGTCCCAGTTTCAGGTCTTTTGCAGACTCCAACAGGTTTTCATCCAGAATGGTCCTGTATTTGGCTGCATCCATCTTCCCCTGAATTTTAACCATCTTCCCTGTCCCTGCTGAAGAAAAGCAGGCCCAAACCATGATGCTGCCACCACCATGTTTGACAGTGGGGATGGTGTGTTGAGGGTGATGAGCTATGTTGCTTTTACGCCAAACATATGGTTTTGCATTGTGGGCAAAAAGTTTGATTTTGGTTTCATCTGGCCAGAGCACCTTCTTCCACATGTTTGGTGTGTCTCCCAGGTAGCTTGTGGCAAACTTTAGACGAGACGTTTTATGGATATCTTTGAGAAATGGCTTTCTTCTTGCCACTCTTCCATAAAGGCCAGATTTGTGCAGTGTACGACGATTGTTGTCCTATGGACAGACTCTCCCACCTCAGCTGTAGTTCTCTGCAGTTCATCCAGAGTGATCATGGGCCTCTTGGCTGCATCTCTGATCAGTCTTCTCCTTATCTGAGCTGAAAGTTTAGAGGGACGGCCAGGTCTTGGTAGATTTGCAGTGGTCTGATACTCTTTCCATTTCAAAATGATCGCTTGCACAGTGCTCATTGGGATGTTTAAAGCTTGGGAAATCTTTTTGTATCCAAATCCGGCTTTAAACTTCTCCACAACAGTATTACGGACCTGCCTGGTTTGTTCCTTGGTCTTCGTGATGCTCTCTGTGCTTTCAACAGAACCCTGAGACTATCACAGAGCAGGTGCATTTATAGAGACTTGATTACACACAGGTGGATTCTATTTATCACCATCAGTCATTTAGGACAACATTGGATCATTCAGAGATCCTCGCTGAACTTCTGGAGTGAGTTTGCTGCACTGAAAGTAAAGGGGCCGAATAATTTTGCACGCACCACTTTTCATTTTTTTATTTGATAAAAAAGTTTAAATTATCCAATAGATTTCGTTCCACTTCACAATTGTGTCTCACTTGTTGGTGATTCTTCACAAAAAATTAAAATTTTATATCTTTATGTTTGAAGCCTGAAATGTGGCAAAAGGTTGAAAAGTTCAAAGAGGCCGAATACTTTCGCAAGGCACTGTATTTATTTGTAAAAAATTTGAAAACCATTTATCATTTTTCTTCCACTTCATAATTATGTGCCACTTTGTGTTGGTCTATCACATAAAATCCCAATAAAATACATTTACGTTTTTGGTTGTAACGTGGAAAATTTCAAGGGGTATTAATACTTCTTCAAGGCTCTGTAAAATAAACCATTAACACTTCTATTTCTGAAAGCATTCTTAATATACAGTATTTTTTCACATCTACCCAAAACGTTTGCACTACAGCCTGCAAAGCATTGCAACCGCAATCAGCGCATCACAGGGGAGATACAAAGGCTCTTGTATTGTTTATATCCTAGTTCTAGGTTCATACAGAGGTATGGGTTTTTTTTTTTTTTTTGGAGCTAGAGGAAGTAAGCAATGGACTACAATTTTGATGTTATCGCCACAATTGTGTGCCGATGCTGTGAGTCCTACTGCAGTGCCAGATGGGACTTGTAATCTTCCCATTCACAGATCCCTGTAAATGGATGCCATGGCTTTGCAGGCACAGTCACACTAAATTTAAACAATAGCGGGATGCTCCATCTCCTTGCAATCCAGTTGTGGGTGGGGGGGCAGAGCAGCACTGAAATGCAAAAAGAATCTAAAAAGTAAAAAAAAGCAGGTCAGTTTATGATACTGTGTTTTTGCAAACTAAATGTCATTGAGGTAGGATTTATATCTACTTTAAAGTCTAGCTCCAGCTAAATTTGTTTTTATTGTATAGAGCGGGGAAGGGTTTGACTATCTGTCATTATTAACCCTGGCTCACAAAAGAACAGATTTCACTTCTCTGACAAATATAACCTGAAAAGGAAGTGAGGTTAAATCTCCTTCATGGGCTCCCAGACCACAATAAATTGATGACAGGGGTTCCTAAACCTTCCCCACTCTACTAGAAATTACCTGTGCCCCCTTATATTCTAGTTGACAATAATATGAATATAATGACATAATATGAAGAGAAATCTTCCAAATAGGCAGCATTAAAAAAAGGTAAATTCCCTCTCCCCCTTTCTCTTAATGACACGCATAGATCTCTCCAGTGAACAAAGCTCATGGTCTCTGACTGAGCACCTTCCTGTTTAACCATGAGACATACAGAAAGCTGATCTAATTTCCTTGATACCATTTTGGCAGGTGAAGGGGATGTCCAATGTTTTACCTCACTTGCATATTACTGGCTATAAGGAGTTCAGACATATAAACCTTTACTCTATACATAGATATTTATACTTAAATAAATGTGACAAAAAGTTGGGGGGGGGAAGCACAACAACCATAGTGTATAATGTAAAGTGTAATTTTAATAGAAAATATACAAAAGCACTCACAAAGATAAAATCAAGCTCAGCATAACAGGTAGCCTCTGGGACAGAGATCAAACACGCAACCAGGATGACTTGCCTTGGCCAGCGGCAAAGAAGGGGAGGTGGATTGGAAGCAAGGAACTGCTGTCGCTGCAAAGCCAAAGCCATGGATAGAATAAAGGGCCTAGCCCTAGGGTATGAAGCCACCTCATATAGTAAGTAAATGCAGGAGCTGGAACGCATTTTAATGCAACCTTGCTTCTTCTTCGGCCGGTCTAAAAATGGGCATTAATGCTGGTGGGTAGCCCATTTTTAGACAGGCTCAAGAAGAAGCCAGGTTGCTTTGAAACGTGTTCCAGCTGCAGCATTTTCCTACTACATAAGGTGGCTTCATACCCCAAGTCCTGTGTTGCATCCATGACTTTGGCTTTCCAGTGACAGCAGTTCCCTGTTTCCAAATTCACCCCCACTCCCCTGCCAGTGGCCAAGGCAAGGCATCCTGGTTAGGTGTCTGATCTCTGTCCCAGAGGCTACCCGATTGTCATGCTGAGCTCTAGTTTATCTTTGTGAGTGTTTTTTTTTATATTACAATTACACTTTAAATGCTACACTATGGTTGTTGCGCTTCTCTCCCTCTTCCAACTTTTAGTCTCCTACAGCCACAGAGCATACCATGCTGGAATGAAGCAGCACTTCCAGAATTAGCTCAGTAGTATGTTGTATAGCACTCTGGGCTACCTGCAGCATCTAGCTTACATAAGTGTCATCTGTCATTTGTTTTGTATTGTATCCTATTGTTTTATATTGTTTTACATAACTTCACACTGTAAACTCACGTCTAGCTCATCAGGGCACCGATTTCTGACCAGCGCATCTGTGTGTATGGGGTTGGTGCGCTGTGATTATTTTAGGTGTTCCCACCTTTGATCCTTTCCATTAAATAAATGTCGGGGGGGTAAATACTCTTGTCGCATTAGAGCCCGTTTGCTGCTTATGTCCCACACTGTCTGCTGTATTGTAAAATCTTATGTTAGGCCCATTCCATGTTTCTTCCATAATTTCAGGCTTCTCTTTTACTTATGTAGCTATATTTACAAAGATGTATCTTTTTATTATCCAGGTCAATGAGGAAGGCAGTGAAGCAGCAGCCTCGTCAGCTGTGGTTGTAACAGGCCGCTCGTTCCCACTAAAACGTATCGTTTTTAAAGCCAACAGGCCTTTCTTGGTGCTCATTCGAGAAGTCGCAATCAACGCTATTATATTCATGGGCCGCTTATCCAATCCTGACTGTTAATGATGCTGCATTACAATCATCATTGGATGCATTTGGAAATTCTGCTCTGTCTTTAAGGCACACTATTCATGTATTGGATTCATGATTTGTATTAAAGAAAATCTGTCATGAAAGGATATATAAAAGTTGTAATTACTGAGCTTTACATTTGTAACTGTTTGGTTGTCATGCTGGCCTTCTAGTTTCACTACTCAGTCATTGACCAAGAAGAATAAGGCAGCCAACAAAGTAATGCTGTCTGATCTGTATACTTGTTTGGCTTCAACTCAGAAACTAGATGATCAGGTACAAAGCCAGACAAATAGCATTTTCGTGAGGTCAGTAATGACATTTCCACACTTTTCTTCCCTTAAAGAGGAACTCCAGCAAATTGCTTCCCCTAATTTCACATGGAATGGGCATAAGTTTAATCCTTTCTTTTTATTGCTGTCAGAGTCCCAGTTGCTAAAATTTACCTTCACTTTTTATTAACAGGTAGTGAGGAACATGTTTCCACTAGAGACAGCACTTGTTTTTACACCCTGTTCCAAATTATTATGCCAACGATATTTTTCTAATTTACCTAAATTGATGTAAACAGCAGTCAGCATAATTTTCATGTTATTAAGAGTACAATTCAAATTTTATTTAACAAACCTCCTAATAATGAGTTTTTTTTTTTTCAAAATAAAAAAAATTACAATGTTCCAAATTATTATGCACAGTAAGTTTAAAAACACTTTATAGGTTGTAAAGAACTGGAAATTGTCATTTGTTGTGTTTGCAGCATATTTACTGAAATCGAAAGCTATTTCAATCAAACTTTGAACAACATTTTAACTTTAACATTTTAACAGGTCACATTATATTTTAACATAGGCCCCCTTATTTTATAGCAGCTTCACAAGTCTTGCATCCATTGAACCTGTGAGTTTTTCGACAGTTTCTGCTTGCATTTGTTTGCAAGATGTCACAATAGCCTCCCAGATCTGCTGTTTGGATGTAAACTGCCTCCCATCCTCATAGATCTTTTGCTTGAGGATGCTCCAAAGGTTCTCAATAGGATTTAGGTCAGGGGAGGATGAAGGCCACATGGCTTTCTTTCCTTTTATCCTCATAACAGCCATTGATGCAGAGGTATTCTTTGCAGCATGAGATGGCGCATTGTCATGCATGAAGTTGATTTTATAACGGAAAGCATAGTTCTTCCTTCTGTACCAGGGAAGGAAGTGGTCAGTCAGGAACTCCACATACTCTGCAGGGGTCATCTTTACACCTTCTGGGACCCTAAAGGGGCTGACCAGCTCTCTTCCCATGATTCCGGCCCAAAACATGACTCCACCACCACCTTGCTGACATCGCAGCCTTGTTGGAAGAACAGGGTGGCCGTCCACCAACCATCCACTACTCTATCCATCTGGACCATTCAGGGTTGCACGGCACTCATCAGCGAACAGGACTGTTTGAAAATTAGTCTTCGTGTATTTTTCTGCCCAATGCAGCCATTTCTGCTTGTGAGTTGGTTGCATTGGTTAGTGGTGGCCGAATGGAACGTTTATGCACAGTTGCAAGACTCTGGAGGACACTACAAATTGATGTCCGTGGGACTGCAGAGGCACCAGCAGCCTCAAATATCTGTTTGCTGCTATGTAATGGTGTTTTAGCAACTGCTCTCTTGATCCGATTCATGGATCTGGCAGAAAAAATCTTCCTCAATGTGCCTTTATCTGCACGAAACCTGTCTGTGCTCTGAATCAGCCACTAATCTCTTAATATTGCGATGATCATGCTTCATTTTTCGTGAAATATCTGTTTTCATACCTCGTCCAAGGCATTGGACTATTTCACACTCTTCGGCAGCAGAGAGATCCTTTTTCTTCCTCATATTGCTTGAAAATGGTGCTCTGCTAAATAATGTGGAACACCCTCCTTTAGTAGTTTTTCTTTTAATTGTGGTCACCTGGCAATCCAATTGTCACAGGTGTCCGAGATTGTTTTCAGTGATCAAGAGTCCTGAGACACAATGCCATCCAGAAGTTAAACTGAAAAACTAAATATTTAATCTTTGTGACGCTGAAATAGAATTTGCATAATAATTTGGAACAGGGTACAGTAACGCAACTAATGGTGCTTTTCTTTTCTTTTTTTTCTTTATTGGGATGGTGGTGCACTGGACCCAAAGCTTGCTGGAAGTTTTGACTAACTTGAATGATTGTATAATAGTGTGGCAGCTGTCTATTTCCCAATGGAGCCCCATCAGGGCTCCTGGGAGAGTCAACTTGTATACAAAGACAGGATGAGGATGCCATTGGTCCCAGATAGGGTTTTTTATTTGTCTTGATTAAATAATCTATTAACAATTGACAGCCAACATGTTTGGCAGTCCTAAACAATCACTATTTTCCATGGGATAGATTTATTGTGCAGGAGCAATCTATACAGTTAGTTACAGTTAATCCTGGATTTTAAATCCTTTATAGATTGTAATTTTAAAATTTCCCAATAAGGCTGTAACTTTTGTTTTGAGCTTTATATTATAATGCTGCACAATAAACTTAAAGCGACATTATAGTGTTACGAAACCAACAACCGTAAAATCAGTCTGTATATGTGGTAAAGCATGCTTGTTATACTCACTGTGGAACCTAAGTGGTTAATCCTCTGCATTGTGTATAAAGGCTGTTTGATCCTGTCTTCTCTGATCCTCCTCTTCTTTCACTGTCTCCAAAAAAATAACCTTACATTTTTAGAGCCAGGGGATGGGCTGCACATGCTCAGTTTGATGTGTATCACTAGAGAGTTTTTTTTCAAGTCACAAGGCTGCTATTACTGCTGATGAGAAAAGGTATTTATCTGTTTCTATTTACTAAAATAATTGCATGTCCATGTTCTGTGTACTTTGAGAGACCAGATATAGTGAATGCAGGTTCTGGGTTTAGTAACACTTTAAAGTGCTGGTTTTGTTTTAATCCAAAGAACAAACATGTCATACTTACCTGCTCTGTGCAATGGTTTTACACAGAACAGCTCTGATCATCTTCTTCTGGGGTCTTGCCGGCGCTACACGCTTATCCTCTTTGACAAGAGCCCCCATAGAAAGCCTCCCGAGCCACCTTGTATGCAACTATTGACGCAGAGCGGGCGGCACAGCCCTGCTCGCTTGGCACAGCATTTGATTGGCTCCTGCTGATATAAATCTGCCCAGGTAGGTGGGAGACAGCTGTGAGAGCGCTGCTCTCGTGCACATGCCTGGATTTGACTCTAAGTATAAGGAGGAGTTTGGGAGAGTTTTTCAGCACAGAAGGTTTTTCCCCTTAGCGCATATAATGCATCAAAGATGAAAACCCTTAAGGCTTTAGAACCACTTTAAGTCCAG
The DNA here is from genome assembly GCF_037356315.1 of Lithobates pipiens. Classification (NCBI taxonomy): domain Eukaryota; kingdom Metazoa; phylum Chordata; class Amphibia; order Anura; family Ranidae; genus Lithobates; species Lithobates pipiens. Next base: position 275,390,383 of record NW_027507785.1, on the reverse strand, counting down.
ATTTGTGTATGTCTGAATTGATCCTGACGGCTCGGCGCTCTCATCCTTTCTCTCCATACATGTTTTTATTGCTGACCACTTCCCCAATATGTTTTGGCTGGGGCTCCAGTGTTCTCAGATGGTAATGGTTCTCCCAATGCACTCACCATTCCATTATTGTGTTCTTCATGAAATCTCTCAATCCTAATGAAAATGTAATTATTCAAAGCAAGATGCAGTTTGTACAGGTAAGCAGAAATGAGTCGAGTCTAATGTGCTTAGAACAGTTTGTTTAATCTAGGGGCTCTTTGTAAGGGTAATTTATAAAGTGGTACCTGTATTTTATAATTCCAAGATCAGAGTTGCAACTCCTGGTCTGAAATCTAAATCCAGGGGTCTGACGCAGGGCTTGGCGGGGATCACAACTGTACACTAGGTGCACGATCTGTGTTCCTTTAGCTAAAGTGGAGGGCAGGGAAGACAGGAGTCTAACAGACCCCGGATATCTCAAAGAGACACTGTTATTATAGTGCTGTCATATATAAGGCTATTGTCCCACTATGTAATTGCAATAGAGTTAAGTATATATATATATAAAAAAAAAAAATGGAAAAACAAATGTTTAAGTCCCTTGCCCCCATGTACACCCACATAAGAACATAAATGCATAGCGTGGGATCGCCTACGTATAAAAAAACTATTGCACCACACATGAGGTGAACAAGAGAAAGAAAAACGCTGCTCCTGGCCCACCAACCACACACTGCTGTGATAGCACTGAAGTTGTGCCGGCCAAAATCACAGCTGATGATGTAGGAAAAGAAGTCCGGACGGCTGCACTACTGTTGAAATCACATTAATTTGTAAAGTCACAGCCCTGCTCGCTTGGCACAGCATTTGATTGGCTCCCGCTGATATTAATCTGCCCAGGTAGGTGGGAAACAGCGGTGAGAGCCACTGCTCTCATGCACATCCCTGGATTTGACTCGGTAAGTATAAGGAGGAGCTTGGGAGAGTTTTTCAGCACAGAAGGTTTTTCCCCTTAACGCATATAATGCATCAAGATGAAAACCTTTAAGGCTTTAGAACCATTTGACCCACCAGCCACACACTGCTGTGATAGCACTGAAGTTGTGTCAGCCAAAATCACAGCTGATGATGTAGGAAAAGAAGTCCGGATGGCTGCACTACTGTTGAAATCACATTAATTTGTAAAGTCGCCAAACGGGGTAAAAACATCAAGGAAATAGCAGAGAAGGAACAAGGTCACCACTACTGTTTCTTGGTGCTTTTCTAAATAACTGTGATTTCTATGGTAGTGCTGCCATTCCAGATTTCCTTTTTCCTCCATGCATGTGAGCTATCGCTATAAATGTCAGAGTGACTGGAATCCTTTTAAAGCCGTAATTCGCTGTTCTCTACTAAACTTGATAAAGTGTAAAGGCTTTCATCATTCATGCACAATTGTAAGGTTGGTTATCTTTGAGATCTACTCATTGCAACCTCATCTTTTATATTTAAAAGCATATCTCTAGGGTCTTTGCTTTCAGAAAATATATAATGTTTGAAGAGGTTAACTATACTTTAGGCCTAAACTGTACATTTGAACATGTTCAAAACCTAAAAAAATGGCCCAGGCAACGAAGTGGTTAATCTGTGTGTGGTGTTATGGAAAAGTACGACCCTTCACGGACAGCATCGGCGATATCGTATTCTGACATCACATATTTTGGGTATGTAATTGTTTTTTTTAAATATAGCTGGTCTTAAAGTGGTTAAAGCCAGAAGGTTTTTCTATCTTGCATTAACATAAAAAAACCTTCTGTGTACAGCAGCTCCCTCAGCCCCCCTAATACTTACCTGAGCCAATCTCTAGCCAGAGATGTTGCAGAAGAGACTCCGCTGCCCGGGACTCTCCCTCATTGGCTGAGACAGCAGCAGAGCGCCATTGGCTCCCGCTGCTTTCAAAGTCAGTGAGCCAATGAGGAGTGAGAGGGGGCAGGGCACAGCCAAGGCTCCATGTCTGAATGGAACGACAGAGCTGCAGCTTGGCTCCAGTGCCCCCATATCAAGCTTCTTGCTGTGGGGGCAGTCGACAGGAGGGAGGAGCCAGGGGCACCAAAGGAGGACCCTAGAAGAGGAGGATCTGGGTTGCCCTGGCAAAACTGTTTCACAGAGCAGGTATAACCTGTTTGTTATTTTTAAGCAAAAACTTTAGTATCACTTTAAATACAACAGCAGCACCCTAATCTGATTAATTTCAACTTGGAAAAAAAAAGGTAGCTTTGGCAGCAGCACCTGATTTTCTTTTCAAGTAGTAACAGGTCTGAATTGATGGTGGACATATATAAGCCACAACAGATCTAAGAGCTATAGAAAATTAAAGAAAAAAATAAAGCTAAAGCCCTCAACTTCCTCCAAATTGGTCAGTAGCACAACTCGGAGATCCAGCAGTCTGTTTTTTAGGACCTTTTGTGTGTGTCATCAACAAGTGTTATACAGTAACAACACATGCAGGAGGTAGTGAAGTGGCTGACAAAGCCAATAGCGAGTTGTTTGCAAGTGCTGATAATGCGTTCTTTTCTATTCATATATTGAGGATGGCAAAGAAGGCACCATGACCACAGAGGGAGAGAGGGGAGTTCACTCACATAGCCGTCAGTGGACATCAGGCAGGGAGCAGCAGGAGGAAGTGATGTTTCAGTAGCAGGATCATACTGCCAAGTGTGCTCCAGTGATGGGGCAGGGGGGATGTATGATGAGGTGGCCATGGGGGCCATTGACTGGAGAGGAAGAAATTTCTCTGAGAGAGGCAGAACAGCAAGCTAGAATTTTGTCCAAGGCAGTTTGCAGAGGACCGTTTAGCCATTCTCATCTTCTGATGGCACAGGTACGGCCACTGATTTCCCCAGGTCCAGTTTAGAGAGCTCTGCAGTGTTGTTTTTTGCTGCTGGAGAAGAAGAAACAAATGTCCTTAAACCACTACTGTCACTTAATGTTAGCTTGGCAGTTGCTTTCATTCAGGGGCGGACTGACCAGTCGGTCACTCGGGCGCCGCCCGGGGGCCCGGACTCGGCTATATGAGAGGCCACTTGCAGCGGCTGAATTACATGCCGCGATGCAGATGCTAACTGTGCACTGATCCCCGCCGGCCCCTCTTTCCCCCCGTCCATCCCAGGCCAGGTGCTTGTACTGTATGCATCGTGACATCACCTGACCTGGGACCGACGAGAAGAGTGGAGGGGCCGGCGGGGAGCAGCGCGCTGTTAGAAGTGTCTCAGGCTCAGCATCCAGTGACTGGGTGAGTGAAGCCGAGACACCAGGGCCGCCACACGCGATGGGGGGGGGGGGGCGCGGTACAGACAGATGCATGGGCCCCGGGTCCCTCCATCCCACAGTGTCCTCCTGTGCTGTGTGCATGTCCACCTGTGTGCATGTCCCCCTGTGTGCATGTCCTGTGTGCATGTCCCCCTGTGCTGTGTGCATGTCCTGTGTGCATGTCCCCCTGTGCTGTGTGCATGTCCCCCTGTGTGCTGTGTGCATGTCCCCGTGTGCATGTCCGCCAGTGTGCTGTGTAAGTGTCCTGTGTGCATGTCCTGTGCAAGTATGTGTCCTGTGTGCATGTTCTCCCGTGTGCATGTCCTCCCGTGTGCATGTCCTCCTGTGCTGTGTGCGTGTCCCCCTGTGTGCTCTGTAAGTGTCCTGTGTGCATGTCCTGTGCTGTGTAAGTGTGTGTCCTGTGTGCATGTCCTCCTGTGTGCGTGTCCCCCTGTGCTGTGTGCATGTCCTGTGTGCATGTCCCCCTGTGCTGTGCGCATGTCCTGTGTGCATGTCCCCCTGTGCTGTGCGCATGTCCTGTGTGCGTGCCCCCCCCGTGTGCGTGCCCCCCGTGTGCGTGCCCCCCCCGTGTGCGTGCCCCCCGTGTGCGTGTCCCCCCGTGTACGTGTCCCCCTGTGTGCTGTGTAAGTGTCCTGTGTGCGTGTCCCCCTGTGTGCATGTCCCCCTGTGTGCACATACTCCCTCCAGTGTCCCCATGTGTGTGTGCATTCTCCCTCCAGTGTCCCCCTGTGCGTGCATTCTCCCTCCAGTGTCCCCCTGTGTGCGTGCATTCTCCCTCCAGTGTCCCCCTGTGTGCGTGCCTTCTCCCTCCAGTGTCCCCCTGTGTGCGTGCCTTCTCCCTCCAGTGTCCCCCTGTGTGCGTGCCTTCTCCCTCCAGTGTCCCCCTGTGTGCGTGCATTCTCCCTCCAGTGTCCCCCTGTGTGCGTGCCTTCTCCCTCCAGTGTCCCCCTGTGTGTGTGCCTTCTCCCTCCAGTGTCCCCCTGTGTGCGTGCCTTCTCCCTCCAGTGTCCCCCTGTGTGCGTGTTCTCCCTCTGGTGTCCCCCCCCCCCCCCTGTGTGTGTGTGCGCATTCTCCCTCTAGTGTCTCCCTGTGCAGGTTTGGCTTGAGCGTGGAGACCAAGGGGGCCCCATGAGTTGTCAGTCCGCCCCTGCTTTCATTACGGCTTGCGGAATTGGCCCCTTCCATGAGCTTATGGTCTATGCTGTGCCACATGGGCAGGAGCGCAGCATAGCACACTGAGTCATTCTCCTAGTGACTAAGAAAGCAGGACCAGGCACAACAATGGGGCTGGTAGTGCCATCAATCTTGTCTACAAATATCGCCCAAATCGTCCCCTCTGTTCTTCTCAAGACCTCCTACTCTCAAGCTCTCTCATCTCCTCCTCCCACACTCGTCTCCAGGATTTCTCCAGAGCCTCTCCAATCCTCTGGAACTCTCTACCTCCACTGGTCCGGCTATCCCCTACTCTTGCTACCTTCAGGCAATCCCTGAAAACTCATCTATTCAGGGAAGCCTATCACGTCTCAAACTAATCTCCTACCACTTCCATCAGCTCATTCCCGACAGTTATAACCTTTTGTACCACCTGCCCCACCCTTTTAGATTGTAAGCTCTTCTGAGCAGGGCCCTCTTAATCCTCTTGTATTTTATTGTATTGTAACTGTATTGTCTCCCTTTTATATTGTAAAGTGCTGCGTAAATTGCTGGCGCTATATAAATCCTGAATAATAATAATGTGTCTTGTCCAAAGGCAACTGTTCAGTAACCTATACCCCCTACTCCTTACTTGTCTCATGCTCCAAGTCCTTAGAAACAAGTCCCACCCTCCCCAAGCAATCAGAGCTTGGGGAGGGTAACATCCAAGCTAAATGTTGCAGGTAGACTCCACGCCATTTTCAGCTAGGCAGTCATATGTGAAAATGGCAATAATGTGCTGGCCAACCTTCACCTGCGAAAAATTACACATGTACCTTGTCTGGCACATGTCCTCCCCTCCCCATCATCCTTTACCTCTTCCTCCCTTTTCCTCTTTCACCTCTTCCTCATTTTGCCTCCTTCAGCTCTTCCTCCTCATGACACGTTTCCTCTGCTTTTTTCTTACCATTGCCAAAAAATGAAATGAATACTGCCCCAGAAGAGAACACTTTGAGCCTTCTGTCTCACTGTCCTGTGTCTGTACATTTAGGCTTGTGCTTGTTGTCTGTAGATTCTGTTCCTCAGGTCTAGGGCAAATTGGCCATTGGCACCACATTTTAAATAGGCTGATGAATACTCGGCAGCTATCTCACAAGAACTGATTGACTTTCCTGCAGAATGACTTCCAGAAGGTGGACCTCGGATTGGGTCCTAAAAAAAATGAAATTGCTAAAAAACAAAAAAAACTGTTATGTGTTTAAATATTTTGGCCTATTTGATCAAGTTTATGTATTGTCCTGACTGTACTTAATTTTTTACAAGTTTTTTTCTATATACTGCATTGTAATTTTTATTGTAGAAAATGTTTGCCTTGGGCAACACATATTTTTGGCTCTTCTACCTCCATACGTTAAAAACCAAGTTCAGCATTTACAGTCACTGTCTCATACAAACAAGGGGCTTCAGTCGTTTAGAACACACTGTGCTGTTTGTAAAATTTCCAGGACGTGGGCTAAAACAGAATGGACCCTGAGCCATCTTGTTGGAAGACAACTAAAGTGATCAAATTAGTGGCCATGTTGCAGCCTAAGGCCTCATGCACACGGACGTTTTACAGCCGCTTTTTTTGCAGCTTAAAAACGGCTGTCCATGTTAGTCTATGGCTTCATGCCCACCTAGGCGTTTTTGAGCTGCAAATGGCATAGGCGTTTTTAAGCTGTAAAAAAAACCCAGGACCAGTGCGTTCCGTGGCGTGGAGCTAGAGCTGTAAAAACGCAAAAACGCGCATAAACGCGCAACATATTTTCTTTGTTTTCGGAGTGCTATAGCCAAGAGATGTGTTTCTTAAAAAACGCTACTTAACGCTAATGCTAAAAAACACGCAAAAACGCCAATGCAAAACGTGGTAAAAATTGCGTTTTTAACGAAGATTTTTCCAGGCGTCGGAGCTAGCTTTGCAGCCAGTTTTTTAAAACGTCCATGTGCATGAGCACTAACGTATGAGATAGAAAGGGGCTTACAGCATTGTGAGCCTACTAGTAGGGATGTGTGCCTGGTGAGTCTTTGCTGAGATGAGAGAAATAGCACTGTGTATGCCCAGTTTTTGAATCGGGAAGCTCCTGTGATGCTGATGGTGAACATCTAACGACTGCTGTGTCCTAGAAATAAGCCAGGGTGCTGGTCAATTTTTCCTGAAGTGTCTCTGGTACAGTATGTATACAAAACGCCTACCTTGTATTTATGCCTTTTCCCTCTTCAATCTGCACAAAATTGCCGTGTATTTCCAAATTTGAGAAAGCAACACAATATATTTTGATGTGTTCTCATTCACATAGCAGGCCTAAAAAAAAAAATTCTTACCTTTTTAGATGTGGCCTCATGGCTGATGGCAAGTCTTTATGAAAAAGTTAATTGAGTCTGTCTCAGTGCAAAGGCTTAGGACAGGTTAATATTTCTCGATAACATACAAGCCCTGCTTCTAGTTTAAAACTGATACTAAGATCTGCCAGCACAGTGCAGATAGGATTAATTATGGTAAACACAGCTCGCCAGTCCCCTAATGACGAGAATTAAAGTGTTTGTTACCCCAACACTTCATGTTCCTGATATGTGCCTGCTGTACTATATAGTGTATGAGAATCCTGTTCTCTTTGATTGTTCTCTTTCTGTGAAATCCCTGGTGTTTCTGTCAGTCCCTCTGCTCTCCTATCAAAAACTGGCCATACTAAGCAGGAAAGCACACCGTGGTCAATTCTATAGCTGTACTGGGAACTCAGTGTGCTCTCCTCCAATGAGAAGACTTGTCCTGACACACACCCACTGCACAGCCATTGACTGGGAAGCTAAGTTTTCTGCTACTTCACCTCCCCCTAGCTCTTATGCAGCTGAGAATAGAGGGAATGTGATCACTTATTAAAAAAATAAATAAAAAAAAAAAAAAAAAAAGGGAAAAGGGTATTTATATATAATTTTTTTTATATCTATACAAAAATGTTATCCTTTCATTTTAATTTATTTTTACAAGGTGATCTTTTACCATCACTTTAATTAGATTTTTCAGTGCTGGAATCGTCAGAAAAGAGCTTTTAAAACGGTGAGCATCAGTTTAAAATAGAAGTTATGCAATGTGAATGAGACTAATGTAACAAATATTAAGTAGGTTCTATACCAATTTGGTTTCAAAAGTGTAAATGCACTTGAAGCGGTGTATTTATAAAAAAAAAAAAATGCATAGAAAATCTGCATAACCATTCTGAGAGAATGGGGCAATAACAAATGTTCTTTAGGCTACCTTCTCTTATACATTTTCTTTAACCATTTGCCCACTGGGCACCTAAACCCCCTTCCCAACCAGGCCAATTTTCAGCTTTCAGCGCTCTCACATTTTAAATGACAATTACTCAGGCATGCAACACTGTACCCATATGAAAATGTTGTCCTTTTTTTCACACAAATAGAGATTTCTATTGGTGGTATTTATTCACTGCTGGGTTTTTTATTTTTTTGCGCTATAAATGAAAAAAGACTGAAAATTTTGTAAACAAAAAGCATTTTTCTTAATTTATAAAACTTTGCGAATTTGTAATTTTTCTTCATACGTTTTGGCCAAAATTTATACTGCTACATATCTTTGGTATAAATAACCCAAATAAGTGCATATTATTTGGTCTTTGTGAAAGTTAGACTCAGTTCACACTGGGGCAACTTGTCAGGTTACTTAGCCACCTGACAAGTTGCACTCCATTCTTTACAATGGAACCATTCTAATAGGAGCGACACAAGTCGCTCCGACTTAGAAAAAGGTTCCTGTACTACTTTTGGGGCGACTTCAGGCGACTTGCATTGACTTCTATACAGAAGTCATTTTGCAAGCTGAAGTCTGATACAGGTCGTCTGAGGCAGTCGCGCTGCAAGTCGTGCTACCTCAGTGTGGACCGACCCTTAGGGTCGGTTCACAATTGTGCAATGCAAGAACCCTGCGAATCAACTGCGGGTTCTCGCATCGCACCCGGCAGGCACGGCAGTTCACACTGCCATATGCAAACTGCTGGGGAGTGACATATGTTAACGACACCCCCATTTCAGCTCACATATCGCACTGCGAACTGACAGATTGGACATGAATTGGATCGCATATGTCTGAACACACATGCGATACGATTCTGGTCCGACCTGAAAAAAGGGTCCCGTGTGTGTTTGCACCGAATGTGGTGCAATATCAGCCATACTATCTGTATGGCTGACCTCGCACCCGCACAGACATTGCCTGTAATGTGAACAGCAGTGCGTTGTCCATTAAATGCGATGTCTGCCATCGCAATAGTGTGAGCGTCTACAAGCTATAGTGCCAATCATTAAAAATTGATCACACCTGATGTACTAAAGGCCTATCTCATTTCTTGAGACCTTATCAAGCCAGGGAAGTACAAATTACACCTTTTTAGAAAGTAGACAGGCCAAGGTATTTAGTAAGAGGCATGGTGAGTATTCTGAAGTTGTGATTTTTTTTCCCCCCCCCCACAGTTCTTTGCAAAATGTTGTTTTTTTTTCACAAAATTTTCGTAATAAGTTATTTCGCACACACAGCATAAGCATACCACAAATAACACCCTAAAATATATTCTGCTACTTTTGCTGAGTATAGCGATACCACATGTGTGAGACTTTTACACACACATTTGCCACATACAAAGGCCCAACATGCAGGGAGCAACATCAGGCGTCCTAGGGACATAAATTACACATCTAATTTCTAGACCTCTTACATTTTGAAGGCTCAGGAGCATCAGGACAATGAAAACGTCCACAAAATGACCACATTTTGGAAAGTAAACACCCCAACGTATATTCTATGAGGCATGAGTCTTTTGAACATGTCGTTTATTTTATTTTTTTTCCACAAGTTTTTGAAAAATGTCTAAAGAAAATAAATGCCTTTTTTTTTTTTTTTTTAACTCAAAGTTGTCCATTTATGAGATATTTCTAACACAAAAATTACACCCAAAATATATTCTGCTACTTTACCACATTAGTGAGAGTTTTACACAGCCTGGCCACAAACGGAGGCCCAGCATGCAGGGATCACCGTTAGATGATATAGGGACATACATTTCAAATCTAATTTGACTACCTATTACACTTTTGAGAGGCACTGATGGGCACTGTAGTGGCACTGATGAGAACTGAGCCAGGGATGGAGCATGAATGAGGATGGATGAGCCAGGGTTGGAGCATGAATGAGGATGGATGAGCCAGGGATTGAACATGAATGAGGATGGATGAGCTAGGGATGGAGCATGGATAAGCATGAATGTGGATGGATGAGCCAGGGATGGCGCATGAATATGGATGGATGAGCCAGGGATGGAGCATGAAGCATGGATGAGCGTGAATGTGGATGGTTGAGCCAGGGATGGAGCATGAATGTGGATGGATGAGCGTGAATGTGGATGGATGAGCCAGGGATGGATGAGCAGGGATGGAGCATGGCTGACCATAAAGGATGGATGGGATGAACCATGGATGGGCACAGATCAGCATTGTGGGCTCCTTCAGCGTTGCTGCAAAGGCTCCATCTCCTCGCACACTGTACTGATCGGTGAAAGGAGAGGGGAGGAGCCGAACCAGACATTGGACGGAGTGATCATTGGCCCTTTCCCCAGATCTGTGAGCCAGGGATGGAGCATGAGTGAGGATGGATGAGCCAGGGATGGAGCATGGATAAGCATGAATGTGGATGGATGAGCCAGGGATGGAGCATGAATGTGGATGGATGAGCATGAAGATGGATGATCCAGGGATGAAGCATGGATGAGCATGAATGTGGATGGACGAGCCAGGGATGGAGCATAAATGTGGATGGATGAATCAGGGATGGAGTATGGATGAGCATGAATGTGTATGGATGAGCCAGGGATTGAGCATGAATGAGGATGGATGAGCCAGGGATTGAGCATGAATGAGGATGGATGAGCCAGGGATTGAGCATTAATGAGGATGGATGAGCCAGGGATTGAGCATGGATGGAGCATGGATAATCTTGAATGAGGACTGTATGATCCGAGGATTGAGCATGAATGTGGATGTATGAGCCAAGGATGGAGCATGAATGTGGATGGATGAGCCAGGGATGGAGCATGGCTGAGCATAAGGATGGATGGATGAGCCAGGGATGTGCACAGATCAGCGTTGTGGGCACATCAGATCATGCCCACAGCGCTGCTGCATCAGCTCCTTCCTCTCCTCACAAGCTATACTGATCGGTGAAAGGAGACGGGAGGAGCCGAACCGAACAATGGACGGAGTGATCGCGTGTTAAAGGACTGCTGTCATTGGCCCTTTCCCCACATCTGTGACAAGCCAGGTCTGGGAGATCCGATGGTCATGGACATTCCCAGGTGCCTGCCCCAGGCTGTAAAGAGGTAACTCCCCCACCCAAAAATTCTCTAAGATAAACAGCATTTTGTTACCTACAATCGGTATAGAATATATGTACTGCCCTTTTTAAAATAATCACTTTTTTTGCTTTGCAGCTCTAAATGAAGACAGATACCGTTTTTGTTCTATCCAGCTGTATTTACAGCATCCAACACCAACATGTCAGAATTACTGAGTTGGAAAAAGTATCACTGCCTGTGTTGATATTTTGTTGAACCACCTTTTGCTTTGATTCCAGCCTGTAGTCGGTTGGGATATGTTTCTACTAACGTTGCACACCTAGACTCAGGGGCGGACTGACCATTTGGCCACGCGGGCAGTGCCCGAGGGCCCCCGGGCCACTAGGGGGCCCCATCAGGGTTGCCAGCCTCAGTAAATCAAGGGGCAGTATGTAAAAATCTGTGGTTTTTTTTTACATCTGTCTCTGAAATGTCCATTACCGACATCCTTTTGGTCTAAAAATCCTGAGATTATAGCTGCACCACCACTCCAGTACCTTCTCAGCCAATAGAAACACGTCTGTGTATACTGTGTGTACATGTATGTGTATACTGTGTGGCCCGATAATTTCTGATTGCCTGGGGGCCCCATAATCTGCTATTGCCTGGGGGCCCCATGAGTTGTCAGTCCGCCCCTGCCTAGACTGCAATATTTGCCCACTCTTCTTTGCAGAACTGCTCAAGTTCAGTTAAATTTGACGGTGACCATTTGTGGGCTGCAGTCTTCAAGTCCTGCCATAGATTTTCAATGGGGTTTAAGTCTGGGCTCTGACTTGGCCATGCAAGGACATTCACTCTTTTCTCTTTCAACCACTGTGGGGTCATTTTTAGTGTGTGTTTTGGGTCATTGTCATGTTGGAAGGTAAACCTTCTTCTGTAGGACTATAAGCATTTTGACCAGGCTTCATGGATAACAGAAAAGGCCTACAAGTATGGCATTTGAATTAAAAAAAAATATATTTTTACAAAACAGTACAGTGTATGTTAAATCAGTTGGGCTTCTTGTCTGCATCAGCCAAGTTTTGTAAAAAAGAGAGCGTAACTTTTAACCGTATCAATACTGGGCACTTTCGCCCCCTTCCTTCCCAGACCATTTTTCAGCTTTCAGCGCTCTCACACTTTCAATGACAATTGCGCGGTCATGCTACGCTGTACTGAAATTTGATTTTTTATGATTTTGTACACACAAATAGAGATTTATTTTGGTGGTATTTATTCACGACTCCGTTATTTATTTTTTGCGATACAAGCGGAAAAAGAGTGGAAATTTGGAAAAAAATAAAACAATATTTTCTTCTTTCTATTCTAAAAGAAATCCAATAAAATCGAATTTTGTCAAACATTTAAGCCCAAATGTATTCTGCTACATGTTTTTGGTAAAATAAATTCCGTTAAGTGTATAATAATTGGTTCATGTGATCACGGACATATGTACGCAAATGACCATGTACAGATAATCATTGGGACATGTGATTTTAGTGGGACATATGTGGGGGGACATGTGTGTTTACACTGTGTTTTACACTAGGTTGGTGATCGGTGAGTAAAAAGCTGTAAAAAAACAGCTCATACTCGCTGATCACCAGCCGGCTGCAGCGATCTGCTCTCCTCTCCTCAGCGTCAACTTCCGTGTGAGGAGAGGAGAGGAGAGCCGATTGCCTAGCAACAGGCTCTGTGTTTACATCACATGATGGCTGTGATTGGACACGGCCATCATGTGATCAGGAGGGCCAATCACAGAGCCCTCCTGCTGTTTGGAGATGCGCCTGGCACACGCGTGCGATCCCCCTCCTTCTGAAGGACGTTCCTGAACTTCCATTTGGAAGGAGAGAGTGCCCACTTGGCCGTATGTGTACATTGGCCGGGTGGGAAGTAGTTAAACTACCACCTTGCTGCTGGTCAATTTTTCCTGAAGGGTCTCTTGGACAGTATGTATACAAAACACCTATCTTGTATTTATGCATTTTCCCTCTTCAATCTGCACAAAATTGCCTTGTAATTCCAAATGTGAGAAAACCCCACAATATATTTTGATGTGTTCTCATTCACACAGCAGGTCTAAAAAAATAAAAATAAAAACTTTCTGGCAGAGGACAGCAGGTTTTCCTCCAGAATTTGATATTTTGCCCCATCCATTATTCCTTGTATCCTGACAGGTGCTCCAGTCCCTGCTGCAAAAAAAAACACCCCCATAACAAGATATTACCACCTCCATGCTTTACTGTAGTTTGGATGGTGAGCTGTATTGGATTGAGCCAAATAATTAAATTTTAGTCTCCCCTGACCATAACGCCTTTTTCCATGTGGCCTCAGATTCTTCAAGGTGCATTTTGGCAAAGTTCAGATGTGAATGCATGTGGCCTTTCTCCAGGAGTGGCTTTTTTCTTGCAACCCTCCCATACAAGCCACATATGTGAAGTATGGCTTGTGAAGTGTTGTCACATGCACACAATGGCCACTCTTTGTCATAAGTTGCTGTAGGCCTCTTGGTAGCCTCTATGACCAGTTTACTCATGGCTCTTTCATCCAGTTTGGTACAGTACAGACCCTCCCTGGATCGGGATTTCGCTCCCATAACCTTCCACTTCTTAATAGACTGCACTGTGCTTCTAGGCATTAATAAAGCCTTTGACATTTTGTTGTATCCATCTCCTGACTTGTCTGTCCGCAACTTTATCCTGGAGATCTTTAGACAGTGCCTTGCCACCTATAGTTAGTTGTTTGCTTCAGTTGCACTGCCAGGGGCTGAAACACTCCAGAAAAGCTCTTTTCATGCTGAGCTAATCAAAATGACCTCAGCCAATCACAGTTAAAAGTCAAATGTCTTTGTGTGCCCTTGAGAAGGTGAATTAGCTACACCTGATTGAGTTTACAAGCCATTTTTAGAAAGGGGGGGGGGGGTGGTGATCCCTTTTCCACCTCAGTGATTCTGTTTTTGAATATTTTTTTTCCCACATGTTGGTACTATATCTTTCACTTGGATGTTATATATATATATATATATATATATAAAATATAGTAAATACAGCTGGATAAAACAAAAACTGTGTCTGTCTTAATTTCAAACTGCAAAGCAACAAAATGTGATTATTATTTGATTATTACTACAGTCATTTTTTTCATCTTTCCATCTATTAAATCTTCTGCCCTTGTTGTTTTAACTTTGGATAGTAAAACTTTTTTTTTATGCCAGTAAATACCTTATACAGCCCACGTCCTGTTTCTTGTCTGGTAAAAAGCCTAGGATTATGATATACACTGCTCTTTCTCACTCTAGTAAGAGTTTGCCAGGAATGGGGGGGGGGGGGGGGGGGTTAGGGGGTGTGAGTCATAAGAGGGCCAATCGGAGCTGGAGGTGTGTAAATCCAGGAAGTGAACATGCAGCAGCTTCAGCTGCCCACAGTTAAAATGGCTGCAGCCAGACTTGGTGGAGGGAGATTTCTGCAGCATATTTGGCAAGGACAGAATCACGGTATATATAAAATATTATGCAAAATGGTTGGAGGGAAGCTTCAGAATGGCAAATAATTTTTAATAAAAACATATGTGAGCAGACTGCAGTTCCTCTTTAAAGACTGCCCGCCGTGAAACAACGTACCCGTACATCGTTTCATGTAATAGATACTGTGAGCATGCGCAGGCCCACTGCATGTGACCAGCAGCCGCGTTATCCGCTGGCCACCTGCAATCTCTCCACAGAGAAGCAGAACGGGGATCTGCTAAACAAGGCAGATCCCCGTTCTGACAGTGGAATACAGAGATTATCTGTTCCTAGTAATCAGGAACAGCGATCTCTGTTTAGTCCTTGTCAGTCCATCCCCCACACAGTTAGTACCTCCCTAGGACACAGTTAACCCTTTGATCGCCCCTGGTGTTAACCCCTTCCCTGCCAGTGTAATTTATACAGTAATGTGTTCCTTTTTTTTTTTTTTTTTAGCACTGTTGACTGTATTTGTGTCACTTGGGGTCAGACTTGTCCGCCGCAATGTCGCAGTCCCGCTAAAAATCGCTGATCGCCACCATTGCCAGTAAAAACTATAAAAAAAAAATTAAAAGTCCATAAATCTATCCCCTATTTTGTAGACGCTATAAGGTTTGCGCAAACCAATCAATATATGCTTTGGAATTTTTTTTTTTTACCAAAAATATGTAGCAGAATA
The DNA here is from genome assembly GCF_037356315.1 of Lithobates pipiens. Classification (NCBI taxonomy): domain Eukaryota; kingdom Metazoa; phylum Chordata; class Amphibia; order Anura; family Ranidae; genus Lithobates; species Lithobates pipiens. Next base: position 275,375,334 of record NW_027507785.1, on the reverse strand, counting down.
CATATTGGCCTAAACTGATGAAGAAATTTTGTATTTTTTTTATTTTATTTTTTTTGGATATGTATTATAGCAATGTATATGGATATGTATTTTTTTTTTCAAAAAATAATCAAAAAATTATTATTTTTATTAAAAAATAAAAACCGCAGAGGTGATCAAATACCACCAAAAGAAAGCTCTATTGGTGGGAAAAAAAGGACATCAATTTTATTTGGGCACAGCGATGCATGCCTGCGCAATTGTGGGTTAAAGTAACGCTGTGCTGCATTGCAAAAAATGGTCTCATTAGGGGGTAAATCCTTCCAATCCATAAGTGGTTAAAGGGATGATTCATTTCTATACCCACTGTAGATGACATTTAATCTTTTTCTCTATACAGTTTGTCAGCACCACTCCCTATCTAAGATAAATCACATTGTCAATATGGCTGCTGTGACTTCACCCTTTTATAGGAAGGGGTCTGGAATATACAAATGCAGTAATGGATCTTCTAAGCCAACTGACCCAAGTTCAAAAGCCAGGTAGTGCAATATGATTACTATAGGAAATTCCTGAATTATGTTGCTGAGTCCATGAGCCTCAAATATGAAAGATCTACCACTAACCCTCGGAAGCGGTAAACCGGAACCTCATCCCTATTCTCTGATATGTTTAACAGGAAGTATGCACTATTCAGTAAGGGAGACTGCTGTGGTGCCAGAGAGACTACCTTGTTAAAGGCACAGTCATACTGTTTAACCTGGTAAGTGGTATAATGGATGACCAAAAACCTTCCTCGGTATTGCTAACAAGGTTGGTGTGTGCTAGTGCTGGACTAATGAGGGTCAGACTTTTATATATAGGTGTGTCAGGAGCGTGTAACGCTTCTGTTCTAGGAGAGCCGCTGGTCTCATTCCAGCATCCCAGTTTTGACTAAGCAGCATTCCCTGTCTGATTGTCCACCTGCAGGGCGATTGATGGAGACAGCATCTGGGTGGAGACGAAACCTGTTTTAAGCCAGCCAAGCTCTTAGTCTCTTGCTTGTGATGGGGAGCTTGAAGCACATGTTAAAAACACTGTTTGCCTGCCTTGTTCCCATGCCTAGACATGCATCTTTAACCTTCCCTGCCAGCTTGCTTGGATTCCCTTGTTGATGAACTCGAATCAGATTTTGAGTACCCTCAAAACTTTGCCTGCCTTTTAACCATGGATAGACTGTGACTACTCTTTGGTACTCTGCCTGCTCTGAGCCCCAACTAACTGGACCACTCTGCCTGTCTAGCACAAGTACCTGTTCACTGTGCTTAGTTCATTCTTGCCCCAGGGTGGTAGCCACTGTAGCATTGTGTATAAAAACTGGGGGCAAACGAGTATTGGTAGACTTGCTTGGCTTATGGAAACGGGGCTGCTAAAGGTGCAGAACACGGCAGTCAGCTATAGTGCCTGACCACCTACGCTAGGGGTGACAAGGTGGTTCTCCTTGTTGGAGGTTAACCTGTACTGAAAAGAACATTGTTTAGGGTCCTAGTTTTGGCCCAAGGCTGCTACCTCTCTTGATCAGTGGCTCCTCATATCCAAAAGTACAAGATATTTCTCTTGCTCCAGGTGGTCTACAAAATGTGACAGGGCAAGTAAGAGGAAGCTGAATATTGCAGTAGAGGACATACTTAAAGAATATGCTAACCCAACATTTCATATTACTGATATTTTTCTGCTATACTGTGTACATGTATGAAAAAGCAGGGCAGTATTCCAACATAACGACCCCAAACACCTCTAAGTGACCACTGCCTTGCTAAAGAAGGCGAGGATAAAGGTGATGGACTGGCCAAGCATGTCTCTAGACCTAAACCCTATTGAGCATCTGTGAGGAATCCTCAAACGGAAAGTGGAGGAGCGCAAGGTATTTAACATCCACCAGTTCCTTGATGTCGTCATTGAAGAGTGGAGAGGACTCCAGTAGCAACCTGTGAAGCTGGTGCACTTCATGACCAAGAGCATTAGGGCAGTGCTGGAAGATAATGGTGGCCACACAAAATATTTGGGTCCAATTTGGACATTTTCACTTAGGGGTTTACCCACTTTTGTTGCCAGCAGTTTAGACATTAATGGCTGTGTGTTGAGTTATTTTGAGGGGACAGAAAATGTACATTGTTATGCAAGCTGTACACTCACTACTTTACATTGTAACAAAGTGTCATTTCCTCAGTGTTGTCACATGAAAAGATATAATAAAATATTTACAAAAATGTGAGGGGTGTACTCACTTTTATGAGATCCTGTATTCACAAATGTTTTGCCTTTAATCTCTATTTTAAACTGAGTTATTTTACAAGGTGAGGGTTTATAAGTGAATTTGTTGCTTTGACCTGCATGCTAAAACACAGGTTTATTTGACATTTCCCATCAGGGCCTCTATACTTGTGTGATACTCAATGTATAGCGCAGTGATGGCGAACCTTGGCACCCCAGATGTTTTGGAACTACATTTCCCATGATGCCTCTGCTCTTTGCAGTATAGTTGAGCATCATGGGAAATGTAGTTCCGAAACATCTGGGGTGCCAAGGTTCGCCATCACTGTTATAGCGTTACCATTTACAAGAGTTTTATATAATGTAAAAACCAAACACAGCAGAGAATCTTGCACTCACATATTTTTTTTTATTAATCTTCTTGTGCCAATTTCACCCCTGTGAGACAACTGGATACAAAGTTCCAAAATAAATGATAAAGATATTAAAGATATAGTCTTCTCCTGGTCTAAATGGATACTGAACTCAAGAAAAAAAAAAAAAAAAAATCTCCCCCTTAAACTTGCTCAGTATCCATGATGCGTGGAGTTAACGTCTTTCAAACAGGATTACATGAAAGCATAATACATTTCACAGTTGTATAGGATTTCAGGAGTCCGATAAAAACCGTGTTCATTATAAATAAGTGATAATGTGGATGAAAGGATTCTTATAAAACATTCTCTTTTACTCAAACACAAAAGCTTCAGTCAGGCAAATAAAATATAATTTAAGCATTCTTATGCGGAGATATATATGACGTCCTGAATAAATTATTTGCATTGTCCAGACTTCCTTAGCATGCAATGTCAATATAAAGGAACAGAAAAGTTTTTCACTATACCCTGGTGTAGGGTGACGCACTGGTATTGGAGGCTGTACATCAGAAAGCACAGAATACAGTATGAATTCAGAGCGACTGATTGTGAAGATGTCACATAGCGCCAAACTCACAAATTGGAGGATTGGGAATATGAACCGTGTAGTAGTGCCATACTGGTCGTAGATTTGGGTATCAAACTGTTATGTACTTTAAGTGTAGGATGCATCACAATGGTGGTAGATATGGGAAAAAAATAAAAAATACCTTCCAGAGTACATGTATTGTTTTACAGCTGAACTCTGGTCAGCTTATATAAAATAACATGTGGCTGACTGCTTCCCCTGGAGCCTAGGGGTTCTAATGCTCATTTAATGGGGGGGGGGTGTATACTTATACTTACCTGCTCTGTGCAGTGGTTTTGCACAGAGCAGCCCTGATCCTCCTCTTCTTGGGCTCTCTTAGCCCCTCCCTCCTGCCCCCACAGCAAGCAGTTTGCTATGGGGGCACCCAAGCTGAGTCGTTGCTCTGTGTGTCCATTCAGACACAGAGCTGTGGCTTGGCCCCACCTCCTCTATCTCCTCATTGGCTCACTGACACCAATGGGAGCCAATGGTGTGTCTCAGCCAATCCAGGCGGGAGATTCCAGGACAGCCGAGTCTCTTGTGCAACATTGCTGGATTGAGATGGGGCTCAGGTAAGTATTGGGGGCTGTTTCACACAGAAGGTTTTTCATCCTAATGCATAGAATGCAATAAGATAAAAAAAAATTCTGCCTTTAAAACCACTTTAATCTTCGGTCCTGCGGCAGCCGGCACTCTTTTTGGCTCTCACCTCAGAATGTGGGTGGCCCCTTGATGATACCAATACAATGCAACACAAGCTACATGATGAAGTCTACAAGAGGGGTGGCCACACGACCAGAGAAGAGCAGCAGCTTCACACTCACAGTCAATACTGAAGCCAGCAGAAAAGAGGCCTACGGGACCAAGGAATAAGGTAAGTAATACCCCCTTGTATCAAAAAAAAAAAAAAGCAAATGTGGGGAGGGAGCTGTGTAATCTTTTATAAACCAATTTAATCAATAAAGTAGATCTCACCCAATCAGAAAAGTCCCAAACATTAAGCTTTAATATGTAATTAATTCCAAAAACTATTTTCCACTCTGCAACTTTTCTTAAAGCATCAGATCACTTTTGGAACACATTACATGATCCAGCATCTGCAGCCCTCTCCCCGCACCCGTTGTCACTATATGAAAACAGCACGCCCGTGTGGGGCTCCGCCCACATAGTTGCGTCAGTCATTCATAGTTTCCTGTGAATAAATGGCTGCAAGTACCTCCAGCCGCAATGGCCAGCTTAAATGTTATACAGTTAAGCTAGCCATAGATCATTTTTTTCCATTCAGACAAAAGTAACTGATTACTCCATCCACAAAAGCTAGGTGGACAGATCCCCCCCATCCCCTGACATTGTTTTCTGACAGGAGAACTCTCTACCATCAGAAGCCTCTGATTGGGTCATTTTTCCAACCAGGAGTGGCCACACATACATCGAAATTCAGCCAGGCCCTGTTGAACTGGACGAATTTCAATCAATCATTGTATGGCTGGCTTTAGGGTTTCAATCTACTTTATGGCCCTCCACCAGTCAGATCATACACCAATCACATGCAGCCATTTGTGGTCCAGAAGACGGTATGATCGATTCATCAATCAGCATTATACTGTATTCAATGCTAGCCCATTGGCCAGTCCAATTACTTGATAAGCCCTTCTTAGTCAAACCACTAGGGTACAATCTTTCACCCCATCACCAGGAAAAGAAGAAACGCAATGTAAGAGCTCTGCAATTAATATAAACTGTCCCTTAAATAAAAAAAATAAAAATAAAAAAACCACACCAGTGAGAGTCGGCAAGCTTGCCACATTTTGCGTTTGGTAATGGCACACATACAGTATATGACCAGTTTAGGGATTTTGCATACCTTATAGTCAGGGAAATAAAATAAAATGAGTAAAGGTTGAAAGCTGTTAAAAGAAGTGTTATACGAGTATTGCCATACGGATCTATGGCTCATTCTCATGTTGATCCTCATCCATTCTATTCTCCCAGACAGACAGTTATAAAATTTCACATCTTTACTGTAAAGGATATCACTGGGGTGCCGGCTCTAAACTCAGTGTTTGTAAAATGCTTAAACCTGAACTATATTGTGAGGAGAGGTAAGAACTGATCCAGTGTATTCTGGCACATGGAGTGGACTTTTCTTCCACTCCACAATGAAATGTATCTGGATTATCACATGTCACAGTGGCTAAATTCACAGACTTCAAATGCTACAAGTTTTGATAGATGAAAAGAAACCAAGACACCCCAAGAATCCCCATAAAGTCTTCTGCTATGCCTTTACCTTCATCCCTATCAGTACTTTATTACAATGCAGGAAAGATCAAATCAGATTGTATCAGATGGGAATGTCTCCACTCCCTAGTACTTCTAGGTTATCTCTGCAATCAGGTGCAAGCTCTTAAGCCCCATACACACTATTAGATTTTCTGCAGATTTTTGTTTTCAGATTTACCAAAACCATATAATATGAGGTCATACCTTAAGAGTTTCAATTTGGATGCAATCAGGCAGGCCCTTGCACTACATGGTTTTGGTAAATCTGAAGACAAAAATCTGCAGAAAATCGAATAGTGTGTAAGGGGTTTTAACCCAATGCAGGCCATACACCCTGCAACTCAATGTGCAATTTCTGATCACCTTTAGAAACTATGAGGAGGCCCTACTTGAACAATTCACTCATTTTGCATGTAGTAGATCTAAAGATTGTTTAATCACATTGGATGGTGTAAGGCCTGTTTCACACGGGCTTCAGCAGCGTGAACAGCAAGCTTTGACAAAGCATTAACAGAGCTTTCAGCAAGCTGCTTTGAAGCTTTTAAAGTAGCAATCAGCTCCGGATTGTAAATGTTGATCACAGATCCTAATCGGAGTGTTGACTGCCACTTTATGCAAGCTGCTAGCGGGCTTCAGAACTTTTTGAGGCTGGGTTCACACTGATACAAATTGGATGCGGATTTCTCCACATCCAATTCGCATGACAAGAGAGTGTGACTGGCTTGCAATGGAGCCGGTTCACACAGCGCCAGGGTGGCCGCAGTCCGGAATGCAGACGGGTCCTGCTCAGGCTTTGGCTCAGTTTCAGGTGCAAATTCAGACCTGATTCACACCTGAATCGGTGAACAGACATACACCAGACCCCCTGCTGTGAGCCGCAGACGCAGTAAGTGTGAACCCAACCTAGAGCTTGTGGGAAGCCTGCTAGCAGCTTGCTTAAAGTGACAATCAACACTCCTATTAGGATTTGTGTTGAACATTTACAAACTAGAGTTGAATGGTACTTTAAAAGCTTCAACAAAGATTGCTGTTATATATACTCAAGTCCATGTGGAACAGGCCTAAAGTCAACTATCTTCTCTCCTCGCTGTAATAAGATTGTCATATCCTTACTAAAAACCAATCACAAGACTGCCACAGACAATTCTAATGGCTAATGTCCATGGAAGACCTTTGCCAGTTTTATTAAATAACTTTGATGGAAGCAAGTGACATCTGCAGATGGGTAGAGAAATAATATATAATGAAGAAAGCTGCCTTCTTTAGCACAAACACATGTTTGAATTAAAGTAGAATCCTACTAGAACATGAAGGAAAATGGCCAGACTTTTTAAACATTTTATAAGTAAAGTTTCAGCTAAAAGCAGGAACCATTACACAGTACCTGGTATAACTTCTGTTAGCTGACAAAACGCTCTTCTGTGTGCCTATGGTTCTGTATTCCCTTTTCTAATGAATTAATTTCCCCAACTTTGGCGATAGGCCCCAATTATTCCTGCCTGTCCAATAAGAGGACCTCAGGGGTGCTCGGTGGAGAAAAGGAAATAAAAATGGTTGTTTTTGGCTTAAAACTGAACTTTACCCATGTCAACTTGATAAAAATGCTCTTTAGTAAGGAACATACATTCCACATTAACCACTTGGTGCTGGCCGCTCGCAAATATGTGGCCTCTTGGCGGGTGGGCCTTGGCGCTGAGCAGCCGCATATTTCGCGTGAATTAGTGTAAATACAGCTGTGCCAAGAGTGCGCTCCCCGCACAGCTACTGGCAGGAAAATCATGACGATCATAAACCCTGCTGCGCCACCCGGCATCCTAAACCCCTTGAAGGGCTGGGAGGCGCCGGTGCCAAGAGGTTAATAGTTATGCTACCAACATCAGTGTGCGTGGTAAATTGCCTCTAGCATTGCTCCTGATTCTTTTTGCTGGAGGCTGCCATTTTGCTGAAGCCCAGAGCCCCTGAACAGCAGTAAATCTTTAGGCAGGTCAACCTCTACAAATTTGCCACAGTGGCAAAAAATAGAGAGCAACTGAGCATGTGCAGAGCAGTGTGAGGCACTTATGTTAACTGCAAAAGGGACCAGCCTAAAGTGATTGAGCAGGATAGTTTTCTGATCTAAAGTTCCACTTTAAAATATGCTTTAATATGTCTGGTAAGTTCACTTTAAGACCCCTTTCACACCAGGGCGTTTTGTGGGCGCTATAGCATTAGAAATAGTGCCTGCAATCCGCCCTAAAGAAGCTGCACCATTGTATATAGTGTGAAAGGCCGAGGGCTTTCACACTACAGCGGTGCGCTGGCAGGACATCAGGGAAAAGTCCTGCCAGCAGCTTCTTTGGAGCGGTGTGTTTACCGCTCCTCCACATTGAAATCAATGGGGCAGCGCTGTAATACCGCCGGCAAAACGCCGCTATTGCGTTTACAGTCGGTGCAATATTGGCAGTTCAATCAGATTGCAGTCACTGTTTGGGTATTCAAGCAGCCGTGGGTCCTTGAGGCTGTTTGAAAACAAACGCCGGCAGTGTAGATTCCTCCATCCAAGCTGCTTAGTGTGGATGGAGGAATCAACTCATTTTACTGATGTGAATCATGCCGGATTCTAAACCTGCAAACCATTCCTTCACTTTGACTGAAGTTTTGCTACAATGTGCGCTGCTCCGTACATTTCCACATCCATCCTTCTAACAAACTGACTTAAAGTGGTCCACTTTTTGTATAAAAAAAATAAATAAATCCAGCAACATTGATCTAATGGTCAATATGTATTTACTAACTCTTTGCTAGGAAGCCTGTGGAGCACTCCATGGTGGAATGTGCAGGCTCTTGTACTGTTTTCTCCCAGCCCCACCTTCACCACCCATAGAGGAACAGACCTGGAGGAGGAAGTGAGGCTGGACTATACAGGGATGAGAGAGGAGGGGATCACTGGTGCGGCTCCACACAGACCTTCTGCCGCGGTGGAATATGGGACATGTAGTAATTTACTGGGAGTGATACCAGTGAATGTAAGACGTGGCTCCGCCTGGATATAATAAAAAATATGTTTTATAAAAATGAATGCAATGCAGCAATAAGGGGGAGGGATTATGTATGCAGCCATGCTTCACGTTACACCCTAAATATGTGAGAAGCATGGAACTAGGTCTGAGACCTGGACTTAGCCTTTAGGGCCACCCTCTTCAAAAACAGCGACACCAATGTAGCTACAGGTTACATAAGTAATCTGGTTGAAAAAAGACAGAAGTCCATCCAGCTCAACCAACAGAGAAAAAAAAAGTCACTGATTAAAAAAAAAAACGAAAAAAAAAAACGGGCAACTAGCTTTCCCGGAGGGTTAGCAATAGCAGCTTCTGTATTTCCCCCATGATAGGTTACTTTTAAAGGTGCTTGTATGATTTTCACCCAATGAGCCATACCCATCAAGTGATATCAAAGGTTACAATAAACAGCCCTGATCCTCCTTTTCTCGGGTAACCTGCAGGTGCTCCTGTCTCCACCTCTTCGAGTACCCACCTCACAAGTCTCTTGCTATGGGGCACTCGTGCATGTGCGCTCCTGAGCCCAACTCTGTGTGCCCATAAGACACACAGAACGGGGCTTAGCCCCGCCCCCTTCACTGGCAGTGATTGACAGAAGTGTGAGCTAGCAGGATCGGCTGCTGTCTTTCAGCCAATGAGGAGGCAGAGCAGCAAATCTCATGCTGAATCACAACTGGGCTCAGGTATATATTTTGGGGGGGACGGGACGGACGGGACTGCTGCATACTGAAGGTTTTTTTTACCTTCGTGCATAAGTAAAAAAAACTTCAACCATTAGAACCAATTTAATCTGTGTGGCTGAGTAGGTGGCTAAAAAAAAGCCACAATCGATTATAAGGGACTGACAACAGGGTAGCACGTGTTTACAGTTCTTCGGGAAAATGTGTGATTAATCACGTATGAGCTACTTTGTCACCGGTCCTAATTCTTTAAGGGCCAATTCACACCAGTGCATTGATCTTCGTTTTGGCCCAGCTGTAAAACGCAGATCAACAGAAGGACGTGTGAAAAACAATCATTTCCAATGTGTCCTATTTACAGCATAACGCTGCGCATGCAGGTCAGTGGACATCAAAATGTATGTCAACAGCCGTCGATATGCGTTAAAACATGGAAATTTACATGCATTTTCAATACCTTTTAGCGCAAGTCAGTGTGAATTGGCCTTTAGTGTCAGTGATAGGTGATTTTCAGTTGTGTAGTAACCCAATCCTCTATCCTAATTCAGTCCATTAAGTGTAAGACTTAACTAAACTTCTCTTAACCTTTCAGAATAAATCAAGCAAATCTTTCTCAAGCGTTCACCGATAAAGCTCAGGCAAAATGTATGCGGTATACTGATTAAAATGATCTATAGCAGTGATGGCGAACCTTGGCACCCCAGATGTTTTGGAACTACATTTCCCATGATGCTCAACTACACTGCAGAGTGCGTGAGCATCATGGAAAGGTAGGTCCAAAACATCTGGGGTGCCAAGGTTCACTGATCTAGGTATGCATGTAGATGTGATCCTCTCCAAGGCTGTCCTCAATCTTCAAGACCTCTTTTACTGATTTCCTCAGTCTTGAAGATTGAGGACATACTGAGAATGCAGAGCATTTTGTTGTCACAGTTAAGGGAGCTCAGTCCGGGCACCATTTATGGAACACCTTGCATTTTTCTCAGTGAATGCAAAACTTTCTCTGATTGGACAAGGTAGAGAGGAAGGGCCATTATGCTACAAGCTCCACCCAGTCCGATCTGAGAACGCCTTAAATGTATAGAAAAAATGCAAGGCTTTCTGTAAATGGTACCTGTGCCAAGCAAGCGACCCACCGTGGTTACTTTTCAGCATGGCAGCCACTCGGAGACTCGGAAGATAGTGACAATCACTGTGTAGTAGTGGCATCTACTACAGAGATCCTCCGCTTCAACAGCAGCCCCGCAGGTTTGTAATATTTATACTTCCAATGTTCCAAGCTGGACCAATGTAACTATGCAATGTATGCAAATCCATCTCTGGAATTTAGCTTATATTTTGGGCGGGGGGGGGGGGTTTAGATGCAATTTAAATGTCATTGGACCACTACAGCAATTATAAACTCCAAAAAGACATTTAAAATCACGGCAGTGGTAATGTTACATTACTGCAGTCTTCCAGCACCTGTACAGAATAACTCTTCTTAAAAGGGAAAGTACCGAGTAATTCTAATAAGCAAATATTTTAATTATTATTGCACTGTTTACTTGATTGTCATTTTAATCCAATATTTAAGTTTTAAATTCTTGCTCTTACATATGTTTTTATTAACTCCATGATAAAACCTAGTCTAAAAAACCGAACTAATCGCTACATTTAAAAAAAACAAAAAAACAGCCTTATCTAAAAGCACTTTCTACTTTCTATTGGTAGCCACAGCCATGTGATGATCTGGCCCCAAGTCTTTTCCACGTCTCTTTATTTCCTAGTTTGGGTCTTTTTTGAGTGTCCACATCAGTGCCTGCTTAACATGGAGACTACTAATTGGATGGGCTGCAGTGGGCTTCTCTCAGGATTCAGAATTGAAAAAGGACATTAGAGGATGGCGGCAGAGGACTAGCAATGTCGCAGGGCTGGATCAACAAACAAAAAAACCTGACAGCTCAGGAGGAGTCGCTGTACTAACTATCCAATGTTAGTACAGCCCTCTCTCCTGTTGTTCTATTGTGTTCTGACAGGGGGACGGCCATTGACTGAGACCTTTTTCCTTCAATAGAAGCCAGACGAACGTCTGGATGCCACCAGACCGACTGCAATACACACGGGCCGATTGTTGGCTGGCTTCTATTGAACTGGCTGATGCCGTCCGACTTTAAGCCCGTGTGTACTAGGCTTAAAGAGGAAGTAAACCCTTCCAAACAACTTGGACCTACAGGTAAGCCTAGATTAAGGCTTACCTGTAGGTCCAAGCAATATCTCCTAAACCTATATGGTTTAGGAGATATTTGCCCGAAAATGGGCACCGCTGTCTACGGCGCATGCGCCGTAGACAGCGGCGCACAGGCGCACTAAATGCGGCAAATCCATGAATGGATTTGCCAAATTTGTCGACTCCCGTGCGCATGCGCGGGAGTGACGTCATCGCGGCTTCGCCGAGTGGCAGCGGCGGAGCTGCGAGACGCGACTCCCGTGCGCATGCGCGGGAGTGACGTCATCGCGGCTTCGCCGCTGTGATTCGTCGGAGCTGCGAGACGCCACCAGCAACATGGATGCGGCGGACTACAGGGATCAGCGGCGACTTCGCTGGCTCCTGTGTCAGGTAAGTGACACATAATGAGCTACTATGCGATGCATAGTAGTCCATTATGCTTTACCTTTGCAGGGAAAAAAAGAGGAAGTAAACCCATCAGGGTTTACTTCCTCTTTAAGAAGGGAAAGAAGCCTATCAGCATGGGTTAAAGGGAAGTGTGGGAGGGCAGGCTAGGATAAAAAATTATTTAAAGCCCCATTCTGGGCAAAAACTGAGATTTATGAATTAACCACAAGAGGGAGCTCTATATTTGACTCAGGCTCATTCAACCTTCTCGGTAAACCAGCACTGAGAAAACCTCCGCTACATTGGGGAGTGTGTTGTTTTCAATCAGACAGCCAACTCATAGCCTTGCATTGTGAGAGGGATTAGTAGAGCATAACCATTATGAAGTGCTAAAAGAAAGGTCTGTGTAATATGCCTGCCGCCGTGTACATATATATTTAAAAACTGTACACAGAAACAGCTTTTTTTTTCCCCATTAAAACACATTAGTCGCATTATTTACACAAAACTGGTCTTTTTTACACCTATATCTAGAAAAAAAAAAAAAAAGCATTTCCTTAAAGAAGACCAGCTTGATTTAAAGTGCTACTAAGTAAAAAATGGTTATTTCTGCTTTAAAAAACAACATTGTTGTGAGATATATATATATATATATATATATATATAAGGTAATTTTCAAAATGGCTAAGGTGGAAAAGTCCTGTGCTTTCCATACTCTGCATGAAAGGTGAAAATCCCTTGAATTATGCACAGCGGTAAGCCTTGCCCTTCACCCGTCACCAATAAGTTGGCTCACAGCAGCTCTGAAGTAAATTAAACTAAATTCTTCCCACGCTGGACCTTTATTCCTATGAAAAACACCAAGCAGCTCAAAGTGCTTTACTACTTCAGATCTTCTGTTGAGCAAATGTTTGGCTGGTGTTTGGTCAGGAAGGGGCTTCCCACTTCATAGAGCAGAGTTTCTTGTTTGGGATCAGTTTGTAGCACCAGTGCCTATTCTACCTGATCTCCTCTGAGCATTGCAAGTCATAAATTGAACTTGGTGCAAACAAGACGAAAGCCTCGTACACACGATCGTAATTCAGAGACTGACAAAATCCGACCGTTCGTACGCTCCATCAGACAATTGTTGTCCAGCTTTCCGCCAACAAATGCTGGATGGCAGGCTAGTACATTTTCGGCGGACAATGGTTTGTTGTCAGATTTTCCTATCGCGTGTACACAAGTCCGTCACACAAAACTCCAAAGTACAAACACGCACGCTTGGAATCAATGCTCACCAAACATGACATTAGCAGAAGGTGCCCAAAGGGTGGCGTTCAAGAGCTGAAATTCCTTGTAGTACGTCACTACATTCGTGTTTGTTGGCCGCCAATTGTGTACCGTTTGTATGCTGGACAAGTTCATGGCACACGTTCTTTCGGACAAAAGTCTGGTGCTTTGTCTACAGAAAATGTGATTGTGTGTACGAGGCTTAAAGCAGAGTATACACTACATTAGAGAAATTGATGTTGCACTGTTCCAAAGGAAATATTTTCCACTTATTCCTTTTGAACAGCGCAACATCAATTTCTATAATGTAGTGTACATTCAGTGGATATGGCTTGATCCACATAGGTGTTTGTGGCAGTCCCCCCCCCCTTTTTTTTTCTTTTATTATTTCCATTTTGCACACGGTAGCACGAGAATAATTTCTTATTTTACGAGTATACTACATTTTTTTTTTCGTGCAATGCGGAAAAAAAAACTGACAGCTCTGGTCGGAGACGCTGTACTAACCATGCAAGGTTGGTTTAGCGATCTCCCCTCTGAGCTGTTGTGTTCTGACGGGGATGCCCCCCTCCTGTCAGAACACTCCGATCAGCACTCTGTGCCATTGGCTGAGAACGCTAATCGGGAGTTGGTCGGCTGCTGGTTTTCCAGCATACATGTCCGACAGACACACAGCCGTTTTTTTTTTAACCAGCTGTTGTTTCAAACATTTGGCCTGTGTGTATGGGGCTTAAAGCTGGCCATAGAAGGTTCACATTTTAAACAGTGGGTGGCCCTGCAAGCACCACCTGACTTGACAAAAGTCAACTTAAAAATTCGACTGAGCCCGATGGAAAATTGTGGGCTGTACATGGCTGCCGAATACAATAGCCAGCAGTGGAAATTTCTTTATCCATGCTGTTAGCACAAATAGGGGAATTGATTGATTTTCCTTTGCTTTGTGTATGGCTAGCTTAAGACATCTCCAAAATCACACTATCAGAAGTATTCTCAGCAAATGCCATCATCGACCTACAAAGGCCAAGAATTCCCCCAGCAATCTAAACATACCTACATGCTCTTAGGCCCTGCAATGGGTGGATATGCTTTGCAGGTGAAGAAACTGGAAGACACACACAGACTTCATAAATACCCCTCACCCCAAGCACCTCTTTTACAAGTCACTCATTCCACAAAAACAAAACCTAGGTAAGTCATGAATCATTAAAGGATCACTAAAGGCATTTTTTTTTTAAAATAACAAACATGTTATACTTACCTCCACTGTGCAGCTCGTTTTGCACAGAGTGGCCCCGAACCTGCTCTTCTGGGGCCCTTGGAGGCTGTCTCGGCTCTCTCCCGCAAGGACTCAACAACTTCATGCGAACTCCCTCGCATGATGTGGAGTGCTTGCGCCCGTGATACAGCTGCATTCTACAGCATAGAATGCATTAAGGTGAAAAAACTTTTACCTTTACAAACACTTTAAAGTTGGATTCCATACTAATGTAAAAGTGCTTGTAAACCCCCTCCTATACCCAGTGAAGTGAACAGCCTCATATGATACACAGAAATGAAACAAATCTCCCTACATAAGTTCTACATGTATATCTGCTGTGTTCCCCTTTCTACGCCCTTTGGAAAGTGCAGATCATGTTAAAAATCTTGATTCCTCATTCAGCAGTGGGTGGAGAGTCTGGGCTTACACTGTGTGAGCTGATTGGAGGAAAAGCTCACTCCTCCACTCCACATAGGCAGAGGTAGCAAGCAGCAAGCAGAGCTGTATTATGAATAGACCGGCTCTCTGCTTATCTCTTAGCTCCCTCCCCACCAAAATGTTCAGCTGCTTATATCTCATGTGTTGAAGAACTTGTCAAAAGTTATGATGATAACAGAAGGGAGCAGCAGAAAGACATGAGACTTGGGGCTTTAGAGAGAGATAAGAAAATATTATAGATATATGTGCCTAGGTCAAATTTCATGAATGGAGTTTACAACCACTTTAATTATGCTTAAAAATGCCCCCCCCCCCCCCCCCCACATGCAACCTATCCTGCCTAAACTGTTTAAAAAATATCTGTATACTTACCTTTATTTAGTCTGGTCCAAATCACGTGATCCCCTATATCAGTGACCACTGGCTGCATGGGAGACAATGACTGGGAATTCACGGGAGCAGTGACATCACTTATATTCCAGCAGT
Organism: Lithobates pipiens; assembly: GCF_037356315.1. Taxonomy (NCBI): domain Eukaryota; kingdom Metazoa; phylum Chordata; class Amphibia; order Anura; family Ranidae; genus Lithobates; species Lithobates pipiens. The sequence continues at coordinate 275,360,067 of NW_027507785.1, read as the reverse complement.
TGTAGGCGCTTCTCCTCTTCCATGCAGCCAGCACTCCTGAAACAAGGGAGCTGGAGATGCAGAATCAAATGACTGGAACGCACTAAAAATATGTAAGTGCACAGGTTAGGCAGGATAGGTAGATTTGGGGGGGGGGGGGGGGGGTAATTTTTAAGCATAGTTAGTATTAGGCTGGAATTCTAATTTAACCCTATGTTGTAGTAAAACTAGGGTCTTTCTTTATCACTTGCCAATATTATCTATCCACATACTAATTATAACAACATTATATCCACGCTTTGCTTTTTAAACTTTGTAAGCATCAAGCAGGCACAAAAACGAGATGGCATGCCTTAACGTGGAGGAAAACAAGAGCTTCATGGTAGTTTTCTTTAAAAGAGAAAAGTTGCTTATAGTAGAAGTCCAGTAAAATACTCAACCCACTCCCACCTCCATTCTAAGCCCTTTTCCAACTACCCTGCAAAGGAAAGATGTCTATACTTACCTATTCTGAGGGCACTCCAGTCCGCTCAGATGATCGGCTCTCAGCACCTGAGGGACAGCCGACAGCGCAAGCCTATGGGTGATGTCACTACATAGGCAGCCATTGTCTGCAATCTCTCCTTTTTGCTGATGCTGGCTGCTGGGAAGATCATGTGACCAGACTGGAGCACCTTCAGAATAGATAAGGATAAGCATCTTTCCTTTACAAAGTAGTTAGAATAAGGGTGGGAGCAGGTTTAAGCTCAGATAGAATTTGACTAGACATCAACTTTAAGTAGATAAATAATATTGTACAGAACTCAGGAGTGTCTGTTGCCTAAACCCAACAGACACCGCCACGATAGCACAGCTTGTTTAAAGGTTTTCTGCTCCATCTGCAGATCTGCCTTGCTTCCTGTCTCTTGAAAGAAGGCTAAGTCCTCTCTTATCAACCACGTTCATGATAATATTGCACTCAGTTTCCTTTGCCACAGGGTGACCACAGCCAAGCTGTAATGCTGGATAGGGGTAGTGAAGCTATGGGGAGCAGCTCTGATTAATCTCCCTTTAGATGCACCCCCTGAAGACTTCACTGAACCTAAAAGAGCAGCTATGGGTGTGTATTAAAGCCCAACTCCAGGCACAAAAATAGAGTACTGCAAAGGTATATGTCTATGTTGTGCCATAGATGGGCTTCAAAGCAATACTGTCGTCGGGTGTAAGAATATAGAGCAGCAGTCCCCTGTAAAAGAATATTTATATGTATTTTTCTAGCATTCTCTTGAAGAGCTCAGGGGGCCCCTTCCACCAAAGCAGGGGCACGTAATCCAACAAATTTTGAATTTTATATCCTTTTTCTGCATATTCTTAAACCTGGTCACAGGGTTGCTTTAAGGCAAAGGAGGGGTTTTGACAACTACTGTCAGGGGATGATATCTATTACAATAGACAACTTGCTGACAAAACTAACCTAGATATGAAGGGCAGAACCCTTTAACCGAGCAACAGAAATATGTTTAGCAGTTATACAAAAAAAATGCTGAAACTGCATAATGAATATTTAAAGTGTTACTAAACCCAGGACCCTGCATTCACTATATCTGGTCTCCCACAGTACACGGAAATGCAATTATTTTAGTAAATATAAACTGCTAAATACCTTTTCTCATCAGTAGTATATAGCAGTCTTATGACTTCTATCAGTGTCTAGTTAAAGCTTGTAGGAAGAGTTTTCATTTTCGTTTGACTGTCCTATGAAGCTTCATTACTCCTGACTCTCCATCTAGACCATTCTTATTGGCCCTGTGCTGATCACATGCACAATACACACCAAACCGAGCATGTGCAGAGTGTCCCCAAGGCTCTGTTCTATCACCAGATTGATTGGGGACTGTGGAAGAAGGGGAGATCAGAGAAGACAGGATCAAACGGTCTTTTTAGACAATGCAAAGGATTAACCCCTTAGGTTACACAACGATTATAACAAGCATACTTTACTGCATATACAGACTAATCTTTCTGTTGTGGGTTTAGTAACACTTTAAGTTAACCAAAATTTTATTTGATAAGTGTAAACAGTTAACCCCCAAGGAAACCATTTTAATGACAATAAAAGCTCAAGCGAAAAGTCCTTCAAAATAATTTTAATACAGGGGTGCTCAACCATTTGAAGAGTGAGAGCCACTTAAGTGATTTGGTAACCAGTCACGGGCCATAATAAACTATGGGATTTTACCACCCCCAAATGTAAACGAGCCCTTACTGTCCTAAGCCCTGTATAAGGCTGCTTTAACACTGATGCTCTGCAGTTTTCCCGCACCGCGGGTGCAGCTGCGACTTTCCTGCAGGTTAGCTGCGCTTTCACATAGACATCTATTACATCTTGCAGGTGTACTTCACCAAACCCACAGGATATAAGAGAAGTCTATGGCTCAGTACATCTAACCCCTAGGAAAGTCTGCACCTGCAGATCCGTGTGAAAGCAGCCTAATAACCCTTTTGCTGTGCTAATATGGCCATTGCAAAAGTGCAGTGTATGTGACGTTTAATACACTGACCTTTTCCTCTTCCAGTTTCTGCTGGCATCGCTCTTCAGGCAGCTAGAAAGGTCCCAGGCGAAGTGCACTTGATATAACTCCACCTGGGACAGGATCTGGCGCTACAGAGGAAGCATTGGCTTATGTGGCTCCTGCTCCCTCTGTAGCCGCTTGCTTCCTCTGCTGTCGGCACTGGCTCCATGCACTCTGATGGCTGGTCGGCATACTGTTAATACCAATCTGGGCTTGCCGACCTGCCATCCCAGAGCATGAGGTCTCGGGCCACATCAGAGGACTCAGCAGCCCACGGGTTGAGCACCCATGTTTTAGTATTTTAAAGAACCGCTTGAGGATTGTATCTGTGGAGTGGGTATAAGCGTAAAGTGTAAATTGCACCTACCTCCATGTCATTGTAATAAAGGTTTGATAGTCTGCATCTCCTTGGACGAGGTGCTGGCACATTGGAAACCTATAGGGCAACCAACTGAACCTAGTTAATTTGAGGTGGCGGTCCCGTTATTTTTTTTTTATTTTTTTAGGTCTTTCAAACATCAAATTGGTCATAATGGTGTGAAAATGTCATTTACATTTCACATCCAACATTCCCAGCACCATCATTACAGATGTAGTGGACAGCCTTTTAAGTTCCGTCAAAGGGCTGACACATTTTTCATATACTGTATAAAGTAAATATTAAAAGCCCTTTAGAATACAAAACCAACTCCCATTTTCATTCCTCTGAAAAACAAATAGTAATAAAATGAAACAAAACGGCGCTCTATAACATATGGAAAACTAAAAAAAAAAAAAAAAAAAAAAGAATAATAATAAATAAATATATGAAATACTGTTGCATGGCCCTCATATGCCAGGAAACCTCCTGCATGTGCCCCTGGCATATAAGAAGCTCACGGAAAATAACGTATACTCAACTTCAGGTGTGTTAAAGCATATTCACTAGTCAGTTTGCAAACTTGTGTTGCCATCAGGTAGATAAAGTGAAGTAGATCTCCCTTGTTCATAAAACAAAAGGTGCGGAAGAAGCAAAGAGGAGAATTTTAGCTATAGTCTCTTATAAATAACAATTAATAAAAAATAAAAAATCAGGCTATTTAAACACGAGAATAATACAAGGATCCGTCTCGTGCTCCTGGGAAAGCCTCTGATGCATGTATAAGAGCTAGCTTAGTACATCCTAACTTATAGCAAGCAACTCTCTCTTTAGAAATTCACAAAGCAGGCAGCTGGCAAACAACACCAAGAAAAAAATAACTTTCTTATGTAAGAAATACGCACATACTGTATGTACGGTACGGAGGAATCTTCAAGGAAAATTTAGCCTAAAATCATTTCTTTAGTTTTAGGTGAACTCCTGCAAGTTTCATCATCCTGCTGTGTTACAATGCCTGGGGTCCCTGGGAGGAAGAAAAACCCAGGACTGCGATTACCATGGCAATAGGGTGGAACTACAACCTTAGGAGTTGGTGTCAAAAGAGTTTTAAGCAGCAGCAACTCTATTCCAACATAAAAATTCGTGAATTTCTAATGCTAAAAGTGAAAAAATAAAAAATAAAAACCTCAGAAAGCCATTTTAATTTATCATCAATCTGAGTTGCTTGTGGCCAGATTAAGCATGATTTTCACACTGCGTTTAATTGGGACCACAGTCTTCTAGTCACATGACTCTGAGTTTGTGCATCCTCACTCTCATGCTCCAATATGTGGGTTCAAATTGAAAGCAGTGCAGGAACAGCAAAACACAAACCTACATTTTCTTAGGCCAGGGCTCAACAAATCCAAAGCACAAGGTCACCATGGCGACTAGAAATTGCGACCTAGCACCTGGGCTTTTGTCAGTGGTTGCACTGTGTGCGCTCTCTGCCTTCTTCCCCACGCTGGGAGCCTCAGGGCGGCTTTCATTGCTGTCATTGGTTACTAGGACTGCTGATGTCCTAGCAACCAATGCCACTTTAGCTGCTGTGTGTGCACACATGGAATTCCCATTGGCTGTGGCACAGCCGTGCATTTTCTTTGGGTATTCTGCGTGCCGAATACAGATTGGTCCTCCGTTCGTCACCGCTTTGCTCTTTCATTGGCTATAGAGGGTGGGCTGCACATTGACTGGCTAGGGAACGATTCACGCGTTGAGTGGCTGAAGGAGCGGTGCCACGCTGTGTGTTTTAGAGAATGTGTGGCTTTACTCAGTGACTGAGAGAGAGCGGAGAGGAAGGCAAGCCCACCGCCACCCGGACAGCCGCCAACATGATTTCTTTCCCCAACACCCCGAGCACAACACTGGCATCACCCCGGGGGATATATATTGTATGTTACCGAATATCACACAGGCAAAGGCTGAAAGACACCCTGATATAGATGAGGTAATATATATATATCTATATATATATATATATATATATATATATAGATAGATAGATAAATATATATAGAGATATATCTACCTATATATAGATATATATATATCTCATATATATATATATATATATATATATATATATATATATATTATAGATATAGTGTATCACTGACAGCCCATCACCCACATGTCATATGTATACAAAGGAAAAAAAATGGCTCCTAACTTTTTTAGCTGGCTCCTAGATTCAAAGAAAATTTGTTGAGCCCTCAGAAAATCGTACGATTGTTTGTCCTCTGAAATTTTTTGGCCAATTTTCTTATCAGATTCAAGGCCATTAGGAAAATAAGTATATTGCCAACCATGAAGATTTAGTTAAAATGGCCACAAGCAGCAGAAGACTCCAGGTTGAATATTAGTTACAATCTGCATGAACACTGTGTCCCGTGTCTGTTTTTAGGTTTCAAAGGAGTGTACCTTTAAGAAGCAAGAAAGGACTGGAAGATTTTCTGTGATGATTTGACTTGCTGCATCTGAGAAGCTTTGCCGTAATAAAATAATAAAAAAAAAAAATAAACAGGAAAAGGTGATCAAACCGTGCCAAGTCCACCTAAAACTCTGTAATAAATCACAAAAAGAGTTGTTGTTTTCAGCCTCAAAGATGCCCCCATTTCACTGCTAGACCAATGACGGGAACAACTGTGATGTCTAAAAGGTTACTTATTGCAGTGCCGCCCCATTCAATCAAATAAAAAAATTTAAAATATACCTTTCATACAGGTATGGAAGAGACCCTGACTCTGCTACAGAAGTATTTTTGAGCACCCTATTAACACACCTATGACAGCACCATCAAACTTCTATGCAGGCCGAGATCAAAAATACACTGTCTGCCAAAAACATTTCAAAAGAAAGTTTCAAAGATTCTACAACACCTATGGCAGCTCTTGGAGAACCCCCTTGCATTGTATCTGAATGCGCAGCTTTCTGTTTCACTGTATATGCTTAGAGGTTCATCAGATTCCAAGTGTACTTGAAAAAAGATTAAAAGGATATATTCACTTAAAAAACAAAAAAACAAAAAAAAAAAACAGTAGCTCTTTTTCTTCATACAGTTGCTGTTGCTTTTTGAAGTCAAGAGAAAAGATGAACATAGGAAGCTAACACATGGTTACTTTTCTGGATTTTGGCAATAAAATTCTCAAACTTCCCATCATTCCATTTGCTCTGATTCGGCATTTTAAGAGCCCAACCTTGACATGGAGAGGAGCAGAAGGGAAGGAAAACATTGTTAAAATCTGTTGAGGTAAAAGGGGAGGATATTAGTCTCTTTGTGTCCTCCTGTAATATATATTTTCTTGTGTTTTAGTCTGGCCCAGTGGTGGATACTGAACCATGAGCCGTTTCCCCGCCGTACGTCATGTCAGATGTTGCCGAGGGCCCTACTGCACCGGCATCTTCGTGAGGAGGCGATTCTTCACCAGCTGGGCCTCGCGAAGTGACTACAGTGGTGGTCTCAGGAGAAATACTGTGAGGACCCTCCAGAGGAATACAGCCAGGGTGGTTCTTCCGAAAGTGCTGATTGAGGATGGCCTGGAAAGGGAAACTTTTCCCACACACATGGCAGTGGAAGGGCTTGTTGCCTGTATGTTTGCGGATATGGTACTCCAGCTGATCCTTGCGGGTATACTTCTTCCCGCACATCCGACACACAAATGGAGTGATTCCCATGTGAAGCCGCATGTGCCGATCAAGGCTGCCCTTTTGATTGAAAGATTTGGCGCAGTAGATGCAGGTTAGCCGTGGGTTATAGCGGAACCATCGCTCTGACACCTCCTGTTCACGGAGATATTCTACGTAACCACTCACCCCAATAACTCCTGTTTCTTCCCCCTTAATTAAAAAAAAAAAAAAAGATACGTTTAAAACACTACTTGCAAGAACTTACAAACATGATCCTGTGAATACATTTGAGCTTCATAGATAACAAATTGCAAAGATCAGTGTTGCACATACAAATCTAAAGCTGGTCATAAGCGGTTTGAATCTCAGCAAGGATTGGCTGAGATCTGAACCACTTATGGATAGATTAACTTGGGTACAGCCAACCCATTGGATGTTTCATGTGATTATTGCTAGCGGATATAGTCGCTAGCAATAGTCCCTGTGCATTCTCCTGTTAGGGATGGCTCTCTATATCCCCCCAGTGGGGGAACACAATAGCATCATGGGAGGAATTCCCCCATCAACACTGACTGTGTTAATGGGAAATTCCTGTGATTTTCTTTCCTGCAACTTATTATTGCAGGAAAGAAAATCATACCATCTAAAGTCTAAATAAAATTGAAAAAGTTTCACCCTGCAAGGCAGTATCATAATGTGCTAGTGTGCACTGCATACTAGCACATTATGAAAGACTGAAGTGGAACTTCAGTAATTTTTTCAACTTTCCATCTATTAAATCTTCTGCCCTTGTTGTTTTAACTTTGGATAGTAAAACATTTTTTTCAGCAGCCCACTTTCTGTTTCTTGTCTGGTAAAAAGCCTAGGCTTCTTACATCAAGCACAGCTCTCTCTCTCTTACTCTTGTGAGAGTTTGCCAAGAAGGGAGGGGGAATGAGTTATAAGAGGGCCAATCTGAGCTGCAGGGCTTCAGAGCTGGAGGTGTGCCTCTGTGTGTGTCTCTGTAAATCCAGGAAGTTAACAGGCAGCAGCTTCAGCTGCCCACAGTTAAAATGGATGCAGCCAGACTCAGCGGTGGGAGATTTCTGCAGCATATTTGGCAAGTACAGAATCACAGTGTATATAAAATAATATGCAATATGAAAAACTTAGTTATACAAATGTTTATGTATATTTCAATTCTTGACAGAAATTAAAATAAATGATCAGAGAGGTGCCACTGCTTTGCTTCTGTTTCTACCTTAATCCTTTTCAGCTTTGGAAGATTTAGGAAAGATGGTTAAAAAGCTGGGACAAGAATAAAAACAAACAATCTATCTGGCTTTATATAACCTTTTATGCATGACAGATCCTGGGAGGAATGCAGTGAGGGTGGGGTGTAAATGTGAAACAAAAGAAAATTTGATTTTAGCATGATTTATATCCAATCACTGACCTGGGAGCTGTGCTGCTTTGGTTCCTCCAACCGCCGAGGAGACTCACTCTTTGCTCTGTGCCTCTCTGGCATGGCACTCACGCTGCCAGATGGGCTGAATCTTGGGGGGAAAAGGGAAATCAACATTGTTAGATAGGTAGGCTCCTGATTGGCTAACTGACTTTGATTGACAGCAGCGGGAGCCTATCAGGAGCAGCGTCCCAGATGGCCAAGGGACTCCTGGACATCGCTGGACAGAGAAGGGGCTTGGGTAAGTATTGGGGAGATTGAGGTTGCTGCACACAGAAGTTTTTTTATCTTGATGCATATGCATTAACCACTTAAGAACTGGAAGATTTTCCCCCTTAATGACCAAGCCATTTTTTGCAATACGGCACTGCATCGCTTTAACTGACAATTGCGCGGTCATGCGACGCTGTACCCAAACAAAATTGATGTTCTTTTTTCTCCCACAAATAGAGCTTTCTTTTGGTGGTATTTGATCAGCTTTGCCCTTTTAATTTTTTTCACTATAAACAAAAAAAGAGTGACAATTTTGAAAAAAAGCAACAATTTTTACTTTTTGCTATAATAAATATCCACCAAAAAATATAAAAAAATTGATTTCTTCCTCAGTTTAGGCCGATATATATTCTTCTACATATTTCTGGTGAAACAAAAATCACAATAAGCGTATATTGATTGGAAAAGATTTATGACATTTTTATTATTATTATTATTTTTTTTTTTTACTAGAAATGGCTGTGATCTGCAATTTTTAGCGGGACTGTGACATTGCGGCTGACATATCGGACACCTAACATTTTTGACACTTTTTTGGGAACCAGTGACATTATTACAGTAATCAGTGTTAAAAATATGCACTGTTATGCCGCGTACACACAATCGCACATTCCGACAACAAAATCCGTGGGTTTTTGTTCCGACAGATGTTGGCTCAAACTTGTCTTGCATACACATGGTCACACAATGTTGTGACGTACAACAGATTTTTTTCCGACAACGGATTTTGTTGTCAGAAAATTTGAGATCCAGATCTCAAATTTTGTGTGTCGGAAATTCAGATGGAATATGTCCAATGGAGCCTACACACAGTCGGAATTTCTGACAAAAAGCTCCCATCAAACATTTTCTGTTGGAAAATCCAACCGCATTTGCGCCATTATTGTACTAATGACACTGACAGGGAAGGGGTTAACATCTAGGGCGATCAAGGGGTTAAATGTGTTCTCTGCGGGTATGTTCTAACTTTATGGGTTCACAGCCTTGTGAACAAGCACAAATTGATCGCGTAAAACGCGTCAACAAGCTGTGTTCCTGTGATTCATCTGCATGGTGACAATAAAAGAATAATTGAGCATTATCCATCTCATTGTAGTGTGCAGCCATCTTTCTTTTCCTTACATAAGAAAACTTCTCAGAAGTGACTCATGCTGATAGCACAGGAACGAAGCAGCAGAAAAAAGTGACACTCAGTGCTCTTAATTGAGACAAGTACACACTATAGAGGGATTTGCTTTGTTCAAATTTCATGCCTGAGGTTTACAACCACTTTAAGCAACTTCAACTGGATTTGTTCTGCAATGTTAACCGCTTGCCGACCAGCCGCCGCAGTTTTACTGCGGCAACATAGCTCGGCTGTGCGAATCGCCGCCATGTTACGTTGCTTCTTTTTGTGGCCACTAGGGGCGCCCGCTGCGCGCCCCCGGAGCTGATGGGAGTGCCAGGCGGGCTCCCATGATCGCCCGCGATACGGCGAGAACCGGAATCTCTGTATGTAAACACAGAGATCCCAGTTCTCTGAGGGGAGAAGAGGCACATTGTGTGTTCATACAAAGTATGAACACCGATATATATCTCTTCCCCTAGCAAGTCCCATCCCCCCTTCAGTTAGAACACGTAGCAGGGAACACAGTTAACTCCTTCCCTGCCAGTGACATTTTTACAGTAATCAATGCATTTTTATAGCACTGATCGCTGTATAAATGCTAATGGTTCCAATAATGTGTCAAAATTGTCCGATGTGTCCGCCATAATGTTGCAGTAACAATAAAAATCGCAGATTGCCGCCATTACTAGTAAAAAAAAATAATAATAAAAATGCTATAAATCTATCCCTTATTTTGAAAACACTATAACTTTTGCGCAAACCAATCAATATATGCTTATTGCGATTTTTAGTACCAAAAATATGAAGAATACATATCGGCCTAAACGGAGAAAAAATTTGCTTTAAAAAAAAAAAAAAGTGGGGGTATTTATTATAGCAAAAAGTACATAATATTGTGTTTTTTTTCAAAATTGTCACTCATTTTTTGTTTATAGCGCAAAAATAAAAACCGCAGAGATGATCAAATACCACCAAAAGAAAGCTCTATTTGTTTGGGGAAAAGAGATTTTGTTTGGGCACAACGTCACACGACCGCGCAATTGTCAGTTAAAGCGATGCAGTGCCGAATAGTAAAAAATGGCCTGGTCATTCAGCAGTCAAATCTTCTGGGGCTGAAGCGGTTAAAGATGGTTTGCAGCTTATCAAAACCATTTCTTTAGATTTAATGAGTGTCAGCAAGTGTGTTACTGTCGATAGGATCACCAGCTGAAAATAAAGGGAAAAAAAAAAAACCCTAAAAAAGAAAACAAATGCAGCCACCACATTTAAAGACTGATAAGCTGCAATATATAAAATTATTTTTGGGGTTTAATACTGCTTTAAAATGACTGTGCTGACGGTGGGGATATAAATGTTGGGGTATCTTCCTGATACTGTCATTAGAACTGATGGAATGGTTTGGATTAGTGTTTTATGTTAGCATTTTACTTTCTTTACAATAAATGAGATCCTTGCCTATTTAAGCAGTGTGTTAAAGAGGATGATGGGTTTACTTCCTCTTTGATTCCTTGCAAAGGTAAAGCATAATGGACTACTATGCATCGTTGTTCTCTTGTGTACGGAGCCTCCATCTTCTCGGTGGATCTCGCTGCTCCGGCGCTGTCATTCGACGATGCCGCCATGACGTCACTCCCGCGCATGCGCACGGAAGCCGCCACTCACGGCATATCGCCGTTGACAGCCGCGCGCTCAGTGCGCCTGCTCGCCGCTGTCTACGGCGCATGTGCCATAGACAGCGGTGCCTGTCTTTCGGCAAATATCTCCTAAACCGTATAGGTTTAGGAGATATTTCTTGGACCTACATGTAAGCCTTAATCTAGGCTTACCTGTAGGTCAAAGTGTTTTGTAAGGGTTTACAACCACTTTAATTGTTATAGCTAACCTTGTTAGTATACCATCATCATTAACTTTATCAGAGCTTTGATAGACTAGCTAACTATAGGAATAGACAAGTTAATCCATATTTATAATAAATAGGGGGAACCCAGAACCACCCAATATTTATTTCAGCTGTTAAACATTTTAATATTAGAGAACAGGTTCAGCGGAATGTGACTAACCACTGCTAGCTATACAAACACAGTAGATATATTCGCCTACTTTAAAGCTTTAGTGCTTTGAGGTGAACTGATCATCACTTACCTGTCTATTTCACTGCTGGTTGGCCTTGATAGTTTGGAACCAGAGGACGCCAAACTGAAGCTCTCCTGTCCAGCAGCGCTGTGCCCTGTTGTATCGATGACCATCGCAGTCACTTCCTCCGCGCTGCTTCCATCCTCGCCCGATGGGTGGTTCTCTGGACCCAACCACTCATCCAAATTCTCCGTCTTGATACGAAGGGCCCCCATCACCCTGACATCATCATCGCTCCGTTCTCCTCGGTCTGCTGACCCCGTTTCCACATACCATTGTCCTGCTCTGTTAATTCGAAGAATGGGCTCCCTGCTCTCCACATCTGATCCTTGCTCCACCATCTGAGGACTTGTGGACTCCTCAGCTGGGCTCAGCTCTCTAATGTCTAGTACAGTGCTTACCTGGCCCCTCCGGTTCCCTGAGGACCTTGGAGTGCTGTGCCGTGGACTCAAGCATCTAGTCAAACTCTGGCTGACACGGTGGGAATCTTGAACCCTCTCTTGATGTTTAGGCCTGGTTTGACTTAGTTCTTCTTCTGATTCCGGTGAACTGATCTTTAAGTGGATGCCTTCGAGGATCTGTGTGCACTTATCGATAATATGCTGCATTTGCAAAAAGCTGGCGGCTGTGAGATAGCTTATGATGTCAGCAAGCTGTAGGCAAATACGCCCTGTATAGCAGAAGGAGAGCAGCTGCTCGAAGACCCCGGGATTTTTGATAACTGATAAAGACACCGCGCTCATCTCGTTCAGGGACATGTGATCTCGAAAATAAGGTGAGCTTGCAGCTAGCACCACTTTGTGTGCCCGAAAGGACTGGCCTTGCACATTGACCACAATGTCACACAGGCGGCCTTGCATCCGCAGCTGGTTGAGGTGACTCAAGACAGAGTTGCTGAACTCTGGGATCTCCAGCTGAATGTTACCTCCTTTGTCCATGGCTGCCCCTTGCGTAGACACTCAACCCTGCAAAGAGCAGCAAAACAATTCTTCAATAAAACATCAATTGCCACATTCTAAATTATGTTGTGCGATTTTCACTTCCTCACATAATATTTCATTTCTGATATCTTTACCTAATAGTTACTTGTAATGTTGATACAGGGCTAGTGGCGCTACCTGTGCTAGACTGCTTATTCCCTCTGTCAAATGACCAAATCCTATTTAACAAATACTTATTATAGACGATGGGGTCAATTAGCATGCACGCCACACTGTCAGCCGTGTGGATGCTAATTATTATGAGTAGGATAATAGCCCAAAAGAGGGAAGAAAAAACAAGTAAATAAAAGTGAAGAAAGTAAAACTATACATATACGTGACGTACCCTCCTATACATTGAAAAAACCTGAATGTATTCCTTCATACACAGTTCTATTCTACTGTATATGCAAGGAGGCTTCAGGTCTTAATCTCAATACTACTACTGTAGCCTTAGCAGATATGTGAAAAAATTCAGGAAAAATTCAGGAAAAAAAAACTGGCAGTGTTTATGTCTGCAAGAGGCAGAAGTGACGTCATGACTAGAGGTCGACCAATATGGGTTTTTCTCTGGCCGATGCCGATATTTAGAAATCATGGCGGCCGATAGCCGATATATGATGCCGATTTATTTATTTTTAATCCCCCTTGATCTCATAAAATCTAACACCTTTCCCACTGGGCCATTTTTCAGGCGCTTTTGGGCTAAAAATAGTGCCTGTAAAGTGCCTGCAAAACGGCTCCCCTGCAGTCTGTGTGAAAGACAGAGTGCTTTCACACTGAGTGCCCGTTCACACAGGGGCGACACGACTTGCAGCGCGACTCACAGACGCGACCTGCACACGACTTCAGCAGCGACTTGCAAGACGACTGTATAGAAGTCAATGCAAGTCGCCTGAAGTCGCCCCAAAAATAGTACAGGAACCTTTTTCTAAGTCGGAGCGACTTGAGTCGCTCCTATTAGAACGGTTCCATAGTACAGAATGGAGCGTGACTTGTCTGGCGACTAAGTCGCCTGACAAGTCGCGGTAGTGTGAACGGGCACTAAGGCGATGCGCTGGCAGGATCTTAAAAAATGTCCTGCAAGCAGCACGTTTGGAGTGGTGTATACTGCTCCTCCACCACTCCTGCCCATTGATATGAATGGGCACCACTGTCGAAGCGCATGCAATGCGATTTGGCAGCGGTGATTCACGGGCGCATTTAACCTCTTCCTCGGCCGCTAGCTGGGTTTTATGTGCCCCACTAGCAGCCAAATAGCGCCGCTAAAATGATGGTAAAGAGCCGCTAAAACTTTCAGCGTTTTACCATTAACGCCTGATACAGAAAATTTCTTACATTTAAACATTTATTAAACAAAACAAACCTCCAATCAGTTTACTTGTATGTATGATTTAGATTTAAAAAAAAACCTATATATTAAATAAAAACAGGTAGTCAAAACTTTTGGACGAAAAAAAAAATGGGCTAACTTTACTGTTTTTAAATATTTTTTTTTTAAATAGTGTATTTTTTTCCCAAAAAAATGCATTTGAAAGACCTCTGTGCAAATGCCGTGTTACATAAAATATTGCAACAACCGCTATTTTATTCCCTAGGATCTCTGCTAAAAAAAATATATATATAATTTTTGGGGGGGTCTAAGTGATTTTCTAGCAGAAAATACAGGATTTTTACTTGTAAGCAACAAGTGCCAGAAAAGATTTAGTCTTTAAATGGTTAAACTGAGAACTTCTACACACTGAGATGATTTCATTCATTCAAGTGTAAACATTGTATCTTTTTGTTCTTTTCTTGGCAGACTGCCCAGAGAGGAGGAAAGTCGTTTCTATGACGACTCAGGCAACTTACACTGACTTCTATTACAGAAGTCTTTCCAAGTCATGCTGTTCTAAATCTGCCTTTTTATCAGCACAATCGGCCGATGCCGATTAATTAAATAACGGCAAATAACGGCAGATATATCGGCCGGCCGATATATCGGTCGACCTCTAGTCATGACGTCACTTCCGGCCTCCCAGTGTCATATAGATGGCCAGGGACTGAGCTCTTAGGTAACCCGCCGGTGGACCGGATATCCGGTTTCCTGATCGTGAGGGCGGTGGGAGGTGGGGACGTTCTCTTCTACTGCCTGTAAAAGCCATCGAGCAGCTAAATAGGACCCCTGACCCTCTGTCTGGACAGTGCTGATTGGCCCTGTGCTGATCACATGCACACCCAAGAAAAAAAAAACTCTAGCAATACACACTAAACTGAGCATGTGCAGCCTGACTCCAGTAACTTTGTCGTATCCGGATATGTTTTGGAGTCAGTGGAAGAAGAGGAGGATCTGTGCATATAGGATCTAACAGCCTTTTTACACGATGCAGAGGATTAACCCATTAGGTTCCACAGTGAGTATAGGAAGCATAGTTTACTGCATATACAGACCGATTTTACAGTTGAGGATTTAGTAACACTTTAAAGAGGAAGTAAACCCTGATGAGTTTACTTCCTCTTTCATTCCCTGCAAAGGTAAAGCATAATGGACTACTATGCATCGCATAGTAGCCCATTATGTGTCACTTACCTGACACAGGAGCCAGCGAAGTCACCGCTGTCCCCTGTAGTCCGTCGCATCCATCTTGTTGGTGGGGTCTCGCAGCTTCGCCGCTGTCATTCGGCGAAGCCGCGATGACGTCCCTCCTGCGCATGCGCACGGGAGCCGACACGCGCAGCAGCTCCGTCGCTGAGAATGCCGCGCTCAGTGCGCCTGCGCGCCGCTGTCTAGACAGCGGTGCCCGTTTTCGGGCAAATATCTCCTAAAACATAGGTTTAGGAGATATTTCTTGGACCTACAGGTAAGCCTTAATCTAGGCTTACCTGTAGGTCAAAGTGGTTTGTAAGGGTTTACAACCACTTTAATGCAGAGAACTTTTGACTTTAGAACCACTTTAATATTCCCCACTAAAAAAATGGCAAAGGAGTAACCATACAGGGATAAACTCCGGGACAATTAATGAACAATCAAAAAACTCTACTGCTGCATTTTTGAACTGATTTAATTGGTTGTAAAGGCAGAAGGTTTTTTTTTTATCTATGCATTAAGATAAAAAAGCCTTCTGTGTGCAGCAGCCCCCCTAATATTTACCAGAGGTCCATCTAGATCCAGCGATGTTGCACAAGAGACTTGGCTGTCCGGGACGTCTCTTCTCATTGGCTGAGACAGCAGCGTGGTGCCATTGGCTCCCCCTGCTGCAAATCAAAGTCAGTGAGCCAATGAGGAGAGAAAGGGGGCACACCGAGCTGCGGCTCAACTCCGGTATCTCCATAGCAAACTGCTAATCCCCTGTATACACGGTCAGAGAATCCGTCGGGATGTGTCCTATCGGACTGTGTCGTCGGATAATCCGACTGTGTGTGGTATGCATCATACTGATTCCGTCGGACCCGATTTTCCTACATGTTGGAAATATTTCCCGACCAACTGGTTCGATCGGACATACTCCGATCATGTATAGAGAATTTTGATCGGACCAAGTGGCACGCATGCTCAGATCGAATTCCTACATCAAAGCTATTTCCTACATCAAAGCTATTGGCTACTAGCCTGAACGTAGTCCCATCGTAACGAAATTACGTCATCACGTTCTGAATGATTGGATTTTTCGACAACTTAGTCCGACCGTGTGTATGCAACAGTTTCGGACAAGATCCGACGGATTTGGTTGTCGAAATCTCCGACCGTGTGTACAGGGGCTTACTGTGGGGGCACTCAACAGGATGAAGGGGCCAGGAGCATCAAAGAGGGACCCAAGAAGAGGAGGGCTGCTCTGTGCAAAACCAACTGTTTGTTATTAATAATGGAAACAAAAAAAAACAAAAAAAAAAACGACACTTTAGTATCACTAAGCCCTTGTACACACAGTCGGAAATTCTGACAACCAAATCCGTCGGATTTTGTCCGAAACTGTTACACACGGTCGGACAAAGTTGTTGGAAAATCCGATCGTTCAGAACGTGATGACGTTATTTCGTTACAACGGGACTACCATCAGGCTAGTAGCCAATAGCTTTGATGTAGGAATTTGATCTGAGCATGCGTGGCACTTTTTCCGATCGGAATTCTCTACACATGATCGGAGTATGTCTGATCGGAGCATTTTGTCAGAAAATTTTACCAACAAGTTGGAAAACATGGTCTGTCGGATACTCCGACGGAAACAGTGCGATGGAGACCACACACAGTCGGAATATCCGACAAAACGGTCCAATCGGACACATTCCGTCGGAATCTCCGACCGTGTGTACAAGGGCCAAGACTGCTTATGTTATGTTATGTTATGTTGAGATCATTGCATGTACTAAACCAAATAGGATCAGCAGTTAGAAATAAAAAAGTCACAGAAAAAAAAAAGCAACGAACCAGCAAAAGATGTCAAGTCAGCCAAAACGTCTGCTCATGCAAATTGCTATCAAAGACAGTAATGCATATAAATAGGATTTCCCATAGTGCAACTGTGCTTCACGCCTTTAATATTGTGTGGCTGAAAGCAATTTACAGAAAGATGTTGAGTATTTGCATAGGACAGTGTTTTCTGTCATACGGTTTTATGCTTTTACAGCAAATCTGCAAATGAATGGAAATGTTCAGCTGTTTATGTTTCTAGAAAAATCGTATAGATAAATCTAAGCTGGATTCAGTATAGTAAGTCGTACAAAAGTGCAGGCGGCCATGTACGATGTGATGTGAGAGAATGCATAAAGGGGCCATTGATAAAACTAGGACAAGCAGAAAATGGCAATTTCTGTGCCACGCATTTGTTTTCTCCAACAGCTTACTATAGCACACTACTACTTTGCAGCCTATTTGGACTTAAAAGAAATTAATGGCCAAAGATTTTTTTGGACATATTTCTCTTGTAGGTCACAGGAATAACAGGAATACACTTATTTTTGTCCTCTTGTGAACCAGAGTCAGCTGATGGCAGGCTAATGCCAGCTATCAGCTGACAGGGCAAAGCTGCTCCAGGCTATGGAAGGATCACAATATTGTTGGGACCACCAGGTTGCCTGATTGACAACTGGCTTCGCCTAGCTGAGAGCCAGAGCCAATTGCACCCATCCTCTCCCCAGCCTGGTGCTCCAGAGAGTGCTGGAGGAGCAAAGTGGAGAGCAGTGACAGACAGTCAAGGCTCTCTGCTCAGAGCAGACCAAGAACTGAGTGATCAGTGGCCATGCGATTGCTCAGGTCTTAGAGCCAACATTGCACATCTGCAGAATCACACCCATGCTGTAGCATTGAAGTATGTAGGTTTATTTTTTCATAAGCCCATACTTCTTTTTTAAGGGTGTTTAAACATATATTAAAGTGGTTATAAACACTAAAGTTTTTTTTTTTTTTACCTTAAACTGTTTGTAAACCCTTTAAAACCACTTTTTGCTACAGGTAAGCCTACAATAAGGCTTTCCTGTAGCTATCCTGGATATCTCCTAAATCTGCACGGTTTAGGAGATATCCCCTATATCTGCATGTGCCGACGTCATTGGCACATATGCACTGAAGTAATGGCATGCTTTAGTTAGTATGCCGTTACCGCCAGCTCCAGTGCGCATGCACGGGGGTGACGTCATCGCCAATTACAATTGCAGCACTGGAGCCTGCGATACCCGGAAGTAACTCCAGGAGCGTTGTCGCCGGCCGGAGCGGTGTACGAGGACCGCTACGGGGGCTTCAATCTATGGTAAGTAATTCATAACGAGCTAGTATGCTATGCATACTAGTTCATTATGCCTTTGTCTTGCAGATTTTATTTTTTGTTAAAGGGTTTAGAGCTGCACGATTCTGGCTAAAATGAGAATTCTGATTTTTTTTTTGCTTAGAAGATAGATCACGATTCTTGCCGCGTAACATTATCTTTTACATAAAAAAAAAAAAAAAATAGGGCTAACTTTACTATTACGTTTTTTTTTTTTTAATTCATTGAAGTGAATTTTTTTCCCCAAAAATTTCATTTGAATGACCGCTGGGCAAATACAGTGCGATATAAAATATTGCAGCAATTGCCATTTTATTCCCTAGGGTCTCTGCTAAAATATATATAATCTTTGGGGGTTCCAAGTAATTTTCTAGCAAAAAATATTGATTTTAACTTAAGAAAGAAGTGTCAGAAAAAGATTTAGACTTTAAGTGGTTAAACTTCCTGCATTTACACCTTGTTGAAAACTTGGCAGTCTGTGGTTATTTATTTACACTGAAGTTCTATCCCTTTGATCTAAGAAGGAAGCTTAGTTACAATGTTGCAAGTAAAAAAAAACTTGGCAGACTGCCCAGATATTTTCTTCTGACAGCTGAGTGAGCAGATAGTTTCTCCACTTGTTTATATGAAAGAAATCGGCAACCTCTGCAGGAGAGATCTCATAGGCGGTGAATCGAGATCACAATTTTTTAACGATTAATTGTGCAGCTCTAAAGGGTTTACAACCACTTGCATGCATCTATATACCCAGCTGCAGGTTTCCCCCCTTCCTGGTCTCACAAGCTCTGCACACATAAGCAGGAGTCATTGGCTCCTGCTGTTTTCAATTAAAGCGGAACTTTTAAAATACTTAAATACTACAGCTGCTGACTTTTAATAAATGGACACTCACCTGTCCCGGGGTCCAGCAATGCCGGCAGCCGAGGCCGATCGATCGCTCGGCTCTCGGCTGCTGCCGCCACCATTCTAGGTGAGGGAATCAGGAAGTGAAGCGAATCGGCTTCACTTCCCGGTTCCCTACTGCGCATGCGCGAGTCGCGCAGCGTAATAGGAATTGTCTGCGCTGTCACTGGGACCCGCGTGTGTCCCAGCAGACAGCGCGGCAGGACAGGAA
Organism: Lithobates pipiens; assembly: GCF_037356315.1. NCBI lineage: Eukaryota > Metazoa > Chordata > Amphibia > Anura > Ranidae > Lithobates > Lithobates pipiens. The sequence goes on along the minus strand of NW_027507785.1, from coordinate 275,340,722 downwards.
GAGGCATAGACTCCCACGGGAGTCTTTGCCCGGAAGTGGGTGTAAATACCTGTCTTTGACAGGTATCTCCATCCCCCTCCCCCCTGAAAGGTGCCAATTGTGACACCGGAGGGGGGAGGGTTCCGATCAGCGGAAGTTCCACTTTAGGGTGGAACCCCGCTTTAAATCAAGTGAGCAGAGAGCGGGGGACTTCAGGGCCAAGTCGTGCTGTGTGTGTCTTTGGACAGCACAGCTCAGGAGTGAACCTGTATGTCTGTCCCCATAGGAAGTGGCTTGCTATAGGGAAAACAAAGTAGAGGGGGACCACCAGCTGGGGAACCCAGAAGAGGAGGTTTGGGGCAGGTAAGCATTAAATTAAATTAAAAAAACAAGACTTTACAATCACTTGATATGGTAATGAATGGGCTGCCTTAACCCAACACACATTGCACCACAAAGAATTGCATAAGTACGCATCTGCCCTTAAAGCAGAACTACTACTTGCAAACTATTAACTACATTGCTGTAATATATACAGTACATCCCGCTCAGCCAGTCTTGAAATTCACATACCACTGCCATACTGCATAAGTAGGCAGATAACTCACATATTTCCAGGTTAAAGTGTTACTAAACCCAGGAATATGAAAATAGTTCATCCCCAGCAATTATAATATCAAATAGCAAACATAAAAATTGTGATAAAGCAGCACTTAATTCAAAACATAAATATCAAAAAAGTGCAAAAACACAATACATCTACTAATATTCATAAACCTAAACAATGGACAAAAATACATTTTTGCTAATTGATAAAGGATCGCAAACTAAAAGAATGTGAACCATATAAAGTGAAACAAAGTCCCAATTAAAGTTTGTGATATCTGGTATTAATGTGACCACCAGTGAATTAGTCTAGGTGTCTACATGTTCTCATCTCCTGTTCCAAAAAAGTGTACTTCGGCCAGCAAGTGACACCACATAGAGAGGCCACTTACCAGACAGTGTGGAGTGTGTGGTTATAAATGATCATATGCACTCAGATTCTCTCCATGGACCAGGATCCGCTGGGCTCTTACCATATCCACCATCCAGATTACTCCACCGGCATCACATGTATAACGGGAAACAAAAAACTGGTGGTCACATTAAAGCGGAGGTCCACCCTAAAGTGGACCTTCCGCTCATCGGAACCCTCCCCCCCTCCGGTGCAACAATCGGCACCTTTCAGGGGGGAGGGGGGTGCAATTACCTGGATAATCCAGGTAACTGCACCCACTTCCGGGATAGCTCTCTGCGGAAAGGGGGCGTAACTTACGCCCCTTTCCGCAAGTGCCCGCCCCTTCCCGCAAGTGCCCCGCTGCCTGCTGGGAAACACACAGATCCCAGAGGCAGCGGAGACCGTCCTCATTGCGCAGCGCGGCTCGCGCATGCGCAGTAGGGAACCAGGAAATGAAGCCGAAAGGCTCCATTTCCTGATTCCCATACCCAAGATGGCGGCGGCAGCACTCGAGTGTCGATCTAGAGATCGGCTTCGGGTGCCGACATCGCGGGCGCGCTTGACAGGTAAGTGTCACTATTTTAAAAGTCAGCAGCTGCAGTATTTGTAGCTGCTGGCTTTAAAAAAAAAAAAAAAACGCGGAGTCCCGGTGGACTCCCGCTTTAATACCAGATAACACAAACTTTATTTGGGACTTTGTTTCACTTTATATGGTTCACATTCTTATAGTTTGTGATCTTTTATCAATTATCACAGATTTATTTATTATTGCACATTGTTTATATTTATGAATATTAGTAGATGTATAGTAACAATTTAGATTGTTCTAGGCCAGACCAATGCAACCAAGCAAAAATAGTCATACATGCAATTCAGCTTTAGTTATTTTTTTGTTGGCAATGTTTAATACAACATGTTTCATAATGTCTCGTATAGGGTCATTGTGAAGTTCAGTGCTTCTGGAAGGATTTATAAAGATAGAGAGAAGATTAACAAGAGAGGAGGCACAAAACCTAACCTACAAGGAGCAGTGTGACAGCTTCTAAGTCACCAGGGAGAATGACAACAGTCAGGCCCTGCATTGTGCATGACATGTGTCCATTAGCCTGTAATAATACGGATATTTGTCAGGACTGATCAACTGTAAAGCTGAACACATACCATTTGTTTTTTTTTGTTTCTTCATTCAGCCACTGGGATAAATGAAAAAAATAAATAAATAAAAAAATAAAAGATTCCTGCATCCATTCAAGCGACTCCCCCCCCCCCCCCCCCATGCTATGGTATTCTGACAGCAGGGACCCCTTCCCTGTCAGAATACACTGATCAGCACTGCAGCCAAAGCCGCTGATCAATAAAGGTTTTTATCAGGACTGTTTGACAAAAGTTGATCTAACAATCAGCTTCTCTCCATCAGGGAGGGCCGTACACAGATTGAATTTGGCTGGTCCCTGCTGCACTGGGCGAATCTTGATCTGTGCAGGCTTAAAGTGTTACATTGCCCACGGCTAATAAATCTTCTTTTTACATTAAAATATTGCCACTATATAACTTTTTGGCTGATCTGTATACCACAGTCAGTGATAAACTGCAGTTTCCCCAGTTCAGGTAGGAGGAGATTTCTACTGCAGCCTGTATACACGCCCACATGTGTGATGTCAATATCATGTGACCTGGCTAGCTCTGAGAACAAGTAAATGTTCTCTCCAGCATAAAAGACATGACTGAGCATGTGCAGGTCAGCTACCCTGCCTGTGTTAGCTGGCTTTCCCCAGATAGACAGTGCAGGAGGGGGAGGATCTGTGCATTAAGGATAAAACAGCCTTTTTACACAATGCAGAGGATTAACCCCTTAAGTTCCACAGCGAGTATAACAAGCATGCTATGCTGCATGTACAGACAGATTTTACTGTTGTGGGTTTAATAACACTTTAAGCTTTGTAGCACAGTCTGTCGTCATACTGTCATAATATCAATAATAATAAAATAGTATTTCAAAGAAGCAAAAAACCAATTGTCCTGGTTGAAGGCTAACTTCACTTTTAGCGATATGTTTTTGCCTGCACAGACATGTCATTCATCTGCAAAGATCTGTGAATAGGTGAACTACAAGTCCTCTCTTCCACGGCAGCAGGTGGACTTCTAGTTATCAATAGAACATGAGTATTGTAACTGAATATTCCTGCAGTCCTCTAACAAAAAAAACATACAGCAGTACAGGGTGACGGAAGAGTTTGCAGGAGCCTAATATTGAAACTGCAATCCACTCATCACAGGTACAATGCTTTGCAAGCTCCCGTGGAAGAAAATAATAAATTCACCTTTTTTTCCAGGAAAAATATGAGCATTTTATATTTATTTATTTTTTCCTTTCAAGGTTAACTTAGCCTTTAATTGAAAATCTCCCAACATGCTGCAAAATAATTTTAGCATTCAAAGTGGAGCTGTATGCTTGCACATTATGGCAGACTCATGTGGCTTTGAGTGTCTCCAGTTCTGTCCCTCGTCATCTGATGCCCTCTTGTCCTGGGTTCATGTCACTCCTCTTTGCCCATTCAGCCACTCATGATGCCGCACCTGCACATGAGCAGTACTTGCATCGTCCTGGAACCCTCCCCAATCTTACCCACTCCACCATAACCCAGTATTCCCATATCTCTACTCCCTCACATGTCCCATTCACCGCAATGTGTGTGCCTCCAACAAACAGCTTTCACATCCTCACATCCATATAATGTTGTCTTTTGTATTAAGAGATCTCACAGCAATACTGGATACATCGTAGAGCTGCACAATTAATCGTTAAAAAATTGTGATCTCGATTCACCCCCTCTGACGATCTCTCCTGCAGAGGTTGCCATTCTTTCATATAAACAAGTGGAGCGACTATCTGCTCACTCAGCTGTCAAAAGAAAACATCTGGGCAGTCTGCCAAGTTTTTTTTTACTTGCAACATTGTAACTAAGCTTCCTTCTTAGATCAAAGGGATAGAACTTCTGTGTAAATAAATAATCTGGGTAGACGTGCAAGTTTTCAACTGTAAATGCAGGAAGTTTAACCACTTAAAGTCTAAATCTTTTTCTGACACTTCTTTCTTAAGTTACAATCAATATTTTTTGCTAGAAAATTACTTGGAAATTCCCAAACATTATATATATTTTAGCAGAGACCCTAGGGAATAAAATGGCAATTGCTGCAATATTTTATGTCACACTGTATTTGCCCAGCGGTCTTTCAAATGCAATTTTTTGGGAAAAAATACACTTCAATGAATAAAATAAAACAAAAAACGAAACAGTAAAGTTAGTCCAATTTTTTTTTTAGTTTTAATGTGAAAGATGATGTTACGCCACGAGAATCGTGATCTATCTTCTAAGCAAAAAAATTGTTATTCTCATTTTAGCCAGAATCGTGCAGCTATAATACAACGTTACTGCTGGTGTATTACCAGCTCTGTACGGAGGTCAAATATTTGGCAACCATGTTGCACTGAGCCATGTGACCTACTTAACATGATTTTTAATGTATCCTATCTGTATATTGTTGTATTTCATATTTTTATTTTTGCATAAAGAAAAAAAAAAAAAATAATCATATCGATATTTGGTGTGTCCACCCTTTGCCTTCAAAACAGCATCAATTATTCTAGGTACACTTGCACAGATTGTGAAGGAATTCGTCATGTAGGTTGTCCCGTGCTCCGCTGTAGTCCCTGCAGACCCTCCTTATTGTACGGCTCTCCTGCCCTGTGCAAACAAACTGCCTCCTGCTACAGCCAAACATTTCAAATTTGGATGATATCGGTGTTCGACTCGAACATCGGCCGTTCGTCAAATTCAGAACTTTGTGGACCGTTTGCACCAAGTTCGTGTGGCATGAACGGTCCACAATGCACTATGCCATTGCAGTGCATTGCTGGCTCACGATTGGCCAAGCATGCACTGTGACCCCGCATGCTTGGCCAATCACAGCGCCGGCAGGGAGGAGAGCCATAATTGGCCATAGGCAGGATGCCTGTGGCCAATTATAGCTCAGGGGGTTTAGTACACGCCCCACACTATATAAGGCTGCCAGCGCGGCGGCCTTGTGTAGTGTGTTCCGGCGTACAGGGAAAGAGCTAGATAGGCAGGGACAGTGTGTTCTTTTCTCAGGCATCTTAAAGTTAAAGTGGTGTTGTGTGCCTCCAGCACAGTATACACCTGTATCTACCCTTTATTGCTATTTTTCTCTAATTAAGGCATCTGCAGGAGTTAGTGGGTGTTGTGTGCCTCCAGCACAGTATACACCTTTATCTACCCTTTATTGCTGGTGTTCTATAATGAAGGCATCTGCAGGAGTTAGTGGGTGTTGTGTGCCTCCAGCACAGCACAGTATACACCTGTATCTACCCTTTATTGTTGGTGTTCTCCAATACAGCCATCTGCAGGCATTAGTGGGTGTTTTGTGCCTCCAGCACAGTATACACCTGAAGATACCCCTTATTGCTGGTGTTGTCTGTTGCATATCTTGCATATTAGCCTTTAAAATTAGCACTTTTGATTTCAAACGTTTGAGTCCCATAGACTTTAATAGGGTTCTAAAGTTCGTACGAATTTTAGGACTGTTCGAAGGTTCTGGTGCGAACCGAACCGGGGGGGGTGTTCGGCTCATCCCTTACATAGTTGAATCGCTTAGACTTGTTTCCATGCCCTATGTACAAAAACAGTGACGAATGGTCCTTGCAAGTTTGGGGCTGCATTTTTGCAAATGGAGTTGGGGATTTGATCAAGATCAATGGTATCCTCAATGCTCAGAAATACAGAAAGATACTTATCCATCATGCCATACCATCAGGGAGGCGTTTGACTGGCCCTAAATTTATTCTGTAGCAGGACAATGACCCCAAACATAGAACCTGCTGAGTTCTTTCAAAAACTGTGCAAGTGTACCTAGAAGAGTTGATGCTGTTTTGAAGAGGGTGGTCACACCAAATATCGTTTTGATTTGGATTTCTCTTCCGTTCATTTACTTTCCATTTTGTATATAAATATAAATAAACATATGTGTGTAAAGTAATAATTGCACCCACTTTTGTCTAGGAACATGAACTCTTATTTTCTGCATGAGAAGAATGCCTTCTAGGTATGAAAGTTTTATTTTTAAACAGGCCACCTACTGATGAATATTGGTAGTACGGCTCCACCTATTCTGGGTATATGCGATTCCGCTGTTTTATTAGCTGTGTGCCTGCAGTTCAGCTTTAAAATGGTTCTATAGTCATAGTTGTTGTTTTAACCTTAATGCATTCTTTGCATTAAGGTAAAAAAACTTGTGTGCCATAGGATTGCCCCAGCCCCCCTTCCTTATACTTACCTGAGCCTGATCTTGATCCAGCATTGTGCACGAGAGCAGCGGCCCTCTCCCTCCTCACTGACTGGCTCCTGCTGCTGTCAATCAAATTCTGTGACAAGGACGTGGGGGGCAGGGCCAAGCCGAGCCGCTCTGTCTATAGACACAGGAAGCGTGGCTCGGGCCCAAGCCCTTACGGGTACTCCCATACAAAGCAGCTTCCTATGGTAGAGGAGGAAGAGGAGCCAGGAGCACCAGTGGGACCCCAAAAGAAGAGAATCAAGGCTGCTTTATGCAAAACCATTACACAGAGCAGGTAGGTATGACATGTTATTTTTTTTTAATAAAAAAATAAATAAAGCTTTATAATCACTTTAAGCGATAAGTTTATCTTTTTTGAATAAATGCACATTTTTTTGCAAATACATTTTTTTTAGGTTTAGTTATTATTATTATTCTTTTTTTCTAGTGTTCAGTGACAGGGGATCTAGTTGCTAAGCAGCACAAAAACACGTTAGGCACATATTTAACTCCTTGATCACCCAGGATATTAACCCCTTCCTGCCCAGTGTCAGTACAGTGCATATTATTAACACTGATCACTGTAATAATGGCACTGGGGATGTCAGTGGCAGTTCATTCCCACAAAGTGACTGATTGCTGCAGTATCGCAGTCTGGTTATAAGTCACTGATTGCCACCATTACTAGTATAAATAAAATATATATATAAAAATTCCAGTATATATACCATAATTTGTAGATGCTATGACTTTCACACTAACTAATCAATACACTTAGGCCCCTTTTACACCGGCAACCGATTGGGTCAGCCTGTCCGTTTTTCAGGCAGACCCGATCAAACCACTTATTATTCTCTATGGAGAGGCAGATGTCAGCGGACATGTTTAAAAATATCCGTCCGGTGAATCAGATGAGAGTCGGATGGAAATGGACAGGCAGTCTGTTTCTATCTGACTGCCCCATAGAGAACAGAGCGATCCTCCGCTGAGCAAGCGGATCTGCTTGATGGATTTCGCTTATTGGATCCTTATTGGGATTTTTTTTTACCAAAGACATTGTCCCAAATGTATTAAGAGATTCGATTTTGTTTGTTTTTTAATGGGAAATGTTTTATAGCAAAAAGTGAAAAATATAGTTTTTTTTTCTTCAAAATTGTCAGTTTTTTTTCTTTTATATAATAAAAAATAAAAACCCAGAGGTGATCAAAGATCACCAAAGGAAAGCTCTATTTGTGTTAAAAAAAAAAAAAAGATACAAATTTAATTTGAGTACAGCGATGCATGACCATCAGTTAAAGCAGCGCTGCATAGCAAAACATGGCCTGGTCATGAAGAGGGGTAAAATCTTTCAGAGGGCAAGAAAGCAAAATGGAAGTAAACAATACTATCAGTGTTTTTCCCCCTGCTGTTTCTTAGAAGCCTGTAAAGAGGCACCTGAGTCAGTGGCTAGATTTTAAACACTGGAAACCCCCTTTGAAATGCAACTAAATACAGAAAAATATATACGGTTAGCCACGTAAGCAGCGCCACCATTATCTATACTTATATGCATGCAAAGCTTTTTTTAAATCTTTCCCCCTAAAAGGATTGTATGACTCACAATCTTAGATTTTACCTTGCTGAAAGGGTTTTCTACCTCTCTTTAAAGTTCTGTCTTTCCAGATATCACAGCAGCTAAAGTAAACTCCCAGGAAAGTACCTGAATTTCTATAATTTACTATATGTAAATGTGACAGACCTAACCCAGACAGGGGCTTCTGGAGAGGACTATGAGCAAGCCTCTTACCCACTGACTATGGCCCAGGGAGAGAGCAGATCATTCTCTAATGATGACCACCACTTAAATCGGAGGTCCGCCCACCACTGCAAAAAATTTAAAGCCAGCAGCTGCACATACTGCAGCTGCTGACTTTTAATAATCAGACACTTACCTGTCCTGGAGTCCAGCGATATCGGCACCAGAGCTGGTGTTTCCATCAGCTGTCGGGTGCTGCCGCCTCCATTGCGAGTAAGGGAACCCAGCAGTGTAGCCTTACGGCTTCACGCCAGGAACACTGCTGCGCCTGAGCGAGGCCCCGCTCCTCTCTCCTACTGGCCCAGGGAGGGAGGAGGTGGGAGCCCAAGCGATGACGCAAATACTCGCGGCTGAGGCTCCCGGAAGTGAAAAACAGGTATCCTGTCCCCCATCCCCACCGAAAAGCTGTCAAATGTAGCACGGGAAGGGGGAAGGAGTACAATGAGTGGAAGCTCCATTTTTTGGTGGAACTCTGCTTCAATGGACACTGGTTTGGATTACTTCAGATGGGACAGTAATATTTATCCACAATATCTCCCAGGAAATATATAAAGACTATTCCTAGTTTGTTTGATTCTGACTCAGTGTCACATTGGCTTTTGGAGCCGGACAGTCTGCTACTTGGGTCTTCTGCTAATGTCTGTTTTATAAGGTGTTCTGCATTTATACATAGGATAATGTAGAATGTACTCTGCTTTACCCTTGTTACCGGGCAGTCTGTTCACCTGGGCTGGTTTAAGTGCTGCGTTAATTAGCATGTTAATTAGCTAGTAGTTGCTAGAGGAGTAGCCATAAGTCAGCCCTACCTCGTTATCTAACCCATCGGTGATGTTTTGGGTAAATATTTGAGTTATTGTGTATGTGGGGGACTGAGTTACTTTCAAGTATATAAAAAGCCTTTATCCTTGTTCAATAAAACATTCAATTTGCCAGTTTGTACCTGAGCTAGTCTCTCCTGGTTCTTGGTTACAACATGTGGCTGTACTATCTGATATCTGAAGGTCCAGACTGGATGAAGCGGTATATGATGGAAGCACTCAAGCAGAGTGTGGGAAGCAGTTCTGTTACAGTAAATATTTACAATGCTGAACAAAGCAGTGGCAAGATTCGGTCCTGGTTCACACATATGCGATGCGGGAACCAGCGCAATTCCAGTGTGGGTTTCCGCATTGCATCTCCTTCACAGGCAGTTCACACAGCTCTCTGCGAACCAGTGTGAACTGTAAATTCAGACAGCAATCGGATCACATGGGTGTCAACACCCATGTGATCCAGTTCCAGTAAGGGAAAAAAAAGGTTTCTGAAGCATTTTTATGCAAATGCAATGAGAGTTCAGCCATTCACATCTGTGCGGTTGAGGCATTTTCCAGGCACATTTTGCAGTGTGTTTTTAAAACCGCGTTTTTGCATGCATTTTTTTGTTCCCTCTAAAAACACTGTGTATAGCTGGTTACTAAGGAGCAGGCCAGGAAGCCGGCCACCATATCCTTAACAACTGATGCATCATCAGCTGTCAGCAGGGTTCATGTCAGCACATGTTACATATCACCGCGCACACTGGAATGAGAGCAATAATTCTAGCACCAACCTCCTTTTCAAAACTAAACTGATGACTTATGAGGGCTTATAAAGCGTTGCCTATGGAAAATATAGAGTACTGACATGTTGAGTATGTATTTACTTGGTGCAACCTCTGCTTTTATATTTTACAAAAAAATTGGGTAATCTATTGCGTTTTTGTGCCCACTAAAATTAATGTGTTTTTTTTTTTTACTGAAATGTTGGGTTTCCTAGACCGTTGTGGTAATACTGTGTGACATAAAAAATTGGAACTAGCGCTATTTTATTCCCTAGGGTGTCTGCTTTCAGAAAAGATATAATGTTTGGGGGTTCTATGTAATCTTCAAACCTATAATGACTTTTTAAACGCGCACAAAAAACTCGCTTGGGCAGTGAAAGGGTTAAAGGAGAAGTTCACCTTCAGGAACATGTTACATGTTCCAACCATAAGATTTGTTAGTTAAAAAAAGACTGGCCCATAACTTTTTTAGCTGGCTCCTAGATTCAAAGCAAATTTGTTAAGCCCTGTTATAAAGCATGTTGAGTGATGTAGGGGTCAGAGGATGGAGCCACAGTGTGCGTTGAGTGATGTAGGGGTCAGAGGATGGAACCACAGTGTGTGTTGAGTGATCTAGGGGTCGGAGGATGGAACCACAGTGTGCGTTGAGTGATGTAGGGGTCGGAGGATGGAACCAAAGTGTGCGTTGAGTGATGTAGGGGTCGGAGGATGGAACCAAAGTGTGATTTGAGTGATGTAGGGGTCAGAAAATGGAACCACAGTGTGCGTTGAGTGATGTAGGGGTCGGAGGATGGAATCACAGTATGCGTTGAGTGATGTAGGGGTCAGAGGATGGAACCACAGTGTGCGTTGAGTGATGTAGGGGTCGGAGGATGGAACCACAGTGTGCGTTGAGTGATGTAGGGGTCGGAGGATGGAACCACAGTGTGCGTTGAGTGATGTAGGGGTCGGAGGATGGAACCAAAGTGTGCGTTGAGTGATGTAGGAGTCGGAGGATGGAACCAAAGTGTGCGTTGAGTGATGTAGGGGTCGGAGGATGGAACCAAAGTGTGCGTTGAGTGATGTAGGAGTCGGAGGATGGAACCAAAGTGTGATTTGAGTGATGTAGGGGTCAGAGGATGGAACCACAGTGTGCGTTGAGTGATGTAGGGGTCGGAGGATGGAACCAAAGTGTGCGTTGAGTGATGTAGGAGTCGGAGGATGGAACCAAAGCGTGCGTTGACTGGTGTGGGGGTCAGAGGATGGAACCACAGTGTGCGTTGAGTGATGTAGGGGTCAGAGGATGGAACCACAGTGTGCGTTGAGTGATGTAGGGGTCGGAGGATGGAACCACAGTGTGCGTTGAGTGATGTAGGGGTCGGAGGATGGAACCACAGTGTGCGTTGAGTGATGTAGGGGTCGGAGGATGGAACCAAAGTGTGCGTTGAGTGATGTAGGAGTCGGAGGATGGAACCAAAGTGTGATTTGAGTGATGTGGGGGTCAGAAAATGGAACCACAGTGTGCGTTGAGTGATGTAGGGGTCAGAGGATGGAACCACAGTGTGTGTTGAGTGATCTAGGGGTCGGAGGATGGAACCACAGTGTGCGTTGAGTGATGTAGGGGTCGGAGGATGGAACCAAAGTGTGATTTGAGTGATGTAGGGGTCAGAAACTGGAACCACAGTGTGCGTTGAGTGATGTAGGGGTCGGAGGATGGAATCACAGTATGCGTTGAGTGATGTAGGGGTCAGAGGATGGAACCACAGTGTGCGTTGAGTGATGTAGGGGTCAGAGGATGGAACCACAGAGTGCATTGAGTGATGTAGGGGTCAGAGGATGGAACCAAAGCGTGCGTTGACTGGTGTGGGGGTCAGAGGATGGAACCACAGTGTGCGTTGAGTGATGTAGGGGTCAGAGGATGGAACCACAGTGTGCGTTGAGTGATGTAGGGGTGGGAGGATGGAACCACAGTGTGCGTTGAGTGATGTAGGGGTCGGAGGATGGAACCACAGTGTGCGTTGAGTGATGTAGGGGTCGGAGGATGGAACCAAAGTGTGCGTTGAGTGATGTAGGAGTCGGAGGATGGAACCAAAGTGTGCGTTGAGTGATGTAGGGGTCGGAGGATGGAACCAAAGTGTGCGTTGAGTGATGTAGGAGTCGGAGGATGGAACCAAGGTGTGATTTGAGTGATGTAGGGGTCGGAGGATGGAACCACAGTGTGCGTTGAGTGATGTAGGGGTCGGAGGATGGAACCAAAGTGTGCGTTGAGTGATGTAGGAGTCGGAGGATGGAACCAAAGTGTGATTTGAGTGATGTAGGGGTCGGAGGATGGAACCACAGTGTGCGTTGAGTGATGTAGGGGTGGGAGGATGGAACCAAAGTGTGCGTTGAGTGATGTAGGAGTCGGAGGATGGAACCAAAGTGTGATTTGAGTGATGTGGGGGTCAGAAAATGGAACCACAGTGTGCGTTGAGTGATGTAGGGGTCGGAGGATGGAATCACAGTATGCGTTGAGTGATGTAGGGGTCAGAGGATGGAACCACAGTGTGCGTTGAATGATGTAGGGGTCAGAGGATGGAACCACAGCGTGCATTGAGTGATGTAGGGGTCAGAGGATGGAACCACAGCGTGCATTGAGTGATGTAGGGGTCAGAGGATGGAACCACAGCGTGCATTGAGTGATGTAGGGGTCAGAGGATGGAACCACAGCGTGCATTGAGTGATGTAGGGGTCAGAGGATGGAACCAAAGCGTGCGTTGACTGGTGTGGGGGTCAGAGGATGGAACCACAGTGTGCGTTGAGTGATGTAGGGGTCAGAGGATGGAACCACAGTGTGCGTTGAGTGATGTAGGGGTCGGAGGATGAAACCACAGTGTGCGTTGAGTGATGTAGGGGTCGGAGGATGGAACCAAAGTGTGCGTTGAGTGATGTAGGAGTCGGAGGATGGAACCAAAGTGTGATTTGAGTGATGTAGGGGTCAGAAAATGGAACCACAGTGTGCGTTGAGTGATGTAGGGGTCGGAGGATGGAATCACAGTATGCGTTGAGTGATGTAGGGGTCAGAGGATGGAACCACAGTGTGCGTTGAGTGATGTAGGGGTCAGAGGATGGAACCACAGTGTGCGTTGAGTGATGTAGGGGTCAGAGGATGGAACCACAGCGTGCATTGAGTGATGTAGGGGTCAGAGGATGGAACCACAGCGTACGTTGACTGGTGTGGGGGTCAGAGGATGGAATCACAGTATGCGTTGAGTGATGTAGGGGTCAGAGGATGGAACCACAGTGTGCATTGAGTGATGTAGGGGTCGGAGAATGGAACCACAGTGTGCGTTGAATGAAATAGGGGTTGGAGGATGAACCCACCGTGCTCATTGGGGGACACAGGTATCCAACACATTCCGAAGGGTCAAATGCCAAAAAAAAAAAACTAACAAAGAGTACAGTGCTGGAACGGAGGAAAGGTGGGACACGAAGGCCCCTGGAGAAGTAATTATAAGAGCTCTTCTTTTGCAGAGCATGTTTATTTGCGATATTTTGCCCCCGACAAAGCTGGTTTGTTACCTCCTTGTATCCCCCCCAACTCTTTTACTCACATGCCCCCTCTCCTGACAGACACTTATTGTGTGGCCCTCAAAGAGCAACAAAGGCAACACTGCAAGCTCTGTGCCAGTCCCTCAGTTCTGCACATGCACAGAAAAAATACTGTTCATTTCTATGGATAGGACTTCTATTAAAGTGTAAATTTATCTTCATTTCCAAAACTCCCTCTATCCCTACCATAATCCTTTCCCTGAATAAAACATACCAGCGCTCCTCCTTTTTCAAATACTACACCTCCTCCCATTACACAGGCAGGTGGGGGCTCTCTGGCCTCTCGATTTATTCACTAGTAAAAGTAACATGTTTTCTTTTCTCAGGTCGACAACACACCTTCAGCCTAGAATCACACGGAGTTCAGCTGAACTCACACCACTTCATACCCGCATGTCAGTCCCGACTTCGGGAGTGATTTCAGAGACATCTGGGGGGGTTCATGCACAGATGTCTATTGAATCTGCCCCCGAAGTCGCCAAAAGTGCAGGAACTATTTGGAAATCGCATGTCAAAATGGAACACAGTGAATGTGGGCTTAAGCCTCATTCACAGGGGCAGCGTTGTATATAAACAGGTGGTTGAAACAAGGTTTTACCGCCCCCTGGCTGCCCACCTAAAGAAGAACATGCAGCTGCTCTGAGCTGTACACATGCTAAAATTAAACCACCTTACACGACCCCTACAAGTAAATGGGGGCCGTGGCGCATGTCATGCAAGCGGTTGCGGCATGGCCGGCTATGCAGAATTGCGAACATTAAAACAGGCACTGAAGAAGCAACAGTTTGCACCCAGCCACCTGTCAACCTCCCCCCTGAAAAGCAATCCACTGCACACCTCCTTCCAAAGAGTGGCAAGGACTGCTGCAAGCGTGAAGGTTGGGGGACAGTGAAAGCAAATGGTTACCCTGTGGCTTTATTGCCCCCCCTCCGCATGGGCACTGTAGCTGCAATAAAACAATAAAACCTAAACAGCATGTCACTTTTGATGGGCAGTGCTGCCACAATATGCAACTGAACCACAATGCACGTGACTGTGGTGTGGTAGTACAGCAATTACAGGTTTAAATCAGGTGATGAGAAGGTGACATATTGTCGCCTTACCTCTTGTCAAAAATCTCTGAAAAGCAATCCAAGCGTAGGTCGCTTTTCACAGGAGTTGCTGTGTCCCTAGAGTTCTTTCAGACCTTTCTAAAGATTACTGCCCTCTAAAAGCCATCTGAGGTGGATCTCTCTTCAGAGGGTGGTATAGCATTGGCTGACAGGTGTTGAGGTGGTGCTACTGCCCCTTCCTGCTGCCTGTTTTTTCCTTCATTTTTTTTTAATGTAAAAACATCAATTATAATTTGTGGGACCATGCTGCAACTGCCAGCTGGTGTGGTCCCACTGATCTCAATGGGTGAGGTAGACAGGCGATGCCACCTTCTACATTCTTGCCCACCCATGTGATCTGTGGGGCAGGAATGAGGCTTAAAGCGGAACTCCACCCAAAAGTGATGTGTTTGCACCCTCATTTGGCACTTTTTGGGGGGCGGATACCTGTCAAAACCAGGTACCCACTCCGACTTCCGGGTAAGATCGCTGCACAAAGATGCCGCAATCTACAAAGTTTGCTGCCCCCCCCCCCCCTCCCCCCTGTTGCCTTCTGGGAGACTCACATGTCCCATAAGATGATGGGACCATTCAGAAAAGCACATCACAACTCGTGCATGCGCAGTAGGAAACAGGCTGTGCAGCCACAAGGCTTTCACTTCTTGTTTCCCTTAGTGAAGATGCCGGCGCCTCCACCCGAAGCCAATGGACAGATCAGCTTGGGGTGCCGACATTGCGGGCGCCCTGGACAGGTAAGTGTCCTTATATTAAAATTCAGCAGCTACAGTATTTGTACATGCTGACTTTCAGTTTTTTTGAATACAGGCTGGAACTCCACCTTTAAAGGAGAGTTGAGCAAGGGACCAGTTTGCATTCCACCGAGTTCATCTCTACTTATAAGATCCCTTTCACACAAACGCTCCGATCTTCCAGACGGATCCGATCGGACCACCCATTGTTCTCTATGGAGCGGTGGATCCGCTGACACCTGCCGGAATCCGATCCAAGTAGAGTGGCCAGCTCACCCCTTTAAACCCAAACACATATGAATTACAAAGGTTCTGAGGCTAATTAAATGCAGATATGGCACCAAGTTAATTACCGCCTTAATCAGCCACAGAACCTGTGTAATTAATATGTGTTCAGGTTTAAAGGGATGAGGTGACAACCCTAGATCTGAGCCGCCAAAAAACAGACGGAGGAGAATACGTTTGCCGATCGTCCGGCAGATCGGATAGCAACAGACAGGCGGTCCGTTTCCATCGGACCGCCCCATAGAGCAAATAGCCAGCTGTGTCTGTGTCTGCTCTGCATAGCGGACATGGACCTGCCATCAGCTTGGTCAGCGGTGAGATCTTCCACTGAGCAGGCGGATCTTCTAGATCAGGGATATGCAATTAGTGGACCTCCAGCTGTTGCAAAACTACAAGTCCCATCATGCCTCTGCCTGTCATGTGTGTGGCTGTCAGTCTTGCTATGCCTCATGGGACTTGTAGTTCTACAACAGCTGGAGGTCCGCTAATTGCTTATCCCTGTTCTAGATGGACCCCCCCCCAAGTGGAAGGGACCCAACACATGCCACTGTTTATTTTTCTTTTAACTTTATTGAAACCTCACAAAATGACATTCCATGCAGGTCTAGGCACCGTGATGTGTGATTGATGAGTTGGGCTGTGTAACCCCTCCTTCACATAGAATATGAATCATTCAACTTCATCTGAAATCACAGGATTTCTAAGCCGAATGTCAGTGCGACTTTAAAAAAAAAACCTGTGTGCGACTTCATACACAGATGTCTATGCAAGTCGCCTCCAAAAATCACCAAACGTAGTGCAAGAACTACTTCTTCAAATCGATGCGTGGCACGGATGTGATTGGCGCCGTGGCTGGTAATAGGGTGTGCCTTGTCATAGGACGAGTCGCTCCAATATGAATGAGACGCCAACATACATCCTGTCCCCGTTTGTACACAGCGCTGTCCTGCTGTGAAATAGCAGACGATGGATCTCTAGGTGTCCCCGGAATCGATGTACGGAGACATGGTGTGAATAGGGATGAGCTCAGGTGTGTTTACATGAAACACGTGCTGAGCCCGCCAGGAAGTTGGCACAGCGCTGCGCTAATCACAGGCAGTGAGACATTGCCCTGATGTGTGGCTGCAGAGATCGAGCAATGTCTCGTTGCCTGTAATTAGCGCAGCACTGTGCCAACTTCCTGGCAGGCTCTACACGTGGAGCATGCGAACACGCCTGAGCTCAGCCCTAGGTGTGAATGTCCCTTCCAGTGTCTATAGAGGAGCCGCACTGTCACCATCAGATTACGATCCCCTCCCCTAATGTACTATAGATGAGGAGGGGAGGGAGGAGTTTGTAGTCCAAATCAGCAGTGCTGCCTGGGTGACAACGCCGCCTCTGAATGCATTGTGGTCAGTGAAGGTTGTCACCCCAGGACAGGAAGTATGTGGCTGGCAGGATCACCGGTGCAGCCATGACATGTAAGGAATGAGCTCTGCACTGCATGTCTCCCCCCCCTCTCCGGACACAGCCCCCCCACATGTGCCCCGGGGCTCCGCACTCTCTGATCTCAGGTGACCCCAGAGGAGGAGGGGGGGGGGAATGTTTTCGGGCCAGTGAAGGTGGCAGTGGGCGGGTTGATAGCTGCTTGGCCCCACCCACTGCCGGGAGAACAAGGCTGTGCGCCGCCAAGCCGCGCCCCACCCCCCACCTATTATTCCCTCCTCCCCCACAGAGAATGGCACCTACCTCCGGGGGCGCGGACGGGCCGGGACGGGGCCACCGCCGGAACACAGCGCTCCGGAAGTGCTATGTCAAAATACCTTCACTCTCCTGCCTCGGTCACCCGGAAGTGATCCGCCTCTCTCCCCGGCACGCGTCGGGCGGGGTGGGCGGAGCTGGCAGCCATCTTGGGTGGGGAAGGCAGGGTGAGGTGGCTGGTATGTGGAGGGGTCTGGTTGCATTGTAAAATATTTGCTGTTGGATTTCTGGGGTCCCCGAACCGCCCCCTCGGGTATAGTGAGCTGTTCTATAATAGATTCCATTACTCCCTGACTGGAATGTGCTGTTACCATAGTAATGGGGGACTCTCCGACAGAGCGCGCTCACTCTGGGTGCTGCGCGGAACACGTAGAAAATAAAAAATCACACAGAAACGCGCTGCCCTCTGCAGACACCTCGTGGGGTCATTTTTCTTAAGGCCCCATTCACATAAAGCTTGAAGCTCTTAAGCCCTGTACACACGATCGGATCCGATTTTCCGACGGGAAATGTGTGATCACAGGCTGTTGGTGGAAAATCCAACCATTTGTACGCTTCATCGGACAATTGTCGGATTTTCGCAGACAAATGTTGGATGGCAGGTTTTAAAATTTTCCGCGGACAAATGTCTGTTGTCGGATTTTCTGACTGTGTGTACACAAGTCCGTCGGACAAAAGTCCAAAGTATAAACACGCACGCTCGGAAGCAAGGAAGAGCCAGAAGCGGTCAGTCTTGTAAACAAGCATTCATAATGGAGAATTAACATTCGTGACGTGGCAAAACATGAATTCTTGAAATGCAGCGCACATTCTCTTCTTCAATGGGATAATAATGAAGCTGCTTTGCTGGTGATACTGATGGAGTTATTGCAAACTAATTTTCAAAGTCTTTTTTTTCTAGTGATATCAAGAATAATATTATTATGCTTTTTATTTTTTATTTGGGCAAGTTACCACATCACCATTATCCAGTAGTTTTTAGGATCAAAGATACATCTATGTTGGTGTCCCTTGTTAATTTTACATTGTATTTTTTTAAATGTAACTGCCTACTCCCAAACTGTCATTTGAAGTAAAACACATAGCCAAGTATTATTCTCCACAATATTTTTATTGTGCATTAAAAAAAGGAAACAAATAAAATTAGACATGCCATCTGCCAACAGAACATAACCAAAAAGTGCATTCTATGCATCAGAAAATATATCAAATCATTATTATTCAATCAAAAAATAAAATAAAAGCCTCATGCATGTGTCTTGATTCTTAATATAGGGGGTCAGCAATGCCAAGAGTTGGTAAAAGCAGGGGTCCGTCATCCGGAGATAATGCAGAAAATCATACGGATTATTCTCCTGGAGCTCCCGCAGCAAAGGCATATGACATAATTGGTCACAATTAATAAAGCAACCAATTTTTGATCCAAGAAATCCTCCTCCTCCAGGTTCCTGGACTGAACTTGTGTCAAAGCAATACCTCCAAGGCCAATAATAAATAACACGTTATCTCCTCCAATTCCGCAACATGTCTGGTTGACGAACAGCCGTTCAGAAACAAACTGAGAAGCATGAAATGAAAAGCGTGAATTAACACCCAACTTCTGCTAACAGAAAACTAGGAGAAGGAGCAGAGCAGAAGGAGCCCAAAAGGTGCCGCTGAAAAACCATATAGTACGTCACTACGTTTGTGTTTGTTGGCCAACAATTCCTTGCCATTTGTATGCAAGAAAAAATCCAGGCACACGCCTTCGAACAAAAGTCTGATGTTTTGTCTGTGGAAAATCAGATTGTGTGTACAAGGTTTAAACCACTGGAGGAGTAAAAAATAAATAAAAATCAATGATTCTCTGTGGAGACAGCTCACATATCTACTCCAGGTCACCTGAAGCCAAACACCTGAGGCTCAAAAAAGTTCCAGAGCTTTTCTGTAGCTCAAATTGGGTAGATTTGCATGTTTTTGTGCGATTTTCTGCTCAGATAAAAAATATAAAAAAAAAAAAAAAATTGTAATATATGAAAATTTTTTAAATAAATACACAAATAACTAAAAATCTTAATAATATGTAATAAAATAAATAATGATTAAAGTAGAACTATAGGCAAAACATATATTTTTGTCATTTTTGGATTAAGCTGGGGGGGGGTTATACCCCTATTAGATTTCTTTTTCGCCATCTATGTCCCATTGCAGATATTTCCCTTCACTTCCTGTCCCATAACAAAATAGGAAGTGAGAGTAAATCCTTGAAAATTAAGGAAATTCCTTGGGGACCCCAAATCACTAGAACGAATGTCCCCATTGGAAGATTTCCCCACTATTACCTTTCTGGGGACAACAAAAAATATGGGTTTGCTTTTACTTTCTCTTTCAGGCTGGGTTTGCACTGCCGTGCAGATCGGTTCTCAGCAGGGGTCCGTGCGTCCCTGTTAACCGTTTCAGGTCTGATTTTGGTCCCAAATTTTGGCTGAACTTAGTCCAGAAGACACAGAGGACTCCTGTGCAATTCGCACTGGAGCCACTCCAGAGATGTGTGAACTGGCTCCATTGAGAGCTGGGCACAGTCTCCTAACATGCTAATTGGATACGGATAAAACCCTCATCCAATTCGCAATAGTGTGAACCCAGCCTTAATGATAATAGTAAACAGGGCAAATAGGGAGGGTAAATCTTCCTAACGAGGACACAGACTGCAATAAAAAATGACCGGTAATCTAATCCCTCTCCACTCTGTCCAAAACAAAACAAAAAGTTTTGTCTTTAGTTATACTTTAAAGCGTTTGTTAACCCAAAATTAAATATTGATCCTGTTCCCATAAAGCATGTTATACATCACAGTGCCTGTGCTGTGTCATTTCACCTCCTGTAATACCTGGCTAATCCTGCCTGGCTATACCCTTTCAACTGTAAACTGACCACTTTAATCATGGTTGCTGAGCCCTGACACCGTGGTCAGAGTATGTGCCTCCATCAGCTGCATGCATACTGAATATCTTCTAAACTGTGCAAGTTTAGGAGATATTCACAGTACCTACAGGTAAGCTTTATTATAGGCTTACCTGTAGGTATAAGGGGTGTAGCAGAGTTTAATACCACTTTAAAGTGGTTGTAAACCCTTACAAACCACTTTGACCTACAGGTAAGCCTAGATTAAGGCTTACCTGTAGGTCCAAGCAATATCTCCTAAACCTATATGGTTTAGGAGATATTTGCCCGAAAACGGGCACCGCTGTCTATGGCGCATGCGCCGTAGACAGCGGCGCGCAAGCGCACTGAGCGCGGCAGTTCCAAGAATGGAGCTGCCACATTTATCGACTCCCGTGCGCATGCGCGGGAGTGACGTCATCGCGGCTTCGCTGAATGACAGCGGCGGAGCTGCGAGACGCCACCAGCAAGATGGATGCGGCGGACTACAGGGGACAGCGGCGACTTCGCTGGCTCCTGTGTCAGGTAAGTGACACATAATGGGCTACTATGCGATGCATAGTAGTCCATTATGCTTTACCTTTGCAGGGAAAAAAAGAGGAAGTAAACTCATCAGGGTTTACTTCCTCTTTAAGGGTTAGCGGATATTTATTTGTTATTACATAGTATTCATTTATTGTATTTATGATTATTTTTATTTATTTGTGTATTTATTTTACATTTATTATTATTAGTAGTAGCATTAACAACCCAACCCTAACAAACAAAATAACAATAAATAAATAATAATAATAAGACAATAAATACAAATGTAATCCATAACCCAGACCCCCAATCCTAACCCTTTACCCTAGCAATAAAATAAATAAATAACAATAATAAAAAAAAGAATTAAAAGCTGATGGAAAAGCTAAAAAAAGACTGAAAAACCTATCAACAAATGTTGCAACAGATGATGGTTTTCTCTATTGGCTAAAAAAACCTGCCAAAGCTCAAAAACGCTATAGAAAAACATACAAAAGAAAAAAAAAATGCTCAAAGGTGTGAATGCAGTCTAATAGAATCCAACACCATCAATGTTTGTATAAGCCAAAATGCATGGTACCACAGTACAATGATTTTATAAACTGTGCCAGCACCTTTTTATTTGCACATTTAGCACACATAGGGCAACCCATTGAAATTAATGGACTGTATAAAATAAATGTACATTTTTTTTATTGTTATAGTATGTAAACGGTGCTCGCAGCACACAGGAGGTATTGCCTGAGCGAGAGCAATAATTCTAGTACTGGACCGCTTCTAATCTACACTGGTAACCTGTAGAAAATTTGCAATGGTGACAGGCCCCACCCACATTTCCAGCAGTGACAGGCCTCGCCACGTTTCCAACAGTAACAGGCCTCCACCACATTTCCAATAGTGTAAAGCCTTGCCCACATTTCCAACAGCAGCAGGCCCCACCCACATTTTCAAGAGTGACAGGCTCAACCCCCATTTCAAACAGTGACAGGGCCCATCCACATTTTCAATAGTTGCAGGCCCTGCCCACATTTCCAACAGTAACAGGCCCTGCCCACATTTCCAACAGTAACAGGCCCTGCCCACATTTCTGCTTTTTTGGTTGTGTGTAGAGTCCGTAATCAAACCTGAAAAATATGTAATGCATGTTAATAAGTATACATAATTGAGGGCACTTCCATAGGGCGTATAAATATTGCATTAGCATATAGTTTTATATGCATTCATAGGAATCAATGGCGGCATACAAACAAAAAAGTGTGACGTGTTTATTGACATACAAAAAAGTAGGACATAGCTGTGTTTGGGGTCGTACATGAGATACCACATGTGTAAGTGCGCACACAGTGACACACAAAGTCATTAGGAGAAATGTACACGTATAAACGCAAGTCATTTATGGAGATCTTCTCGCAGCCCAGCCATCAAGAGCCTGCATTCAGTGTGGGTTCCGCTTCTTTCTTCATGGACAACTTACTGGAAGAAGAAGCTTCAGATGTGCCTCTCATTGGTCACCACACCATGCGCTGACCAATGTACGCTTGCCACTGCAAGCATTAAAATGGAAACTCCAAGGCTGTGTATTGTGGTGTATGATGTACAGACCTCTACAAGAGATCTACAAGGCATTATACAAGAGATGACTAGAGACTGCGGACATAATACAAGAGCTGGCCAGAGACTGCGGACATAATACAAGAGCTGGCCAGAGACTGCGGACATAATACAAGAGCTGGCCAGAGACTACTGACATAATACAAGAGCTGACCAGAGACTGCGGACATAATACAAAAGCTGGCCAGAGACAACAGACATAATACAAGAGCTGGCCAGAGACTGCGGACATAATACAAAAGCTGGCCAGAGACAACAGACATAATACAAGAGCTGGCCAGAGACTGCGGACATAATACAAAAGCTGGCCAGAGACTATGGACATAATACAAAAGTTGGCCAGAGATTATGGCCATAATACAACAGATGGTCAGACTGCGGACATAATACGAGAGATGGTCAGCTATACAAAAAAATAAAACATTTGACTATCCCTGTGCTGCAACCACTGAGAAATTACTCTCCCTAGACTTATTGCTGTTTAGGAACTACACTACTACTTTCCTATGCCTCCCTTCATTCAGTATGCTACCTTAGGCTATGTAAATATTGTTGACCTGGGACTCAATACTGTTTCCACTAATGTTGACCAGTTATACATGCACTGATCTTTGCTTGCAACAATCGCTGTATCTTGTACACCAACCTACTCTATTATCCACTCCTGGGTGATGTGTATACTAATGCATGCATGCCTAAGCTCCTGTAGAAGCATTCACATGTGTAACATGTAGAGCCGAGCTACTGTACACAATCATCAACTCACACCAAGCCCAATAGAACAATCTGGTGTTTCATTTAACCACTTCAGCCCGGAAAGATTTACCCCCTTTCTGACCAGAACACTTTTTGTGATTCCGCACTGCGTCGCTTTAACTAACAATTGCGCGGTCGTGTGACGTGGCTCCCAAACAAAATTGATGTTCTTTTTTTCCCACAAATAGAGCTTTCTTTTGGTGGTATTTGATAACCTCTGTGGTTTTTATTTTTTGCTCTATAAACAAAAAAAGCGACAATTTTGAAAAAAACTCATATTTTTTACATTTTGCTATAATACATACCCTTCAAAAATATCTAAAAAAAATACTTTTTTTCCTCAGTTTAGGTCGATACGTATTCTTCTACATATTTTTGGTAAAAAAAATCGCAATAAGAGATTATTGATTGGTTTGCACAAAAGTTATAGCATTTATAATATAGGGGATAGTTTTATGGCATTTTTATTAATATATATATTTTTTTTAAAGGTCGTGATCAGCGATTTTTATCGTGACTGCGACATTATGGTGGACACATTGGACATTTTTGAGACCATCGTCATTTATACAGCAAGCAGTGCTATACAAATGCACTGATTCCTGTGTAAATGACACTGGCAGTGAAGGGGTTAACCACTAGGTGGCCATGTGGGGGTAAAGTGTGTCCTAGGGGTGTTTTCTAACTGTGGGAGGGGGCGTGGCTGTGTGTGACACATCACTGATCTCTGCTCCAATCACAGGGAGCAGCGATCAGTGACACTGTCACTAGGCAGAACGGGGAGATGCTTGTTTACATTAGCATCTCCCCATTCTTCCTCCCTGTGAGACGATTGTGAGTATTCCCGCGGCGATCGAGTCTGCGGGACCTGAGATCCGACTCACGGAGCTTGCCACAGGCGTGCGCGCCCACCTCTTAAAGGGCAACGTACAGGTACGTGAGTCTGCCTGTACGAGCCCTTCTGCTGGCGTATATTGGCGGTTAACAAGGACATCATCCTAACCATTCAGGAATTTACCACTTGGTGTTTGGGTTATGTATTGTTAAAAGCATATACGCATTTCATATTTTGCAAAGTTTTGAGTCTGTGGTTGTGTTTGTTTTAATTAAATTGTTAATAAAATTATTATTTTTTTTTAAACATTTGTGTTTCTCAGTGCCTATACAGTCCAGTACCAATCCTTTCACTTGTACAGGCAGAGGAAATATGGTAGCCCTACTGCAGACTGGGTCCTCCACTTGGAACAAAAATATTTATCAACAATATCCCTCAAGAAATCTAAGAAGATAAATTAATTTCACTTTTTCAGCACTGACCTGAGTCACCTAGGCTTGTCTATGTGACTAGTTGTTAATTTGCTTACTGTTTAACTACTTTCAGACCGCACCATTTTGCTGGCTTAAGACCAGACCACTTTTTGCAATTCGGCACTGCGTCGCTTTAACTGACAATTGCGCGGTCGTGCGACGTGGCTCCCAAACAAAATTGAAGTGCTTTTTTCCCCACAAATAGAGCTTTCTTTTGGTGGTATTTGATCACCCCTGCGGTTTTTATTTTTTGCGCTATAAACAAAAAAAGAGTGACAATTTTGAAAAAAAATCATTATTTTTTACTTTTTGCTATAATAAATAGCCCCCAAAAATATATAAAAAAAACATTTTTTTTCCTCAGTTTAGGCCGTATTCTTCTACATATTTCTGGTAAAAAAAATCGCAATAAGTGATTGATTGGTTTGCAGAAAATTTATAGCGTTTACAACATAGGGGATAGTTTTATGGCATTTTTATTAATAATTTTTTTTTACTAGTAATGGCGGTGATCAGCGATTTTTATTGTGACTGCTACATTATGGCGGACACATCGGACATTTTTTAAACATTTTTGGGACCATTGTCATTTATACAGCAATCAGTGCTATACAAATGTACTGCTTCCTGTGTAAATGACACTGGCGGTGAAGGGGTTAACCAGGGGGTGGCAGTGTAGGGGTTAAGTGTGTCCTAGGGGTGTGTTACTAACTGTGGGAGGGGGCGTGGCTGAGTGTTAGTGAACACTGATCTCTGCTCCAATCACAGGGAGCAGAGATCAGTGTCACTTGTTGCTAGGCAAAACGGGGAGATGCTGTTTACTTCCGCATCTCCCTGTTCAGCCTCCCCGTGAGACGATCGCGGATACCCCCGCGGTGATCGAGTCCGCAGGACCCGCGACCGGACTCACGGGGGTCCCGACTGGCACACACGCGTGCTGCCGGAGGTGCACAAACGATGGCAGGGTGGCAATTTCAAATGGACGTACCTGTACGCCAATTTGCCTGCCCGTGCAGTTTACGCTGCTTGGGATAAAGGGCTGGTATTAGCACTTCATGTGCTGGAAGGGTTTGGAGGGCAGGAGGCATAGTTTGGTGGAAGCAGCTAAGCGGGGTGCCAGGCAGTTTTTCACAACATTCACTACATCACTAAGGAGGAACTTTGCTAAAAAGGAGCCATCACTGACTTCTAAGGCTTCTCGTACACTGGCCTACAATTACTGCAGGAAAACACAAACATGGCAAAATCCAAACACGTTTTGGGCATGTTTTCCATTTTACTGTGGCCGGTGGTCAAAACGTTCCTATCCTGAACGCAATACCTCCATGCTCTGGAGAGGAAGGTTTAGGTGCTGCCAGCGTAAGTTAGTGTACATAAAGACTAATATTTTCGTTTCCCTTACTATAATGAGACCAGAGCCATCTAGTGGACAGCCAGAAAACTGCATCTGATACAGCCTATTTCTAGCTTTTCCATACAATCAACTTTACATTTACCACAATTATGTAACATGAGTGCCCGCATGAACTATACATTCAAACTGTATCCAATAGGCAGGCCCTCACATGACATAATTGCTAGCAGATCTAATGGAGATCAGATGGTAACATGTATGGTAAGCTTTAGGAATATGCCTTGTCAAATTGACATGGGGACACTACTGTAATTACCCGTCAACTGAAACAGAGGGCACTACTGTAATTATTCATCAGCTGAAAGAAGGGTACTTACGATAATGCCCATCACCTGAAACCACTGTTGCCAACCGTCAGTATTTTTACTGGCCGCCAGTAAATAAACAGGCACTTTTCTCCTGTCAGTAAATGCCAGTGACAGGAAAAAGCTGCCAGTAAAAAATACGGCTGTGACACCTAGCCAAGACCAAGAAATATGTTTTTGTGCTCTAATATCTACCTTAACACTTCCCGTCCAGCCTATAGCAGAATGACAGCCAGGTGGTGGTTCAGTTATCCTGACTGGGCGTCATATGACGCCCAGCAGGATAACAGCCGTTGCACGCCCGTGGGGGGCGCGCATTGCGGCGATCAGTGGTGCAGTGTGTCCGTCTGACACACCACTACACCAATCTCGGTAAAAAGCCTAGACGGGGCTCTTTACCACGTGATCAGTCGTGTCCAATCATGGCTGATCATGATGGAAACCAGAAGAGCCGTTGATTGGCTTTTCCTCACTCGCGTCTGACAGACATGAGTAGCGGAGAGCCGATTGGTGGCTCTCCTGATTGTTTATCAGCGCAGCCCCCCCCCCCCCCTCGGCTGCCCACACTGGACCACCAGGGAAGCTCCTAACATGTGGATGGCCAGGTACATCCCCCATGGCCATCCACATGTGCCAACATATGCCCAGTATATGCCAGGCACTGACCAGCACCATTATGGAACAAAGAAAATCAGTGATGCCCAGCAGTGCCCATCCGTGCCACCCATAAGTACCCATCAGTGCCACTCATAAGTACCCATCAGTGCCTCTTATGAGTGCCACCTCATCAGTGCCACCTCATCAGTGCCATCATTGAAGAAGAAAATTGACTTATTTACAAAAGAATTTAACAGAAACAAATAAAAACGTATTTCTTTTCCGAAATTTTCGGTCTTTTATTTGTTGCGCAAAAAATAAATATCGCAGAGGTGATCAAATACCACCAAGGGAAAGCTCTATCTGTGGGAACAAAATGATGAAAACTTTGGGTACAGTGTAACATGACCGCGCAATTGTCAGTCAAAGTGCGACAGCGCTGGAAATTGGCCTGAGCAGGAAGGTGTACAAGGTGCCCGGTATTGGAGTGGTTAAATCACATTGCAGATTGTATATTGTACTTCTTTGTAGAAGAAATACTGAAATTTGCACTTAAAACTTTTATTTTTATAACTTTTGGAAATGCCAGTAAAAACTTGGCTGTGCCAGTAAATTTTGGGTGTGGTGTCGGTAGATTTCAATCTGGTAGGTTGGCAACACTGGCTGAAACAGACGGCACTACCCTAATTACCCATCAGCTGAAATGAAGGGCACAGTGGACCGAACGTGGGTGACTTCTAGCCGTCTAGACGTGTTACAGCGGCCTCTGTTGGTGACGTATGGTGTGGACGGAAGATGGAAAGTCTTTACCCACAACTGATACTGCTGTCACAGCGGATTTGGGCGGCCTCTATTGGTGACTGCTGGCTCTCTCACAGCTGTCGAGCTTAAGCGGCCCCCTAGCGGTGAGTGATTGTGAATGGAGAAGGGGCGGACCCGTAGGCGGAGTTTGGACGGCCTCTAGCGGCTAGTGGTTGTGAATGGCCAAGGGGCGGGCCCGTAGGCGGCCTCTAGCGGTGGGTGGCTGTGAATGGAGAAGGGGCGGACCCGTAGGTGGAGTTTGGGCGGCCTCTAGCGGTGAGTGGGTGTGAATGGCGAAGGGGGAGGAACCGGGGAAAGCGCGCCACATTCGGAAGTCCGGGTGGTCAGTCGGTGCGGAGTCCTCGGTCAGTGTCCGCCATGTCTGAGCTTCTCCCCGGTTATTCCCCCAGCTTCAAGAAACCGGCCGAGATCCTGCGGCTGAGCCGGAGGAGAAGCCGTAGTGAGGCATGCCCGCGGACGGCGCTGTTCTCCCCGGGGGAGGTGGCCAGGCGGGTGCCCGGGGTCCGGCCGTTCTCCCCGGGCACACAGCGGAGCGGGGGGGCGGCGGTGAAGAGGAGGAACCCGTTCGCCAGTCTGGAGAACACGGTTGAGGCGAAGAGGAGAGCGGCCAGCCTGGTGGAGTGTGACTTCGTGGTGCCGGCTGTGGAGAAGGAGAACCCGGAGCCCGTCCAGGTCAGTCCGGGGACACTACGGGTTAATCGGCTCTTTATAATTTCCCGGCAAATGTCAGCCAATGGCAGAGCGCCACGTCACTATTTATTGTGCTTGTTGATGTGAAGGAGCAGATGGTTTGGGGGAGGGGTCAGGTGACAGCTGTGTGTACATCGCCACGGTCTATGTCCCCGATCTGATCGGCAGCTGCTGTGTGTAGATCCCAACCCCCATCTCATCATTTCCCTTTATACTGTCTTGCCATTAAGAGAAGTAATAGAAGCTCAGGGCTGACATTAGATTTTATCCTATGGATCCAGGCTTTACAGGAGAACTAAAGGACAAACTTGTTTCCCCCCATTTTGGATATAGTAAGTGGGGTTATAACCCCTGTCCTTTTTTTTTTTTTTTTTTTTTTTTTGCTATCTGTGTCCCCATTGGAGAGACATTCACTTGCTGGCCCATAGCCAAACAGGAAGTGAGAGGAAATCCTTGCCCCTCACCAGAACTAGTGTCCCCATTGGAAGATTCCCGCTCCATCCCTGTTCTGATGACAACACAGAAATTGGGCTTTTTCTTTCGCTTTGTGATAATGTTGACTAGGACAAAAATGATGAATCTCCCTAACTGGGCAGTCTCATCCCTCAACACTCTATCCAAAACTAAAAAAGTTATTCTTTAACCACTTGCCGACCGGGCCATAGCCCAAAGACGGCTACATCGCGGTCATGTTATATGAGGGAGGGGCGTCCATGGACGTCCTCCCAGAATATTGCTCTAATGCGCTCCCGCAAGCATCTGTGACCGATGGGTCTGGAAGTGTGATTGTGATAAATGGCCGCTGGTAGAGGCCGTTTACCACGTGATTGCTCCGTCAAATGATGGAGCGATCACTTGTAAACAAACATATCGGTACAGTGAGAGGGGGAGAGATGGCAGCAGCGCTGTGGGCTGGATGTGTAGTGTCCACAGCGCTGCTCTGTGACAGTGCTCTGCCAATAGTCTGCAATACATTTTTACAAACACATTTTTTTTTTCAAGTTTTTAGTCTTCTTTTTTTTTTTTTTTTTTTTTTTTTTTTTTAATAGTGCAAAAAAATAAAAAACCCAGCGGTGATTCAATGCCACCAAAAGAAAGCTCTATTTGTTTGAAAAAAGGACAAACATTTCATATGGGTACAGTGTTGCACGACACTGAGTAATTGTTGTTCAAAGTGTGAGAGCACCGAAAGCTGAAAACTGGTCTGGTTAGGAAGGGGGTTTAAGTGCCCAGTGGTTAAAGGTATTGCTAAACTCACAACAGTAAAATCCATCTAAAATTTTGCGCAAAAGTGAAATAACGTAAATAATAAAATGCCTAAGGAAGTAGGGGCTATTGGGTGAATAATTGAAGACGTGATAAAGCTGAGAAAAAAATAAATCAATTGGTAAGCGTATTTTTATTGATTTTATTTGATTTTTCCATCCTTTATATATCTCTTCTCAGTGTTATCACTTCAGTTATTCACCTAATAGCCCCTACTTCTAGTTATTAACTAGTTATTACACTTTTTT
Organism: Lithobates pipiens; assembly: GCF_037356315.1. Lineage (NCBI taxonomy): Eukaryota > Metazoa > Chordata > Amphibia > Anura > Ranidae > Lithobates > Lithobates pipiens. The sequence goes on along the minus strand of NW_027507785.1, from coordinate 275,311,121 downwards.
GTGCAAAATTTTACACATATACTTTTCCTTGGTGTCGTGAACGCCTTCATTTTGCAGCACTTGTGATGACATTCACACTTCTATACACGTATTTAGTTCCCTTTTATTTACTCTTAATAGCGCAAAGGCCTTCAACACAGAAAAATCAGTCTGTGTATATACAGTAACGCATGCTTATTATACTCACTGTGCAAACTAAGGGGTCAATCCTCCACATTGTGTAAAAAGGCTGTTTGATCCCGTCTTCTCTGATCATCCCCTTCTTTCACTGTCCCAAATCCATCTACTGATAGAACAGAGGCTTGGGGCACTCTGCACATGCTCAGTTTGGTGTGTATTGTTAGCTTCATTTTTTTTTTTTTTTTTTCCTTGAGAGTGCATGTGATCAACATGGGGCAAATCAGCCCTGTCCAAACGGAGGGTCAGGGGCTCTGCATGCTCACAGAACAATCGGAGGAGAATAAACTCCTACAAGCCTTAAAGCAGGGGTCCACTCAAAAAATATATTAAAAGCCAGCAGCTACAAATACTGCAGCTGTTGACTTTTAATAAATGGAGACTTACCTGTCCAGGGTGCCTGCGATGTTGGCAGCCAAAGCCGAGCAATCACTAGTATCTCGGCTGCCCCCACTGCCATCCCCAGTGAGGAAATCAGTAAGTGAAGCGTTGCGGCCTCACTTCCCGGTTCCCTACTGCACATGCGCGAGTCGCGCTCTGCATCCTCACTGGTCCCCGCTGTGTGCTGGGACCTGTGTGTTTCCCAGAACATAGCGGGGGGGGTGACGCGATGGGACATGCTCCCATGTCAAGAGGGAGTCTATTCCCAGAAGTGGGTGCAGATACCTGTATTGTACGGGTATCTTCACCCCCACCCCCCCCCTGAAAGGTGCCAAATGTGACACTGGGGGGGTCCGAAAAGCGCAAGTTCACTTTGTGTGAACCTCTGCTTTAACCAGATACTGGAGCCCCGCTGCCACACTGTTTTTGAATTGTGACAGTAGGTGTGGGGAGAGGATCCCCTACTTGCTATCACAATGGGGGATCAGGTCGGTGTGCAGACAAGTGCTTTAGTAACATGTTATTAAAGGTGAACTTATCAAATCAGAACGCCATAAAAAAAAAGTTCTTCCATGAAGTCGGGCTGTCAACACTGCATGGGTTAACTGCTTGTTCTGTCTAGTGGTGCACCAAAAGTCTGTACTTGCCTGATACTTCTATCCTCTGGAAAACCGCACTCTCCCATGTCAAGAGGTGCATTGTTCCTGCTGCCCATCCAGAGCCGGTCTATGGACCTGATAACGTCTGGAACAGTCCATGCACAAGACCACAAAGGTGTGGGAGGGGGGCAAGAAGGGAGGGGATTGGTCTGTTCCAGGTTGCATCCAGAGGATCAACATGATAGCTGGATACACAGCAGTTTCGGAAGGAGCTTATTTCAGCAGCGGCAGCCATAGTACCTCCCCAGCGTCAGGTTTTATTCAAAGTGTTTGAAATGTTCTCTTCTGAAGGATTCCACTGGCTGTTAAAAGAACAGATCCTTATAATCTATATCCAGAAAAGCACACAAGTTATATGACCTACTTTTATGGACAAAATGTTTTTTGCAATGTATGTCTTTACAGAAATTAATCAGGGTTTGTTTCATTTCAGTTTCATAAGGTAGAAGATGTACTTTGGGAAGACGGCCTTGAACCTGAACCCATTAATACCACAAAGAGTGAGGTAAATATCACAAATCTATGAAGATCCTCCGTAAAAATTGGACTTTTTGAGAGGCTCCTTCTAAATACTATACTATTGCAAACATAAGACCTCATCAGTAGTTTTATTTTTTTTTTTTTGTTATCCTTATTCTATTAGAGAAATTTCTTGTCCTGTAAGCTCAACAGGAGCTGAAGGGATATTCCTACTTAGACTGCTGGCTGGCACGTAAACAAGTGTCCTCAAGATAACTTTTTCTATTTCTGTTCTGGTGAACAACATTCAAAGTTTAGACGTTCCTCTTATTTTTAGTCTTGGTGACAGATTCCAAGGGCAAACAAACTGGATCTCTGTAGCAGCTACACAGAAATATAAACCTCCCAGGGTTCCTGACCCTTCCCTCTCTGTCCAAAACAACTTTAGGTAAACACTGGTTTTACACTCAATTTGATCTCCGCATCAACACAAGTGATAATGATACTGGGATTCCCCCCCCCCCCCCTGAATCAGCTGAGTTTCGGCCCATGCATAATATTGTAATATCTAAGTTTTTTTAAAAGATGAATGCACATCATCATCATTTGCAGGTTAAAATCTCTATCTATTATATATGTGTAATATATAAATATGTTTGTATATGTCTCTATATCCAAAATATAGAATTTAAGCTAAGGGGGTACCTCGTCCCATATAACGTTAACTAGAAAAAGTAAGAGCACAACAAGGCGGACTATAACAGGAGATAGATAGATATATAATCTCTATATCTATCTATCTATCTATCTATCCTATATCTGATGCTGGAAGCGGTAAAACGATTTCTAGCATGATGTGCACTTTCTAAAGAGTGTAGAAAGAGAAATACAGCAGATATACAAGTAAAACTTATGTAGGGAGATTTGTTTCATCTCTGTATCATCTGAGGCTGTTCACTTCACTGGGTATAGGAGAGGATTTACAACCACTTTAGACACTGCACCCATGATCAGCAGATTGTGGCTGCACTGCCAGGATCCTTCAGACTCTGTCAGCTGTCTGCCCGTACCTCCTGTGCAGACAGTATTAATGAACTATGAGAGGGCTCACCAGCACTCTCACAGTTCATTGAGAACTGCATGCTGCAGTGGCCATTACTAGTAGTTCATTCATTTTTAGCCGTGCTGTTTTCAAATTGTGACATTGGATGTGGGGAGAAGAACATCCTCCTGCTGTCAGGGTACAGAGAGGGCTGGTGGCCGGAGGTGGGTGTATAGGAGCATGTTACGCCCTCAATGTGGGTGTAACATACTCCTAAAAGTGATCTTATCCTACAATATTGTTCTGATCTAGTGCTGTTGTCTCTTTAAATGGACATTTGAAGCAGATAATGTAGGACTTACTACCGATGTTCCCAATTGATTTCACCATTTGCTCAAATTTTAACTAATCATTTGAAGGTTGATCCTTCTTTTTTTTTTTTTTTTTTTTTTTTTTGTGGAATTCGGATCTTGCATTGTGAATCTTACTTGGTTTGTCTTCCATATATTTAATTCAACTAAGGATGTTGTTACAGCTTTTTGAGTAGTATTGTAAAATCTGTTACATGTGTAGTAATAATTTTCTATATTTTTATTCCCTCTCCTCTTCCCTGTATCAGTCTCCAGAGAAGCCACTCACAGCCATTGAACCAGCAAAGGGGTCGGTGACTTACCCAGCAGACTGGAGTCTCAAGACACGTCTTTTATTTACCTCTTCCCACCCGTTTTCCTGGACCGATCAGTTAAAAGCTCAGGAAGAAGCTCAGGGCCTAGTTCTACATTGTCGAGCCACACCAGTCAGCCTGCCTCAAACAATAGCAGTAATTATTTTTTATCCTTTTCTCCTCCTGTCTTTCCAGCAGCTGTTGCCTACCTATCTCCCCAAACATTATTATTATTATTATTATTATTATTATTATTATTATTCCGAATTTATATAGTGCCAAAAGTTTGCGTGGCACTTTACAACCTGAGGGCAGACGGTACAGTTTCAATACAGGAGGAATCGGGGAGCTGTGCTCCATTCGAGAATACAATCTAAAGGGGAGGGTCAACTGATACATACTGTAAGGTATAAACTGGAGGATGAGCTGATGGAGAATATAAAAGTACAGGCAGAATAGGCTTCTCCTGAAAAGTTTTTTTTAGAGATTGCCTAAATGTAGAGGGAATTCTCTTCAGTAGCTCTTAGCTTAGAACCCCACAAACACCATAGTACTTGGACTTTTGAACATGGATACATTTGATTTCCCGCCGGGTTTGTGGCCACTCTGCTTTCTTAGTTTGTAATTGCCGATTACCTTTAAAGCACAAAAAGCTCCTAATATGCCTTTTAAGGCTGTTGGGGGTAAGCTATGCCAACTATTATGTGGCAGAATGAGTTGCTATTCGCTAGATGACTGCCCCTATTGAGAGAAGATGACCATAGACTGATCCATTTGATAACCGTACAGCTGGAAAATGCTTGTTTCTCTGTAGGTTGCCACTGACTCGAAGCAGATCTCCCCTGGCTGACCGTAGAGGGATTGAAATTCCGCTGATTCAGCGGGGACCGTCCGAATTTCAATCCACCTATGCCCGATCCTGCTTAACAGAAGCCGATCTAATAATTGACTTCTCTCGAACGAACAGGAATGTTGGAAAACTTTCAATCAGCACCTGCAGCCTGATCAGTGTATTCTGGCATTAGAGGCGTATTCACTATCATAAGTTAGTACAGTAGAGAAGAGAGGATTCCTCCATCCACCTCGCTTGTGCGGATGAAGAATTTTTCTCCTTTTGTACTACATAGTTGAAGGTAATTCCAAAGGAAATTGAATGAGAAAATTATATAATGTATTGCCAGCCTATGGCAAAATTGACATATAAGCCTCGTACACACGGTTCGATTGTTGGCAGGGGATTGTCTGTTGACAGACTGTTGTCCTACAATCCTTCCGTTAGTACGCTCCTTTTGACAATTGTTGTCCAATTTTCCACCAACAAATGTTGGATGACAGGCTAGTTAATTTTCAGCGGACAATGGTTTGACGTCAGATTTTCGTACGGTCAGTACACAAATCCGCCACACAATAGTCAAAAGTAAAAACACGCATGCTCAGAATCAATGCTCACCAAACACAAAATTAAAGAGGCCCAAAGGGTGGTGCTCAAGAGCTGAAATTCCCCATAGTATGTCACTACGTTCGTGTTTTTGGCACGAAAATTTGTGTAACATTAGTATGCAAGACGATCCTGGCACACGCCCTTTTGATAAAAATCAAACGCTCTGTTGGCCAACAATCGTACCGTGTGTACGAGGCTTAAGACTGGGTTAACACTGAAGGCAGGTTTGAAATTGTGCGAGTTCAGCTGAACTGGCACAATTTCAAACCTGCATTTCAGTCTGACTTCAGTAACAATTTCAGAGACATCTGTGCGGGTTCCTGCACAGATATCTATTGAAATTGTCCCCGAAGTTGCCAAAAGTAGTTCAGGAACTACCTTTTGAGAATCGGTGCATCGCTGCAAAGTCAGCGCTGCACCGATTCAGACAATGCCATTGCCGACAATATGTGACGATTTAACATGTCAAAACGGCCCTACGTGAATGTTGGTTAAGGGGTATATTCACTAAAACTGGAGCACTGAGAATCTGGTGCAGCTGTACATGGTAGCCAATCGGCTTCTAACTTCAGCTTGCTCAATTAAGCATTGACAATAAAACATGGAAGTTGGTTTCTATGCAGAGTTGCACCAGATTTTGCACACTCCAGTTTCCTGCTGCTTTCACACTGAGGAGTTTTTGAAGAGCTTTTGCGCACCTAAAAAGCTCAAGAAATATGCTTCCATTTTAAATCCTAGGTTTGTGTTCACACTAGGGTGGTGCGCATTTTTGAAGCATGTTTGGGTTTAAAAAAACAAAACAAAAAAGTACCTCCCCATTGAAAGCAATGGAAAATGTGGTAAAAAACGCATGTGTGGTGTGTTTTTGGTGCAGTTTTTGAGTTGCATGTCCTTTTTTTAAAAAGTGCAAACGCAGTAAAATGGCCTCAAAATGCATATGCAATGCGGCGGATCAGTGCGAAAGTAGCCTTTATAAATAAACCCCGAAGTGTCCTGGAGGTTATAAATGGATCAGACCCAGACTATGCATATTGATGTTACAGCTACTTTCTTATGCCTGTTACTTATCGGAGAAACTCAGGCTAGACATCTGCATTTGATATTGCTTACTTTTGAAGGTACATTTTAGTCCTTTTAGACTGCTCAGTACTCTTTTCCAATGGCCACAAATTCCAATCCACGTGTTAACCAATTGTTTCATTGGATATTGCTTGATTGTATGTATTACTTTTGTCTTGGATATGAATATTGTCAAATAGGTCTAGAATTTCCTAATCTGATAATAAATCATTTGTCAAAGGTAACTATTTTATAGTTCAGACCTGTTTTTAATATGCTTTTTTTATTTTTTCTTATGAAAGCTGCCCTATGTATACAGGTAATTAGAGTAGATACAATGCGTTTAATACTTGAAAAATGCACGTGGTTTACTTAAATTGATCTTTCACATGCAAAAGCATGCTACAATTCCCCTTTAATATATGAAAGTATTTGGACAACAGCTACTAAGCCCCCAAATAATCGACAGGACTTTAAACAATTAGGTAACTAGATTGGACACGTTGTACCTGTAACCATGCTACGTTCTTTTGTGTTTTCTTCTTTAGGAGCCAAAGCAGTGCACTGAACTCCGATGTGCTTTTCAGCAAGCTCTGGTGTACTGGCTTCATCCCTCCTTACCCTGGATACCTCTCTTCCCCAGAATTGGAGCAGATCGCAAAATGACTGGAAAGAACAGTCCTTGGTCTCAAGATGAATCTCTGCAGCAGGTGTTAATGAGCGAATGGTACACCTAACAATTTCATGTTTTAGTATTTCACCTTCTAGTTGTGCTTGCTAGTTTCTTCCTATATTTCTTCCAGTCATTTTACAAATAAGGGCAGAAATGCAATGGAAGACAGGATTTGTATTACTGCTCATTCCGTATGCTAGAATATAATTCATGCTGCCAGAGCCTCCCAGATTGATCTGGACTGGATAGAAGCGGGTTTTCTTGGACGGCAAATGTTTTCTTACATCAACAGCACATTCTAAAGTGTTTTACTTTTGCATTATATCCCTTCCTTTTTATAGCTGGCAAATGAAATGTTGCCTACTTTGTAAAAACAAAGTGTTTGTAAACCCAAAATGAGGGGTGAAAAAGAATCAAGCGGCCTTATTTAATGTTAGTGGCAATCGATTTTTAAAAACCATACGATGAGTGTAAAACACCGGTTTTATCTTGACAGTTTCTTCCTATATGTGTGCAACTACACTATCTACAGACTCTACCTACAGAGCATAGTCACAAATCTTTGAGTAGAAATTAAGCTGGGGCTATACATGGTGTGCTCTCCCATGTGTCTAAGATGCACCTGTCACAACTGATAATGTAGAATTGCTGATTTGTAGATTTTCATTCTGCGCTCCTGTGACCCATTTCAGCTGACAGTGGGCTACAGCCCACTGTTGGTGTTTTGGATCCCTGACAAATGTCTGGCCAAGTTATCTGCACCTGGTCTAATTCAAATGTCCATGCATGCATGTATGTTTAGAAGGAGTACGCTGACACACACTGTTCAGTGAAAAGATTCCTTTATTGCTCTGGGCATATAGCCCCCTTTATAGTAAGAGATGACTCATTGTTTGCAAAAGCATCATCTCAGGCATATTCTGTGCTGTCAAATTGGAGGACCCTTATCTAAGGTGTCCTGGCCAGTTTCATCCAGGTTTTCTGCTGATGGCTTGTGGACTCCTGGACTCACTCCGATGGGAGGGGGGGTCTCTAGGTGAAGCATTTTGAGTAAGGAGATTCAGCATATATCTTGACATAATAGAAAATAGTCATTTAATCAAAGTATTAAACAATCCATAACATTGGCTGTCATCACTTAGCTGGTCTAGGCTCAGCAAAGATCCCAACCAGATGATCGGGATTCACCCAGAAGCCTGAACCAGGCACCTGGCTCAGCCTCTTGATGATCCGTTGAGAGCTTGAGCCAGCCCCTTCTGCTCCCTCCACAACCCAGTGCTCCAGTGGGCGTTGGAGTGACAGAGCAGACAGCCGATGACTGACAGTCCTAGTCCTCCCCGTCTGCTCAGGGCAGAGGGGAAGAACTGGGCAATCAGCGGTGTTTACTTGCTTAGTTCTCATTACAGAGCTGGCATCCGCCTAGGTGAGTATAAATGTCGTGTTTGTTTTAGTTTTTTGATTTTTATGTCCATACTTCTCTTTGTAATATATTGCAGCTTACTAATGTGGCTGCAGTAGTTTTCTTTTATTCAGGCTTTTTTTCACATGGTTGCCCTGCAAATAACACACTTTCTGTCCTTGGGAAGCTATGCCTATGTCTCCACTGCATCTGAAGGGAGCTATGGTTGTCACCTTAGGCTGTTCTCCTGAATTTGGATCACAAATGGGTCTTTTCCTATTTATCTCCATTACATGGGGATGGAAAATTGGTACTTTTACAGAAGACAAGATGGCATTACTGGCAAGATCAACAAGTGTTTTCTGTAATTGGTGGGGAAAATGTTCTTGGCCTGAAAAATATAAACTAATGTAGCTACTACATCCGGGACTCTCCCTCTTGATTGGCTGAGGCACAGCAGTGGTGCCCGCTGCTGGCAATCGGTCAGTTATCCATTCAGGAGAGAGAGGGGTGGGGCAGAACCGGGGGTTCCATGTCTGAATGGACACGGGGAGCTGTGGCTTGTCTTGGGTGCCCCCATAGCAAGTGGCTTACTATGGGAGCATACGACAGGGGGAGGGGGCAGAAGCAGAGAATCTGGGCTGCTATGTGCAAATCCACTGCAACAGAGCAGGTAAGTATAACATGTTTGTTGTTAAAGAAAAAAAAAAAGAGATCTTAGTGACACTTGACCGTTGCAGAATTTTGACTACTTTTTATAATTTCACTTTTGTCACTATTTATTTTATTTTTTATGGCTAATTGAGAAAACGGTAGTGGATAACTGGGCATGCCGTCACAAGTTTAGGGTAAGACTACTTTTCACTAAAGGTAAACTTATTTATTTTTTTATTTTTTTTCTTTCTCTTACCCAATGCAGGTCTCTAAGCTTCACATCTTTGTACAATTTGGTTAGGGCAAAGCTGTGCCCATACTTCTATGTGTGTACGTATCAATTCACCGTACTGTTCAGGGCAGTCGGTATTGCAGGAAGTGATGTCATTACAGCGGTCATGTCTCCAACCACACGAGGCTTAAGAGAAGCAATGAAGAATGAAGGTAAATTTAATGAAAGTTGAACTCGATTTCCTTTATTTACCTTCAACTATGTAGTGCAAGGGCCTGCCTAATTGCATTGAAAGTGTTTAGGTCTAACCTATGTATTATATTGTTTTGGTAAATCCAAAGGAAAAAAATGTATGGTCAGCCCAGGTGACCGGGGTTGATTTACTTAAAAAATAAAATAAAAAATAAAAATTAAAAATTGGATGTGCACTTTGCAATAGGAATTTTACCCAGAAAATGATGCTCTGTTGACTTCCATCATCCAATCATGTGCAAGAAAATTATTATTTTTTCCTTGCACATGCTTGGGTATTCTCTGTAAAGTTAGAGGAGGTCCAGCCTGTGTGCAGAAAAATAAGTCGGCAGCTACAAATACTGTAGCTGCTGACTTTTAATATTAGGGCACTTAGCTGTCCAGGGAGCCCGTGATGTCGGCACCCCAGCCAATCTTCGGATCGACTCCCGGGTGCCGCCGCCGTTCCCTACTGCGCCTGCGCGAAGCACTCTGCACTTTCTATTAGGTGCAGCGGTAGGAGGAGGGGTGCCGAATTCCTGGGAGATCGGGCCTCAGCTCATCTCCTGGGAGTGGGAAAGGGGACCTTTCAAAAACAGTGGAGGCAGCTGACTATTGTGTGGTTTTTTTTTTTCTTTTTTTTTTTTTTCTTTACCTTTTTGTAATCTGTGCAATTTTTTGTTTTAGGAATTGAATTTTCTCTCCCACTGCTGGAGAACGATCCGAACAGAAAGCAGAAGAGTTCTGAAACATCTCAGTCCGATGACAAGGAAACTGGAAACGCGAGTGAAGGAGAGGAGTAAGTGCATGTTTTATGTCCATGTTCAATAAAAATAGGTTTGTATGTGCTGGAGATGTTTCTATAGGGAAAGTGGGGCACTGTATGAAACCTCTTATCTCATGTTTGTTGAGATCGTTCATAAAACGAAAGGGTATCTAAATCCAACACCAAAAATGCAATGCATTACATTTTACCAGTCCATGGATGCTGTGACTGCATTAGTGTTTGGCATGGAGCCGAGTGAGGGGAAGATGGCCTCTGCTCGGCTCCATAGCATTGACTGGCGGAAGTGACATTTGGTGTCGCTTCCTCTCAGTGCTCTTAAAGAGAAATCCTTTTTATTGCATTTTAGTGTAAACATGTGATCTGAGGTCTCTCTGACCCCAGATCTCATATTTAAGAAGTCCTGTCATGCTTTTTTTCTATTACAAAGGGATGTTTACATTCCTTGTAATAGGAATAAAGGTGACCTAAAATGTGTTTTATTTATTTTTTATTTTTTTAAAAGGACAGTGTCAAAGTAAAAAGTAAAATAAATGAGGAAAGAAAATTGAAAGTGCGCCAAGCTCGCATGCAGAAGCAAACCTGAGTAGCGCCCGCATGTGCGTTATCACCACGATTGTTGGAGCGAGAGCAATAATTATAGTTCTAGACCTCCTCTGTAACTCAAAGCACATAACCTGTTGACATTTTTAAACGTCGCCTATGGAGATCTTTTAAGGGTAAAAGTTTGTCGCCATTCCACGAGCGGGCACAATTTTGAAGCATGACATGTTGGGTATCCATTTACTCTGCGTAACATTCTTTCAAAATATAAAAAAAATTGGGCTAACTTTACGGTTGTCTTATTATTTAATTAAAAAAAGTGTGCTTGTAAGAATGCTGTGCAAATACGGTGTGACAAAGTATTGCAACAACCGCCATTTTAATCTCTAGGGTGTTAGAAATTTTATATATATTGTACATGTTTGGGGGTTCTAAGTAATTTTCCAGCAAAAAAAAATGCTTTTAACTTGTAAACACAGAGTCTGTAAAATAGGCCCGGTCTTTAAGTGGTTAAAGATGAACCTAGTTTTTGCTAGCGTTTTTTTTTGTTTGTTTTGCTGGAGCTTTGTCTCTTTGATTCCAACTATTTGCCGCAATTGCCTGTAGCCTGGCTTTCAGAGTACTGTCTGGATGCCACTGGGCTGGATGATTTAGGGGTAGCCTATAAGAAACCTTTTGGATACTCAGGTCTGTGTGGGACACTTTGCAAATTCTGTTCTGGTAAGTTATCTGCACTGCACGTTCCAAACCAGCTAGCATTGCCTCAGTGCTTGCCTTTTCTCTGAAGATCCTCCTAGTGAAAGGGCTGGTAAAACTGACCACTGGGAGCTACCTCGTTTGCATGAGTCTGTGTCTTTATTCCCTCTTAATGCTGGTTTTCATCACAGAATCTTCATGTGGATCTTCTATCTATTCCCGCTGCCTGTCTACAGTGACTTCAGTTACCTTTTGCCACCCAAGCCGCCAGCTGTCTGGGTTTTGTGACTACTTGAAGCTTTGCCTTTTATCTTTAGTCCATATGTTGCCTTATTGCCATGTGGTCGCAAGATGCTTTAAATTCTAGCCAAGGTGTGGGGGACAGTCCCATACTGGGTGCCCCGGCTCACTTTCTATCAATAGCTCTGGGGCTGTTTGCAATTATGTTGACCCCCGTCTCTTTGAGTCCATTCTGTCCTTGGAGCCCTCTTTTTAGCTCAATCTGGTGTGGCTGCATCCTCTGCCATTAATGCAATACATTATTGCCCAAAACACCCATTTATTTGCTAATGTAGAGACCACAAGCATGCTCCCATGCCTCCTTCTGTGTCCTGAAGTGTTTTTTTATTTGTTATAGGTATATACTGTATGTATGTATTATATGCGCTACTAGTGCTGTCTCCAGTCTTGGGTCACTTACCCACTTTGGCCCCAGAAGAATTGGCTGCTGAATGACCAGGCCATTTTTTTTGCGATACGGCACTGTCACTTTGACAATTGCATGCAACGCTGTACCCAAACAAAATTGATGTCCTTTTTTTATTTTGTTTTTCCCCTACAAATAGACCTTTCTTTTGGTGGTATTTGATCACCTCTGCGGTTTTTATTTTTTGCGCTATAAACAAAGAGTGCCAATTTTGAAAATAAAACACTATTTTTACTTTTTGGTGTAATGGCCCCGTTCCTGTTCTGCCTCTCGTGGCCAGCAGTCATCGCGGCCACCAGTCACGAGCATTGGCACCCCCACTGTGCAGCATTACTATGATTTTACTAATTATGATCTGTTTTTATATTTCAGAATTCCTCTAGACAGTGATGATGAAGATGAAAGCTTCTTATGGTTGGAAGAAATGGGAGTAGAAAACAAGATTAAAAAGCCAGATGCCATATCAATCAAACTGTATCCTTTCATGTCATGTCCTGTTGTAGCTGAACAAATAACTAAAGTTTAAAAAATATATATAAACGGAACCTCAGGAAAGCAGCTAAATGCACACACTGTAAGCCATACAACAGTTGCTCATAAAGCTGAACTCCCAGGCAGATATAAAAGACACAAATTAGTATAGCTTTATAATCATTAAAACATTACATTTATTCTTTAAATGCAAGCAGTGTAACTACTTGAATCTGACTTGACATCACTCTTGCAGTTTTTTTATATTTATTTTTTAATTTTTTTACAGCAGAGCTGTAATGTGAGGAAGCAGCAGTGCAAGGAACCAGTCTGTTCATGTGCTGACAAGGAGCATGCTGATAGAGTGTAACAGAATGTTAAAGGATATGTTCATCTTTGGCACAGGACCTCCTGGAGTGAAAGAAAATGGGTTGAATGATGCCAACCATCAGACTGAGGACATCTAGTGGCAGAAAAAATACTGCAGGGGAAATTTCTGGATTGAAGGTGAATATGGATCTGTCTTAGTACAATCCATTTCCTTTGCGTCCAGGAGGTCCTGGGCCTGCCGTAGCCCTTACTGAACAGTCAAAAAATAAACTAATAGGAGGCAAAGGTGGACTTTTGTGGTACGGTATGAACTTGCAATATTCAGACATATTTTAAAAATATTTATTAGATTAGTTAAAAAAAATAAAAAATTACCCATAAGGGCAGACTATATCAAACACAGAACAAAATAAAAATACAAAATTAATTCCTCTGATAAGTACGAAGAAGTAATATATATCAACCCGATGATGTGGATTTGATTCACATCCTACCTGTCATAACTTAAACATGTTTTGCATGGAGCCGCTTCTTCAGGAATATAGTTCAGAGGATTTTATTCTATAAAGAAAATATATGCATGACCTAAGAGATGTTGATACAGCAAATAATAACAATGAATACAAATATCACGGCGCGTGGTATCCCCAAGGACCGGAGACCATGCATAGGGACACCCTGCTTCATTCAATACATTTTTTTTATTATAATTATAACCATTTTTCTGTCAAAAAGCCGTGAAAAACAAAGCGGCAACTGTAACCGTCCCAACCACTCGAGGCCACGATGGCAGTCCCCCAGGTTAGTGCGGGAACCAGGTGAAGATGTGCAAGATAAAAATGATAAAAGGAGTAGAGACGTGATTCTTAACAGAAAGGCACTGAACTCATTGGTGGCTAACTAGAACAGATATTTCAAAGGGACATATAAGGGTTTATTCACGAAAAGCAAATCCACTTTGCACTACAAGTGCACTTGGAAATGCAGTCGCTGTAGATCCGAGGAGGACATGCAGGCAAAATAAACAAACATTGTTTTAACTTGCACGATGAGATTCCCCTCATTTCAGATATTCTCCTCAGATTCTTGTAGTGCAAAGTGGATTTGCACTACATGGGGAGAGACTAGCTCCCATTATATAGCCACCTGGTTCCTATCTGGCCGCTGATGTCAGCACCGTGACGGTGAATGACGCCGCTAGATATGATCTCAGACTGCGCATGCGTCAACCACGATGCATGTGCAGTACCGCTGGACGGCGCAGCTCAGAACAGTCAAAGAAAGAGCAAAGTGATGTGCTTAACTTTTTATACTCTTCCTATTGGCACGTGAACTGACTAGCACCTTGCACTGCTTCTTCCTTAAAATTCAGCTCTGCTGTACAAACACTGCCAGAGACAAATGCCAAGTCAAATTCAGGTACTTATGGCTTTTATTCATTGCATTCAATTTGTATTTGATGTATTAATGTATGTTCCAAACATTATGGCGATAACACAAATCCTTCTTGATCTAATAGGGGCCTTTTTCTTGTGTGTGTGGTGTGTTTTTTTTTTTTTTTTTTTTTTTTTAACCTATATTTTAACTTTTCTAATGTTCCTTGACCTGCATCAAACCATAGCCGTAAGGAAAAGAATGAAGTAAAACTGGACCATAGACCAGAATCTGTTGTGCTGGTGAAAGGCACAAACACTTTCACATTACTCAACTTCCTGATCAACTGCAAGAGCATAGTAGCTGCTGCCGGATCTCAAGCTGGTCTCCCACCAACGCTACTGTCGCCTGTCACTTTCCGGGGAGCCACTATGCAGACTCTAAAGGTACCATGAAGGGGAAGGAACTTTGTGACAGCAAGGAGAGCAGGCAGGCTGTGGAAATTCAGAAAGTTAGTGTTCCAGAATCCGCAGCTTCTCCTTCCAATGCAGAGCAGATAGCACAATGTCTTTGGCTCGCTTGTAAAGGTATTAAGTGAAGTGTCAGTGAAATGCTTTCTAGGATTTATTTCCTCTTACAAAGATCACAGTATTCCCCCTGACGCTACTTCTGTTTTCCTAATTTTACATCACGGGACACACAGAAAACCCTTCGGTAAATGGAGATTTATAAGGAATTTTTTAAGTTTCTTATGAATTGTCTCCTTTGAAAAGTAAATGTCATGTGTAAAAGTCACCACTGGGGGCTGTATAGAGCACGTACCTTGTCATGCTTTCTTGCGCTGTCACACTGTCTCAGATAAAGCTGCGGATTCCTCTGGCGAGCAGCCCCAGAACTCTGGTAAGATTGGGGGGGATTTTTCTTACAAAAACACCCCTCACTTAGAAAAAAGCTCTCCCCCCTTCTCCCTGGATAGGGGGAAGCCAGAATGGCCGGTGATGCCGCGTTGTTTTTTTTTTTTTCGCCCCTGCACAGCGGTTGGATCACCGGATCTCATGCCCCCCCCCCCGCGCGCACACGCGTGGCCGTGCTGGAAAACGCTATTTTTGAAAAGAGAGGGGGCTTAGCGTGGTGTTGGCGTGCGGCAACGCCCAGTGCAGGAGTAGGTTTTAAAAGCTCCATTTGGCTGCAGCTGTCAGAGGGACACGAGCAAAAAAGGGGCACGTAAGAGGTTGGTGACACAGGCATTCCCTTGGCATATTTATTAAAAGCATCAGGCTGAGCATTAATAGCAGCGGCAGTTGCTGGACTATTCTGGTAGTACCTCTGCATTGGGCTATGGTCAGAAGGGGGGTAAAAACACCCCAAAAAAGGCTCAAGAGGGACTCCTTCAAGCTCAAAAAAGCCTAAAATCATCTCTAAAATGGCATCCTCCCCTCCTGAGAGATCTGAAGTGGCTGGTCAGAGCGAGCCATCAGGGACATCGGGTGGTGCAACTGTTTCTAACACTGCAGTCCCTGTCTGTTACTGCAGACATTTTTTTTCCTCAACCATGTTAGGATTGGAGCAGAGGTTAGCGGCTTTAATCGCATCCCAGAGTGGGACTAAGCGTGATAGGTCCCCTTCTGTTACCCAGGACCCTCAAACTGAGGAACCGGGGGCGAGAGATGATTAATTTTTCTCAGGGGACCAGGAATCAGGTTCACAATCTCTTATGCTGCGTACACACGATCAGAAATTCGGCCAGCAAAAGACCGATGAGAGCTTTTCATTGGAATTTTGCTGGCCGAATTTCCGTCAGCAAAAGTTTGAGAGCATGTTCTCAATTTTTCAGACAAAGGTTTTTTTATTTTTATTTTTTATCGCAAATTCCGATAGTCTGTAGCAATTGCGATGTGCACAATTCCTACACATGCTCAGAAGCATTCAGCTTCATTTTCTTGGCTCGTCATAGTGTTGTACGTCACTGTGTTCTTGACGGTCAGCAAACTTTTGTGTGTATGCAAGCCAAGTTTGAGCGGAATTCCGTCGGAAAAACCACCATAGCTTTTTCCGACGATTATTCCAATCGTGTGTACGTGGCATTACTGAATTGGTCCGCTCCACACTTAGTCAGTTGATAAACCTACTTATTTGGGTTCGCTAAAGCCTCCCCAAGCTGCGCATGCCTTTCCTATCCATCCATTGCTGAGAAAAGCTTATATATTCTGAGTAGGATCACCCAGATAAGCATTTTTATCCTCTTAAAAAGTTTTCAAAACTTTATCCTATGGAGGAAAAGTTTAATAAAAAATGGGAGATACCAGCAATTGACGTTGCTATATCCTCTGTGAATAAAAGTCTGACTTGTCCGGTAGGCAATGCTCAAATGCTTAGGGATCCAACGGATAAGAAGTTGGCATTCATACTATGGTTGAAAAATTGGTCAGCTGAAGCGCCCTACAAAAATCTCCTGGCTAGTTTTGCTATTCGTGGAGAACGGCTGTTTGGGGATCTGGATAAGTACATGCAAAGAATTTCTAATAGGAAAAGTACCCTTTTGACAGTTAGGAAAAGGAGTAAGCGTA
This sequence comes from Lithobates pipiens, assembly GCF_037356315.1. Lineage (NCBI taxonomy): Eukaryota > Metazoa > Chordata > Amphibia > Anura > Ranidae > Lithobates > Lithobates pipiens. The sequence continues at coordinate 275,294,579 of NW_027507785.1, read as the reverse complement.
TTTCGTTTAAACAAGCCGCTTCTCCAGTGCCAGGAGCATCGGCCTCCAGGCAGTCTTGAAGGCCTCCTCCGTCAAATTCAAGAGGTAAATCTCAGGGTCAACCCCAGGGACAAAAGAAGTCCTTTGGAAGGAAACCTGCAAAGCAAAATACTAACAACTCCTTATGAAGGGGCGCCCCTGCTTGCTCAAGTGGGGGGGGGGGGGAACTTCTGCAGTTCTCAAGGATCAGGCAGGAAGAGTCTCAAGACAAATGGGTGGCTTCCTAAATTACTCCAAGGTGCAAACTAGAGTTCAGAATCCCAATCTCCTCGTTTTCTAAGATAAAACATTCCCAGGGATCCAGAGAAAAAATTCTTTCAAGTATTGGACCATCTTTTGTCTCAAAAGGTGATGTCGGTGGTCCCCATGAATGAGCAGGGATTGGGGTTTTATTCAAACCTTTGTATAGTACTCAAACCAAATGGAGATATCAGACTCATTCTAGATCTCAAAGATCTAAACCATTTTTTTTTGAATATCCGCTCTTTTAGCATGGAGTCAATCCAATCAGTATTCTCCATCCTGAGCTATGAAAAGGGCCATGATGAGGTGTGAAACGCGTTAGCTATTTGTCCTGTTTTCCTTATTTTTATGAGGTGACTGTACTTGGATTTTAATTGTTTGCCGATAAAGATGCCTTTTGATGTGCGGCCATTATTTTTCTCCTCAATCAAGCCAGCACATGTGAGTTTCTTTAGGGTGAGCACTTTATTGTGGATCTGGGAGGTTGGAGCGGTAATCTGTGCCTATGATCTCCATCCTACAAGGTGGAGAACTTCTGGCATCAATCGACATCAAGGATGCATACCTCCATGTTCAGATTTTCCCTGCTCCCCAGATATATCTATGGTTCGAGATAGAAGATCTTCATTTTCAGTTTGTAGCTCTGCCTTTCAGACTAGCCACTGCTCCTTCGAGTATTTACAAAAGTTCTTGGCTCCTCTAGCCAGATTAAGGGCTCAAGGTATAACAATCTTAACGTACCTAGACAATCTGCTCTTGACAGACCAGTTGGTAGCCTGCTTAGACCAAAGTATGGTCACCACATCAACTACCTGGAATACCTAGGTTGGATTCTCAACCTAGAGAAATCTTACTTAAAACCATGAAGGATATTGGAATACTTTGGTCTGATCATAGATACAGTCCAGAAGAGGATATTCTTACCCCAGGCGAAGATCACTGCCATAAGGGTGCTGATTCAGATAGTCAAGGCAAAGAAGAATCCTCCTATTTGACTTTGCATGAGGTTGTTGGGAAAGATGGTGGCTTCATTCCAGGCTGTTCCTTATGCTCAGTTTCAGTCGAGGCTGCTGCAAAACAGTATCCTATCGGCTTGGAACAAGAAGGTCCAAGCTCTAGCTTTCCTAATGTGCTTGTCTCCAAAGGTATGCCAGAGCTTCAGTTGGTGGTTGATAACCAAGAATCTGCAGAGGAGCGTGGAGGGGGGGGGAGGGAGGGAGCGTGGTGGCAGCGGTGGGGGTGCCATACACTCCCACCACCACCTGCCTCTTACTGATCCCATCCCCCACCTCCACTGATCTCATCCCTACCCTATCCCCCCCCCCCTCGCCTCTGTTGAAGTGATGGTGGGTGGGTAGGGATGGGATCAGTAAGAAGCAGAGGTGGTGGAGGACTTGGGATGGATCGATTGCACTGCAATTCGAATCGTCAGTCACTTACTTGAATTCCTCCAGGGATGCCTTTCCTCATGGGGAGAGGGAGACCCTCCCCTTCACTCGATTGGTGTCAGCTGACTTCATTTTTCATTGTTCTCTCCCTCGCAGGATGGGGTGGTCCAGACAGTCTCTCTCAGCTCAGCAGGCGAAAGCCCCCCTCCCTGCGGCGGAATGAACAGCCAGGCAGCGTGGCCACAGCGGGCCTCCTGGGCGGTAGCTGTAATTGCGGTAACTCTGACCAAGTAATGGGAACTGCGTTACCATGAGGGGAAGAGTAATCAGATTACTCGTTACCCTCTAAAGTAAAGCAACATACCTTGCCTGTCGGCAGTCTTCATTCCAGGGATAGAGAATTGGCAGGCGGACTATTTGAGTCACCAGCAGTTGTTCCCGGGAGAATGGTCTCTTCACCCCGATATCTTCCTGACAATATGTCAAAGATGGGGGATTCTGGATGTAGATCTGTTTGCGTCCAGATTCGGCAAAAATATCGACACCTTTGTTTCAAGAACAAAAGACCCGCTAGCTTGCGGAACAGATGCCTTGGTATTCCCGTGGAATCCCTTTTCACTGATTTATGCATCCCCTCCTGTTCTGCTTCCACGACTTCTTCGCAGAATCAAGCAGGAAGGGAATTCGGTGATTCTTGTAGCCCAGGATATCTTGGTTTGCAGAGATCATAAAGATGGCGGTAGGGGGCCCATTGACCCTACCACCACGTTCAGATCTTCTCTTGCAAGGTCCGGTATTCCATCCTACCTTACAAACACTAAATTTAACGGTTTGGCTATTGAGACCTACATCTGAATTGTGGGCTGTCAGGTTCTACCTTGGTTAATGCAAGGAAGCTGGCCTCCAGAATCATTAGAGTTTGGAATCTGTATGTCTCCTGGTAGAGTACTATCAAAGGCCGGGTCTTGGCCTTATCGGTATTTTCAGCGACCACTTGCTTTGCATTCTTTGGTTTGCAACTTTATTCAGGGGGTAATGCGGCTTAATCCTCTAGGTCACCCCTAAACCCTTGGGACTTCAATTTAGTTCTATCAGCATTACAGAAACAGCCTTTTGAGCCTATACGACATATTCCCTTGGTCCTTTTGATAAGGAAACAAGTTTTTCTGGTAGCAATATATCTTGCAAGAAGGGTATCAGAGTTGGCTGCTATTTCTTGTAAAGAGCCATATTTGATTATTCATGAGGATAAGGTAGTATTGTGTCCTCATCCTAACTTTCTACCGAAGGTAGTGTCCAGTTTTCATTTAAAGCAGGATATTGTTCTACCTTCGTTTTTTCCAGAACCCGTTCTATGGAAGAAAAGTCGCTGCATTCTCTAGATGTGGTGAAAGCAGTCTACTTGAAGGTGACTGCTCAGATATGAAAAAAATTGATATTTTGTATTGCAGACCGTATAGAAATCTACTACCCTGTTTCCCCTAAAGTAAGACCCTAGCGTGATTGTCGGTGTTGGCTGCAATATAAGCCCTACCACCCAAATAAGCCCTACTGCTTCCTCCAAAATAAGCCCTACCCTGAAAAGAAGACCTACAAGGACTTTAACTAGGGCTTATTTGGGGCGTAGGGCTTTTATTGCAGCTATCACCGACAATCACACTAGGTCTTATTTTAGGGGAAACAGGGTATTTCTAAATGGATTTTTACAAGTAATTGTTCAAGCTTATGGTTTAAAAAGGAAGAGTTCACCTTTTCAAATCAAAGCGCACTCCACAAGGTCTGTTATTGCTTCGTGGGCAGTGCATCACCAAGCCTCCATGGCTCAAATCTGCAAGGCCTCAACTTGGTCTTCAGTCCATACATTTACCAGATTCTATAAGGTAGATGTAAAAAATCATGAGGATATTGCCTTTGGGCACAGTAAGCTGCAGTATAAATCCTCTAATCTCATGGTGCCCTAATTTTGTTGTCTCCCTCCCTCCATTTGGCATTGCTCTGGGACATCCCACATAGTAATTACTATGGTTCTGTGTCCCGTGATGCACGATTAAGGAAATAGGATTTTTATAACTGCTTACCTGTAAAATCCTTTGCTTTAAAGTACATCACGGGACACAGGTCCCTCCCTTCTTTCTGGTATACACATGTATTGCTTTGCTACAAAAACGGAGGTACTCGCAGTAGTGGGAGCGGTTATATAGGGAGTGGACTTCCTGTCTTAGGGTGTGCCAGTGTCCATCACCTGAAGGTGGCCTATAACCCACATAGTAATTAGTATGACTCTGTGTCCCGTGATGTACGTGAAAAGATTCCTACACTACCTTGGTCCAACTTTGATGCAACTTCAATGCCATAGAGTATAAAAAGTCACTTCAAAGTCGATTCCAAAGTTGCAATGAAAGTCGTGTGACTTTAAAGTTGGGCTAGTGTGAACCGAGCCTTGGGGATCATTAAGGGTCATTAGAGGGAGAGGGGAGACTGTGGAAATGCTATCTTCTGCCTGCAGCAGGCTAATTTGATCTCAGCCAAAGCTAAACTCCTAAAGCTCAGGCACTGGAGCATGATGATAGAAAAGCTGTAGATTCCCTTTTCTTTCTTTTTACTTATGTAAGATACAGCACATCATGTTTACAATGTTGTGGCAAGTTTTAATCATTTTGAACTACAAATCTTTAACTGTGTCTTTTTGTTTCTGCATTCTTTAGGCACGGAGTGTAAATGTGAAAACTCGGATTCAGTCCGGCTACAAAGATCAGTTCAGCCTGGAGATTAGTGGCCCTGTCATGCCACACGCTGCACATTCACTAACGCTTTTACTCAAAGCGGCACAGAAGGGGAGCTTCTCAACTTCACTGTATACTCATGAGCCAACCACTGTGTTCAACACATCCATCCATGACCAGTACTGCAAGGTGAGTGCAGGGTAGAGGTACAGTCCCTATTAACTAGTGTCAAAAGTGTGTGGGGGGGGGTTCTTTTTTTGTTTTAACGTTACCATGCAGTGGCTTATCAGGTGTCATCTGTGCTGCTTGGGGGAATGAATAGAACATAGGAGTTCTCTCTTTGAAGACATACTGCAACATGCCCATCACTGATCTTGAAAAGATGGCTCACCACATTTTAAATTTTTTATTTACTTTTTGCTTAAGGTCTAGTAACATGTTTAATTTAGGGGTAAGGTAGGCATATGTACCTCCCATTCTCTCCGTTAACCCTCTGGAGAGGAAGAAAAAGCCAGTCCTTTATGGTATGCACACTCTATACTTTTTCTCCTGACATGCAACAAATGGTGCTGTCATATGAGAACAGTCCAACATTGCAACAGAGCAATGACGAGACCTATGTGTGCAAGCTGCAACTTACCACCTCTTTTGAGAATGTTAAAAAAGAAACAAAATCCCCTTGTGGTGGACTTTTAAGGCACAAATTCATTTGGGGAAAAATGAATCTAGTTTGAAAAATGTTCAATATAAGTACAAAATATAAAAAAACACATAAAAAAAGATACAATCGAACAAATTTACAGTGTTGTCATCACAAACTAATACAAGTAGTAAACCAGTAATTCTTGTACCTGATGCGTTTCGGAGCACATGTGTGTACCTCCTTCCTCGGGTATAATTAAGCGAGAATACCAAGTGTTCTAAAATGAAATATATTTGAAAGCAATAAGTATACAAATATGCATAAATATACAGAGACAACAGGCAGAAAAGGTGGAAAGAATCACTTACATATATATTGGGATGACAACCCTTTCAGACCATGTAGATTAAAAACATATGAATGCAAAAAGATATTCCCGATCTTTACTTGAGCCGGAGATCCAACACAGGTAGCGTGCCTCAAGAGGGATACCTAGCCTGAAAAGCTAACCCAACTCCCTCACACACAAACCAGACTTCCATTCTCTCCGTTAACCCTCTGGAGAGGGAGAAAAAGCCAGTACTTTATGGTATGCACACTCCATACTTTTTCTCCTGACATGCAGCAATGCAACAATTAGTGCTGTCATGAGAACAGTCCAACACCTGCAACAGAGCAATGACAAGCCCTATGTGTGCAGGTTGCAACTTACCACCTCTTTTGAGAATGTTCGATCCCTAACTTCAAAACCCAAGTTTTTCAGTTGCAAACACAAAACACACAAAGTATAGAGGTGTTTACAGCATGCATGTTCTGGATCTCATTTAAAAGTATTTGAAGACACATGTGTAACTTTCATTTACAGAAAGAGGCCAGCAATGTTGGGAGCAAATTAAAGGGAATTTGTTGGAATAGTAATATGGGAGGCCAGGACTCTGTGCAGGCCAGTCAAGTTCCTCCACCCCAAACTCGCTCATCCATGTCTTTATGGACCTTGCTTTGTGCACTGGTTCAAATCATTTGGTGGAGAGAGGATTATGGTGTGGGGTTTTTCTTCAGGGGTTTGGCTTGGGCCCCTTAGTTCCAGTGAAGGGAACACTTACGGCGTCTGCATACCAAGATAATTTTATGCTCCCAACTTCGTGGGAACAGTTTAGGAATGACCCCTTCCTGTTCCAACATGACTGCGCACCCACCGGTGCACAAAGCAAGGTCCATAAAGACATGAATGAGCAAGTTTGTGGTGGAGGAACTTGACTGGTCTGCACATAGTCCTGACCTCAACCCGATAGAACACCTTTTGGGATTAATTAGAGCAGAGACTGCGAGCCAGGCCTTCTCGTCCAACATCAGTGCCTTACCTCAGAAATGCGCTTCTGGAAGAATGGTCAAACATTCCTATAGACACACTCCTAAACCTTGTGGACAGCCTTCCCAGAAGAGTTAAAGCTATAATAGCTGCAAAGGGTGGGCCAACTCAATATTGAACCCTATGGACTAAGGTTAGGATGCCATTAAAGTTTGCATTGATGCACATACATATACACACAATTTGTGAAATAAACGTAAACGTCCATATAGCGTTGTATTCATTAAGCTATTGCACATAAGTGTATATTAGAAAAACTGCTAGAGCTGGGGGTAGACACCAGAGAGCACAGCGGCCTGTCGAGAAACCAGGGAGAAGTGTGAGGAAGATGCAGTGCTGAGGTGACGCTAGACAGCATTTCTTTGGCTCCTGATGAGCTTCATTTACTCCAGCTTACATCCATTGAGATTGTATGAAGGTGATATTGGCAGTGCTGTATTTCGGCCTAGGCGGGCGGCAAAAAAAGTTGCGACCCCCCCCCCCCCCCATGAGAAAAAGCCAAGCCCTCCGACCTGTCTTCCTGCACAAATGCAGCCCCTGGCGGCCGGCTTGATGTATCGGTGGTTGCAGGGGCCGACTGACCCAAATCGACAGAACACCTGTCTTGTTAGAAATGTTTTGCAGTATTCGCTCTGAGCCCAGCTTAGCGATGGGTCAACAAGCATCCTGTGATTGGCCGAATGGAGTCATGTGCGGGTGGGTGTCTGTGATTTGGCCCCGGCGGAGCTGGTCACGTGTGGAGGCGGGCTGGTCTGAGTGATCACGGTGTTCTTGTCTGTCAGCCCTGCACCCCCCTGTCAGTCAGCCCACCTCTGTCAGCCAAAGCAGGGTGCACCATGCCAGCCAGCCACCCACTGCCAGGCCAGCCACCTACAGTGACCCACCCACGGCACGGCTGGAGTGCCAGCCACCCAGGGTGATCAACCCACACCAGTAAAACCAGCCAGCCACACACAGGAGCCAGCCATGGTGACCCAGCCACAGCAGGGAGCCAGTCACCCACAGGGGCTAGTCACAGAGGATGCGGGAGCCAGCCACAGTATCCATAGTTAAGGTAATAGGAGTGCTTCACAATGCCAATTTTATTTTACTTTGTGAGAGGTTTGGGCAGGGGTGAGAGTCATGGTACAAGGAAGGGGGTCCCATCAGGACCAGAGTGAATGAAGATGTTCACTGTACACTCTGTTAGGAAGAGGGCCCCCTGCCAGGTCCCATTATACACCTTTTCAGTGTCTAATGGGACCTGGAGGGGACTTTCTAACAGAGTCTAATGGACACTGAAAGGGCCTCTGTTGGAGATAACCTCCCCTGCAGGTCCCATTAGACATGCTTGCTGCTGTAAGGGCAGCCATCGTATCTGGCGAGTGTTGATCTGATAGGGAGGTGATGGCTGACCTCTGACTTTTTTTTTTTTTTTTTTTTTTGCCCTGGACCTTTTGTAATAAATTTTTGGATTGTTTTTCTAATACACACTTGTATTCTGTGAACTATTGCACATAGGGGAGCTGAAATATGCCACCCCAGATATTGCAGAGAATTTTCATTCTTATTACAGTACCCTCTATGAAATAGGAGGAAGCGGTAGGAAAGGAGGAAAAGGAAAGGAAAGGAAGCCATATGGGAATATCTGAGGAATCTAGATTTCCCAAGAGGGGTGAGGGAGGAGATGGAGGCCTTAGAGGCCCCCATCACGATAAGGGAAGTGGAGAGAGCAATCAAGGAAATACCACTGGGGGGGGTAGTCCCGGTCCGGACGGCTTCTCCAATCTGTATTACAAGAGATTTCAGAGTCTCTTGGCACCAAAACTTTGTGAGTACTTTAATGAAGTTGGAGAGGGGCAGGGGTTTCGTAAAGAGGCACTCCTCGCTCATATCGCTTTAATTTTAAAGGAGGGTAAAGATCCGGTAGCCCCAGAGAGCTACCGCCCGATATCCCTACTGAACACTGACATAAAGATCTACGCAAAAATAGCTGATAGACTGAAAGTACTCCTCCCGATATGGGTCCATACAGATCAGGTGGGTTTCATCCAGGGACGGGAGGGAAGGGACAACTCTGTGAAATCCATCATTCTCATCCAGGAGGCAATGAAAGGCAAGACTCCAACAGTCCTAATGTCAGTTGATGCTGAAAAGGCTTTTGATAGAGTGGACTGGGAGTTTATGCACGAGACCCTAAGTTACATAGGGCTGGGGGAAAGAATGATGAGATGGATCAGGGCGTTGTATACCCAGCCGACAGCTAGAATAAGAGTGAATGGGTCCCTGTCTCGTCCCCTTGAGTTATTCAACGGGACGAGACAGGGATGTCCTTTGTCACCGTTGTTGTTTGTGCTGAGCCTCGAACCCCTCTTGGTAGCAATTCGTAGGAATCAGGAAATCCAAGGAATTCGTGTGGGAGGGATAGAATATAAATTGGCTGCTTTTGCAGATATTTTGTTATATATAGTGAACCCTAGAACATCGATTCCGCTGCTTTTGAAAGAATTAGATCACTACGGAAGACTATTAACCACTACAGATCCGCGCTATTGCCAAATGACGGCATTAGCGCGGACCTACATTTCCGGGACTACGTCTATTGACGTCGTCCCGGTTAAGAGCGGCCTGCACGCCCCCTGAGGGGCGCGCGCGGCGCGCTCTGTGATCGGCGAGTCCGTGAGACTCGCCTGATCACCGATCCGTGTAAGGGGTCGATCCCGACCCCTTATCACGTGATCAGCTGTCAGCCAATGACAGCTGATCATGTGATAGAACGGAGCCGGTAATCGGCTATTATTCCTCCTCGCGCTGACAGCGCGAGGAGAGAAAAAAAAAGCCGATCGCCGGCGGCCGTGATCGGGACATCAGTCCCGATCACGGCCATCAATACAAGGGACCACCTGCTACCTGCCTGTGCCCACCTGCCTCCCGCAGTGCCATCCTGAAGTAAAATAAAAGCAAAAGTAAGTGCCCCCCGTCAGTGCCCACAGTGCCACCCACAGTGCCACCTAATCTGCCTCAAAGGTGCTGCACCCCAGTGCCGCCCATCAGTGCCCAGCAGTGCTGCCCAGCAGTGCCGCCCATCAGTGCCCAGCAGTGCCGCCCATCAGTGCCACTTATCAGTGCCCATCAGTCCCATCTATCTGTGGTACCTATCAGTGCCCATCCGTGCCACTTATCCGTGCCACCCATCCGTGCCACTTATCCGTGCCACCCATCCGTGCCATCTTATCTGTGCCCATCTTTGCCCATCAGTGCCGCCTTATCTGTGCCCATCGGTGCCGCCTTATCTGTGCCTATTAGTGCCGCCTTAACTATGCCTATCAGTGCCCACCGGTGCAGCCCATCAGTGCCCACCGGTGCAGCCCACCGGTGCAGCCCATCAGTGCCGCCTAATCAGCGCACTTCAATGAAGGAGAAAAATGACCCGTTTGCAAAATTTTATAACAAACTATTAAAACATGATTTTTTTTTTTTTGCATCTTTTTTTGTTTGTTTAGCAAAAAATAAAACTCCGAGCTGTAACTAAATACCACCAAAAGAAAGCTCTATTTGTGGGAAAAAAATGATAAAAATTTCATTTGGGTACAGTGTTGTATGACCGCGTAATTGTCACTCAAAGTGCATCAGCGCTGAAAGCTGAAAATTGGTCTGGGACTGAGGGGGGTTTAAGTGCCCAGTAAGCAAGTGGTTAAACTTCAAAATAAACCTGACGACAAAGACAGAAATATTAAATCTAAACTTAACTGACGTAGAGCAGGACACCCTTTCTTTAAGCCTACTCTTCAAGTGGTGTAAGGGAGAATTGAACGGCACAAAGACATGGCCTCTATGAGGCGAATTACATCCCCCTTTTAAACAAAATTAAGGGTCTAATGAAAAATATGAGGTATAAAGCAGTATCGTGGATGGGTAGAGTAAACGCAATAAAAATGTTCATATTGCCAATTGTAAACTACACATTCCAAATGATACCGGCTCCGGTCCCAATGAGTTTCTTCAGGAAATTAAAATCTTTGACTGTGCCATTTATATGGCCCTTGAAACGATCGCGAATCGCATACAAAGTTTTAGTGAAGGAAAAAGAAAGGGGAGGAGTAGCACTTCCAGAATTTAAAAAAATACTATGAGGCTATAATAATATCCAGAGTAACAGATTGGGTACACAACCAGAAAGAAAAGAGTTGGGGGGACCTGGAAATTAGATTGAGTGGGACGGGATTGGAAAAAATGATATGGATACCACCTCATCAGCGGAATTTAGGGGTAGACACGAGCACTTTAACTAGATACACATTAAAAATATGGGATAAAATTAATAAGGCGCACAACTGGACTCACAACTCACCATTTAATGTCACTTTTGGGTACAAATTATTTTATGCCAGGTAAGGAGGAGCGGCTGTACTTTAGTAGATGGGCAAGTAAAGAGGAAATAGAATTAGGAGAAGTGATTAAAGGGGCTAGGGTATACACATATAGGGAAATCACTCAAGAGTGATAAATGGAGACACGCTCAATTAGTACACTTTACCCAAAGTTTGCCACAGCCGTTACGGGGAACAGAGAGTTTAAGACCACTGGAGAATCTATTGAAGGATAGAAAGTGTTTAATTAAAAGAGTATCGAAAATATATACAATATTAAGATGTGAAGCTGACTTAGAACTACCGACATATTTGGGGAAATGGGAAGAGGAATTAGGACCACTTAGGAATGAAGAGCACAGGATAAAAATCCTTTAAAATGACACATCTAATTTCAAGAGATGTCCGCATGATAGAAATGTCTTATAAATTAATATCGAGATGGTACATGACTCCCCTAAGAATGCAGAGGTTTACAGGGGCAGAGCGGGTAATGTGTTGGAGGGAGTGTTCGGAGCAGGGCTCCTTAAAACATATATATGGTGGGACTGCCCTAAAATAACCCCTTTTTGGGACAAAATAGTAGAAATTATATGCTTGGTGACACAAAAGAAGATTAAGAAAAGTCCTTGGACGTGCCTATTCCATGACACTGAATTGGGAGGAACGCAATATAGAAGAACGATAGTGTTATTGGAAATCTGTTCAGACCCCAAAAATAACGGAGTGGGTGAAGAGGGTGGAGCAAATTAGGGTAATGAAAGAGTCGTTACACAAATTACAAGAAATAGAGGGAGAAAGTCATGGGGAATGGCAACAATGGCTGACGTTCTTAGAGAGGGGGGACTATCGTGCGATAATCGAGGGACAAGGGGACAGAGAAGGGGTCGATTGAGAGGGGGGAGTGAGGGGCAGACCTCCTTCTTTTTTTTTTTTTTTTTTCTTGCCCAAGGGTTAGGGGAGGGGGAGGGAAACGGAAGAAAAAATACTTTTTTATAAGTAAAAGGCTGTACTGTTTGTAGAGGTCGACCGATATATCGGCCGATATTTGCAGTTTTTTAAATAATCGGCATCGGCCGATTTTGCTGATAAAAAGCCGATTTAGAACTACAGCAGGACTTTGAAATGACTTCTGTAAGAAGTCAGTGTAAGTTGCCTGAGTCGTCATAGCAACACTTTCCTCCTCTCTGGGCAGACTGCCAAGAAAAGAACTAAATGATACCATGTTTACACTGAATGAATGAAATCATCTCTGTGTGTAGAAGTTCTCAGTTTAACCATTTAAAGACTAAATCTTTTCTGACACTTGTTGCTTACAAGTAAAAATCCTGTATTTTCTGCCAGAAAATCACTTGGACCCCCCCAAAAATTATATATATATTTTTTTAGCAGAGATCCTAGGGAATAAAATAGCGGTTGTTGCAATATTTTATGTCACACGGCATTTGCACAGAGGTCTTTCAAATGCATTTTTTTGGGGAAAAAAATACACTATTTAAAATTAAAATAAAAACAGTAAAGTTAGCCCATTTTTTTTTTTCGTCCAAAAGTTTTGACTACCTGTTTTTATTTTTTTTTTTTTTTTTTTTTTTTTTATCTAAATCATACATACAAGTAAACTGGAGGTTTGGAGGTTTGTTTTGTTTAATAAATGTTTAAATGTAAGAAATTTTCTGTATCACTTATGAAGGCTGCTTTCACACTGGAGCGGGCAGGCGTTGATGGTAAAATGCAAGTTTTAGCGGCTCTTTACCATCATTTTGGCGGTGCTATTTGGCTGCTAGTGGGGCACATATAACCCAGCTAGCGGCCAAGGAAGAGGTTAAATGCGCCCATGAAGCACTGCTGCCAAATCGCATTGCATGCGCTTTGGCAGTGGTGCCCATTCATATCAATAGGCAGGAGTGGTGGAGGAGCGGTATACACCACTCCAAACTTGCTGCTTGCAGGACTTTTTTTTAAGATCCTGCCAGTGCATCGCCTCAGTGTGAAAGCACTCTGTCTTTCACACAGACTGCAGGGGAGCCATTTTGCAGGCACTTTACAGGCGCTATTTTTAGCCCAAAAGCGCCTGAAAAACGCCCCAGTGGGAAAGGTGTGTTAGATCAAGGGGGATTAAAAAAATAATAAATAAAAAAGGAAAAAAATAAATAAATAAAATAAAATCGGCCTAACATATCGGCCCAAAAAAATCGGCATCATATATCGGCTATCGGCCGCCATGATTTCTAAATATCGGCATCGGCCAGAGAAAAACCCATATCGGTCGACCTCTGTTTGTATTAAAATGAAATTGAAAATGAAAAAATAAAAGAAACTGCCACAATGATAAGGAGAACTAGCGGGTTTCTGAGCGATAATCTGATTAGAATCTGCTAAAATAAAGTAACTGACTGAGATGGCAAAAAAAAAAAAAAAACGATTGCACATAATACTATATGGACTTGCGTTTATTTCACGGCTTGCATTGGTGCTGCACATTCCTTTTTTATATGTTATACATTTTTTGGTATACTACTTATATATGAAAGCTGCTGCCGAGATCAATTCACAGTGCAGTTATTTTTTTTTATGTATGTATAATTTTTTTTTCTATTTTTTTTTATTCCCCCTCCCAGGAGAAGGACAGCACTGAGCTTGTAAACTGTGGACTTCACCCTCTTACCTTAGAACAGTTCAGTCAGTTATCAATCCTTGGAAAGACCTCATTACGCCAGCTGGAACTGAGCGACTATATGTACACCTGGAAATGCTGAACGTTTTCATAGTCCTATGAGCTGATCACTGTGATGTCACCCAGGCAGTTCCATATACCATGTGCAATGACACAGGATCTCCACTGCCAGGAGCTGCCTGGGTGACTCTGGTTTGGAAGTTTTATTTCTTTAATTTTTCTACTCCAATGACATGAACAAAAAGTTGTTCTGTTCGCGTTATCAATTTTTAAAAACATTAAATTATATTTTAATCAGCTGTGAACAATGCAAATTATTCTGAGTGTTTATGGGGGGGGGGAGGAATCGGCCACACTCCAATTAGCTTTTCTTGCAGTGTTTTTTAATAATCGGCACGTTTACTGAATGGTGATGTCTGTGACAAGGATATCGCAAGAAGAGCTAATTGCCGTGTGATGGCCGGCACTTAGGTTGTCTGTGTGCAGGAGAGGCCAGTCTTGAGTGGAGCTATGGATCTGTGTGTTTTCTTATTTTGAGTGTTTGATGCAGTATTTTATATAAGGAAACCTGAGCACTTTATTGGAGGCCTGTCCTATGCTTAATGACATTTCAGTGCTGAAAAATGAAGAATCAAGTTTGCTGTTAAGTCACCACTTTTTTGCTTGATATGTTGATTTTCCTATATTGAACTATGCACACATTGGAGATGATTTGATACCGAAGTGAATAGATTTAATGGGCTACGTATAAAAAAAAAAAATAAAAAAAAATGACTTTTAGTAAATCGGCCTCATTGTGCCGGGTAACCAAGCAAGCAGATTTATTCACTACAGCCGTGCAAATAACAGCATCCAATCGCAATCAGATATCAGTTTATTCAAAGCCAGGTCAATGAAAAGTGGGTTCTGTTTGATATGGGTTACAGCATCTTTTCTCAAATAATGCCAGCTATTGATGCCCTCTATTACTAGTAAAACAGTAGGTAATTTCCAGGTTTAAAGTAGAACTACATAAAAAAACAATTTTTTCTCAAGTCATCTTCCAGGACGGCACACCTGAGAGATGAGAGGCTCCTCCCCACAGGAAACACAATCAATCGACAGCTGTTTTAAGTCCCCACCCTTCCCCTTGATCCTCAGTTTTTGATTGTGTTTCTCCCTACACAGCGAAACTGTTTGTTTTTTTCCAAATGACCCGAAGCCTGGGGCTGGTGGTCTCCCCCTGGGAGCCGGACCACAAGCCTGGGAAGCCTCTGGGTCTGGTAGGATATTCTTGTCCTTCCTGGGGGGTTCCCCTATCTTTTCCTCAGGTCGGGCAGCAGAAATTGGAAGAGCCCCCCTGAGAGCTGAAGGACCCTGGGTACAGTGGTGTACCCAGAACTTCAGGGGCCATTATCCTGTCTCCCCCTCCTTACCTGTACAGGTGGCTGTTCAGACGGGGGTGCTGGCCATCGGTTCTTTCCAGGGGGATCTTGTCCCCGACTCCTGGGTCCCCGGTAGCTCGCGTGGGCTGCCGGAGAGGGCGTGGCAACAAGCACCGCGTCATTTTCAAACTTCGGGAAAATGGCAGCGGCGTTCTTACCCAGGAGGGAAGGCTGTGAGTCAGTAGGAGCAGGCGCCCACATCCTCCTTTCTCTAGAGCGAGGAGGCACCAGTTTACTACGGTGGATGTCTGCCTTAACCACCTCAGATATGAAGATGGGAATGAGGAATGGAAGGCATTGCCCCCCCCCCCCCATGTATATAGACTGACTGGTACAGTGCAGGACACAGCCTAACCTGGCACCTCCCTATGGGGACAGCAGATGGGGGGGGGGGAAGCACTTTGGCGGCTATCCTCCTTGCGTGTGGACCATAAGGATGGAAAAGCAAGCCCGCTGGCTGTGGCAAAAAGAGGAAGACGACAACGGTGAGTGCTTTACTTTCCTTTTGCCGTGGGAATTTAGCTGCAAAATCCCCAATTCCAGCCAGAGGGTTCCTGGGCATTTGAGATCTCACCTGGGGTCTGGATTCAAATAGCCCTTAAGCTTCTGCTAAAAACACCAGCTGCAGCCCCTCTTACATCAGAGAAGCTGTATGGTGGACAGGTGGTGCAGAGGAACGAGTGTGCCTAAACCACTTCAGATGAGAAAGAGGTAGGTAGGCCATTGCTCCCCCTTCCCCGTGTATATACTGACTGGTGCAGTGCAGAACTTGGGGTCGGGATACAAATAGCGCAGACGCCACTGCTAAAACCACCAGCCACAGCTCCCTCTTACAGCAGAGACACTGTGGTTATCGCAGCAGTAGGTTGCCAGCCTCTCCCTACATGCCCAGTTGTGGTACATTTAGTAGGGATGAATATAGCGTACAGAGGGGACCTGGTAGATACAAAGTTACTTACAGGCCAGGTATACCACTGAACAGGTTATTAATTGGGCAGTGGTTGGTGGATTCAGAAGCTCCCCTGGTCAGCAGGTGCACTAGGTTACCGGCCCTATTAGCCCAGCTGCTAGGAATCTGAAGTTGCTTCACAATGTTTAAAAGCTGACCTAACATTCAAGGAGGGGCAGAGACCAAGCTACTGTGTGGCACAGTAGGGGTTCCCTTGTCACAGATCCTCCTTTTGGGGGTTGCCTGCTATAGTTAACTTTCATAAGCTCCAACCTCCCACTCCACCTTTACACTGTGTTTATATTATAGTGTAGGAGGTAAGAAGAAACTTTTTTTTTTTTATTGGTTTGGGCTACAATCCACTCAGTGGCAGATCTAAAGGCGATTCACCATAGATCGCTCCCTACATCCTTTTAATTGAGGATTTTCTGTGCAAACCTATGCAAGAGCTACATAATTGATTGTTTGAAGCCTGCAAATAGCTATTTACCTCCCAGGCTAAACTGGTAACCACTTCTTCTAGAGAGGTCTTAAATTGGTCTCTAGGGCTGGGCTCATTGAGACTTTAGTTGCTAATCGGCACCACCTGGATAGGTTCTGGCTAGCGTTTGCTCAGTCTATGGAGGTAAGGTAGGACAACAACTACTACTAATAGTAGGGTGTCCAACCATTTTAGGATCTGTTCCTTCTCTGGTGGTGAAGGTTTAGTATCTACAGCCCAGGCTATGCCTATGAAATAAATTGCCTGTTGGTTATTTCATAAAGGGATAGACCATGACTCCTCATTGGCTGCACACCAGTAGACCTCAGTAGTGAAGGTTTGTGCTTGCTGGGATGTTTTTGTGGCACAGCAGAAATACACATTGAGATTTGTGACATCTCTGCTTAATAAGGACTATATTGCTGTACATCAGAAATGCACTGCACTGAAGCTTGTTTGCTGTCCTTTATATACTAAAGGTACTGCTTTGTTTGGCTACAGATCAGAAAAATACAACAGTGAAGGTGGTCTGTACTTTCTGGTTTTGTGTTGCACAGCAGAAATGCACATCATTGTGTCTGGTGACATCTCTGCTCATAATGGTTATATTGTTGCACATCAGACATACACAAGATTGAGGTCTGTCTGTGGGGCTTTGTGTCCAGTTTTACTGCCTTGTTGGTTACTTATCAGAAAGGCAGCAGTGAAGTCTGATGGTCCTGATTTGCGTGGCGCTGTGCTGATTCAGACAGTGCTATTAACAGCAATGGCTGCCGAGTTTAAACATGCGATTTGACATGTTGAGTCGCATGACAAATCATTTCAAGATGGATGTGCTATCTCTATTCATAGTGTTTTATTGTTGCACATCAGATTTATACAGCATTAAGGTCTGTGAGGTTTTTGTGTCCTGTATTGCTGCCTTATCAGAAAGGCAGCAGTGAAAATTGATGGTTCAAATTTGTTGGGCTACATAGCAGAAATACAAATTGAACCCCTGCCAGGTGTAGTACATATACTGCCTTTGGTAATCCGTGTAGCACCACAAAGTGGTGTTGTGCTGATTTTAGCCATGCGATTTGACATGTTGAGTCGCAAGGCCAAATCGCTTCAATATGGATGTGCTATCTCTATTCAGAATTGTTATATTGTTGCACATCAGACATATACAAGATTGAAGGTTGTCTGTCCTTTTATGTCTTGCATATACTGCCTTATTGGCTGCATATCAGAAAGGACACAGCAGTGAAGGTTGCTTGTCTTTTTCTGATTTTGTTTTTGCTGCTCAGCTGAGAGACACATTGAGGATGGTGGCCTCTCTGCTCAGTATTGGTATATTACTACACATCAGACATACACAAAGATTGAATGTTTGTGTCCTGTATGTCCTATATTTACTGCCTTATCGTTTGTATATCAGGCTAAGCAGTGTTTCTCATGGATCTACCTTTCTGCATCTTAGGGATACACAGCAGGGGTTTGTTGGCTGCAATCTTCCAGGGAGTCACAGCATTGGGGACCCCTTACTTGTTCGACCTGAAAATTGCTATTTGTTTTTTTTTTTTTTTTTTTCCCCTGCGACCTGTGTAATCTTGAGGTCTGTGGATCCAGGAATCAGGGACTGCTGGTGTCGCACAGACACAAATGGTACCCATTGGAAGCCATAGTATATGACTTCTCATGCGTCTTGCAGTCCCAAGTCGCAGGTTGGGTCGCACGGGTGTGGGAACCCTAAACTTATCTGTCCCTTCTGATTGAGGTTTTGCTACACAGCAGGAATACTCATCATGGCGTTATTGTTTTATTTTGCAGCGGACCAGAAAGATTGCAGCTGTAAAGGCTGTCTGTCTTTTTCCTCAGTGTCTGCTTTTATGTTGTTGCACAGCAGAAATACTCAAGATTGAAGCTTGTTGGTGCTTTCTGTTTCAGAAAAACACAATGCTGCAGGTTGCTCGTGTCCTTTCTCAGTGTTGGTTCTATCTGAACTACACTACAGAAGTGCATGACAGAAAGGATTGTCTTGTGTTCCATATTTTTCCCTGTGGCATAGCAGAAATGCACAACACGGGAGTTGGTGTTCATATTAATCTTATAACTGTATTTGGTGGTTTGTCAGAAATACACAACATAGAAGTTTGGGTCTTTCTGTCTTTATAGCCTTGTTTTGCTGTACATAGGTAAAGCACAACAGTAAAGGGGGTTCCTGTCCTTTCCGTATTTATATATCAGTTATGACCTAGCTAGCTGCACTAAAGAAATACGCAGCATTTAGGGTTTGCTTGAGTCTTAATGTTTTTACGTCTTGGCAGCACATCAGAAAACCAGACTATGAGGACTGTTTGTCTACGTTGAGGTTCAGATTTGGGTCTCTTCCCATATTTGATATATTGGTTTAGCTAGTCACACTCAGGCACACAACATTGTTGTCTATGCTTGTGTCCTTTCTGTCTAAATCTATTGTGCCGTGCCCACAATCTATGATCATTTTATTTGTGATATTAATAATGCATGTATCACCTTTTGTATTTCAGCCTTCTTTTCCATGGAGGGGCCAGGAGTTCGGGCTGCAGCTGCCACATGTCAGAAAACCTTGACCACTTGCATTCAGGGATGCCAGAACCATTTCCTAGGGTTGAAGCCCTGTAGGGTTATGGGACACTGGAGGAAGGGGATAATGAATCGCCCTGTTTAGTAAGAACTTGGAGAGTTCTGTTCAGAGGAGTATTAGGGCCTGAGGATGAAGTATAAAGATGTATACCCGATCGAATAGGTTTCGGCTCGGTGCATGGCCTTCATTTTGCCCTTTTAGCAAAACTAGACATAGCAATATGGGTAGTCTACTCCTGCTAGGGACTTTAATCTCCTGAAGAAGGCTCTCAGGCGTAAGTAAGGACATAGATTGGGCATGCCTTAAACCCAGGGTTCAAGCTTCTGTTAATCTATTTCCCTTAAGTAGGCTTCCCTTTGGTCTTTTGCTGACATAAAGATAAAAGGGAAGCAGTTTTATTTCCCTCAACAGGATAGTGTTAAGACAGGCCCTCTTATTGATTAATGTAGTGTCCTTGTCTTACACAGGTCTCTTATTTTATCTTTTTAGTGGTTCTAAGTAGCACCTACAGGCATAATAGGCCATGGTTGTTAGATGTGTGAGATAGGCAACATTGCTAACCTACAAGTTTAACATGTTTTCTGATTCCATTTTTAAGAGCCCATTTCACCTAGATACTGCATCTGAAGCGGAAAAGGCAGGAACATCTGTGGAGCAGACCTGCAGATCAGCCGCATGATCCAGCTAACATGCCTTCTTCAAGCATATGAGCGTATGGAGTGGAGGTAAAGCTCACTGCAGAGCCAAGGTTCGCCAAGAGGGTTTTGCAGTGGCCCCACCCTAAGGTAGGCCTGAGGTACTTGTTTATCCTCTCAGGTGTGCCGTCCTGGAAGATGACTTGAGAAAAGTACCAGTTACTTACCGGTAACTGTCTTTCTGGGAAATCTTCCAGGACGGCAGGCCTACTTCCCGCCCGTTGGAGGAGGGAAAATTCTAGAACACTAGAAGGTGAGTACCTATGAGGAATGATTTCCCTTGTGAACCTGGTTCAGGAGTTACTTCTCTACAAACTGAGGATCAAGGGGAAGGGTGGGGACTTAAAACAGCTGTCGATTGATTGTGTTTCCTGTGGGGAGGAGCCTCTCATCTCTCAGGTGTGCCGTCCTGGAAGATTTCCCAGAAAGACAGTTACCGGTAAGTAACTGGTACTTTTTTTTTTTTTTCTTCATTTTGTAGAGTTGGGGATGGTTATAACTCCTATTGGGTGTTTTTGCCATCTGTCCCATTGGAGAGATCTACCTTTTTAGATCCCTTTCACACTGCGGTCGCCTTCCACTCATTTTAGTGGTGGCTTACCACTGTTTAACCACTTCAGCCTTGGAAGGATTTACACCCTTAAGGACCAGGCCATTTTTTGCAATACAGCGATGCGTTGCTTTAACAGACAATTGCACGGTCATGCGACATTTTACACAAACAAAATTGTCCATCCCCCCCACCACAACGCTTTCTTTTGGTGGTATTTGACCACCTCTGGATTTTATATATATATTTTTTTGTGCTATAAACAATTTTTTTTCATCAGTTTAGGCCAATATGTATTCTTCTAAATATTTTTGGTAAAAAAAAAATCACAATAAGCGTATATTGATTGGTTTGCGCAAAAGTTAGTGTCTACAAAATAGGGGATATTTTTATTATAAATTAAAATCCCGTTTTGTGGCGCTTTCAAAGCGCTGCCCATTCATTCCAATGGGCAGGGCGTTTTGGGAGTGCTAAATACAGCACTACCAATCTGCCCCAAAGATGCTGCTTGCAGGATTTTTCAGAACGTCCAGCAAGCGCACCGCTCAATTGCAAAAAGTCACACTTGACTGAATGGGAGGCGATTTTCAGGCGCTCAGAAGAAGCTAAAGCGCCTGAAAGCCATCCCAGTGTGAAAAGGGTCTAGCTAAAACAGGAAGTGAGGAAATCCTGCAAACTAAGGTAATCCCTTGGGGCACACACCCCCCAGGCCACCAGAACTAGAGCCCTTAAAAGGAAGATTCCCCTCTTACTGTTCTGGGGACAACTCCAAATTTTAGATTTTTTTTTACTTTCAATGATGACCGTAAATAGGACAAACGGGGTGAATCTTCTTTAACAGGTGATCTAATCCATCTCCACAAAAAAAAAGCTTTGCCTTTTAGTTAGTTAAACTGCACTGCTTTTAAACAAACCAACACTGTCCTAATATGGTAAAGCCTGGTGTGTCCTAAAAGGATTTTTTTTTAAATTTGGAAACCAATTTTTTTAATGGAAATCTCTTTTGAGAGCAATAGGGACCAATATTGCTGGTCTGCTTCTGTTTGTCAGCTGATGGTCTGCATGTGACAAGTGAAGTCAGACTAAATTCATAACATTTCTTTTGCATTCTTGTTCTGGGTTAGTGATCCAAAGTACTGATTCATTTGTATCCCGCTTTGACTGCCAGGCAATGGGCATATACTTAAGAGGAAGCCATTATTAGCATATATTTCTTACACCACGGATCTCCTTACCTCAAGTTCCTCATTTAAATGCATTCAAATAAGATTGTGTATGATTGTGATTAATGTGAATAAAAATGTAAATCCCTACCTAATGTCTTTCTTGACTGAATGGGTGTGAAGGCTGAAAAGGTGTAATGGGTATAGCCTTAAAGTGGAGTTCCACCCATTTAAAAGTCAGCAGCTACAAAAACTGTAGCTGCTTACTTTTAATAATCATACTCGCCTGTCCCGCTTTTCAGCGATGTGGGCGCATGAAGCCCCGCTCCTCTCCGCAGTGCCGGCATTCTAACTGTGGCCGCATGGCCGGCAATCTTCTGGGACCTGTGACATGTCCCAGATGTTTGCAGAGAGGGGGGAGAGATCTTCCTTCCAGCACCAGGAGAGGAAGTGGGAGCTGGGTGCCTATAAAAGACATGCCAAATGTGGCATGTCAGGGGGGTCACCACTATTTAAAGCGGAAGTTCCATTTTTGGGTGGAACTCCACTTTGAGGGCTGGCCTTTTATAAAGCAGTTTAAGGTGAGTACAAAAATTGACTTGCTTGTTCCATGCATTGGCGTGCAGTATGGGACACAGGCTGTGGATATTCATTCATAGGTTATAGCAGGGATATGCATTTGGCGGACCTCCAGCTGTTGCAGAACTACAAGTCCCATGAGGCATAGCAAGACTGACAGCCACAAGCATGACACCCAGAGGCATGATGGGACTTTTAGTTTTGCAACAGCTGAAGTTCTGCTAATTGCATATCCCTGGGTTATAGGCTGCTACCTTTTTAGTCTATTTCATTGTGGGCTGTGTCTGCATTATGGTTGCCCTCAGTGGTTGTATCTCTAAGACTGAGGTTGATTTACTAAAGGCAAATATACTGTTCACTTTAAGTGCATTTGCTCTAGAACTTTTATTTTTTTTCCACCATGCATGTAATTGAGTATTCATTGCAGATTGAAACTTTTCCTCATAAAAGCTGGCCATTCACCTATAGATTATCTGCAGATTTTCTATGGTTAGATGGAAAAAGTTGGAGATTCCTCCATCCACACAGTTTAGCAAACATGGAGAAATCTGTTGCACTTTTTCCATCCAACCATAGAAAATCTGCAGATAATCTATAGGTGTATGGCCAGCTTTACTAAGCTCTGGAGCAAGTGCACAGTATAATTAGTAAATAGACCCCTATTTATCTACTTCGCTACTTAAAGGGAATGCAGCGTACATTTCACAAGAGCGCTACATACAAAATGCAGAGTTCAGAGGTGCGCTGTGCAGAGTTCAGAGGTGCGCTGTGCAGAGTTCAGAGGTGCGCTGTGCAGAGTTCAGAGGTGCGCTGTGCAGAGTTCAGAGGTGCGCTGTGCAGAGTTCAGAGGTGCGCTGTGCAGAGTTCAGAGGTGCGCTGTGCAGAGTTCAGAGGTGCGCTGTGCAGAGTTCAGAGGTGCGCTGTGCAGAGTTCAGAGGTGCGCTGTGCAGAGTTCAGAGGTGCGCTGTGCAGAGTTCAGAGGTGCGCTGTGCAGAGTTCAGAGGTGCGCTGTGCAGAGTTCAGAGGTGCGCTGTGCAGAGTTCAGAGGTGCGCTGTGCAGAGTTCAGAGGTGCGCTGTGCAGAGTTCAGAGGTGCGCTGTGCAGAGTTCAGAGGTGCGCTGTGCAGAGTTCAGAGGTGCGCTGTGTAGAGTTCAGAGGTGCGCTGCATGCAGAGCTCAAGAGTGTGTGGTGCATAGAGTGCCCCCCCCCCAAAAAGAAGCTTCCTCACATCTCATCTGCCTGGTTTTAGTACCTCCTGGCAGTGTGATTGTGTCTCTCTCACATGCAGGGAGATCGTTGGTGTGTACAACTGTGCCCTGCCATGTGTGCATGGGATCTGCAAGAACCTGAGGTGACTAAACTGAGTTCTACCATGTTCCAGCTGAAAAAAATAAACCTTGGGTTTGAGGGCCACACCAAATGGTCTGGTGGGCTGTGTGTTTGACACTTGTGCTTTAGGTGATTGTAAGACTACAACTTAAAGTGTTTGTTACCCCCCAGCATTTCATATTCCTGACGTAGCATGTTACTTGTATGGAAAAATAGGATTGTTAAAAACAGCTTACGTGTAACACAGCCATAGTAATTACTATGTGGGTTATAGGCCACATTCAGGTGATGGACACTGGCACACCCTAAGACAAGAAGTCTACTCCCTATATAACCCCTCCCACTACTGGGAGTACGTCAGTTTTGTAGCAAAGCAATACATGTGTATACCAAAAAGAGACCTGTGTCCTGTGATGTATATCAAAGAAAAAGATTTTACAGGTAAGCTGTAAAAATCCTACTTTCTTATCGTACATTATGGGACACAGAGCCATAGTAGTTACTATGTGGGATGTCCCATATCAATACCAACTGAAAGGAGGGAGATACAACAAAAGTAGGGCACTAAGACTAGAGGACTTATACTGCTGTCTGCAGTACACTGCACCCAAAGGCGATACCCTCATGACCTTTTACATCTACTTGATAGAATCTGGTAACTGTATGGACTGAAGACCAAGTTGTGGCCTTGCAGATTTGAGCAATGGAGGCTTGGTGATGCACTGCCTAGGAAGTACTAACAGCCCTGGTGGAGTGAGCTTTAATATGAAAAGGTGGAATTTTCCTCTTTAAACTATAAGCTTGAACAATCACTTGATGAATCCATTTAGAATTGGTAGATTTTGATGCTGCCTGTCCTCTTAGGACCTTCTGGCAACACAAACAAAACATCTGTTTTACGAATCTGAGTAGTTGCCTTCAAGTAGACCTTGACTGCTCTTGCCAGATCAAGAGAATGTAGTGACCTTTCTTCCGCAGAACGAGGTTCTGGAAAAAATTAAGGCAGAACAATATGCTGCTTTAGATGAAATTAAGATGAGGATGTAATACAACCTTATCCTTATGAATAATCAAATATGGCTCTTTACAAGAAAGAGCAGCCAACTCTGATACCCTTCTTGCAGAAGATATGGCAACCAGAAAAATGTATTTACTTGTCATAAGGACCAAGGGAATATCTTGTATCGGCTCAAAAGGCTGTTTCTGTATTGCCGACAGAACTAAATTCAAGTCCCAAGGGTTCAGGGGTGGGTATGGTCCCTGGGTCCCGTGCCGCCATCTTTTCAAACTCTGCATACCAAGATCTCCTGGGCCACAAGAATCACCGCCTTCCCTTCCTGCTTGATACTAAGAAGTCGCAGAAGAAACAGAACAGGAGGGAATGCATAAATCTGTGAAAACTGATCCCACGGAAAAACCAAGGCATCTGTTCCGCATGCCAGCGGATCCTTTGTCCTTGACACAAAGTTGTTCTTTTTGTTGAACCTGGATGCAAACAGATACATGTCTGGAATTCCCCATCTTTGACATATTGATAGAAAGATGGGGTGAAGAGACCATTCTCCCGGGAACAACCGTTGGCAACTCAAATAGTCCACCTGCCAATTCTCTATTCCTGGAATGAAGACTGCCGATAGGCAAGGAATGTTGTCTTCAGCCCAAGATGGGATATGATTCACCTCTCTGGGCCGCATGACTTCTTGTGCCCCCTTGATGATTGATATAGGCCACTGCTGTGGCATTGTCGGATTGGATCCGGACAGGACAATTCCGTAATCTGGGCGTCCAGGCTTTCAGGGTCAGACGAGCTGCCCGAATCTCTAGAATATTGATGGACAAGGTCATTTCTGATTTGGACCATCTTCCCTGAACAGACGCTTCTTCTAGGACTGCTCCCCAGCCCAGAAGGCTGGCATCTGTTGTTACCGCTTTCCAGGTAACTGGTAGAAAGGATTTTCCTTTTGGGAGATTCTTGGTTATCAAGCACCAACTGAGGCTTCGATGCACTTTTGGGGATAAACTCATTGGGAAGTCTAGAGCTTGGACCTTCAGTTCCCTTATGGAACTAATCTTTGCCTGGGGCAAAACACCCTCTTCTGAGCTGTATCTATGAGCAGACCCAAGTACTCCAATCTCTTTCATGGTTTTAAGGAAGATTTCTCTAGGTTGAGAATCCAACCTAGGTATTCCAAGTAGCTGACCGTAGTGACAAAACTTTGGTTTAAGTGGGCTACCAACTGATCTATCAAGAGTAGATTGTTTTAAGCTTAGAATCGTTATACCCTGAGTCCTAAGGCTCGATTCACATCTATACATGTTGCTTTTGAGCATTTTTGCAGTGCTTGCTGCGTTTTTGGACACTTGTTTTTTCTGCTATTTGCCTTTTTTTTTTTTTAACACTGTATATAGCTGGTTGCTAAGGAGGGGCCGGGAAGCCGGGCGCGTGAATGTAAAAAAAAAAACAAAAAAAAAAAAAAAGCTGGCTAAAAAAATAAAATCAACAGAAAAAACAGCATGGGTTCCCCCCTAGGTCCATACCAGGCCCTTTGGTCTAGTATGGATTCAGAAGGTCCCTCCAAAATCCATACCAGACCCTTATCCGAGCATGCAGCCTGGGTAGTCAGGAAAGGGAGGCCTGTGCCCCCCACCCCAAAGCACCTGCCCCCATGTTGATGGGGACAAGGGCCTCTTCCCCGACAACCCAGTGGTTGTGGGGGCCGGCAGGCAGGGGGGCTTATCGGAATCTGGAGGCCCCCTTTAACAAGGGGGCCCCCAGATCCTGGCTCCCCCATGTGAATGAGTATGGGTTACATTGTACCCTTACCCATTCACCTGGGGGGAAAAAATAGCGTAGTGTTAAATACAGTACACAGTTTTTGACAAGTTTTTTATTATGCAGCTCCGGGGGTCTCTTCTGACTCTTCACTCTCTTCTCCGCGCTCTCTGGTTCTTCTCACGCTGTCCGGTGCCTTCGGCTGGGTTCTTCTGCTCTTTTGCCAGGTCTTCATTGTCTTCTCCCGATGTTGACTTGTCGCTGTCTCCTACTGTAAGGCCGTGCCCAATGACTTATATAGGCATGGGGCGGGGTCACCGGGTGATGTCATTCCAAATTCCGTTAAGCCCCCCCGCCTGCAGACCCCCGACAACCACCAGGCAAGGGTTGTCGGGAAGAGGCCCTTGTCCCCATCAACTCTTCAGAAGAGGAGCAATTCATCATCTCTCGCCCCCTGTTCCTCAGTTTGAGAGTTCTGGGTAATAGAAGAGGACCTGTCACGCTTAGTCCCACTTTCGGATGCGATTAACGCATCAATCTTTTGTTCCAAGCCTAAAATGATTGAGGGGAAAAAAACCTCTTCAGTAATATATACAGGGGCTGCAGTGTTGAAAGCAGCTGCAACACCCGATGTCCCTGATGGCTCACTCTTAGGGGAGGATGATGGTTCTAGGCTTCTTTGTGGCTGTAGAAGTCTTTCTATAGCCCTTTTTTTTTTTTTTTTTTTTTTTAAAGGTGTTTTTACCCCCCCCCCCCCTTCCGACCATAGCCTGATTAACAAAGCAGAGGTACTACCAGAAGCAACACATCCACTGCTTGAGCAATAGTCCAGCACTGCCGCTGCTATTAATGCTCAGCCTGATGCAATAGTAAATGTGTCAAAAGGAATGCCTGTGTCACCAAACCTCTTCTTTCATGCCCCTCTTTGCTCTTGCATCCCTCCGTCAGCTTGCAGCAGTAAGCAACAATGGAGCTTTTAAAAAGCACATTCCCATGCTGGATGTTGCAAGGATGCCAATGCCGTGCTAAGCCCCCCCCCTTTTTTTTTTTTTTGTTTTCCCGTGCGGGTCTCTGATCCTATCGTTCTGTGGGGGGGGGGCGACAGACACGGAATAGCGAGGAGGGAACCTGGAAGCCCCCCGAGTAGGGCGGTGTGCGGATAGTTTTTTTTTTTTTTTTCTCTCCTAACGCTCTTCCTCGTGAGGAGGGGGAGAGTACAGCCCAGGTGGGAGGGTGGCTACAGGAAACCCCCCCCCCCCCCCCCGACTTACCGGAAGTCTGCTGATAGCTAGAGAAAAAAAAAAGGCTGCTGTTTCAGACACAGCATGATCTCTTGAGGAAGCATGAGAAGGTATGTGCTCCATACAGCCCCCAGTGGTGACAGGCATGACAACATTTACTAATCAAAGAAACATTTCATAAGAAAATTCAAAAATTTCTTAGAAAACTCAACTTACCTTTCCCGCCACAGGATCTTCTGTGGTAAAAACCAACAGACCCAATTTTACACCCTTCACAGTGGGTTCCCTTAAACCTTCAGGAGTAGGGGCCCCTCAGGGAACCCACAATCCTGGACCTGTAATAGCATCCTGCCAGTAAAACTTTATGGCCTTAATACCAAAAGTACTGGATCCCGGGTTCCAGCTCTCTAAAAAGAGAAGCATACAGGCAAAATCTTGTTTCTTTGGACACAAGGCCCGGGTACCATTCAATTTGGCCTAAAAGACACTTTGAATGGATCCGGCTGCATAGCTATCCCCAGCAAGGATTACTCCAGTGGAGCTCAGCACAGCACATCTTCACTCGTGACCAACACCTTAGACACTAGCGAATTTTTTTTTAGGTAATCCCAGTAGTGGGAGGGGGTTATATAGGGAGTGGACTTCTTGTCTTAGGGTGTGCCAGTGTCCATCACCTGAAGGTGACCTATAACCCACATAGTAACTACTATGGCTCTGTGTCCCTGTACGATAAGAAAAGTATCCTGTTCTCTTGGTATTGCTTACTTTGTGTGAAATCCCTGGTGCCCTGCCTTTCCTATTAAAAAGTGGACCACCCTAAGCAAAACACACTGTGGTCAGTTCTCTAGCTATACTGGGAACACGGACTTGTCCTGACATACTGTTGCTTCGCCTCGCCCCCAGCTCTTATGCAGATAAGAAGAGGGGGAATGTGATCACTTGTTTAAAAAAAAAAAAAGGGGGGGTATTTTTATTTTAATATCTATACATGGTTTGCCTTCGGTTCATACCTTCAAAGCTGGGCAACAGAAGCTTGATGTGAAAAAGGAGTTGCTCAGGTAACTTATTCTTTGAGAGCACAAGTTCCTTTGGAGTTGTCTTATCTGCAATACAAAGTCTGTTTTTCATATAGGGGGTTTTGGCTGAGAGATCTGACAATGTGGAGCAATTTTTAGGATGCTTTGGCAAAGAAGGAAGAGCAATGTCCTCATTAAAGAGGAGCTGCAGGAGGGGGCGTGTCCAAGATGGTGGAGGTGTAGGACGCATAGTTGAGGAGCTCTGCACCCATAGGGGGAATTAATCCTGTTTTTACCATACTGGGACCCTCTAAAGCCACTGCAAACCCTCCAGACTCATCTCCGGCGGGGAATGTGAAACACCCAGAACAGATCCAAGGCGCAAAAGCACAGGAATAATGCTAAGCCAGCCAGGCTTCCCAGAGGTGCAGCCTAACACGTGGCTAATACACACATGGCACCTCAGACTGAGGGCTCGGGACCCACACTCCTGGAGCAGAGCAAGTTTGAAGCCCTCATGCAGGCGATCACTGGCTGTCAGTTCTCGCTGTCGACCCTTACCACCAAGATCGACATGGTCCAGCAGGAGGTCGGACTAATCCGCCAGGACTTCAACAAGATTCACCAGAGGTTGTCAGAGGCTGAGCGCTGGCTGGGTGGTGCAGAAGATCTGGTTCGCCACCACTCTGCTTCCCTGCACACATTACAGATCAGAGTACGATCCCTTGAATCCAGGGCCGAGGATGGGGAAAACCGCAATCGCCAGAACAATTTAAGGGTCGTTGGCCTTGAGGGATCGGAGGGCCCGGACCCAGCTGCTCTGCACGCTTTTGCCCCATGCGGCCTTTCCTTCTTCGCGGTGGAGCGTGCCCACAGGATGCCGTCACAGCGTGGCCCGCCTGGCTCCCCACCACGCACATTCATATTCCGACTGCTTAATTTTCGGTATTGTGATTTAATCCTGAGAGGCCCGGAAACTGCAAGAAATCTGCCACGAATCTACGCACTTAATGTTTTTCCAGGATTTTTCAGTGGATACGCAAAAGCTCCGAAAATCATTTGATAATGTGAAACGGGTCTTGCGAGCCAAAGCCATAAAATACAGCATGCCATTTCCTGCATGTCTACAGCTGCAAGACGAGGAATCCACAAGGTTTTTCAACTCTCTGGCTGAGGCCTCACTGGCTGAATACCCTGCCCTCTCGCTAAAGTAGAGACCCTCTGCAAGACCATATGGCCAATGTTCCAGTTTTGTGAGTACTGTATGGTTTTTCCCCCACTTGGAGTTTTTTTTTTTTTTTCTTTCCTATTTGGGCTGCAGTGAGCCCAAAACTTGATCTGCAAATACTACACCCTACCAGACCCTGTTTGGCACGATCACTGCGACTCGAAGCACACGAATGAGTGTGCCTTTTCTGCTGGGGCGTGGAGGATGACCCCCTTGGGGTAACCCTGTTATTTCTAACTATTGCCAACTGGGGACGCAGAAGTCAATCTTTTCACAGTTAAAGCCAACCCTGAGGTATGGGCTTTTAGTCCCCCCCTCTCACTAGTGGAACTGTTCTACCTAATGGGGCACAAGACTGACATGCTACAGGTCCCCCTGCAGACTCCTTTGACTTAAGTGACGGTGCTGTACATTTGTGCCACTAACATCCTGCAGGTGTCCAACTTGTTACTAACCGCCCGTTGGCGGCAACTCCGCCAAGACATGATGCATCTGTACCCCCTGTTGTGCTTAACTGCCCTCTGTTCATGACCCTAAAGTAGTCATTGACTCTGGTTCAGTTTGGGATTAAGGCATACCTTAGATCGGGGGGTTGGTTTGGTTGTTGTTTCAAAAGGAAGGAATGTAAATGGTGTATTTACTTACATGGTGTTATTGCTTTTGTTACCCATATACCCTAGTGTGGGGCCCATTGGGGTGGGAAAATGCTGCCCTCTCCCCAGGGTCCAGGTGCTTTAGAGTGTATATTTCCACCAATACAGATTTATTTGTACTCCCTACCATGGCGCCACTGACAATCATATCATGGAATGTTAGGGGCCTCAATTCCCGGATAAAACGCTCGCTAGTATTTAACTTCAAGGCTCATCATATCTTCCAAGAGACCCACCTAACGGGCATCAGAATCTTGGGACTCAAGAAACCTTGGGTGGGGCATTACTATCACACCACATACTCCTTACGCCAGGGGCGTTAGTGTACTTATCCACAAATCGCTTTCATTCAAACTACTGGACTTGCACCTGGACGCTTGGGGGGGGGGGGGGGGGGGGGGGGGGTGGTATGTTATATTGAAGTTGGTGATTGCGAATGTGCCCATGGCGGTGGTGGGACTCTATATCCCTCCGCCAGCATCATTGGCGATTCTGATTAAGATCACACATCTTGCAGGTGTGTTGGTGGAGAATATCGTCCCGCCTTAGACAGGCTGACACCGGGAGGAGCCGTTGACTCCCCGCTTTTTCGCTGGGCATCTACTTTTGGCCTCACCGACGTGTGGCGTTGGAAGAATCCCCACCAGACAATACACTTGTCAATCCGCCACTTATACGGCCATGTCCAGCATAGATCTTGTTTATGCTAGCGGCCCAGTTTTGACAAGAGTCCAGGAAATATGTTACCAAGGGGGATATCTGACCACACGTCTGTTCTGCTGCACTTGAGTGTTTGTCCTGCCCCCACCGACTGCCTGTGGCGTCTGTTAAGATTCAGGATTGCGGATGACAGGGTGGCCCCGCTGCCGAGGCAGATGTTTCTGCCTATGGGGAAGCTAACCCAACTCCCTCAGCTTCTAGTTGGGATGCTTTCAAGGTTTACGTGCGGGGTTACTATCAACAGGGGTATGGATGCCTGTCCCTCTGTCTTCTGCCGGTGACAGCAGGGAATGGTGCCACCCCCCCCCCCCCCCATATTTCTGGGGCAGAAATTGTCTTATTGTGCAAAATACAGTACTTAGCTCTTAAAGTGATTGTAAACCCTTACAACACACTTTGACCTACAGGTAAGCCTAGATTAAGGCTTACCTGTAGGTCCAAGAGATATCTCCTAAACGGTGTAGGTTTAGCAGATATTTGCCGAAAGACAGGCACCGCTGTCTACGGCGCATGTGCCGTAGACAGCGGCGCACTGAGTGCGGCACCGTCAACGGCAAATATGCCACGCGTGGTGGCGCGCAGGAGTGATGTCATCGCCGAATGACAGCGGCGGAGCAGCGAGACCCACCGGAAAGATGGATGCGCCGGACTACAGGGGGCAGCGGTGACTTCGCTGGCTCCTGTGTCAGGTAAGTGACACATAATGGACTACTATGCAATGCATAGTAGTCCATTATGCTTTACCTTTGCAGGGAATGAAAGAGGAAGTAAACTCATCAGAATTTACTTCCTCTAACTGTTTTGGGCTACTATACGGAGTGTCATTCTTCTCTACTTGGGGGTCTGGACAGCATTTGTTTAGAACCAGAAGCTCCAATAGGCATAAAAAAAAAGTGGGCTTGGGGCACAGAGCCCTGATCCCACCCAGTTGTGTGGCGATAGCAAATGGCTGTTTACACAAAATCTCCTAGTCAAATCAGGAACCAAGTCGTGAGACCCATTTCCCCAATTGGCCAAAACATTAGGCAATCCTATTGGGCGCCCATGAGAGAAATACTTGGGAAGCAAACCCAAAAGGCATTAAAGATGGTGCCATAAGAAGTGGAGATGCACTTTATCATGCATCAGTTTGACCTGTTGTATTATATTGTATGGGCTGGTCCATTGCTGTGGCTTCAGTGTGGGTCACCTCAATTACTTGGGAAATAGGATTCAGTCACTTAGCCTACCTCTGTCCTTTGATGTATTTTGAATACATCAAATTTTACAGGTTATTACTTACACCCCATCTATAGGTTAATGGACACTGGTAGACCAAAGTCTTAGGACAGGAAGTCCTTAAGTTTTGTAGCAAGTACTAAATACTAAGGGGGCGGAAGGGACCTCTGTCACAGGATGTATTCAAAAGACAAGAATTTTACAGGCAAGTTTGACAAAATTCTATTTTTAGCATACATCACAGGACAGTTAGGTCAATATTCATTACTTACTGGGATGCCCCAACGCAATCGCCTTGCCAAATAGCCAGACTAACCCATTCCCGCTGAGCGTAGTCTGCTTTCGGGGTTATACTGGGATGATGCCCACAGCTGCAGGCATCATCTCGGTACAGTTTAGATAGAGCAGGCGATCGGCTTGATACACTATTTTCAGTGATCTGTATACTTTGAAGTGCTAAAGGAGGGATTGGAGGTTTTCAGATTTGTCCAGCACAATCCTGCTTAAATTTATTAAAACTCCCAGACAAACTGACACTCACGCACCATGCATGAATACATACTTTTCCATTCACGAAGATCCCTGCTCCTTGGAAGTCAGAGGTGGCACAAACTAATTCCTCTGTAAGAGAATCCATGTTGAAAGCCATGGCAGCCATCTTAAAAATCCTGGTAACCAACAATCCAGACTAGTAGCCATTTGGAATGGGTAAATATGTCATGTTCATTATATCTTCTATGAACTCTTAAAAATTGATATTGAATTTTCTACTATTGGAAATCATTCTCCCCAATAACTGCCCTTTAGATTTCTCTAAAATCAATTTTCCATTATAAAATTTCTTCTTGCATAGTTGCAAATTTTGACAAATGTTGAATTTCACATTAACCACTTACCTGCAGTATAGTAAAGGTTGGATGTGTGAAATACAGACGCTGTTTAGACTTCATATCACCATTATCATGGCTCAGTAGAATCAACCTTTTGATTGACAATTAAAGTACTATACTCCCATTTTGTGGGCGTTTCCATTGTCAAGGTGTTCATGTGACGCAATCGATATTTTAATTTCATGTAAATATTTGTCTTGTCAACCAATAAATGTAACCATTTTGTATGATCACTTGTCTCCATGAATAAGTTTCACATGTATTGACTGCCATATAGATTGCTTTTGCATTTAAAAAAGGTTTGTTAAAAAATTTACTTAATACGGTGTGGGAAACTGTCCTTATAAAGCATAACAATTACAAAGAAAAGTTATGTTACCAAAAGTGTCACTTGTTTATTGTACAATATATAACTGCAGAGGTGATCAAAAACCACCAAAAGAAATCTAATTATGAAGAAAAAAAAAAAGTGTCAATTTTGTTTGGGTAGTGTTGGACGGTAGCAGTGCATACAGAAGCTGACAATTGCGCAGACAAAAGCCACCCCTTATTTCCAATCTAACCCAATGATTTACTAATTTGTACAAATCACAAAGAAATATGCAGTTTTACAATTTTATTGTATTTGGTCATTTAGCATGATCTTCAGTATACAGCATATTCTGCCAACACATAACAGTTGTGTGAAACCTACAGGCCAAGCAGCACTGTTGAGAATTGTGCTTTTAGGGGCTTCATCCACACTTGAACCTGTGGATTAGAAAATAGTTTAGTGCAATGTTAAAAGTGCATAGAACAAGTGCTTAAGAATGCTCAGTCACAGGGAAGTCAGTACTTTTACTTTCATCTTTACTCAGTGAGAGAGTTCAAAGTATTTGTCATCATGCATCCCATAAAAAGAACACGTTTACATGGCACACTTACAAAATAGATCTTGACACCCAGCTTTGTACGTATATCTTGATACCTGTGAAAAAGCAAAAGCGTTAATGCCTTTGTGAAGCAGACCTGCACGCCCTTTCAAGAACCTCTTGATGTGGGTGGGGAGTTTTGTAGAGCACAACCCCTGCCTAGGTGAAAAGAACATGCCACTAGCCTCCTGGGACACCCATATTACAATTCCAGGAGGTGCTGAGTAAAACAGCACATGTGAAGTGTTACCATGGTACCAGATACCACTGCACGCCTTCAGAGGTCTAGTGGAGTCCATGCCTCATCAGGTTGCCGTTTGTGGCAAATGGGGGACCTACCCATTGAGTGGGATTTCAGGTTAGGGCTGATTGGTGTACATGCCTTGAAAGTCGCATGCTCACCCACACCTGCAAGTGCTAGGTCTCACTTTGCTCCTGGGGTCTGAGCAGAGATGGCACATGGAAAAGGAGACCATAAGTTACAAGAGTGTCATTTTAAGGGATGTTTGCATGTCACAGAAAGGGTTACCAACCTATATGCAATATTATGTTGGCACAATGCAGTTTACTACCATGTAGACAATGTAACCTCAGAAAAAAGTGGAACGGTAATGGTGAAATCAGGTTTCATATGGCAGAATCGTTTTCATCACTGGTTACAGCAAATTTTTAGAGAAATTGTACATTCTACCTCAACATGCTTCACTTACCATAGTTGCATCTTGATTAATACCAGCTTGATCATTACCAAAAGGAAACCTGGAGAAGCAAAATATATTTTAGGGAAAGATTTGACAAGATTTGACAAGATTTGACAAGATTTGACAAGATTTGACAAGATTTGACAAGATTTGACAAGATTTGACAAGATTTGACAAGATTTGACCTAGTCTTAATCTGCATCAGTGAGTCATATTGTCCTCAAAGTGATCAGAGACCTGATTCTTAAAGTCATCATTTACAGACCATTGAAAAGTAGTTACATGCACCAGTTTATCATTGTAATATTTGAAAATGCCACACAGGTTCATTAAAAGCTTTTTACCAATTTGCAATCCTGACACTTAGTTCTAAGGCAAATCTAAGCCACCCCCTCAGAATAAGGCTTTGTTAAACCAGGCAATGGCTCTAGAAAAGATGCCACAACTGCAATATCAGAATGCAACTGTTGAGCCGTTTTAGTGGCATTACCCACATCAGACTTAGAGTTTAACATTATTTGCATACTAGCGCCAATGCAGTGGACTCCTGGATACTTGAAGTGGAACTCTTACACTCCCCTATTGAATTCTGCCAGAATATGCACAGTTTTAGACCAGTTACCAACCCTCAGACAGTGGAGCTACACAAGTATAGTATTAGTTGGAAAATAAGCCTCGTTAGCCGACAAGGGTCAAACTAAAAAAGTGGTAGTAAAGCCCAGTTGGCAATTTACCTACAGGTAAGCCTTACTTGTCAAATAAATCTAAACACATGGCCAAACTGCTGGTTGCAAGCTGAACAGTGGAGCCTTGAGTGGAGTGTCAATAAGTATTGCTTTTTGACTGCTGGGTTGCATTTTTAGGTTCTTTTGGTGCTCTTTCTTGTAGCTTTTTATACCCTTTTCTGTCACTTTTTAAAGTGTTATTTTTTTTTCTTCCTTTCCTTCCTTCAGCCTACTAAGGGGAGGGTTTAATTGGGCACAGGTGCTTGAGGTCTATATAAGTTTGGGTTGAACTCATTTGAGCCTGCTCATCTTGAGTTTGTGAGAACTGTCTAAGTGGAACTGGTCAAAGTGGTGAGTTAAAAACCAGAGTTGAAAACAGGAGGTTATAACAGGGGTCATAGCTGTGTAGTGTAAGTACCCGAGTGTTTGAGTAGTGTGTGTGTGCGTGCGTGCGTTAGTACTTGTGCATTGTGGGTGCGCGCTGGTCTGCGAGTACCTGTGTACTGTCTTGTTGAGTATCAGTGTCAGGAAGCTAGTTGTTATGTAATTTGGACTGGGTATAATCTCTAATCCTCATTAAATTAATAGGTACGATGACTGGCAGGTGTGGAGAGGCGACTCGGTGTACATCTTGCGGCATGTATGCGTTCCTTGATCATCTGATCGAGGGTGAATACTGCTGTGCAAAATGTAAGCACATTGTTTCCCTGGAAGCCCAGGTTCTGAATCTGGGGAAGCAACTGTCAGCACTGAGAGGCCCCTCCACCCTAAATGAGAACCAGGATAGTACACGGCAGGGGCCAGCACAGAGGTGGGTGGAGACAAGGAGGTGCAGGCAGTAGCAGAGAGTAGATGGGCGACAGTCAGGAAGGGTAGAGGGGCAAGTGCCAGGGAGGCCGATCCAGGGCTGGAGCATCCCAATAAGTACGCTCCATTGAGTGGCATTGGTGATCCCAGTCAGGGACCAGCACTGCTGGAGCTGAGGGATTCTCCTAGCTGCCAGGAGAAGAACTCCTCCAGTGAGAGTGGGGGGGGGGGGGGGGAGCGAAGGGAAAGGAAAGAAATTCTGGTGGTAGGGGACTCAATTCTTAGGAGGACAGAGAGGCCAATCTGTAACAACAACCTGAAGTGCCGAACTGTATGTTGTCTGCCGGGCGCTCGGGTTCGGCACATCACGGATCTGGTGGACAGATTACTGGGAAAGACCCAGCTGTCATGGTGCACGTTGGCACCAATGACAAAGTCAGAGGCAGATGGAGTGTCCTAAAGAATGATTTTAGGGACTTGGGGGGAGTTGAGGAAAAGGACCTCCAAGGTAGTATTCTCAGGAATACTACCAGTACATCGAGCCACACCAGAAAGGAAGAGGGAGATTAGGGAAGTAAACAAGTGGCTCAAAAGCTGGTGTAGTAAGGAGGGGTTTGGGTTCCTGGAGGACTGGGACGACTTCTCAGTCGACAACCGGTACTATAGAAGGGGCGGACTGCACCTAAATGAGGAGGGTGCAGATCAGCTGGGATTGAGGATGGCCAAAAAGTTAGAGGGTTTTTTAAACTAGGTGATGGGGGGGTGGGTTCAGAGATGGAGATAGTCAGCGCGGAGCATATTCCAGAGGGTAATATTAGGGGCATTAGTGGTGGGGTAACCGAAGCACATAAACCCAAGGTAAATATAGTAGCAAGTCCTAGTTGTAATCTTGGAACACCCAAGAGGATAGTATGTGACCGGTCAAAATATATTAATACATTAAAATGTATGTTTGCCAATGCCAGAAGTCTGCCAAGCAAAATAGGCGAGTTGGAAGCTCTGGTGCATCAGGAGAGCTATGATGTAATCGGTATTGCTGAAACTTGGCTTCATTCCTCACATGACTGGGCTATTAATATTCCTGGCTATGCACTCTTTCGGAAAGACAGAGTAAAAAGGAAAGGTGGAGGGGTCTGTCTGTATGTGAGAAATAATCTCAAAGCGAGTGAGAAAGAGGACCTGGTGGGCGGAGAGTGTGATGAGTCTGAGGCATTATGGGTAGAACTGCATACAGATGCGCATAGTTCAAAGTTAATCATTGGAGTTTGTTATAGACCACCCAATGTTAATGAGGAGGTGGAGACTCAGCTCCTTGCACAGATAGAAAGGGCTGCAAGGGTTGGGACAGTGATAATGGGGGATTTTAACTACCCAGAAATTGACTGGGGTAATGGCACTGCTGGGACAGTTAAAGGGCAAAAATTTGTAAACCTATTACAGGACAATTTTATGGTACAGTTTATTGAGGCCCCAACTAGGAATGATGCTTTGTTGGACCTGGTAATCTCAAACCATGCAGAACGTATTACTAATGTTCAGATAAAGGAACATCTGGGTAGCAGGGACCATAACATGATTTCATTTGATGCTAGCTGTAAGCAAAAATCACATACGGGAAAGATAAAAACACTTAATTTCAAGAGAGCAAATTTTCCAAGGATGAGGGCTGCTCTCCAGGACTTAGACTGGGAGAGAATATTGGCACCAATGGGCACAGAACAGAAATGGGAATTCTTCAAAAAGCTTGTTTATGATCTCACGGCAAAGTATATTCCCATGGGCAATAAGTTTAAAAGGTTAAAAATAAAGCCGATGTGGCTCACGGCCAAAGTTAAAAAAGCTATAAACTATAAAAAAAAAAAAAAGCTTTAAAAAAATATAAAAATGAAGGAACACTAGTGTCATTTAAATGTTACAAGGAATATAACAGAATATGTAAAAAGGAAATCAAGGATGCAAAAATTCAAAATGAAAGACAGATTGCAAAAAAACAGTAGGACTAACCCCCAAAAATTCTTCAAATATATTAATAGTAAAAAGGTTACCGTATATACTCGAGTATAAGCCGAGATTTTCAGCCTCTTTTTTGAGGCTGAAAGTGCCCCCCTCGGCTTATACTCGAGTCACCGCCGTCTGTCTACCCGATCAGCGTGTCGAGCAGACAGACGGCGGCCATTCAACTATTCAAAAGCCGCGCCTCCCTGTCTGCGATAGGCGGAACACTCAATTTCCCAGCAGTCAGTGGTCCGCCTATCACGGACATCCGCTCATCCTCATACTACGGACGAGGATGAGAGGATGTCCGTGATAGGCGGAACACAGACTGCTGGGAAATTGAGTGTTCCGCCTATCACAGAAGGAGGCGCGGCTTTTGAACAGTGGAATGGCCGCCGACGTCGTCTGTCAGACGAGAAGAGCGGCGATCCTGGCATGGCCGCCGTTTGTGCAGAAGCACACAGGCTCGGGACACAGGGATGGACGGACACACAGGGATGGACGGACACACAGGGATGGACGGACACACAGGGATGGACGGACACACAGGGATGGACGGACACACAGGGATGGACGGACACACAGGGATGGACAGGCATGTCTCACCCTCGGCTTATACACGAGTCAATAAGTTTTCCCTTTTTTTTTGTGGTAAATTAGGGGCCTCGGCTTATATTCGGATCGACCTATACTCGAGTATATACGGTAAGTCTGAGCATGTAGGCCCTTTGCAAAATAATCTGGAGTGGGTGACTGGGGACAAAGAGAAGGCTAACTTATTAAATACTTTCTTCAGCTCTGTGTATACAAAGGAGCATGAGGGAGCTCATGTCCACAATGGGGGTGGTACTGACGCAGCCCCTAATCCACAATGGCTCATAAGTGATATGGTCCAGAAATATTTGGACAGAATAAAGGTGGATAAAGCACCTGGACCTGATGGCATCGACCCACGGATCCTAAAAGAATTGAGCTCTGTAATTTCAAAGCCATTGTATATAATTTTTAGGGACTCATTAATGACAGGAATAGTACCCACTGGATTGGCGCAGGGCCAATGTGGTGCCTATATTTAAAAAGGGAACAAAGTCTTTACCAAGTAATTATAGACCCGTTAGTTTAACTTCTATAGTTGGGAAGATACTGGAGGGATTAATAAAGGACCACATAGACGAGTTCTTGCAGGAAAAAAATATTTTGAGCAACAGACAGCATGGATTCATGAAAGACAGGAGTTGTCAGACAAACTGGATTTCTTTTTATGAGGTGGCAAGTAAAACCTTGGACAGAGGGGTGGCGGTGGACGTGATATATTTGGATTTTGCAAAAGCGTTCGATACAGTTCCGCACACACGGCTCATGTGTAAGGTAAAGTCTACAGGTTTGGAAACATCAGTTTGTAGATGGATAGAAAACTAAAAGACAGAATTCAGAGAGTAGTGGTTAATGATTCTTAGGCCGCGTACACACGGGCGGACTATCCGACAGACAGTCCGTCCTACTTTCGAATGAACGGACTTGACCACACACGATGAACAGACAGTCCGCCGAAAGCTTGCGCGATGACGTGTACGGCACGTACGACGGGACTAGAAATACGACTTCCAATACACTGCAATGCAACCTTCGGCCGTGTAAATCCTTTCTGAGCATGCGCCATACTTAGTCCGTCGAACTAGCCTACTCACGAGCGGACTGTCCGCTGAAACCAAGTTTGGACGGACAATATTACGGAAATTCCGAAAGACTTAGTCCGCCAGACTGTCCGCTGAAAAAGTCCGCTGAAGCCCACACACGAGCGGATTGTCCGCTGAAACACGTTTCAGCGGACCAAGTCCGTCAGACAGTCTGCCCGTGTGTACGCGGCCTTACTCTGAATGGTCTAAGGTTTTGAGTGGTGTACCCCAAAGTTCAGTGCTGGGACCCTTGCTTTTAAATATCTTTATAAATGATATTGGTCTGGGATCAAGAGTAACATTTCCGTCTTTGCAGAGGACACCAAGCTATGCAGTGCAATAACGTCCTTACAGGATGTCACCAATTTACAAGCCGACCTCAATGCTCTGTCTAATTGGGCGACTATGTGGCAGATGAGGTTTAATGTTGAGAAATGTAAAGTTATGCACTTGGGGGCTAAGAATATGCATGCATCATACACGCTAGGGGGAGTACAACTGGGGGAATCCATAGTGGAGAAGGATCTGGGGGTTTTGGTAGATCATAAGCTCAATAATAGCATGCAATGCCAAGCTGCGGTTTCCAAAGCGAGCAAAGTCCTTTCCTGTATTAAGAGAGGTATGTACTCCAGAGAGATATCATTTTGCCCCTGTTCAAATCATTAGTAAGACCTCATCTGGAATATGCCGTTCAGTTTTGGGCACCAGTTCTCAAAAAGGATATCGGGGAACTGGAGAAAGTGCAGAGAAGGGCAACCAAACTGATAAGAGGCATGGAGCAACTCAGCTATGAGGAAAGATTAGAGGAACTGAAATTTATTCACTCTTGATAAAGAGGAGATTAAGGGGGGATTTGATCAACATGTACAAATATATAAGGGGTCCATATAGGGAACTTGGTGTCGAGTTATTCACTTTAAAGTCAAGAGGACACTCTTTACGTCTAGAGGAGAAAAGATTTCATCTCCAAATACGGAAAGGTTTCTTCACAGTAAGAGCTGTGAAAATGTAGAACAGACTCCCTGCAGAGGTCTCTCTCTCTCTCTCCCAGAAGACCAGGGGAAGAAGTCAGCCCTTTCAGTGGTAACCATGCTGGGGGCTTCATTCCAAGGTAAGCTTTTAATAATGTAAATATTCTTCATAGATCTTACAGGTGTTAAAAAGCTGTGGGTTTATAACTGCTTTAGAGTGGATAGCCTAACAATCAATTGGTAAAATGTCTCTCCCCCACCCTATACCTGTCGTACTTAAAGTGGATGTAAACCTGAACCTTTTTTTAAAGGTTTGCACAGTATAAGATTTCATGCCATCTGTGCCCAGTCTTGCAACAAAGTTAATTCGGCTCTGAGACTGACTCTTTTCAGCAAGATAACTGACAAATAGTCAGTTCTTCCACCCAGCTGTGAGCGACAGGTCATTTACATATCATGCACAAGTCTGAGAAAGATTCTGTGTACTTCAGATCCCCTCCAAGCAAAAAATACTCACCACCTTTAAAATCACCCTCCTGACATGGCATGTAAACTGTAGCCAAGCCCTAAAAAGAAACATACCAATGAGGTAAATATTGTGCTTGTGCCCAAGCAAGTGATAAAGATTCTAAAAATGTATCAGATAGGAGCGAAAGATTGTTCTTCATAGCAATCAGCTGAACTATGGTTTCATCATATACAATAATCCTATATACATCAATGGATGAAATATTTACCCACCTCTTCCAAGTCCTAAGGTGGCATAAAAACTAGCCAGGCCTACAAAAAAAAAAAAAAAAAGTGGAGATTAGTTCAGTTTTTTTTTTTTTTAACTAGCTATGCAGAATTTAAAGCTTTAAACCACTTATGCCCCAAGGGCAAGTTTTATTTTCTACAAACAAGGTTATATTGCTGCTTCCAAACACCCTAGACCTAGCATACAGGTCAGAGCTGCAGCATGATCACACAAGTTTGTGCCTTTGACAGGTGGGCACTTTTTCTACCCTTTTCGTTCCTTAGAATGTCCTACAACCCAATTCCTGTACATCGATAAGCCTTTACCATGTAATTCAGCTGCAGTGCTGGAACTGGAGCTGTGAGAAGTTATAGTAGACTTTTACCTACAGGTAAGCCTTATTGGAAGTTGATCTGTAGGTTAAACAATTCTAAATGTGCAGTTTAGGAGATATTCTAGCGAGCAGCTGTGAAGTCACTGGCGCACATTCTCTTAATGGTATACCAGTACTGTGGCCAAGATTCATGCACATGTCAATGCAGCTCTGCCAGTCAGTCCCCAAGCCTAAAAAGACCTGTTGCAGTGACCGTGCACTGCTGGAGAGCTTTGTTTTAAGGCAAGCCTTTCATAACATGCATATACTACATATTGCCTTGCAGGTAGAAACTCAAGCGTTTACCACTCTAAAGCAGTCTTAAACCCCATCTTAGCTTAAGAAATCTTTAAGCCCATTAGTCTGACCTGGATATGTACAAGTGCCAAACCTAGACACCCAGGGTGCAGGTGCCAAGCTTATATCACTGTCAATGGTTAGGCATGCCTTAGGATTTGTATTCAAAAGGGCCACTTTACCAGGAAAAACTCAAAAGCTTGAGACAGGATCAGATAGGAGCGAAAGGTTCACCACTGTCAGTCTGATGAACTATAACATCATCATGTTAACCTGTGTACAAGCGGTTATTTTATCCTGCCCTCAATCCACAGAAGTTGTGTAAAATATCTTACCTTGACATGGTTTGCTGTGACATTTTAACTCCTAAAAACAAAAATAGGATTACAATTAAAACTAATCTTTGTCAAGCAACTAGTTAGCTAAACCCTAGACCAGGGGTAGGCAACCTGGGGCCCTCCAGCTATTGTGGAGCTACATTTCCCATGAGGCATTGCAAGGCTGGCAGTCACAATTACTCCCAGAGGGAGGATTTAGTTGTGCAACTGCTGGAGGGCCCCCAGGTTGCCTACCCCTGATGTAGACACAGCATACATCAGAAGTAGGTTTCTTTCATTCTTATTCAGAGAGATTCCCATTGATAAAATTAAAATCATCATGGTATACCAATAAATGCCAACATGTTTTTAGAAGCACTTACATTGAAATGGGCCAGCTTTATAACAGCATCTGAAAGAAAAAATTGTAATGTAAAAAAAAATGGCAGCCATCTACATAGCATCTCATTTAAAGTCATTGGTATGTAAAAATTAAACCCTCGTCAAGCAGCCTCAAAATAATGTATTGCACCGAGCCAAAAACGGCCCCCCACCCACAATACAAAACTAAGTGCTTGACAAATTTTGCATGAGTTCAGGCCACAAGTGTTACCCTCCAACAGAATGGAATTAATGGCAGGTTTATCCCCACTTGAGAAAATCCTGCAACTAAAGCTTTACAGAAGACTACATTTGTGGCCATATAGATATGGAGTAGGACCTTCAAGTTATATGGTTAACCAATCAAGTGGACCGACTTGAGCAAACCACTGCCATGTAAGCAGAAGTATAAGGGCAAATGCAACAGGTCCCATTAGAAGCTGTGCAATCAAGCGTCTCCCCCTCCATCAGTTTTTACAAAGCTAGACAGATAACTGCAATTGCACCCCATACGTTTGGCACGCGATATGCAGTAGTGTATAATCTGGTTACGCCTCAGTGTTATTAAAGATGTCAGAAATCACTTCTGTCCACTACTCTTACAGCATCATAGGCTTTTTTTTTAAAGTTACTTATTTGAGAATCCAATATTGCAAGCCATTCTTACCAATTTATCCATTCTGTTCAATCAACGGCATGAACTGTAAAAAAAAATAAAGTTATTTTAATGCCATGCAGACATGAGTGACATTAGTAATCATGATATTGGATGGGGAGACTGGGCTTACACTGAGCCAATAGCTAGAAAGGCAAC
Source organism: Lithobates pipiens (assembly GCF_037356315.1). Classification (NCBI taxonomy): domain Eukaryota; kingdom Metazoa; phylum Chordata; class Amphibia; order Anura; family Ranidae; genus Lithobates; species Lithobates pipiens. Next base: position 275,250,930 of record NW_027507785.1, on the reverse strand, counting down.
CCACTACAGGCAGAGTAAGGAAGGACAAGCAGAGCTGTATTATGAATAGACAAGCTCTCTGCTCATCTACCTTTAAGCTCTTTCACCGACAAAAATGCAGCTGTTATCTTGTGTATCAGAAGTGTCTCTCCGGAGAACAGGACTGGAGCTGCAGAAGAACAGCACTGCAAGACAAGTAAACACTACAGATATATGTGCCTAGGTAAACATGTCATGAATGGGGTTTACCACTTTAAAAAGGTAACCCTTTCATACAGAATGGGCTACAAAAACTCCATTGCACTGATACACCAAATCAGTCTTTGTGACAACGCTGTGCATTACAACGGAATTTGAACAGTACCTCAAACCAGCAGGGGAATAGGTTGTCCCTGGATACAATCACTAGACTTGGATTGCAATTGTTACAACATAGTTAAATTTTTAACTATGGTGTTCAAAAGGAATGACCTGCAGCACTTTAAAGCTGATCTACACTGCATTTAAGGGGAAAAAAAAAATTAAAAAATTATATTCAAAACAAGCTCACCCATGCATAGTCTTCCATGCTTCATTTTGCCGAGAAGTCACTTTGAAGAGGACCCCCTAGCATTTCTAGCAATGGCCATCTTAAGGGCACCTCTTCGCACAAACCTGCAGAGAGATTTGCAAAAAAAAAAAACAAGTTTAGCCAGAAAAATAAATAAAATTCTCACATTACCAAAATATTTAAAGGAATCATGTAATGGACTGAAAGCAAGACAAGTGCCACACTGGAGGGGTATTTTCTTGCTCTCACTTCAAGGATTCCCTTTAAATTTGGTAGTTACCTCAGAAAAAAGTGGAACGGTTAAGGGTATAATCAGCCTTTATCATATGGCAGAATCAGTTTCATCACTGGTAACCAGCAAAATACATTTTTTAATTTAATGTTACAAGTTATGCAGATTACTCACCAGAAGGTTAAAGTCCCACCAATGATGCACCTAGGAGGGGGAAAAAAAAAAGCCAATGGTGGTTAGTACCCCTTAAGTAGCTCATAAGTTGATGCACAACACAGTTGTGGGTTTAGGTCAGCAGTAACACAAGTCCACATACATAATTCAGGTCAGACATTTGGATCATCATTTGATACCCAAAAAAATAAGTACAATACTTCAGGCAACTACATTCAAGATGACTGCTGCAGATTGAAATTTATATTAGCTCTCACATTTATAGCAATGGTCAGAGCCTGATGAGCACCATGAGTCTGCAGCAACTTTATCAGAAAGGGACCAGTTGAAGGGCACAGGAATCACACCATACACTAGAAAAACTGGCAAACACTAAATCACCACATTCCAGTGGTCGGCTCTTGAAATAGCGGCCAACTAGCTATTCAATTGCAATTAGCAGGAGAGGGACATGTGGCATGTTCGGTAGCCATTTACTTGGAGTAACCTCTTCAATTTTAAGAAAAGATTTTCATGTTAATGAATTAAGATAAAGACTTTAGTGCTGCAGCCCCCCAGTTTTTACTTACTGGGATGCTGTCATCCTGGCCAGGAACAAGCACCATCTACAGCTGGTCTCATGCCCCAATTGGATAGATCACACTGCGTTCAGTGGATTTGATTGACTGCAGTGCTGAGTCCTGCAACGTACAGATGTGGGATTCATGAGCGTGCCCACCAAGGAGAGCACCTCTGGACAATTGATGTGGGAAGAAGCCACCAGCACTGCCATGGGAACCCAGAAGAGGTTTGGGGCCACTGTGCAAAACTGCAGTGGAGGCAAGTATGACTTAAAAATAAAGTCTGACAGGGATCATAACCCTCTTTTGCTCTATCCAAAAATGGAAAAAAGCTTTGCCTGTAGTTTTACTTTAAGAAATTATGTTTTAAGCATGCAGTACCATGCAAAATTACAAGACCTAGTATAGGTTTTGCTGTACATCTATACTAGATGACTGGGGTTCTGCAATGCCTAGATCTTACCTTGCTGCTCTTGGAGACATCGTGTGCTGAAAAGGCCAATACCATCTGTAACCAAAAGAAAGACCATTTAGTAGGTGGCAAGTTAAGATTCAGCTACAAAGACAAAAATCAGTCAAGTCAGATAGAGCTAATTAACAGACTTGACAACCCCATGGAGGTCTGTTAAAGAATCATCATTTAAAACCAACCATTGACTCAGGTGGTGACAAACTGTCTTGGGTGTATAACCCAGAAAAGCTTTTTTCCCCCCTGTATATCACATTTAGTATACTTACTGATTAAGCCATCCTGCAGTTCACATCTGTGTACACAACCTGCAGAGAAACACCAATTAGTGGAGGTCTTCAACATTTCATTTAGCCCCTCCTGGGAGACAGACATCAGATAGGAGCGAAAGACAAGCTGAGTTCATCACTGTTCATCTGCTGAACTATGCAGTCATCATGGTGTCTGATATTTGATGTAAAGCCTTACTAAAAATATCTAAACCAAGCACAGCTTTAATCTACAAAGGTTACATCAGTATGTTTGGAATATGCCTTTGTGCTGCCCTAACAAAATAAATTAAAGTGGTATCTCAGTTTCAAGAAATAAAGTGATGATCGATGGACAGGCAGATCTTGCAGGGCTCGTTGACCCACAGTGATCGTAAGCAAAAAGTTATTAAAGTGCTTCCAAGATCCACTATATGCCTGGAACACGCGTCACTTACGACTGAGGCTAAAGCACACCATTTAGTATGCCATTACTAATAAAGCGCAACTAAAGACTTAGTTTGGCTAAGAGTGCAGATGGATTAGAATATCTGTTAAGTTTTATTGCTGTCTGACCCAGTTAGGGAGATTCTCTTCCCCATACCTTTAAGCAGCCAAGACATTTGAGGTTTATTCATTAAAGTGGTTCTAAAAAGGCTTGTTTTAATCTTTATGCATGAAAGAAAAAAAAAAAAAAAAAAAAAACTTAGTATGCAGCTAACCCCCAAAAACTTACTGGATCTTGATCCAGCAATGTGCATGAGAGCAGCTGCTCTCCCACCTTTCTGCCTCATTGGCTCAGACAGCAGCAGGAATCATTGGCTACCACTGCTGTCAGCAACTGAGGAGGAAACAGGGCTGAGCCCATTGTATCTTATGGACAAAGCTGGGCTTCAGGAACAAGCATGCAATAATACACTCATAGCAAGCAGCTGCTATAGAGGCACTCAGGTGGGAGGAGCCAGGAGCACAGGCAGGGGAGAATGGGGGCTGCAGCTGCTCTGTGCAAACATTTACTTTTATGTTCACACAGGTGCGATTTGTCAGTTCCAAATCACATGACAAGTGGCACCCCCTTTTTTGGCAAACTGTTCAAACTGCCACAACTCATGTTGCAGCAACTTTGAAAAGGTTACTGAACAACTTTGCTGATTTCATTGCAACTTGCATAGCCTTCTGTTTAACGAAGTTGCAAGCCACAATGAAATGACTCCTGTGGCTTTCAAACTTTGCTTTAGTAGTGGGACTTCAAAGCTGCACCAGGGCTGAGCATCACTTTAAAAAGACCCAATACAACATCTAGCCGGGGTGCTATACTGGAATTCCATATTCTACTGTGAATAGCAGTGCATGAGGACTCTACAGAGCATTTTGCACAATCTGCTAATAAATCAAATTATAAGATAAGTTACAAACCTTGTGTTCCTCTATGGCTATGGATCATCTAGGCAGAGAACCATCTTTGATCTAAAAACAAAAAGACCAACTTTCAGGCAAAAATTTACAAATCAAAGAAAGCTTAATTTTCTACACTGCATCAGAATAGAAGATTTCCCTCAGTCTTATTCAGAGAGATTCCCATTGATTATTTCAAGTCATCATGTACAGCGCATGCTCATATCAGGCAGAAAAGACATCAACTTACCCGAGTGTACAGCACCATGATGGACAGGGCTCCACATCTAAAAAGCACAAAAAAAAAACAAGTGTATGTTAGCAGAAGTGTACACATTAGGGGGCTCTTTGCTGCTTCCCTTTGTAATGCCTCAGAACATATATTGGTGGTAAGTTCTCTCGTCATCCTGACAGTCAAGAGTAGCAAATAAGTGTCATCAGAGTAGCATTACACTGTATATAGTCAGACCCTGAACTTCTCTCTGGGTTGGAAAGACAAAGTCTTCACTTTGTAAGGGCATGTTCCCTCAGCATAGTGAGATGTGAAGTGCTGACAATTTCCATCAGCCAATCATGTGTAAGCAAATTATTTTTCCCCATCTTGCATGTGATTTTGTATTCTTTACAAGGAAAATTCACATTGCCACACTGGGAACATTCTCTTTGAAAAGAACAGTTTTTAGCAAGTCCACCCCAGCTTAGGTGTTCCTGTGCTCCTCTTAAAATTCTAGTGTACCTTTGCCAAGTTATGTTGGTAGTCCTAATTTCTACCAAAAGTCACAATAATGCACCACTTATATATTTCAGCTTACTGGGCACTGAGGTTCTGGCAATTGAAGAGGTGCAAACCAAGCACAACACTTGCATGTGGCCAATAATCAGGCACCTCCAACAGATCCTGCTGTTCAGTCCTCAGTAGGCAGACACCTCAAACCTTTAACTGCTTGCAGACTGCCTCACGCACATATACTGCGGCAGGGTGGCCGCTCTGTGCCAGATCATGTACATAGTATGTACTCCAACACTCCTGGGTTTGGGGCATGTGCCACCAGCACTGCTCCTGCTGTGACTGGACACAGTGAGAGCCAATCAGCTGACACAATGTCCTGATAGTTTGGGAGACAGGCAGACCAGCTTTCTGCCTATGTAAACCAGGCAGATGGCGGTTCAAGAGGGCAATGTACTGATCCTGCGTTTCTGCCAAGCAGGAACACAGATCTTTACCTTCCCCCAGGAACACATTTAACCTCTTTGATTGTCCCCAATGCTGATCCTTCCCAGCCAGTGACAGTTTGTTTTTGGCACTGATCACTGTTAGTGCCACAAGTGTCCGATTTGTCCACCACAATATTGCAGTCACGCTATAAGGTTGCTTATCGCCACCACTACTAAAGGAAAGGGAAAAAAAGTATACCAGATACTAACTTAAGCAAACCAATCAATATATGCTTATTGGGATTTTGTTTTACCGAATACATATTGTATTAAATTGAAGAAATTATATTTAGATTTTTAATTGGGCATGTCTTACAGCAGAAAGTCAACAAAAAAAAAAAAGATTCTCAAAATGGTTTTTTGCCTATTGTGCAAAAAAACAAAACAAAACAGCAGAGCTAGATGGGTAGTGTCGCAAGACCGTGTAATTGTCAAACATAGTAACATCACAAAAAACTGCGTAGTCGGGGGTTGAAGGGTAAAGGTTCCAGAGCTAAAGTGGTTAAAAGATGTGTGACTCACACAAATAAAAACATTTCTTAGGAGCCAATAAAGTATGGATGCTCAACCTGTGGCACTACAAGTCCCACCATGCCTGTGGGAGTCATGCTTGTATCTGTCAGCCTTGCAATGCCTTATGGGACGTTTCACAAGAGCTGGAGGGCCGCAGATTGAGCCCCCATGCAGTGTAAAGCATTAGACCTGCAATCAGCAGATAACGGGTGTAATGCCAGGCTCCTGCAGATTAAAACCAAAATTAATGTTTGGGCAATGGGTAGCCATTTGGTAAAAGGCCTGGCATATACAGGCCCATGTCACCGGGGTGTGGTGACCGCATGTGATCCAAGCAGGAATTACACTGAATTTGTTTAAATGACATGCGACTCTGCAGCAGTGCAATCAGACCCATTCATTTTGTATGGCTCAAATCACAGGACCTTCCCCCACCCCAGAATCGGATCACACAAGTGGTCAGACATGCAATCTCATGCCGCAAATCGCTCTGCATTTTGCCAGCCAATTTTTTTAGTGTCATTAACACAACCAGAGGGTTTCACATGAATGGGGTGAGATTTTGATGCAATGAGGAAATGCACAGCAAATGCCACACCAGTGTGATCCGGGACAAATCATCTACTTCTAGAGGAAGATTCACAGTGACGTCTTCACATTCATACAGCAAATCACTCACCTTCCATGGACACCGGACACGCGGGGAATCCCAACCGCCATCTGCAACTAATCAGAGGGGAAAAAAAGTCAAGTCTTACAGTGATTGGTTACAGGATAAAAATATAATAAAACCACCATCTTCAGAAATTCGAATTTAGTATAATGATTTTGATAGAATAGAAAAATAGAACAGAATAAAATATATTCTGTTGTATCGTTTTTCTAGTCTATTTTCTAATCTTTTCTATCCAAAATTCAAAAATTTATTAAAATTTGAATTCATACTATTCGAAATGCAAATTTATTCTATTTGAAATTTGAATTTCAGAAGATGGTTGTATATTTTCTAATTATATATTTTTTTTTTTCCTAATCTTTTCTATTTGAATTAGAGGTTTTGGAAGATGGTTAGTTACTTATATACATCTGCCACATCAACTTCTCATACTTTCAGTGTACCAGCACAAAACCACCCCCGAAACCCGAAAACAAAAATTTAACGAATATAAAGAAATTAACAAATTAAAACGAAACTAAAAATTTTTCCTTTTGCACATTTCTAGCGGCAGGGTCCAAAGGTCCCCTACTGCCATCTTTATGATCTTGGGGGGGGGGGGGGGGGGGGAATCGATCTTCTGGGCCACCAGAACCACCTCTGTTCCTGCTCGACTCTGCAGAGAAGGCACGGAAGCAGCAGAACCGGAGGAAAACGCATAGATCAGTGAAAACTGATCCCATGGAAAGACCAAGGTGTCTGTTCCACATGCTAGAGGATCACTCGTCCTTGACTTTGTTGTTGAATCTGGACGCAAACAGGATCCTTGTCTGGAACACCCCATTTGACATGAAAAATGTCGGGGTGAAGGGACCATTCTCCCAGAAATAATTGTTAGCGATTCAAGTAGTCCGCCTGCCAATTTTCTATCCCTGGAATTAAAAAAAAAAAAAAAGTTGCTTTCTGCCCAAGCTAGAATAGGATTTGCCTTCTTGGGCTGCACGACTTCTTGTGCCCCCTTAGCGATTGCCATGGCTGTGGCCTACATCATTGTCGGATTGAATCTTAACAGGACAATTCCGTAGTCTGAGCATCCAGGACTCTAGGGCTACACGTACTGCCCGAATTTCTAGAATGTTGATGGGCAAGGTCCTTTCTGACACGGACCACTTCCCCTGGACAGATGCTTCTTCCAGGACTACTCCCCAGCCTAGAAGGCTGGCATCCATTGTTACCACTTTCCAGGATACTGGTAGAAAGGATTTCCCCTTTTGGAGGTTGCTGGATATCACAGTTGAGGCTTTGACGTACCTCAGGGGATAAGTGCATTGGAAAGTCCAAAGCCTGGACCTTCTTGTACCAACAGAATGGCGTTTTGTAGCAGTCTTGAATTATGCACATTATGCACATTCTGCACATTATGGAGCCGACTCTTGCCTGGGGTAAGAATACCTTCTTTAACGGTATTCATGATCAGCTCCAAGTACTGTAATCTCCTTGATGGTTAAGGATTTTTCTAGGTTGAGCATTCAGCCTAGGAATTCCAGGTAGCTTACAGCAGAGATTAAAATTTGGTTTAGACTGGTGACTGATCTACTAAAAAGCAGATAGTCTGTCCTAGCATATCTAGTTTTGCCCTTAACCTGGCTAAAGGCGGTGCCAGGATCTTTGTGAACACACGTGGTGGGGTGGCTATACCGAAATGCCGAGCCACAAACTTAAAATGACGATTTTCTACCTCGAAACTTAGAAATTTGATGAGCGGGAAATATGCATCCTTGATATAGATCCATGCCAAAAATTCCCCTCCTTGCAAAATTGAGACAACAGATCAGATTGACTAAATGTGAAAGGACCAGTTCCGATGTAGAATGTGTCTTACCTCCCAATTTGGTTTTGGAACCGTGAAAAGGTTTGAATAAAACCCTGTTCCTCTGTGGGAACCTCAGATATCACCTGGGATAAGCGATGATCCAGAGCTAGAAACCCTTTTCCCTGGGAACGTTTGATCTTAGAAAACAAGGAGACAGGAATTCTCAGAACTCTAGTTTGTAACCTAGAGAGATTGAGGAAGCCACCCATCTGTCTTGACATTGTTCCTGCCAGATCTTTGAAAACTGCAGAAGCCTCCCCCCCCCCCCCCCCCCCACCCGAGCGAGGGCACCCCTTCATAGGAGGCTTTAGTATTTTGTTTTGCGGGCTCTTGCCCCAAGTCCTTTTGGCCATGGGACTGCCCTTGAGGTCTTCCTCTTGAGCTTGGCAGTGGAGGCCGTTGAGACTGCCTAGAGGCAGATGCGCCTGGCACTGGAGAAGATGCATGTTTAAAGAGGATAAATGCTTAAACTTTTTTTTTTACTGGTAAAGAACTTTTCCCCATTAGAAATCCTCTGGATATATTTAAATCTCCACATAACCAGTCACCATAAAATGGGAAACTGGCAAAGAGCTTCTTACACAGCGATTCACCTGACCAACTTTTCAAACATAGGACTATGCACCAGTCCTAGCATAAGCCGTGAGGCTTGAATAGAATCCTTCATAGCATCCACTGTAAAACAGTGCATCTGATACACCAGCCTATTGCCGGGCCTGCTGATCAGGAATAATCTTCGGTATCATGACAAACTGGTCCTTTGACTGAGACACTCAAATTGCTGCAAGAGCTGGCTGCACTACTGAACTTGCCAGAGAAATGTTGTTAAAAAGAAATTCCAACTTTTTATCTGTTGGATCCTTTAACATTTGTGCACTGTCTACCGTACAAGTAAGATTTTTATTTACTGAGGTGGTTTGCAGCATCAATTGCTGGAACCCCATTTTTTATAGAAATTCTCCTCCATAGGATAAAGTGTAGAAAACTTCTTTGGAGGGAAGAACTGCTTAACCATGGCTAAAAAAAAAAACTGATGTATTCTAAATGGGAACACCAGCTTTTTTTTAACCATGGTCAATAGCATCCCCAGATTGGGGGGGGGGGGGGGGGGCTTTAGTGATCCCAAACCAGAGCTGGGCTCATCAATAGACTGCTACAGGCAGAAAAGGTTTTGAGCCAACTTCATAAGGGAGCATACCAATAAACTGTCTTGCGAGATTACACCCCCTATATTAGGATCCTCAGGAGGAGATATCAGCATCTTCCTGATCTTTGGGAAGAACTTCCTGATCCCCGCCCCTTGTAACTCAGGGTGAGGGTCCTGAGCAATAGATGGGGGGGGGGGGGGGGGGGGGACACTCCTCTGATATATAGAGTGGCTGAAGTGTCCAGCGCTGCTGCAACACCAGTCTCCCGACAGCTCATTCTGACCGGCCACATCACTCTGAGGATGACTTTTCTTGGACATGGATTTAGGTTGTTGTACAACAATCGATCCCGTAGAACCCTTTGAGGAGTTCCTTGTCCCCCTTCCACTCAGCAAGATGCACAAAGCAGAGGCACTACCAGCAGGAATGCATACACTGCTTGGGTTATAGTCCAGCAAAATATTGCCGCCATTAATGCCCAGCCTGAAGCAGTAACAAATGTGCCAATAGGAAAAAATGCCTGTCACCAAACCTGAAAAATGCCACCTGTGTCCCTCCACAGCCAGCAGCACAAAGTGTGCTTTTAAAAGCCTGCCTCCACGTGCAACTGGCGTCGGACATAAAAGAAAAAAAATGTATTTGTGAACTCCTTACCTTTCCCACCGCAGGGCTTTCTGTGGTAAACAGACTTCAACCTTCATGGTGGGTTCTGTTAAACCTTCAGGAGCAGGGGAACCTTGAGGAAACCCACAATCCTGGACCTGCAACAGCACCTTGTCTGAAAACCTTATGGCCTCACTACCAAAAAGCATTGGATGCCAGCTCTCAAAAGGATTCACAGGCAAAACCTAATTTCTTCAGATATGAGGCCTGGATACCATTCAATTTGGCAAAACACAAAACAAAAAAAAACCCCACTCTGAATGGATCCGGTCTGCATGGCTAGCCCCAGCAAGGATTGCACCTGTGGAGCTCAGCACATCTTTACTCGTGACCAACACTTTAGACACTGGCAAAAAAAAAAAACCACGACCCTGGAGGAACTCCCAGTAGTGGGATATTATATAGGAAGTGCACTTGTCTTAAGGCATGCCAGTGTCCCGATGTATAAAAAAAGTTTTGGCAAACATTTACTGCCCTTCAGCAGATGAGACACCTGAAACTTTAAGGCTAGACTGCATAATAAAGTTCTCAGCTGTATGGACACTTTGTATGATTAACATTTCTCCCCATAAAGACACACCTGACCATAAGATGCACCTCAGTGTTAGATAACACCCCCCACCCACCACATTCGGAACCAAATGGTGTACTAAAATATTTTCCAGTGCCCATGAAATGCAGCCTGTCCTTTGCCATAGAAGCAGAGTAACCATTGCAGTAAATGCAGACTGACCTGATGTTCTCATCTGCCTGACAAGACAGAGCAGCTGAATGCTATGTCTTATGAAGTGTCAGGCCCAGCTGGGAGAACGCCTGAAACACTGGGGGTATGGATGTCTGTCCCTCTCCTGTCTTCTGCCAGTGATGGCAGGGAATGGTGCCATAGGGGGCAGTGCCTGTCATATTCGCACCATAGGATGCAGACACATTCCTAAACGGTTTAGGAGATATTTGCCACAAGACAGGCACTGCTGTCTACAGCGCACTGAGCGCAGCACAGTCAACTGCAAATATGCCACGCATGGCGGCTCCCTTGCGCGGGAGTGACGTCATCGCGGCTTCGCCGAATGACATCGGCGGAGCAGTGAGACCCACCAAGAAGATGGATGCGCCGGACTACAGGGGGGCAGCGGTGACTTAGCTGGCTCCTGTGTCAGGTAAGTGACACATAATGGACTACTATGCGATGCATAGTAGTCCATTATGCTTTACCTTTGCAGGGAATGAAAGGAAGTAAACTCAGGGTTTACTTCCTCTAACTGTTTTGGGCTACTACATGGGGGTCTGGACAGCATTTGATTAGAACCAGAAGCTCCAATAGGCATAAAAAAAAAAAAAAAAAAAAAAAAAAAAGTGGGCTTGGGGCACGGAGCCCCGATCCCACCCAGTTGTGTGGCGATAGCAAAATGGCCGTTTACACAAAATCTCCTCGTGAGACCCATTTCCCCAAGACATCAGCCAATCCTATTGGGCGCCCATGAGGAGAAATACTTGGGAAGCACACTGAAGTAACTGATCAATTCACTCTATTCTTATTATCATCAGTTATGTATTCCTTTGTCTAGTCCCTATAGTTCAGCTAATCTATCAGTCTATTACGCCAAGCACATGTTATTGTTAATATCACAATGCTACCACCCTTGGCTATGAAATCAATATACGGTCTAAGATCAATCAAAATCTCATTTATTTCCCAAGGAAACAATACAGCGTGCATAAGGTATCAATAGAAGTTACAATAATACATAGCATACAATCAAAGTATAATATATGCCATACTTATCCGACCTTCGCAGCTACGCCTCATGATGGAATGAAGAGACAGAGGAAGACCTCATGGTCGCAAACCTTTTTGTCAAACATACCTCAGCCATACCACACCCCATAGCCCATCCTACTCTTTCCCGTAGACCAATCAGCGTCTCTGGGGCGTCTCCTCCACCAGGCTAACAGTCCTGCCATACTTGGCCTCTGGGGGCAGTGTTTGCCCATGAATTGCAACTGCTCCGACTGGATTGCTATCTCGTGGCTTGATCTCGGACGCCCCACCAGCTGTCCCCCTGTTCTTGCAGACAAGCCGGCGCCATATCATCTTTGAAGTTCAGTACATTCCAGGTGGGCTGAATAGAAACTCATTCTGCTATTCAAATTGTGTCACATTCCTTGCTTTCACACATATGAAACTGCCTGGCATCACTATGGCTGAGTTCGGCTGTACAAACAGCTGTGTAGATGTATAATAATAATTCCTGTCTGATTCCAACACACACCCAAAAGACATTAAAGATGGTAAAGATGTCTTCCCATACTGTATGACATATTGCTTTTTTTATTCTCCACCTATATACGTTTGGCATTTAAAAGTTAAAAATCTATTTTTTGCTAGAAAAAAAATAAAATAAAATCTTAGAACCCGAAAATGTCAGAAATAGGCTTGGTCATGAAAGGGTTAAACTGCAGCCTGTAGTACACCATGACCGAAAGCTGAATCCTTGGCTGCTCTAACACCTGAAAAAAATAAAAATACTGGTGAACGTATGCACTGAAGACCAGGTAGCAGCCACAAAAATCTAAGCCAGATACCCAATGGCAAAAAGCCCAGGTGGTTGCTACATCCCTGGTAGAATGAGCTCTCAGCCTGAAGGGAGGAGCCTTCCATTTCAGACTAAAGGCCTGAATGATCAATTGGCAATGGAAGCTTTAGAAGCCGCTTGCCCCTTAGGCATTTCTGAAAAAAATAAAGCGCAGAACAATGTCCCAATTAATATGAAACAGCCGACATTGCTTTTTGCAAGGAATATGGAATAGGATGCAACCCCACCTTGTGGTGAAGGATTAGGTATGGTTCTCTACATGAAAGGGTCGCCAATTCAAACACCCTTCTTGCCAAGGCGATGGCCAACTTGCGCAACAGCAAGACTAATTGAATTTCCCTGATTGGCTCATAATGCTTGCTTCTGCAACACCGACAGCACCAGATGTTCCAATGACATAGGTAACCCAATATGGGGGGGCAGGCATACGAGTTGCCCCCTGCATAAAGAGTTGACCAGTGAATGGGAGGCTAAAGGCCTTTGGAACAATACCGACAGGGCTGAAATCTAACTCCCGATTGGCTTTGAGCACAATCAGTTGAGAAAAAAAAAAAAAAAAAAATTTGAAAAAACTCCCAAGGACGCCATTTTTGCCATCACACCAAGCAATACAGAGTCTTCTAGACCTTATAATAGATCTTCCTAGTGATTGCCTTTCTGGCATTCACTACAGTAGACACCACAACTTAACATTCTGGCATCAATAGCCATGCCCTCAAATTTATAGACTGTAAAATGGGGTGGAATATAGAACCTTGACACAGATGGGGCAGCATGAAGCATCCATGGCCTGTATTGCCAATCTCATCTCTGGGGGTCAGGCTGGTGTATCCAGGATTGTCCTTAGTGGTAAAAAAAAAAATTATATATAAAATTTCAGTTTCCCAGTGTCCATTCACCTAGAGATGGCATATAACCCAGTAATGAATAGCTTACCTCTGGGTCCCATGATGTAGAATTTTTTTGTTGGTCCGTGCATGTAAAATTGCAGGTGCCTGCAATTGTACACAGAATGAGGACCTGCCTTTGTAAGCAAGGCGAATGCCCATTCTGACAGGAGACATGTTAAATCTTCCGGTCCCAGTAAGTGAGAACAGTCTGTCATGTCCCTGGCAGCCCATGCCCCCCAGTTAACCCCTTCCCTGTCTAATTTATACATTGATCAGTGCATTTTATAGCACTGATCAGTGTAATAATGTCACTGTCCAAGTGTAATTTGGGGTCAGATTTGTCCAGCACAATCCTGCTTAAAATTATTAAAACTCCCAGACAAACTGACACTCATGCACCATGCATGAATACATTTTTCCATTCACGAAGATCCCTGCTCCTTGGAAGTCAGGTCACTAACCAATTCCTCTGTAAGAGAATCCCTGTTGAAAGCCACGGCAGCCATCTTAAAAATCCTGGTAACAATCCAGACTAGTAGCCATTTGGAATGGGTAAATATGCCATGTTCATTATTTCTATGAACTCTTAAAAATTCATATTGAATATCATTCTCCCCAATAACCGCCCTTTAGATTTCTCTAAAATCAATTTTCCATTATAAAATTTCTTCTCGCATAGTTGCCAATTTTGACAAATGTTGAATTTCACATTAACCACTTAGCTGCAGTATAGTAAAGGTTGGATGTGTGAAATACAGACGCTGTTTAGTTGTCAAAAGGTTGATTCTACTGAGCCATGATAATGGTGATATGAAGTCTAAAGTACTATACTCCCATTTTGTGGGTGTTTCCATTGTCAAGGTGTTCATGTGACGCAATTGATATTTTAATTTCATGTAAATATTTGTCTTGTCAACCAATAAATGTAACCATTTTGTATGATCACTTGTCTCCGTGAAGAAGTTTCACATGTATTGACTGTCATATAGATTGCTTTTGCATTTAAAAAAGGTTAAAAATGACTAAATACGGTGTGGGAAACAGTCCTTATATATTGCACAATAAACAAGTGACACTTTTGGTAACAACTTTTCTTTATAATTATGCTTTATAACTGCAGAGGTGATCAAAAACCACCAAAAGAAAGCTCTAATTAAGAAAAAAAAAAGTGTAAATTTTGTTTGGGTAGTGTTGCACGACGGCGTCAGTGCATACAAAAGCCACCCCTCATTTCCAATCTAGCACTTCATCTGTAGTGCTGACAATTGCAGTATAGCATTGTTAACCCAATGCTTTACTAATTTGTACAAATCACAAAGAGAAATATGCAGTTTTACAATTTTATTGTATTTGGTCATTTAGCATGATCTTTAGTATACAGCATATTCTGCCAATACATAACAGTTGTGTGAAACCTACAGGCCAAGCAGCACTGTTGAGAATTGTGCTTTTAGGGGCTTCATCCACACTTGAACCTGTGGATTAGAAAATAGTTTAGTGCAATGTTAAAAGTGCATAGAACAAGTGCTTAAGAATGCTCAGTCACAGGGAATTCAGTACTTTTACTTTCATCTTTACTCAGTGAGAGAGTTCAAAGTATTTGTCATCATGCATCCCATAAAAAGAACACGTTTACATGGCACACTTACAAGATAGATCTTGACACCCAGCTTTGTACGTATATCTTGATACCTGTGAAAAAGCAAAAGCGTTAATGCCTTTGTGAAGCAGACCTGCACTCCCTTTCAAGACCCTCTTGATGAGGGTGGGGAGTTTTGTAGAGCACAACCCCTGCCTAGGTGAAAAGAACATGCCACTAGCCTCCTGGGACACCCATATTACAATTCCAGGAGGTGCTGTGTTAAAGCACATACGAGTGTTACCATGGTACCAGATACCACTGCACGCCTTCAGAGGTCTAGTGGAGTCCATGCCTCATCAGGTTGCCATTTGTGGCAAATGGGGGGACCTACCCATTGAGTGGGATTTCAGGTTAGGGCTGATTGGTGTACATGCCTTGAAAGTCGCATGCTCACCCACACTGCAAGTGCTAGGTCTCACTTTGCTCCTGGGGTCTGAGCAGAGATGGCACATGGAAAAGTAGACCATAAGTTACAAGAGTGGCATTTTAAGGGATGTTTGCATGTCACAGAAAGGGTTACCAACCTATATGCAATATTATGTTGGCACAATGCAGTTTACTACCATGTAGACAATGTAACCTCAGAAAAAAGTGGAACGGTAATGTTGAAATCAGGTTTCATATGGCAGAATCGTTTTCATCACTGGTTACAGCAAATATTAGAGAAATTGTACATTCTACCTCAACATGCTTCACTTACCATAGTTGCATCTTGATTAATACCAGCTTGATCATTACCAAAAGGAAACCTGGAGAAGCAAAATATACTGTTTAGGGAAACATTTGAAGTGTTTGGACAAGATTTGACCTAGTCTTAGTCTGCATCAGTGAGTCATATTGTCCTCAAAGTGATCAGAGACCTGATTCTTAAAGTCATCATTTACAGACCATTGAAAAGTAGTTACATGCACCAGTTGATCATTGTAATATTTGAAAATGCCACATTGGTAAAAAGCTTTTAATGAACCTGCTATTTGCAATCCTGACACTTAGGTCTAAGCCACCCCCTCAGAATAAGGCTTTGTTAAACCAAGCAATGGCTCTAGAAAAGATGCCACAACTGCATTATCAGAATGCAACTGTTGGGCCGTTTTAGTGGCATTACCCACATCAGACTTAGAGTTTAACACCATTTGCATACTAGTGCCAATGCAGTGGACTCCTGGATACTTGAAGTGGAATTCTTACACTCCCCTATTGAATTCTGCCAGAATATGCAGTTTTAGACCAGTTACCAACCCTCAGACAGTGGAGCTACACAAGTATAGTATTAGTTGGAAAATAAACCTTGTTAGCTGACAAGGGTGAAACTAAAAAAGTGGTGGTAAAGCCCAGTTGGCAATTTACCTACAGGTAAGCCTTACTTGTCAAATCTAAACACATGCACTGTTTAGGAGATATTCACCCTGGATGCAGCCAGCTAGGTCACCGGTGCATGCGCTCCGAAAGTCCAGTATACCTTGCCAGACCCTTATGTCGTCACCGCAGCTTCAGGCAGTCATAGCTGAAGTGCACAAACCCAGAAGACCAGGGGAAGAAGTCAGCCCTTTCAGTGGTAACTGTGCTGGGGGCTTCATTCCAAGGTAAGCTTTTCATAATGTGCTAATATGCTTCAGAGGTCTTACAGGTGTTTAAAAGCTGTGGGTTTATAACTGCTTTAGAGTGGAATGCCTAACCAACATCAAATGGTAAAATGTCCCCCCACACACCCTATACCTGTTGTACTTAAAGTGGCTGTAAACCTGAACTTTTATTTTTAATTAAGGCTTGCACAGTATAAGATTTCATGCCATCTGTGCCCAGTCTTGCTACAAAGTTAATTCAGCTCTGAGACCGACTCTTTTCAGCAAGATAACTGACAGAAATAGTCAGTTCTTCCACCCAGCTGTGAGCGACAGGTCATTTATATATCATGCACAAGTCTGAGAAAGATATTCTGTGTACTTCAGATCCCCCTCCTGTCTCCAGCTCTCCCAGGATTGGCTGCTCACACCCTCAGCATGATTGGGCATGCCGCCATGTGGTTACCTTTCTAGGTTTTGACTGGATGTTAGTGATAATAGCAGAAGTTTAGTGTAAGAAATACACAGGAGTAAATACATGTCGACAAGGTGTAGGTGGGCAGGGCGGGAGTCTGACATCACAACGCCAGGCAGACCCACCAACAGAATCTGCAATTTTTCAGGTCTCATGACAGGGGAGATATTTGACAGGTAAGGCTACATGCAGAAGGCATCTATAGCCTTCTAGAGAACCACTATGGCAGTAGTTTAGAAATGAGTGGGTTTACATCCACTTTCCCCCCTTCATACAAAACTTGTACACGTGAGGCAGGATAGGCAGGTCACCTTAAGCAAAATACTCTGCTGAATTAGGTTTTTTTGCAAGCAAAAATATATAATACTCACCACCTTTAAAATCACCCTCCTGACATGGCATGTAAACTGTAGCCAAGGCCTAAAAAGAAACATACCAATGAGGTAAATATTGTGCTTGTGCCCAAGCAAGTGATAAAGATTCTAAAAATGTATCAGATAGGAGCGAAAGATTGTTCTTCATAGCAATCAGCTGAACTATGGTGTCATCATATACAATAATCCTATATACATCAATGGATGAAATATTTACCCACCTCTTCCAAGTCCTAAGGTGGCATGAAAACTAGCCAGGCCTACAAAAAAATAAAAAAAAATAAAAAGTGGAGATTAGTTCAGTTTTTTTTAATTAGCTATACAGAATTTAAAGCTTTAAACCACTTATGTCCCAAGGGCAAGTTGTTTCATTCTGTACCAAAAAGGTTATATTGCTGCTTCCAAACACCCTAAACCTAGCATACAGGTCAGAGCTGCAGCATGATCACACAAGTTTGTGCCTTTGACAGGTGGGCACTTATTCTACCCTTTTCGTTCCTTAGAATGTCCAACCAAATTCCTGTACATTGATAAGCCTTTACCATGTAAATCAGCTGCAGTGCTGGAACTGGAGCTGTGAGAAGTTATCGTAGACTTTAACCTACAGATAAACTTCCAATAAGGCTTACCTGAAGGTAAAACAATTCTAAATGTGCAGTTTAGGAGATATTCTAGCGAGCAACTGTGAAGTCACTGGCGCACATGCTCTTAATGTTATACCAGTACTGTGGCCAAGACTCATGCACATGTCAACGCAGCTCTGCCAGTCAGTCCCCAAGCCTAAAAAGACCTGTTGCAGTGACCGTGCACGGCTGGAAAGCTTTGTTTTAAGGCAAGCCTTTCATAACATGCATATACTAGCACATATTGTCTTGCAGGTGGAAACTCAAGCGTTTACCACTCTAAAGCAGTCTTAAACACCATCTTAGCTTATGAAATCTTTAAGCCCATTAGTCTGGCCTGGATATGTACAAGTGCCAAACCTAGACACCCAGGGTGCAAGTGCCAAGCTTATATCAATGTCAATGGTTAGGCATGCCTTAGATTTGTATTCAAAAGGGCCACTTTACCAGGAAAAACAAAAGCTTGAGACAGGATCAGATAGGAGCGAAAGGTTCACCACTGTCAGTCTGATGAACTATAAAATCATCATGTTAACCTGTGTACAAGCGGTTATTTTATCCTGCCCTCAATCCACAGAAGTTGTGTAAAATATCTTACCTTGACATGGTTTGCCGTGACATTTTAACTCCTAAAAACAAAAATAGGATTACAATTAAAACTAATCTTTGTCAAGCAACTAGTTAGCTAAACCCTAGACCAGGGGTAGGCAACCTGGGGCCCTCCAGCTATTGTGGAGCTACATTTCCCATGAGGCATTGCAAGGCTGGCAGTTACAATTACTCCCAGAGGCATGATTTAGTTGTGCAACTGCTGGAGGGCACCAGGTTGCCTACCCCTGCCATAGACACAGCATACATCAGAAGTAGGTTTCTTTCATTCTTATTCAGAGAGATTCCCATTGATAAAAAATCATCATGGTATACCAATAAATGCCAACTTGTTTTTAGAAGCACTTACATTGAAATGGGCCAGCTTTATAACAGCATCTGAAAGAAAAAAATTGTTGTAATGTAAATATAAATGGCAGCCATCTACATAGCATCTTATTTAAAGTCCTTGGTATGTAAAAATTAAACCCCCCCAAGCAGCCTCAAAATAATGTATTGCACCGAGCCAAAACAGCCCCCCACCCACAATACAAAACTAGGTGCTTGACAAATTTTGCATGAGTTCAAGCCACAAGTGTCACTCTCCAACAGAGGAGAATTAATGGCAGGTTTATCCCCACTTCAGAAAATCCTGCAACTAAAGCTTTACAGAAGACTACATTTGTGGCCATATAGATATGGAGTAGGCCCTTCAAGTTTTATGGTTAACCAATCAAATGGACCGACTTGAGCAAACCACTGCCATGTAAGAAGTATAAGGGCAAATGCAACAGTTCCCATTAGAAGCTGTGCAATCAAGCATCTCCCCCTCCATCATTCAGTTTTTACAAAGCTAGACAGACAACTGCAATTGCACCCCATACGTTTGGCACACTATATGCAGTAGTGTATAATCTGGTTAAGCCTCAGTGTTAAAGATGTCAGAAATCACTTCTGTCCACTACTCTTACAGCATCATAGGCTTTTTTTTTTAAAGTTACTTATTTGAGAATCCAATATTGCAAGCCATTCTTACCAATTTATCCATAGTGTTCAGTCAATGGCATGAACTGTAATAAAAAAAAGTTATTTTAATCTGCCATGCAGACATGAGTGACATTAGTAATTATGATATTCTCTATAAAATTATAGTAACCAGCAGGAAGGAAATTGTGCACTACTTCATTCCTGCCTTCAGGGGCGATTAGACATTATGTGGGTTTCTGTACAGATGCCTATTGAAAATCACACCATCACCAAACCTTTTTTGAAATCAGTGCTGTACCGATTCGGAGGATGCCATTGCCAGCAATAGCCACTTTGCAGGCAATGCATTATGGCATGCACATCAATATCATGAAAATGGATGTAAACCTTCTCTACCCAGTGAAGTGAACAACCTCAGATACAGAGAACACATTGCCCTATGCAAGGTTTACTTGTATATCAGCAGCCTTTGCCTTTCTACACTTTGTAAAGTGCAGATAGTGTTACAAATCTTTGTTTCAGCTGCACATGGGGGGGTGGGGGGGGGGGGGGTTGGATGGGGAGACTGGGCTTACACTTAGCCAGGGCTAGAAAGGCAACCCACTACAGGCAGAGTAAGGAAAGAACAAGCAGAGCTGTATTATGAATAGACAAGCTCTCTGCTCATCTACCTTTAAGCTCCCTCACTGACAAAAATGCAGCTGTTATCTTGTGTATCAGAAGTGTCTCTGCTGATAACAGGACTGGAGCAGCAGAAGAACAGCACTGAGAGACAAGTAAACACTACAGATATATGTGCCTAGGTAAACATGTCATGAATGGGGTTTACCACTTTAAAAGGTAACCCTTTCATAAAGAATGGGCTACAAAAACTCCATTGCACTGAGATACCAAATCAGTCTGTGACAACGCTGTGCATTACAATGGAATCTGAACAGTACCTCAAACCAGCAGGGGAATAGGTTGTCTCTGGATACAATCACTAGACTTGGATTGCAATTGTTACAACATAGTTAAATTGTTAACTATGGTGTTCAAAGGAATGACCTGCAGCACTTTAAAGCTGATCTACACTGCATTTAAGGGGAAAAAATAAAATAAATTATATTCAAATCAAGCTTACCCATGCATTGTCTTCCATGCTTTATTTTGCCGAGAATTCACTTTGAAGAGGACCCCCTAGCATTTCTAGCAATGGCCATCTTAAGGGCACCTCTTCGCACATACCTGCAGAGAGATTTGCAAAAAAAAAAAAAAAGTTTAGCCAGAAAAATAAATAAAATTCTCACATTACCAAAATATTTAAAGGAATCATGCAATGGACTGAAAGCAAGACAAGTGCCACACTGCAGGGGTAATGTCTTGCTCTCACTTCAAGGATTCCCTTTAAATTTGGTAGTTACCTCAGAAAAAAGTGGAACGGTTAAGGGTATAATCAGCCTTTATCATATGGCAGAATCAGTTTCATCACTGGTAACCAGCAAAATACATTTTTTAATTTAATGTTACAAGTTATGCAGATTACTCACCAGAAAGTTAAAGTCCCACCAATGATGCACCTAGGAGGGGGAAAAAAAAAAAAAAAAAAGCCAATGGTGGTTAGTACCCCTTAAGTAGCTCATCAGTTGATGCACAACACAGTTGTGGGTTTAGGTCAGCAGTAACACAAGTCCACATACATAATTCAGGTCAGACATTTGTAACATCATTTGAAACCCCAAAAAAATAAGCACAATACTTCAGGCAACTACATTCAAGATGACTGCTGCAGATTGAAATTTAGATTAGCCCTCACATTTTTAGCAATGGTCAGAGCCTGATGAGCACCATGAATCTGGAGCAACCTTATCAGAAAGGGACCAGTTGAAGGGCACAGGAATCACACCATACACTAGAAAAACTGCCAAACACTAAATCACCACATTCCAGTGGTCGGCTCTTTTAATAGCGGCCAACTAGCTATTCAATTGCAATTAGCAGGAGAGGGACATGTGGCATGTTTGGTAGCCATTTACTTGGAGTAACCTCTTCAATTTTAAGAAAAAAAAAAAAAAAAGAAAAAAGAAAAAAAAAAAAAAAAGATTGTTTTCATGTTAATAAAGGTAAAAGACCTTTTAGTGCTTCTGCAGCCCCCCCCCCCCCCCCCCCAGTTTTTTTTACTGGGATGCTGTCATCCTGGCCAGGAATAAGCACCATCTACAGCTGGTCTCATGCCCCGATTGGATAGATAGCACTGCAGTCAATCAAATCCACTGACGCAGTGTGGAGTCCTGCATTCTATGTCAACGTACAGATGTGGGATTCATGAGCGTACCCACCAAGGAGAGCACCTCTGGACAATTGATGTGGGAAGAAGCCACCAGCGCTGCCATGGGAAGCCAGAAGAGGTTTGGGGCCACTGTGCAAAACTGCAGTGGAGGCAAATATGACTAAAAAAATAAAGTCTGACAGGGATCATAACCCTTTTTTGCTCCATCCAAAAATGGAAAAAAGCTTTGCCTGTAGTTCTACTTTAAGGAATTATGTTTTAAGCATGCAGTACCATGCACAATTACAAGACCTAGTATAGGTTTTGCTGTACAGCTATACTAGATGACTGGGGTTCTGCAATGCCTAGATCTTACCTTGCTGCTCTTGGAGACATCGTGTGCTGAAAAGGCCAATACCATCTGTAACCAAAAGAAAGACCATTTAGTAGGTGGTAAGTTATGATTCAGCTAAAAAGACAAAAATCAGTCAAGTCAGATAGAGCTAATAACAGACCTCCATGGGGTTGTCAAGTCTGTTAAAGAATCATCATTTAAAAACAACCATTGACTCAGGTGGTGACAAACTGTCTTGGGTGTATAACCCAGTAAAGCTCTCCCCCCCCCCACCCCCGTATGTCACATTTAGTATACTTACTGATTAAGCCATCCTGCAGTTCACATCTGTGTACACAACCTGCAGAGAAACACTAATTAGTGGAGGTCTTCAACTTTTCATTTAGCCCCTCCTGGGAGACAGACATCAGATAGGAGCGAAAGACAAGCTGAGTTCATCACTGTTCATCTGCTGAACTATGCAGTCATCATGGTGTCTGATATTTGATGTAAAGCCTTACTAAAAATATCTAAACCAAGCACAGCTTTAATCTACAAAGGTTACATCAGTATTTTTGGAATATGCCGTTCTGCACTAACAAGAAATTAAAGTGGTATCTCAGTTTTAAGAAATAAAGCGATGATCGATGGACAGAGATCTTGCAGGGCTCATTGACCTACAGTGATTGTAACTTTGCTTATTAAAGTGCTTCCAAGATCCACTACTATATGCCTGAGGCTAAAGCACACCATTCAGTATGTCATTAATGATAAAGCGCAACTAAAGTCTTAGTTTGGCTAAGAGTGCAGATGGATTAGAATATGTTTTATTGCTGTCTGACCCAGTTAGGGAGATTCTCTTCCCCATCCCTTTAAGCAGCCAAGACATTTGCGGTTTATTCATTAAAGTGGTTCTAAAAAAGGCTTAAAGTTTTTATCTTCATGCATGAAAGTAAAAACCTTAGTATGCAGCTCCCACCAAAAAAAAAAACCCTTACTCGATCTTGATCCAGCAATGTGCATGAGAGCAGCTGCTCTCCCACCTTTCTGCCTCATTGGCTCAGACAGCAGCAGGAACCATTGGCTACCACTGCTGTCAGCCACTGAGGAGGAAACGGGGCTGAGCCCATTGTATCTTATGGACAAAGCTGGGCTTCAGGAACAAGCATGCAATAATGCACTCATAGCAAGCAGCTGCTATGGAGGCACTCAGGTGGGAGGAGCCAGGAGCACAGGCAGGGGAGAATGGGGGCTGCAGCTGCTCTGCAAACATTTACTTTTATGTTCACACAGGTGCGATTTGTCAGTTCCAAATGACATGACAAGTGGCACCCCCTTTGTTGGCAAACTGTTCAAACTGCCACAACTCATGTTGCAGCAACTTTGAAAAGGTTACTGAACAACTTTGCTGATTTCATTGCAACTTGCATAGCCTTCTGTTTAACAAAGTTGCAAGACACAATGAAATGACTCCTGTGGCTTTCAAACTTCGCTTTAGTAGTGGGACTTCAAAGCTGCACCAGGGCTGAGCATCACTTTAAAAAGACCCAATACAACATCTAGTAGCCGGGTGCTATACTGGAATTCCATATTCTACTATGAATAGCAGTGCATGAGGACTCTACAGAGCATTTTGCACAATCTGCTAATAAATCTAATTATTAAATCATGTTACAAACCTTCTGTCCGTCCATGGCTAGGGATCATCTAGGCAGAGAACCATCTTTGATCTAAAAACAAAAAGACCAACTTTCAGGCAAAAATTTACAAATCAAAGAAAGCTTGTTATTTTATACACTGCATCAGAATAGAAGATTTTCCTCAGTCTTATTCAGAGAGATTCCCATTGATTATTTCAAGTCATCATGTACAGCGCATGCTCATATCAGGCAGAAAAGACATCAACTTACCCGAGTGTACAGCACCATGATGGACAGGGCTCCACATCTAAAAAAACACACAAAAAAAAAAAAAAAAAAAAAAAAAGTGTATGTTAGCGGAAGTGTACACATTAGGGGGCTCTTTGCTGCTTCCCTTTGTAATGCCTCAGAACATATATTGGTGGTAAGCTCTCTCGTCATCCTGACAGTCAAGAGTAGCAAATAAGTGTCATCAGAG
This sequence comes from Lithobates pipiens, assembly GCF_037356315.1. NCBI lineage: Eukaryota > Metazoa > Chordata > Amphibia > Anura > Ranidae > Lithobates > Lithobates pipiens. The sequence continues at coordinate 275,226,821 of NW_027507785.1, read as the reverse complement.
TAGCATTACACTGTATATAGTCAGACCCTGAACTTCTCTCTGGGTTGGAAAGACAAAGTCTTCACTTTGTAAGGGCATGTTCCCTCAGCATAGTGAGATGTGAAGTGCTGACAATTTCCATCAGCCAATCATGTGTAAGCTAATTTTTCTTCCATCTTGCATGCGATTTTGTATTCTTTACAAAGAAGATTCACATTGCCACACTGGGAACATTCTCTTTGAAAAGAAAACAGTCTTTAGCAAGTCCAACCCAGCTTAGGTGTTCCTGTGCTCCACTTAAAATTCTAGTGTACCTTTGCCAAGTTATGTTGGTAGTCCTAATTTCTACCAAAAGTCACAATAATGCACCACTTATATATTTCAGCTTACTGGGCACTGAGGTTCTGGCAATTGAAGAGGTGCAAACCAAGCACAACACTTGCATGTGGCCAATAATCAGGCACCTCCGACAGACCCTGCTGTTCAGTCCTCAGTAGGCAGACACCTCAAACCTTTAACTGCTTGCAGACTGCCTCACGCACATATACTGCGGCAGGGTGGCCGCTCTGTGCCAGATCATGTACATAGTATGTACTCCAACACTCCTGGGGGTTTGGGGCATGTGCCACCAGCGCTGCTCCTGCTGTGACTGGACACAGTGAGAGCCAATCAGCTGACACAATGTCCTGATAGTTTGGGAGACAGGCAGACCAGCTTTCTGCCTATGTAAACCAGGCAGATGGCGGTTCAAGAGGGCAATGTACTGATCCTGCGTTTCTGCCAAGCAGGAACACAGATCTTTACCTTCCCCCAGGAACACATTTAACCTCTTTGATTGTCCCCAATGCTGATCCTTCCCAGCCAGTGACAGTTCGTTTTTGGCACTGATCACTGTTAGTGCCACAAGTGTCCGATTTGTCCACCACAATATTGCAGTCACGCTATAAGGTTGCTTATCGCCACCACTACTAAAGGAAAGGGGGAAAAAAAGTATCCCAGATACTAACTTAAGCAAACCAATCAATATATGCTTATTGGGATTTTGTTTTACCGAATACATATTGTATTAAATTGAAGAAATTATATTTACCGTAGATTTTTTATTGGGCATGTCTTACAGCATAAAGTCAAAAAAAAAAAAAAAAATAAAGATTCTCAAAATGGTTGTTTTTTTGCCTATTGTGCAAAAAAACAAAACAAAACAGCAGAGCTAGATGGGTAGTGTCGCAAGACCGTGTAATTGTCAAACATAGTAACATCACAAAAAACTGCGTAGTCGGGGGTTGAAGGGTAAAGGTTCCAGAGCTAAAGTGGTTAAAAGATGTGTGACTCACACAAATAAAAACATTTCTTAGGAGCCAATAAAGTATGGATGCTCAACCTGTGGCACTACAAGTCCCACCATGCCTGTGGGAGTCATGCTTGTATCTGTCAGCCTTGCAATGCCTTATGGGACGTTTCACAAGAGCTGGAGGGCCGCAGATTGAGCCCCCATGCAGTGTAAAGCATTAGACCTGCAATCAGCAGATAACGGGTGTAATGCCAGGCTCCTGCAGATTAAAACCAAAATGAATGTTTGGGCAATGGGTAGCCATTTGGTAAAAGGCCTGGCATATACAGGCCCATGTCACCGGGGTGTGGTGACCGCATGTGATCCAAGCAGGAATTACACTGAATTTGTTTAAATGACATGCGACTCTGCAGCAGTGCAATCAGACCCATTCATTTTGTATGGCTCAAATCACAGGACCTTCCCCCACCCCAGAATCGGATCACACAAGTGGTCAGACATGCAATCTCATGCCGCAAATCGCTCTGCATTTTGCCAGCCAATTTTTTTAGTGTCATTAACACAACCAGAGCGTTTCACATGAATGGGGTGAGATTTTGATGCAATGAGGAAATGCACAGCAAATGCCACACCAGTGTGATCCGGGACAAATCATCTACTTCTAGAGGAAGATTCACAGTGACGTCTTCACATTCATACAGCAAATCACTCACCTTCCATGGACACCGGACACGCGGGGAATCCCAACCGCCATCTGCAACTAATCAGAGGGGAAAAAAAAGTCAAGTCTTACAGTGATTGGTTACAGGATAAAAATATATATAATAAAACCACCATCTTCAGAAATTCGAATTTAGTATAATGATTTTGATAGAATAGAAAAATAGAACAGAATAAAATATATTCTGTTCTATCGTTTTTCTAGTCTATTTTCTAATCTTTTCTATCCAAAATTTAAAAATTTATTAAAATTTGAATTCATACTATTCGAAATGCAAATTTATTCTATTTGAAATTTGAATTTCAGAAGATGGTTGTATATTTTCTAATTATATATATATTTTTTTCCTAATCTTTTCTATTTGAATTAGAGGTTTTGGAAGATGGTTAGTTACTTATATACATCTGCCACATCAACTTCTCATACTTTCAGTGTAACAGCACAAAACCACCCCCGAAACCCGAAAACAAAAATTTAACGAATATAACGAAATTAACAAATTAAAACGAAACTAAAAATTTTCCTTTTGCACATGTCTAGCGGCAGGGTCCAAGGGTCCCCTACTGCCATCTTTATGATCTTGGGGGGGGGGGGGGGGGGGGGGGGGAAAATCGATCTTCTGGGCCACCAGAACCACCTCTGTTCCTGCTCGACTCTGCAGAGAAGGCACGGAAGCAGCAGAACCGGAGGAAAACGCATAGATCAGTGAAAACTGATCCCATGGAAAGACCAAAGGTGTCTGTTCCACACGCTAGAGGATCACTCGTCCTTGACTTTGTTGTTGAATCTGGACGCAAACAGGATCCTTGTCTGGAACACCCCATTTGACATGAAAAATGTCGGGGTGAAGGGACCATTCTCCCAGAAATAATTGTTAGCGATTCAAGTAGTCCGCCTGCCAATTTTCTATCAATGGAATGAAAGAAAAAAAAAAAGTTGCTTTCTGCCCAAGCTAGAATATGATTCGCCTTCTTGGGCTGCACGACTTCTTGTGCCCCCTTAGCGATTGCCATGGCTGTGGCCTACATCATTGTCGGATTGAATCTTAACAGGACAATTCCGTAGTCTGAGCATCCAGGACTCTAGGGCTACACGTACTGCCCGAATTTCTAGAATGTTGATGGGCAAGGTCCTTTCTGACACGGACCACTTCCCCTGGACAGATGCTTCTTCCAGGACTGCTCCCCAGCCTAGAAGGCTGGCATCCATTGTTACCACTTTCCAGGATACTGGTAGAAAGGATTTCCCCTTTTGGAGGTTGCTGGATATCAACCACAGTTGAGGCTTTGACGTACCTCAGGGGATAAGTGCATTGGAAAGTCCAAAGCCTGGACCTTCTTGTACCAACAGAATGGCATTTTGTAGCAGTCTTGAATGAAGCTGCACATTATGGAGCCGACTCTTGCCTGGGGCAAGAATACCTTCTTTTTTAAACGGTATCCATGATCAGCTCCAAGTACTGTAATCTCCTTGATGGTTTTAAGGATTTTTCTAGGTTGAGCATCCAGCCTAGGAATTCCAGGTAGCTTACAGCCGAGATTAAAATTTGGTTTAGACTGGTGACTGATCTACTAAAAAGCAGATAGTCTGTCCTAGCATATCTAGTTATACCCTGAGCCCTTAACCTGGCTAAAGGCGGTGCCAGGATCTTTGTGAACACACGTGGTGGGGTGGCTATACCGAAATGCCGAGCCACAAACTTAAAATGACGATTTTCTACCTCGAAAATTAGAAATTTGATGAGCGGGAAATATGCATCCTTGATATAGATCCATGCCAAAAATTCCCCTCCTTGCAAAATTGAGACAACAGATCAGATTGACTAAATGTGAAAGGACCAGTTCCGATGTAGAATGTGTCTTACCTCCCAATTTGGTTTTGGAACCATGAAAAGGTTTGAATAAAACCCTGTTCCTCTGTGGGAACCTCCGATATCACCTGGGATAAGCGATGAGCCAGAGCTAGAAACCCTTTTCCCTGGGAACGTTTGATCTTAGAAAACAAGGAGACGGGAATTCTCAGAACTCTAGTTTGTAACCTAGAGAGATTGAGGAAGCCACCCATCTGTCTTGACATTGTTCCTGCCAGATCTTTGAAAACTGCAGAAGCCTTCCCCCACCCCCCCCCCCCACCCGAGCAAGGGCGCCCCTTCATAGGAGGCTTTAGTATTTTGTTTTGTGGGCTCTTGCCCCAAGTCCTTTTGGCCATGGGACTGCCCTTGAGGTCTTCCTCTTGAGCTTGGCAGTGGAGGCCGTTGAGACTGCCTAGAGGCAGATGCGCCTGGCACTGGAGAAGATGCATGTTTAAAGAGGATAAATGCTTAAACTTTTTTTTTTACTGGTAAAAAGAACTTTTCCCCATTAGAAATCCTCTGGATATATTATCTAAATCTCCACATAACCAGTCACCATAAAATGGGAAACTGGCAAAGAGCTTCTTACACAGCGATTCACCTGACCAACTTTTCAACCATAGGACTATGCACCAGTCCTAGCATAAGCCGTGAGGCTTGAATAGAATCCTTCATAGCATCCACTGTAAAACAGTGCATCTGATACACCAGCCTATTGCCGGGCCTGCTGATCAGGAATAATCTTCGGTATCATGACAAACTGGTCCTTTGAGACACTCAAATTGCTGCAAGAGCTGGCTGCACTACTGAACTTGCCAGAGAAATGTTGTTAAAAAGAAATTCCAGCTTTTTATCTGTTGGATCCTTTAACATTTGTGCACTGTCTACCGTACAAGAAAGATTTTTATTTACTGAGGTGGTTTGCAGCATCAATTGCTGGAACCCCATTTTTTATAGAAATTCTCCTCCATAGGATAAAGTGTAGAAAACTTCTTTGGAGGGAAAAACTGCTTAACCATGGCTAAAAAAAAAAAAAAAAAACTGATGTATTCTAAATGGGAACACACCAGCTTTTTTTTTTAACCATGGTCAATAGCATCCCCAGATTGGGGGGGGGGGGGGGGGGCTTTAGTGATCCCAAACTAGAGCTGGGCTCATCAATAGACTGCTACAGGCAGAAAAGGTTTTGAGCCAACTTCATAAGGGAGCATACCAATACCTGTCTTGCGAGATTACACCCCCTATATTAGGATCCTCAGGAGGAGATATCAGCATCTTCCTGACCTTTGGGAAGAACTTCCTGATCCCCGCCCCTTGTAACTCAGGGTGAGGGTCCTGAGCAATAGATGGGGGGGGGGGGGGAACACTCCTCTGATATATAGAGGGGCTGAAGTGTCCAGCGCTGCTGCAACACCAGTCTCCCGACAGCTCATTCTGACAGGCCACATCACTCTGAGGATGACTTTTCTTGGACATGGATTTAGGTTGTTGTACAACAATTGATCCCTTAGAACCCTTTGAGGAGTTCCTTGTCCCCCCCTTCCACTCAGCAAGATGCACAAAGCAGAGGCACTACCAGAAGGAATGCATACACTGCTTGGGTTATAGTCCAGCAAACTATTGCCGCCATTAATGCCCAGCCTGAAGCAGTAACAAATGTGCCAATAGGAAAAAATGCCATTCACCAAACCTGAAAAATGCCACCTGTGTCCCTCCACGGCCAGCAGCACAAAGTGTGCTTTTAAAAGCCTGCCTCCACGTGCACCTGGCGTCAGACATAAAACAAAAAATGTATTCGTGAACTCCTTACCTTTCCCACCGCAGGGCTTTCTGTGGTAAACAGACTTCAACCTTCATGGTGGGTTCTGTTAAACCTTCAGGAGCAGGGGAACCTTGAGGAAACCCACAATCCTGGACCTGCAACAGCACCTTGTCTGAAAACCTTATGGCCTCACTACCAAAAAGCATTGGATGCCAGCTCTCTAAAAAGGATTCACAGGCAAAACCTAATTTCTTCAGATATGAGGCCTGGATACCATTCAATTTGGCAAAAAAAAAACAAAAAAAAAAAAACCCCCACTCTGAATGGATCCAGTCTGCATGGCTAGCCCCAGCAAGGATTGCACCTGTGGAGCTCAGAACATCTTTACTCGTGACCAACACTTTAGACACTGGCAAAAAAAAACCCACGACCCTGGAGGAACTCCCAGTAGTGGGATATTATATAGGAAGTGCACTTGTCTTAAGGCATGCCAGTGTCCCGATGTATAAAAAAAGTTTTGGCAAACATTTACTGCCCTTCAGCAGATGAGACACATGAAACTTTTTACGGCTAGACTGCATAATAAAGTTCTCAGCTGTATGGACACTTTGTATGATTAACATTTCTCCCCATAAAGACACACCTGACCATAAGATGCACCTCAGTGTTAGATAACACCCCCCACCCACCACATTCGGAACCAAATGGTGTACTAAAATATTTTCCAGTGCCCATGAAATGCAGCCTGTCCTTTGCCATAGAAGCAGAGTAACCATTGCAGTAAATGCAGACTGACCTGATGTTCTCATCTGCCTGACAAGACAGAGCAGCTGAATGCTATGTCTTATGAAGTGTCAGGCCCAGCTGGGAGAACGCCTGAAACACTGGGGGTATGGATGTCTGTCCCTCTCCTGTCTTCTGCCAGTGATGGCAGGGAATGGTGCCATAGGGGGCAGTGCCTGTCATATTCGCACCATAGGATGCAGACACATTCCTAAACGGTTTAGGAGATATTTGCCACAAGACAGGCACTGCTGTCTACAGCGCACTGAGCGCAGCACAGTCAACTGCAAATATGCCACGCATGGCGGCTCCCTTGCGCGGGAGTGACGTCATCACGGCTTCGCCGAATGACATCGGCGGAGCAGTGAGACCCACCAAGAAGATGGATGCGGCGGACTACAGGGGGCAGCGGTGACTTCGCTGGCTCCTGTGTCAGGTAAGTGACACATAATGGACTACTATGCGATGCATAGTAGTCCATTATGCTTTACCTTTGCAGGGAATGAAAGGAAGTAAACTCAGGGTTTACTTCCTCTAACTGTTTTGGGCTACTACATGGGGGTCTGGACAGCATTTGATTAGAACCAGAAGCTCCAATAGGCATTTAAAAAAAATAAATAAATAAATAAAAAAGTGGGCTTGGGGCACGGAGCCCCGATCCCACCCAGTTGTGTGGCGATAGCAAATGGCCGTTTACACAAAATCTCCTTGTGAGACCCATTTCCCCAAGACATCAGCCAATCCTATTGGGCGCCCATGAGGAGAAATACTTGGGAAGCACACCAAAAAGACATTAAAGATGGTAAAGATGTCTTCCCATACTGTATGACATATTGCTTTTTTATTCTCCACCTATATACGTTTGGCATTTAAAAGTTAAAAATCTATTTTTTGCTAGAAAAAATAAAATAAAATAAAATCTTAGAACTCGAAAATGTCAGAAATAGGCTTGGTCATGAAAGGGTTAAACTGCAGCCTGTAGTACACCATGACCGAAAGCTGAATCCTTGGCTGCTCTAACACCTGAAAAAAATAAAAATACTGGTGAACGTATGCACTGAAGACCATGTAGCAGCCACAAAAATCTAAGCCAGATACCCAATGGCAAAAAGCCCAGGTGGTTGCTACATCCCTGGTAGAATGAGCTCTCAGCCTGAAGGGAGGAGCCTTCCATTTCAGACTAAAGGCCTGAATGATCAATTGGCAATGGAAGCTTTAGAAGCCGCTTGCCCCTTAGGCATTTCTGAAAAAAATAAAGCGCAGAACAATGTCCCAATTAATATGAAACAGCCGACATTGCTTTTTGCAAGGAATATGGAATAGGATGCAACCCCACCTTGTGGTGAAGGATTAGGTATGGTTCTCTACATGAAAGGGTCGCCAATTCAAACACCCTTCTTGCCAAGGCGATGGCCAACTTGCGCAACAGCAAGACTAATTGAATTTCCCTGATTGGCTCATAATGCTTGCTTCTGCAACACCGACAGCACCAGATGTTCCAATGACATAGGTAACCCAATATGGGGGGGCAGGCATACGAGTTGCCCCCTGCATAAAGAGTTGACCAGTGAATGGGAGGCTAAAGGCCTTTGGAACAATACCGACAGGGCTGAAATCTAACTCCCGATTGGCTTTGAGCACAATCAGTTGAGAAAAAAAAAAAAAAAAATTTGAAAAAACTCCCAAGGACGCCATTTTTGCCATCACACCAAGCAATACAAAGTCTTCTAGACCTTATAATAGATCTTCCTAGTGATTGCCTTTCTGGCATTCACTACAGTAGACACCACAACTTAACATTCTGGCATCAATAGCCATGCCCTCAAATTTATAGACTGTAAAATGGGGTGGAATATAGAACCTTGACACAGATGGGGCAGCATGAAGCATCCATGGCCTGTATTGCCAATCTCATCTCTGGCGGTCAGGCTGGTGTATCCAGGATTGTCCTTAGTGGTAAAAAAAAAATTATATATAAAATTTCAGTTTCCCAGTGTCCATTCACCTAGAGATGGCATATAACCCAGTAATGAATAGCTTACCTCTGGGTCCCATGATGTAGAATTTTTTTGTTGGTCCGTGCATGTAAAATTGCAGGTGCCTGCAATTGTACACAGAATGAGGACCTGCCTTTGTAAGCAAGGCGAATGCCCATTCTGACAGGAGACATGTTAAATCTTCCGGTCCCAGTAAGTGAGAACAGTCTGTCATGTCCCTGGCAGCCCATGCCCCCCAGTTAACACCTTCCCTGTCTAATTTATACATTGATCAGTGCATTTTATAGCACTGATCAGTGTAATAATGTCACTGTCCAAGTGTAATTTGGGGTCAGATTTGTCCAGCACAATCCTGCTTAAAATTATTAAAACTCCCAGACAAACTGACACTCATGCACCATGCATGAATACATTTTTCCATTCACGAAGATCCCTGCTCCTTGGAAGTCAGGTCACTAACCAATTCCTCTGTAAGAGAATCCCTGTTGAAAGCCACGGCAGCCATCTTAAAAATCCTGGTAACAATCCAGACTAGTAGCCATTTGGAATGGGTAAATATGCCATGTTCATTATTTCTATGAACTCTTAAAAATTCATATTGAATATCATTCTCCCCAATAACCGCCCTTTAGATTTCTCTAAAATCAATTTTCCATTATAAAATTTCTTCTCGCATAGTTGCCAATTTTGACAAATGTTGAATTTCACATTAACCACTTAGCTGCAGTATAGTAAAGGTTGGATGTGTGAAATACAGACGCTGTTTAGTTGTCAAAAGGTTGATTCTACTGAGCCATGATAATGGTGATATGAAGTCTAAAGTACTATACTCCCATTTTGTGGGTGTTTCCATTGTCAAGGTGTTCATGTGACGCAATTGATATTTTAATTTCATGTAAATATTTGTCTTGTCAACCAATAAATGTAACCATTTTGTATGATCACTTGTCTCCGTGAAGAAGTTTCACATGTATTGACTGTCATATAGATTGCTTTTGCATTTAAAAAAGGTTAAAAATGACTAAATACGGTGTGGGAAACAGTCCTTATATATTGCACAATAAACAAGTGACACTTTTGGTAACAACTTTTCTTTATAATTATGCTTTATAACTGCAGAGGTGATCAAAAACCACCAAAAGAAAGCTCTAAGAAAAAAAAAAGTGTAAATTTTGTTTGGGTAGTGTTGCACGACGGCGTCAGTGCATACAAAAGCCACCCCTCATTTCCAATCTAGCACTTCATCTGTAGTGCTGACAATTGCAGTATAGCATTGTTAACCCAATGATTTACTAATTTGTACAAATCACAAAGAGAAATATGCAGTTTTACAATTTTATTGTATTTGGTCATTTAGCATGATCTTCAGTATACAGCATATTCTGCCAATACATAACAGTTGTGTGAAACCTACAGGCCAAGCAGCACTGTTGAGAATTGTGCTTTTAGGGGCTTCATCCACACTTGAACCTGTGGATTAGAAAATAGTTTAGTGCAATGTTAAAAGTGCATAGAACAAGTGCTTAAGAATGCTCAGTCACAGGGAATTCAGTACTTTTACTTTCATCTTTACTCAGTGAGAGAGTTCAAAGTATTTGTCATCATGCATCCCATAAAAAGAACACGTTTACATGGCACACTTACAAGATAGATCTTGACACCCAGCTTTGTACGTATATCTTGATACCTGTGAAAAAGCAAAAGCGTTAATGCCTTTGTGAAGCAGACCTGCACTCCCTTTCAAGAACCTCTTGATGAGGGTGGGGAGTTTTGTAGAGCACAACCCCTGCCTAGGTGAAAAGAACATGCCACTAGCCTCCTGGGACACCCATATTACAATTCCAGGAGGTGCTGAGTAAAACAGCACACGTGAAGTGTTACCATGGTACCAGATACCACTGCACGCCTTCAGAGGTCTAGTGGAGTCCATGCCTCATCAGGTTGCCGTTTGTGGCAAATGGGGGGACCTACCCATTGAGTGGGATTTGAGGTTAGGGCTGATTGGTGTACATGCCTTGAAAGTCGCATGCTCACCCACACCTGCAAGTGCTAGGTCTCACTTTGCTCCTGGGGTCTGAGCAGAGATGGCACATGGAAAAGTAGACCATAAGTTACAAGAGTGGCATTTTAAGGGATGTTTGCATGTCACAGAAAGGGTTACCAACCTATATGCAATATTATGTTGGCACAATGCAGTTTACTACCATGTAGACAATGTAACCTCAGAAAAAAGTGGAACGGTAATGGTGAAATCAGGTTTCATATGGCAGAATCGTTTTCATCACTGGTTACAGCAAATTTTAGAGAAATTGTACATTCTACCTCAACATGCTTCACTTACCATAGTTGCATCTTGATTAATACCAGCTCGATCATTACCAAAAGGAAACCTGGAGAAGCAAGATATACTGTTTAGGGAAACATTTGACAAGTGTTTGGACAAGATTTGACCTAGTCTTAGTCTGCATCAGTGAGTCATAGTGTCCTCAAAGTGATCAGAGACCTGATTCTTAAAGTCATCATTTACAGACCATTGAAAAGTAGTTACATGCACCAGTTGATCATTGTAATATTTGAAAATGCCACATTGGTAAAAAGCTTTTAATGAACCTGCTATTTGCAATCCTGACACTTAGGTCTAAGGCAATGGCTCTAGAAAAGATGCCACAACTGCATCAGAATGCAACTGTTGGGCCGTTTCAGTGGCATTACCCACAGACTTGCAGTTTAACACCATTTGCATACTAGCGCCAATGCAGTGGACTCCTGGATACTTGAAGTGGAATTCTTACACTCCCCTATTGAATTCTGCCAGAATATGCAGTTTTAGACCAGTTACCAACCCTCAGACAGTGGAGCTACACAAGTATAGTATTAGTTGGAAAATAAGCCTTGTTAGCCGACAAGGGTGAAACTAAAAAAGTGTTAGTAAAGCCCAGTTGGCGATTTACCTACAGGTAAGCCTTGTCAAATAAATCTAAACACATGCACTGTTTAGGAGATATTCACCCTGGATGCAGCCAGCCATGTCAGCGGTGCATGCGCTCTGAAAGTCAGGTATACCTTGCCAGACCCTTATGTCACTGCAGCTTCAGCCAATCATAGCTGAAGTGCACAAACCCAGAAGACCAGGCGAAGAAGTCAGCCCTTTCAGTGGCAACTGTGCTGGGGGCTTCATTCCAAGGTAAGCTTTTCATAATGTGGCAATATGCTTCAGAGGTCTTACAGGCGTTTAAAAGCTGTGGTTTATAGCTGCTTTAGAGTGGAATACCCAACCAACATCAATTGGTAATATGTCTCCCCCCCACCCTATACCTGTCATACTTAAAGTGGATGTAAACCTGAACTTATTTTTAAATTAAGGCTTGCACAGTATAAGATTTCATGCCATCTGTGCCCAGTCTTGCTACAAAGTTAATTCAGCTCTGAGACAGACTCTTTTCAGCAAGATAACTGACAGAAATAGTCAGATCTTCCACCCAGCTGTGAGCGACAGGTCATTTACATATCATGCACAAGTCTGAGAAAGATATTCTGTGTACTTCAGATCCCCCTCCTTTCTCCAGCTCTCCCAGGATTGGCTGCTCACACCCTCAGCATGATTGGGCATGCCGCCATGTGGTTACCTTTCTGGGCTTTGACTGGATGTTAGTGATAAGTTTAGTGTAAGAAATACACAGGAGGAGTAAATACATGTCAACAAGGTGTAGGTGGGCAGGGCGGGAGTCTGACATCACAACACCAGACCCACCAACAGAATATGCAATTTTTCAGGTCTCATGACAGGGGAGATATTTGACAGGTAAGGCTACATGCAGAAGGCATCTATAGCCTTCTAGAGAACCACTATGGCAGTAGTTTAGAAGTGAGTGGGTTTACATCCACTTTCCCCCCTTCATACAAAACTTGTACACGTGAGGCAGGATAGGCAGGTCACCTTAAGCAAAATACTCTGCTGAATTAGGTTTTTTGCAAGCAAAAATATATAATACTCACCACTTTTAAAATCACCCTCCTGACAGGTAAACTGTAGCCAGGCCTAAAAAGAAACATACCAATGAGGTAAATATTGTGCTTGTGCCCAAGCAAGTGATAAAGATTCTAAAAATGTATCAGATAGGAGCGAAAGATTGTTCTTCATAGCAATCAGCTGAACTATGGTGTCATCATATACAATAATCCTATATACATCAATGGATGAAATATTTACCCACCTCTTCCAAGTCTTAAGGTGGCATGAAAACTAGCCAGGCCTACAAAAAAAAAAAAAAGTGGAGATTAGTTCAGTTTTTTTTAATTAGCTATACAGAAGTTAAAGCTTTAAACCACTTATGCCCCAAGGGAAAGTGGTTTCATTCTGTACCAAAAAGGTTATATTGCTGCTTTCTAACACCCTAGACCTAGCATACAGGTCAGAGCTGCAGCATGATCACACAAGTTTGTGCCTTTGACAGGTGGGCACTTTTTCTACCCTTTTCGTTCCTTAGAATGTCCAACAACCAAATTCCTGTACATTGATAAGCCTTTACCATGTAAATCAGCTGCAGTGCTGGAACTGGAGCTGTGAGAAGTTATCGTAGACTTTAACCTACAGATAAACTTTCAATAAGGCTTACCTGTAGGTAAAGCAATTCTAAATGCAGTTTAGGAGATATTCTAGCGAGCAACTGTGAAGTCACTGGCGCACATGCTCTTAATGGTATACCAGTACTGTGGCCAAGACTCATGCAAATGTCAACGCAGCTCTGCCAGTCAGTCCCCAAGCCTAAAAAGACCTGTTGCAGTGACCGTGCACGGCTGGAAAGCTTTGTTTTAAGGCAAGCCTTTCATAACATGCATATACTAGCACATATTGTCTTGCAGGTGGAAACTCAAGCGGTTACCACTCTAAAGCAGTCTTAAACACCATCTTAGTTTATGAAATCTTTAAGCCCATTAGTCTGGCCTGGATATGTACAAGTGCCAAACCTAGACACCCAGGGTGCAGGTGCCAAGCTTATATCACTGTCAAATGGTTAGGCATGCCTTAGATTTGTATTCAAAAGGGCCACTTTACTAGGAAAAAACTCAAAAGCTTGAGACAGGATCAGATAGGAGCGAAAGGTTCACCACTGTCAGTCTGATGAACTATAAAATCATCATGTTAACCTGTGTACAAGCTGTTCTTTTATCCTGCCCTCAATCCACAGAAGTTGTGTAAAATATCTTACCTTGACATGGTTTGCCGTGACATTTTAACTCCTAAAAACAAAAATAGGATTACAATTAAAACTAATCTTTGTCAAGCAACTAGTTAGCTAAACCCTAGACCAGGGGTAGGCAACCTGGGGCCCTCCAGCTATTGTGGAGCTACATTTCCCATGAGGCATTGCAAGGCTGGCAGTTACAATTACTCCCAGAGGCAGGATTTAGTTGTGCAACTGCTGGAGGGCCCCCAGGTTGCCTACCCCTGATGTAGACACAGCATACATCAGAAGTAGGTCTCTTTCATTCTTATTCAGAGAGATTCCCATTGATAAAATTAAAATCATCATGGTATACCAATAAATGCCAACATGTTTTTAGAAGCACTTACATTGAAATGGGCCAGCTTTACAACAGCATCTGAAAGAAAAAAATTGTTGTAATGTAAATAAAATGCCAGCCACCTACATACCATCTTATCTAGTCCTTGGCATGTAAAAATTAAACCCCCCCGTCAAGCAGCCTCAAAGTAATGTATTGCACCGAGCCAAAACAGCCCCCCACCCACAATACAAAACTAGGTGCTTGACAAATTTTGCATGAGTTCAGGCCACAAGTGTTACCCTCCAACAGAGTGGAATTAATGGCAGGTTTATCCCCACTTCTGTAAAGCTTTAGTTGCAGGATTTTCTGAAGACTACATTTGTGGCCATATAGATATGGAGTAGGACCTTCAAGTTATATGGTCAACCAATCAAGTGGACCGACTTGAGCAAACCACTGCCATGTAAGCAGAAGTATAAGGGAAAATGCAACAGGCCCCATTAGAAGCTGTGCAATTAAGCATCTCCCCCTCCATCATTCAGTTTTTACAAAGCTAGACAGATAACTGCAATTGCACCCCATACGTTTGGCACACGATATGCAGTAGTGTATAATCTGGTTAAGCCTCAGTGTTATTAAAGATGTCAGAAATCACTTCTGTCCACTACTCTTACAGCATCATAGGCTTTTTTTTTTTTAAAGTTACTTATTTGAGAATCCAATATTACAAGCCATTCTTACCAATTTATCCATTCTGTTCAATCAACGGCATGAACTGTAAAAAAAAAAAAAAAAGTGTTATTTTAATCTGCCATGCAGACATGAGTGACATTAGTAATCATGATATTTTCTATAAAATTATAGTAACCAGCAGGAAGGAAATTGTGCACTACTTCATTCCTGCCTTCAGGGGCGATTAGACACATCTATGTGGGTTTCTGCACAGATGCCTATTGAAAAATCACACCATCACCAAACCTTTTGGAAATCAGTGCTGTACCGATTTGGAGGATGCCATTGAAAGCAATAGCCACTTGGCAGGCAATGCATTATGGCATGCACATCAATATCATTAAAATGGATGTAAACCTTCTCTACCCAGTGAAGTGAACAACCTCAGATACAGAGACCACACATTGCCCTATGCAAGGTTAATTGTATATCAGCAGCCTTTCCCTTTCTACACTTTGTAAAGTGCAGATTGTGTTACAAATCTTTCTGGTTTCAGCTGCACATGGGGGGGGGGGGGGGGGGTTGGATGGGGAGACTGGGCTTACACTGAGCCGATGGCTAGAAAGGCCACCCACTACAGGCAGAGTAAGGAAGGACAAGCAGAGCTGTATTATGAATAGACAAGCTCTCTGCTCATCTACCTTTAAGCTCCCTCACCGACAAAAACTCAGCTGTTATCTTTTGCATCAGAAGTGTCTCTCCGGAGAACAGGACTGGATCAGCAGAAGAACAGCACTGCGAGACAAGTAAACACTACAGATATATGTGCCTAGGTAAACATGTCATGAATGGGGTTTACCACTTTAAAAAAGGTAACCCTTTCATACAGAATGGGCTACAAAAACTCCATTGCACTGAGATACCAAATCAGTCTTTGTGACAACGCTGTGCATTACAATGGAATCTGAACAGTACCTCAAACCAGCAGGGGAATAGGTTGTCCCTGGATACAATCACTAGACTTGGATTGCAATTGTTACAACATAGTTAAATTGTTAACTATGGTGTTCAAAGGAATGACCTGCAGCACTTTAAAGCTGATCTACACTGCATTTAAGGGGGAAAAAAATATATATATATTCAAAGCAAGCTTACCCATGCATAGTCTTCCATGCTTTATTTTGCCGAGAAGTCACTTTGAAGAGGACCCCCTAGCATTTCTAGCAATGGCCATCTTAAGGGCACCTCTTCGCACATGATACCTGCAGAGAGATTTGAAAAACACAAGTTTAGCCAGAAAAAAATAAATAAAAAACTCACATTACCAAAATCTTTAAAGGAATCATGTAATGGACTGAAAGCAAAACTGCCACACTGCAGGGGTAATTTCTTGCTCTCACTTCAAGGATTCCCTTTAAATTTGGTAGTTACCTCAGAAAAAAGTGGAACGGTTAAGGGTATAATCAGCCTTTATCATATGGCAGAATCAGTTTCATCACTGGTAACCAGCAAAATACATTTTTTTAATTTAATGTTACAAGTTATGCAGATTACTCACCAGAAGGTTAAAGTCCCACCAATGATGCACCTAGGAGGGGGGGGGGGGGGGGAAAAGCCAATGGTGGTTAGTACCCCTTAAGTAGCTCATAAGTTGATGCACAACACAGTTGTGAGTTTAGGTCAGCAGTAACACAAGTCCACATACATAATTCAGGTCAGACATTTGGAACATCATTTGAAACCCCAAAAAATAAGCACAATACTTCAGGCAACTACATTCAAGATGACTGCTGCAGATTGAAATTTATATTAGCTCTCACATTTATAGCAATGGTCAGAGCCTGATGAGCACCATGAGTCTGGAGCAACCTTATCAGAAAGGGACCAGTTGAAGGGCACAGGAATCACACCATACACTAGAAAAACTGCCAAACACTAAATCACCACATTCCAGCGGTTGGCTCTTGTAATAACGGCCAACTAGCTATTCAATTGCAATTAGCAGGAGAGGGACATGTGGCATGTTTGGTAGCCATTTACTTGGAGTAACCTCTTCAATTTTAAGAAAAGATTGTTTTCATGTTAATTAAAGTGGAGTTGCCCCCCAAAAAATAAAACTACTTAAAAAAAAAAATCAAGAAAAAATTGGCAAAAAAAAAATTTTTTACTCACCTCTAAATACCAGTTGCTAGGGGGTCCCTCGTAGTCTGCCTTCTTCATTGCCCGGGCTGGTGACATCACTTCCCCTCGCGCCGCACATTCACCTGGGACCTGTCACGTGTCCCAGGTGACTGTACGGCGTATCACGGCGCCCTGCGCCGCTCGCGCATGCGCAGTGGGTGCCCGGCTGTGAAGCCACAGCCGGGTGCCCACAGTATGCATGACGGCGCCGCGAGCGGAGCGAGGGGGGGGCTTCGTTCCCCCGCATCGCTGGAACCCGGGACAGGTAAGTGTCCGATTATTAAAAGCCAGCAGCTGCAGTATTTGTAGCTGCTGACTTAATTTTTTTTTTTTTTAGGGGGTACCCCACTTTAAGGTAAAAGACCTTTTAGTGCTGCAGCCCCCACCCCCCCCCAGTTTTTACTTACTGGGATGCTGTCATCCTGGCCAGGAACAAGCACCATCTACAGCTGGTCTCATGCCCCGATTGGATAGATAGCACTGCAGTCAATCAAATCCACTGACGCAGTGTGGAGTCCTGCATTCTATGTCAATGTACAGATGTGGGATTCATGAGCGTACCCACTGAGGAGAGCACCTCTGGACAATTGATGTGGGAAGAAGCCACCAGCGCTGCCATGGGAACCCAGAAGAGGTTTGGGGGTCACTGCAAAACTGCAGTGGAGGCAAGTATGACTTAAAAATAAAGTCTGACAGGGATCATAACCCTCTTTTGCTCTATCCAAAAATGGAAAAAAGCTTTGCCTGTAGTTCTACTTTAAGAAATTATGTTTTAAGCATGCAGTACCATGCACAATTATAAGACCTAGTATAGGTTTTGCTGTACATCTATACTAGATGACTGGGGTTCTGCAATGCCTAGATCTTACCTTGCTGCTCTTGGAGACATCGTGTTCTGAAAAGGCCAATACCATCTGTAACCAAAAGAAAGACCATTTAGTAGGTGGCAAGTTAAGATTCAGCTACAAAGACAAAAATCAGTCAAGTCAGATAGAGCTAATAACAGACCTCCATGGGGTTGTCAAGTCTGTTAAAGAATCATCATTTAAAAACAACCATTGACTCAGGTGGTGACAAACTGTCTTGGGTGTATAACCCAGCAAAGCTCTCCCCCCCCCCCGTATGTCACATTTAGTATACTTACTGATTAAGCCATCCTGCAGTTCACATCTGTGTACACAACCTGCAGAGAAACACCAATTAGTGGAGGTCTTCAACTTTTTTTTTAGCCCCTCCTGGGAGACAGACACATCAGATAGGAGCGAAAGACAAGCTGAGTTCATCACTGTTCATCTGCTGAACTATGCAGTCATCATGGTGTCTGATATTTGATGTAAAGCCTTGCTAAAAATATCTAAACCAAGCACAGCTTTAATCTACAAAAGGTTACATCAGTAGATTTGGAATATGCCGTTCTGCACCAACAAGAAATTAAAGTGGTATCTCAGTTTTAAGAAATAAAGCGATGATCGATGGACAGACAGATCTTGCAGGGCTCATTGACCCACAGTGATTGTAACTTTGCTTATTAAAGTGCTTCCAAGATCCACTACTATATGCCTGAGGCTAAAGCACACCATTCAGTATGTCATTAATGATAAAGCGCAACTAAAGTCTTAGTTTGGCTAAGAGTGCAGGTGGATTAGAATATCTGTTTTATTGCTGTCTGACCCAGTTAGGGAGATTCCCTTCCCCATCCCTTTAAGCAGCCAAGACATTTGCGGTTTATTCATTAAAGTGGTTCTAAAAAAGGCTTAATGTTTTTATCTTCATGCATGAAAGTAAAAACCTTAGTATGCAGCTCCCACCAAAAAAAAAAAAAAAAAAAAAAAACACTTACTCGATCTTGATCCAGCAATGTGCATGAGAGCAGCTGCTCCCACCTTTCTGCCTCATTGGCTGAGACAGCAGCAGGAACCATTGGCTACCACTGCTGTCAGCCACTGAGGAGGAAACAGGGCTGAGCCCATAGTACCTTACGGACAAAGCTGGGCTTCAGGAACAAGCATGCAATAATGCACTCATAGCAAGCAGCTGCTATAGAGGCACTCAGGTGGGAGGAGCCAGGAGCACAGGCAGGGGAGAATGGGGGCTGCAGCTGCTCTGCAAACATTTACTTTTATGTTCACACAGGTGCGATTTGTCAGTTCCAAATGACATGACAAGTGGCACCCCCTTTGTTGGCAAACTGTTCAAACTGCCACAACTCATGTTGCAGCAACTTTGAAAAAGGTTACTGAACAACTTTGCTGATTTCATTGCAACTTGCATAGCCTTCTGTTTAACAAAGTTGCAAGACACAATGAAATGACTCCTGTGGCTTTCAAACTTTGCTTTAGTAGTGCGACTTCAAAGCTGCACCAGGGCTGAGCATCACTTTAAAAAGACCCAATACAACATCTAGTAGCCGGGTGCTATACTGGAATTCCATATTCTATGAATAGCAGTGCATGAGGACTCTACAGAGCATTTTGCACAATCTGCTAATAAATCAAATTATAAGATAAGTTACAAACCTTGTGTTCCTCTATGGCTAGGGATCATCTAGGCAGAGAACCATCTTTGATCTAAAAACAAAAAGACCAACTTTCAGGCAAAAATTTACAAATCAAAGAAAGCTTCTTATTTTATACACTGCATCAGAATAGAAGATTTCCCTCAGTCTTATTCAGAGAGATTCCCATTGATTATTTCAAGTCATCATGTACAGCACATGCTCATATCAGGCAGAAAAGACATCAACTTACCCGAGTGTACAGCACCATGATGGACAGGGCTCCACATCTAAAAAAACACACAAAAAAAATAAATAAAAAAAAAAGAGTATGTTAGCGGAAGTGTACACATTAGGGGGCTCTTTGCTGCTTCCCTTTGTAATGCCTCAGAACATATATTGGTGGTAAGCTCTCTCGTCATCCTGACAGTCAAGAGTAGCAAATAAGTGTCATCAGAGTAGCATTACACTGTATATAGTCAGACCCTGAACTTCTCTCTGGGTTGGAAAGACTTGTTAAAAAGACAGTCTTCACTTTGTAAGGGTATGTTCCCTCAGCATAGTGAGATGTGAAGCGCTGACAATTTCCATCAGCCAATCATGTGTAAGCAAATTTTTCTTCCATCTTGCATGCGATATTGTATTCTTTACAAGAAAAAATTTCACATTGCCACACTGGGAACATTCTCTTTGAAAAGAACAGTTTTTAGCAAGTCCACCCCAGCTTAGGTGTTCCTGTGCTCCTCTTCAAATTCTAGTGTACCTTTGCCAAGTTATGTTGGTAGTCCTAATTTCTACCAAAAGTCACAATAATGCACCACTTATATATTTCAGCTTACTGGGCACTGAGGTTCTGGCAATTGAAGAGGTGCAAACCAAGCACAACACTTGCATGTGGCCAATAATCAGGCACCTCTGACAGACCCTGCTGTTCAGTCCTCAGTAGGCAGACACCTCAAACCTTTAACTGCTTGCAGACTGCCTCACGCACATATACTGCGGCAGGGTGGCCGCTCTGTGCCAGATCATGTACATAGTATGTACTCCAACACTCCTGGGTTTGGGGCATGTGCCACCAGCACTGCTCCTGCTGTGACTGGACACAGTGAGAGCCAATCAGCTGACACAATGTCCTGATGGGTGGTCTGCCTGTCTCCCAAACTATCTGCCTATGTAAACCAGGCAGATGGCAGTTCAAGAGGGCAATGTACTGATCCTGAGTTTCTGCTAAGCAGGAACACAGATCTTTACCTTCCCCCAGGAAAACATTTAACCCCTTTGATTGTCCCCAATGCTGATCCTTCCCAGCCAGTGACAGTTCGTTTTTGGCACTGATCACTGTTAGTGCCACAAGTGTCCGATTTGTCCACCACAATATTGCAGTCACACTATAAGGTTGCTTATCGCCACCACTACTAAAGGGAAAAAAAGTATCCCAGATACTAACTTAAGCAAACCAATCAATATATGCTTATTGGGATTTTGTTTTACCGAATACATATTGTATTAAAATTGAAGAAATTATATTTACATTTTTTATTGGGCATTCTCAAAAAAATTTTTTGCACAATAGGCAAAAAAAACAGCAGAGCTAGATGGGTAGTGTCGCAAGACCGTGTAATTGTCAAACATAGTAACATCACAAAAAACTGCGTAGTCGGGGGTTGAAGGGTAAAGGTTCCAGAGCTAAAGTGGTTAAAAGATGTGTGACTCACACAAATAAAAACATTTCTTAGGAGCCAATAAAGTATGGATGTTCAACCTGTGGCACTACAAGTCCCACCATGCCTGTGGGAGTCATGCTTGTATCTGTCAGCCTTGCAATGCCTTATGGGACGTTTCACAAGAGCTGGAGGGCCGCAGATTGAGCCCCCATGCAGTGTAAAGCATTAGACCTGCAATCAGCAGATAACGGGTGTAATGCCAGGCTCCTGCAGACTAAAACCAAAATTAATGTTTGGGCAATGGGTAGCCATTTGGTAAAAGGCCTGGCATATACAGGCCCAGGTCACCGGGGTGTGGTGACCGCATGTGATCCAAGCAGGAATTACACTGCATTTGTTTAAATGACATGCGACTCTGCAGCAGTGCAATCAGACCCATTCATTTTGTATGGCTCAAATCACAGGACCTTCCCCCACCCCAGAATCGGATCACATGAGTGGTCAGACATTGAAACTCATGCCGCAAAATCGCTCTACATTTTGCCAGCCAATTTTTTAGTGTCATTAACACAACCAGAGCGTTTCACATGAATGAGGTGAGATTTTGACGCAGTGAGGGAAATGCACAGCAAATGCCACACCAGTGTGATCCGGGACAAATCATCTACTTCTAGAGGAAGATTCACAGTGACGTCTTCACATTCATACAGCAAATCACTCACCTTCCATGGACACCGGACACCCGGAGAATCCCAAACGCCATCTGCAACTAAGAGGGGAAAAAAAAAGTCAATTCTTACAGTGATTGGTTACAGGATAAAAATATATAATAAAACCACCATCTTCAGAAATTCGAATTTAGTATATAATGATTTTGATTTTAATAGAATAGAAAAATAGAACAGAATAAAATATATTCTGTTCTATCGTTTTTCTAGTCTATTTAAAAATAGAATAAATTTGAATTTCGAATAGTATGAAATCAAATTTTAATTAATTTGAAATTTGAATTTCAGAAGATGGTTGTATATTTTCTAATTATATATATTTTTTTCCTAATCTTTTCTATTTGAATTAGAAGTTTTGGAAGATGGTTATATACATCTGCCACAACTTCTCATACTTTCAGTGTACCAGCACAAAACCACCCCCCCCCCCCCCCCCAAAAAAAAAAAACACATCTGATTTCATTTATATTGATGGCATCAATGAAGTTGTCAGCATGCCTGATTCAAGAAGTCACGGATGTCGATCTCAAGGCAAGTGCATATGCTGTATGTCATTGTCCACTTGCCACGTCACCTGCCACAAGTTGTGTATTGTCCACTTGCCACGTGACCTGCCACCAAGCGACCCCAGATATGGGCAATATGCCAAGTACTTTTCTGCAGCAGAGGATGACATTTTGCGACCTAACTTTGGGACCACTATAGCTAGAAACACCAAATTTGGTATGCGAACACAATAGAACTAGCACTACAACAAATTAGGGGTTTCTAGCACCAAGTGACCCCCAAAATACATGGCCCTAAATTCAGGTCACAAAATATTTTCGAATGCGGTTGAAATTTCAAATAATGTTGAAATCATTTTAGAATCCGGTAAAATATTTTCGAATTTGGTAGAAAACGAAACCCGAAAACAAATTTAACGAATATAACGAAATTAACTAATTAAAACGAAACTAAACAAAATTTTCCTTTTGCACATGTCTAGCGGCAGGGTCCCCTACTGCCATCTTTATGATCTTGGGGGGGGGGGGGGGGGGGGAATAAAAAAAAAAATATAGATCTTCTGAGCCACCAGAACCACCTCTGTTCCTGCTCAACTCTGCGGAGAAGGCACGGAAGCAGCAGAACTGGAGGAAAAACGCATAGATTGACTTTGTTGTTGAATCTGGACGCAAAAGGATCCTTGTCTGGAACACCCCATTTGACATGAAAAATGACGGGGTGAAGGGACCATTCTCCCAGAAAAAATTGTTAGCGATTAAAGTAGTCCGCCTGCCAATTTTCTATCCATGGAATGGAAAAAATAAATAAAGTTGCTTTCTGCCCAAGCTAGAATATGATTCGCCTTCTTGGGCTGCACGACTTCGTGCCCCCTTGGCGATTGCCATGGCTGTGGCCTACATCATTGTCGGATTGAATCTTAACAGGACAATTCCGTAGTCTGAGCATCCAGGACTCTAGGGCTAAACGTACTGCCCGAATTTCTAGAATGTTGATGGGCAAGGTCCTTTCTGACTCAGACCACTTCCCCTGGACAGATGGTTCTTCCAGGACTGCTCCCCAGCCTAGAAGGCTGGCATCCATTGTTACCACCTTTCCAGGATACTGGTAAAAAGGATTTCTCCTTTTGGAGGTTGCTGGATATCAACCACAGTTGAGGCTCTGACAGGGGATAAGTGCATTGGAAAGTCCAAAGCCTGGACCTTCTTGTACCAGCCCAACAGAATGGCGTTTTGTAGCAGTCTTGAATGAAGCTGCACATTATGGAGCCGACTTGCCTGGGGTAAGAATACCTTCTTTTTAAACAGTATCCATGATCAGCTTTAAGTACTGTAATCTCCTTGATGGTTTTAAGGATTTTTCTAGGTTGAGCATCTAGCCTAGGAATTCCAGGTAGCTTACAGCCGAGATTAAAATTTGGTTTAGACTGGTGACTGATCTACTAAAAAGCAGGTCTGTCCTAGCATATCTAGTTATACCCCGAGCCCTTAAGCTGGCTAAAGGCGGTTCCAGGATCTTTGTGAACACACGTGGTGGGGTGGCTATACCGAAATGCCGAGCCACAGAAGGTAAAATGCCGATTTTCTACCTCGAAAATTAGAAATTTGATGAGCGGGAAATATGCATCCTTGATATAGATCCATGCCAAAAATTCCCCTCCTTGCAAAAATTGAGACAACCGATCGGATTGACTAAATGTGAAAGGACCAGTTCAGATGTAGAATGTGTCTTACCTCCCAATTTGGTTTTGGAACCGTGAAAAGGTTTGAATAAAACCCTGTTCCTCTGTGGGAACCTCCGATATCACCTGGGATAAGCGATGATCCAGAGCTAGAAACCCTTTTCCCTGGGAACGTTTGATCTTAGAAAACAAGGAGACGGGAATTCTCAGAACTCTAGTTTGTAACCTAGAGCGATTGAGGAAGCCACCCATCTGTCTTGACATTGTTCCTGCCAGATCTTTGAAAACTGCAGAAGCCTTGCCCCCCCACCCGAGCATTAGTATTTTGTTTTGCGGGCTCTCTTGCCCCAAGTCCTCTTTTGGCCATGGGACTGCCCTTGAGGTCTTCCTCTTGAGCTTGGCAGTGGAGGCCGTCGAGACTGCCTAGAGGCAGATGCTCCTGGCACTGGAGAAGATGCATGTTTAAAGAGGATAAATGCTTAAACTTTTTACTGGTAAAACTAACTTTTCCTATTAGAAATCCTCTGGATATATTATCTAAATCTCCAAATAACCGGTCACCATGAAATGGGAAACTGGCAAAGAGCTTCTTACACGGCGATTCACCTGACCAACTTTTCAACCATAGGACTCTATGCACCAGTCCTAGCATAAGCCGCGAGGCTTGAATAGAATCCTTCATAACATCCACTGTAAAACCGTGCATCTGATACACCAGCCTATTGCCGGGCCTGCTGATCGGGAATAATCTTAGGTATCATGACAAACTGGTCCTTTGATTGAGACACTCAAATTGCTGCAAGAGCCGGTTGCACTACTGAACTTGCCAGAGAAATGTTGTTAAAAATTCCAACTTTTTATCTGTTGGATCCTTTAACATTTGTGCATTGTCTACCGGACAAGTACGATTTTTATTTACTGAGGTGGTTTGCAGCATCAATTGCTGGAACCCCATTTCTTATAGAAATCCTCCTCCATAGGATAAAGTGTAGAAAACTTCTTTGGAGGAAAAACTGCTTAACCATGGGAGGAAAAAAAAAAAAAAAAAAAGCTGATGTATACTAAATGGAAACACTTTTTTTAACCATGGTCAATAGCATCCCCAGACTGGGGGGGCTTTAGTGATCCCAAACCAGAGCTGGGCTCAATAGACTGCTACAAGCAGAAAAGGTTTTGAGCCAACTTCATAAGGGAGCATACCAATAAACTGTCTTGCGAGATTACACCCCCTATATTAGGATCCTCAGGAGGAGATATCAGAATCTTCCTGATCTTTGGGAAGAACTTCCTGATCCCCGCCCCTTGTAACTCAGGGTGAGGGACCTGAGCAATAAATGGGGGGGGGGGGGGGGGGGGGGGGACGACAAAAAAAACAAAACACAAACACACTCCTCTGATATATAGAGGGGCTGAAGTGTCCAGCGCTGCTGCAACACCAGTCTCCCGACAGATCATTCTGACAGGCCACATCACTGAGGATGACTTTTCTTGGACATGGATTTAGGTTGTTGTACAACAAGCGATCCCTTAGAACCCTTTGAGTTCCTTGTCCCCCTTCCACTCAGCAAGATGCACAAAGCAGAGGCACTACCAGAAGGAATGCATACACTGCTTGGGTTATAGTCCAGCAAACTATTGCCGCCATTAATGCCCAGCCTGAAGCAGTAACAAATGTGCCAATAGGAAAAAAATGCCACCTGTGTCCCGCCATGGCCAGCAGCACAAAGTGTGCTTTTAAAAGCCTGCCTCCACGTGCACCTGGCGTCGGACATAAAACAAAAAATTTATTTGTGAACTCCTTACCTTTCCCGCCGCAGGGCTTTCTGTGGTAAACAGACTTCAACCTTCATGGTGGGTTCTGTTAAACCTTCAGGAGCAGGGGGAACCTTGAGGAAACCCACAATCCTGGACCTGCAACAGCACCTTGTCTGAAAACCTTATGGCCTCACTACCAAAAAACATTGGATGCCATCTCTAAAAAGGATTCACAGGCAAAACCTAATTTCTTCAGATATGAGGCCTGGATACCATTCAATTTGGCAAAAAAACAAAAAACCCTCTGAATGGATCCAGTCTGCATGGCTAGCCCCAGCAAGGATTGCACCTGTGGAGCTCAGCACATCTTTACTCGTGACCAACACTTTAGACACTGGCAAAAAAAAAAAAAAACCCACAACCCTGGAGGAACTCCCAGTAGTGGGATATTATATAGGAAGTGCACTTGTCTTAAGGCATGCCAGTGTCCCGATGTATAAAAAAAGTTTTGGCAAACATTTACTGCCCTTCAGCAGATGAGACACATGAAACTTTACAGCTAGACTGCGTAATAAAGCTCTCAGCTGTATGGACACTTTGTATGATTAACATTTCTCCCCATAAAGACACACTTGACCATAAGATGCACCTCAGTTTTAGATAACACCCCCCCACCCACCACATTCTGAACCAAATGGTGTACTAAAATATTTTCCAGTGCCCATGAAATGCAGCCTGACCTTTGCCATAAAAGCAGAGTAACCATTTCAGTAAATGCAGACTGACCTGATGTTCTCATCTGCCTGACAAGACAGAGCAGCTGAATGCTATGTCTTATGAAGTGTCAGGCCCAGCTGGGAGATCGCCTGACACCAGGGGTATGGATATCTGTCCCTCTCCTGTCTTCTGCTGGTGATAGCAGGGAATGGTGCCATAGGGGCAGTGCCTGTCATTCACACCATAAGATGCAGACACATTCTCCTCCCCCCCATATTTCTGGGGCAGAATGTGTCTTACTGTGCGAAATACAGTACTTGGCTCTTAACGTGAATGTAAACCTTTACAACACACTTGGACCTGCAGGTAAGCCTTAATCTAGGCTGTATTGTAATGTAGGTCAAAGAAATATCTCCTAAACCTACACGGTTTAGGAGATTTGCCAAGAGACAGGCACCGCTGTCTACGGTGCACTGAGCGCGGCAGTCAACCGCAAATATGCCATGCATGGCGGCTCCCTTGCGCGGGAGTGACGTAATCGCAGCTTCGCCGAATGACAGCGTAAATGACACATAATGGACTACTATGCGATGCATAGTAGTCCATTATGCTTTACCTTTGCAGGGAATGAAAGGAAGTAAACTCAGGGTTTACTTCCTCTAACTGTTTTGGGCTACTACATGGAGTGTCATTGCTCTTTACTTGGGGGTCTGGACAGCATGAGTAGAACCAGAAGCTCCAATAGGCAAAAAAAAAAAAAAAAAAAATTGGGCTTGGGGCATGGAGCCCCGATCCCACCCAGTTGTGTGGAGATAGCAAATGGCTGTTTACACAAAATCTCCTTGCGAGACCCATTTCCCCAATTGGCCAAGACATCAGCCAATCCTATTGGGCGCCCATGAGGAGAAATACTTAGGAAGCACACCCAAAAGACATTAAAGATTGTAAAGATGTCTTCCCATACTGTATGACATATGCTTTTTTATTCTCCACTTATATACGTTTGGCATTTAAAAGTAAAAAATCTATATTTTGCTAGAAAAAAAATCTTAGAACCCCAAAATGTCAGAAATAGGCTTGGTCATGAAAGGGTTAAACTGCAGCCTGTAGTACACTATGACCGAAAGCTGAATCCTTGGCTGCTCTAACACCTGAAAAAAATCTGGTGAACGTATGCACTGAAGACCAAGTAGCAGCCACAAAAATCTAAGCCAGATAACCAATGGCAAAAAGCCCAGGTGGTTGCTACATCCCTGGTAGAATGAGCTCTCAGCCTGAAGGGAGGAGCCTTCCATTTCAGACTAAAGGCCTGAATGATCAATTGGCAATGGAAGCTTTAGAAGCAGCTTGCCCCTTAGGCATTTCTGAAAAAAAATAAAGCGCAGAACAATGTCCCAATTCATATGAAACAGTTGACATTGCTTTTTGCAAGGAATATGGAATAGGATGCAACCCCACCTTGTGGTAAAGGATTAGGTATGGTTCTCTACATGAAAGGGTCGCCATTTCAAACACCCTTCTAGCCAAGGTGATGGCCAACTTGCGCAACAGCAAGACTAATTGAATTTCCCTGATTGGCTCATAATGCTTGCTTCTGCAACACCGACAGCACCAGATGTTCCAATGACATAGGTAACCCAATATGGGGGGGGCGGGCATACAAGTTGCCCCCTGCATAAAAAGTTGACCAGTGAATGGGAGGCTAAAGGCCTTTGGAACAATACTGACAGGGCTGAAATCTAACTCCTGATTGGCTTTGAGCACAATCAGTTGAGAAAAAAAAAATAAAAAATGTCTTTAAAAACTCCCAAGGATGCCATTTTTGGCATCACACCAAGCAATACAAAGTCTTCTAGACCTTATAATAGATCTTCCTAGTGATTGCTTTTCTGGCACTCACTACCGTAGACACCACTGGTGCTGAGATGCCACTTTAAATTTGAGGGCATGGCTATTGATGCCAGAATGTTTAGACTGTAAAATGGGGTGGAATATAGAACCTTGACACAGATGGGGCAGCATGAAGCATCCATGGCCTGTATTGCCAATCTCATCTCTGGGGGTCAGGCTGGTGTCACCAGGATTGTCCTTAGTGGTAAAAAAATTTATATATATATATATATATATAAAATTTCAGTTTCCCAGTGTCCATTCACCTAGAGATGGCATATAACCCAGTAATGAATAGCTTACCTCTGGGTCCCATGATGTAGAATTTGTTGGTCCGTGCATGTAAATTTGCAGGTGCCTGCAATTGTACACAGAATGAGGACCTGCCTTTGTAAGCAAGGCAAATGCCCATTCTGACAGGAGACATGTTAAATCTTCTGGTCCCAGTAAGTGAGAACAGTCTGTCATGTCCCTGGCAGCCCATGCCCCCCAGTTAACCCCTTCCCTGTGTCTAATTTATAGATTGATCAGTGCATTTTATAGCACTGATCAGTGTAATGTCACTGTCCAAGTGTAATTTGGGGTCAGATTTGTCCAGCACAATCCTGCTTAAATTTATTAAAACTCCCAGACAAACTGACACTCATGCACCATGCATGAATACATTTTTCCATTCACGAAGATCCCCGCTCCTTGGAAGTCAGAGGTCACACAAACCAATTCCTCTGTAAGAGAATCCCTGTTGAAAGCCACGGCAGCCATCTTAAAAATCCTGGTAACAATCCAGACTAGTAGCCATTTGGAATGGATAAATATGCCATGTTCATTATATCTTCTATGAACTCTTAAAAATTCATATTGAATATCATTGTCCCCAATAAACGCCCTTTAGATTTCTCTAAAATCAGTTTTCCATTATAAAATTTCTTCTCGCATAGTTGCCAATTTTGACAAATGTTGAATTTCACATTGTTAACCACTTAGCTGCAGTATAGTAAAGGTTGGATGTGTGAAATACAGACGCGGTTTAGTTGTCAAAAGGTTGATTCTACCGAGCCATAATGGCGATATGAAGTCTAAAGTACTATACTCCCATTTTGTGGGTGTTTCCATTGTCAAGGTGTTCATGCGACGCAATTGATATTTTAATTTCATGTAAATATTTGTCTTGTCAACCAATAAATGTAACCATTTTGTATGATCACTTGTCTCCGTGAATACGTTTCACATGTATTGACTGTCATATAGATTGCTTTTGCATTTAAAAAAGGTTAAAAATTACTTAATACGGTGTGGGAAACGGTCCTTATAAAGCATAATTATAAAGAAAAAGTTATGTTACCAAAAGTGTCACTTGTTTATTGCGCAATATATAACTGCAGAGGTGATCAAAAAACCACCAAACGAAAGCTCTAATTAAGAAAAAAAAGTGTCAATTTTGTTTGGGTAGTGTTGGACGGTAGCAGTGCAAACAGAAGCTGACAATTGCGCAGACAAAAGCCACCCCTTATTTCCAATCTAACCCAATGATTTACTAATTTGTACAAATCACAAAGAGAAATATGCAGTTTTACAATTTTATTGTATTTGGTCATTTAGCATGATCTTCAGTATACAGCATATACTGCCAACACATAACAGTTGTTTGAAACCTACAGGCTAAGCAGCACTGTTGAGAATTGTGCTTTTAGGGGCTTCATCCACACTTGAACCTGTAAATTAGAAAATATTTTAGTGCAATGTTAAAAGTGCATAGAACAAGTGCTTAAGAATGCTCAGTCACAGGGAAGTCAGTACTTTTACTTTCATCTTTACTCAGTGAGAGAGTTCAAAGTATTTGTCATCATGCATCCCATAAAAAGAACACGTTTACATGGCACACTTACAAGATAGATCTTGACACCCAGCTTTGTACGTATATCTTGATACCTGTGAAAAAGCAAAAGCGTTAATGCCTTTGTGAAGCAGACCTGCACTCCCTTTCAAGAACCTCTTGATGAGGGTGGGGAGTTTTGTAGAGCACAACCCCTGCCTAGGTGAAAAGCACATGCCACTAGCCTCCTGGGACACCCATATTACAATTCCAGGAGGTGCTGAGTAAAACAGCACACGTGAAGTGTTACCATGGTACCAGATACCACTGCACGCCTTCAGAGGTCTAGTGGAGTCCATGCCTCATCAGGTTGCCGTTTGTGGCAAATGGGGGGACCTACCCATTGAGTGGGATTTGAGGTTAGGGCTGATTGGTGTACATGCCTTGAAAGTCGCATGCTCACCCACACCTGCAAGTGCTAGGTCTCACTTTGCTCCTGGGGTCTGAGCAGAGATGGCACATGGAAAAGTAGACCATAAGTTACAAGAGTGGCATTTTAAGGGATGTTTGCATGTCACAGAAAGGGTTACCAACCTATATGCAATATTATGTTGGCACAATGCAGTTTACTACCATGTAGACAATGTAACCTCAGAAAAAAGTGGAACGGTAATGGTGAAATCAGGTTTCATATGGCAGAATCGTTTTCATCACTGGTTACAGCAAATTTTAGAGAAATTGTACATTCTACCTCAACATGCTTCACTTACCATAGTTGCATCTTCATTAATACCAGCTCGATCATTACCAAAAGGAAACCTGGAGAAGCAAAATATACTGTTTAGGGAAACATTTGAAGTGTTTGGACAAGATTTGACCTAGTCTTAGTCTGCATCAGTGAGTCATATTGTCCTCAAAGTGATCAGAGACCTGATTCTTAAAGTCATCATTTACAGACCATTGAAAAGTAGTTACATGCACCAGTTGATCATTGTAATATTTGAAAATGCCACATTGGTAAAAAGCTTTTAATGAACCTGCTATTTGCAATCCTGACTTAGGTCTAAGGCAAGTCTAAGCCACCCCTCAGAATAAGGCTTTGTTAAACCAGGCAATGGCTCTAGAAAAGATGCCACAACTGCATTATCAGAATGCAACTGTTGGGCAGTTTTAGTGGCATTACCCACAGACTTGCAGTTTAACACCATTTGCATACTAGCGCCAATGCAGTGGACTCCTGGATACTTGAAGTGGAATTCTTACACTCCCCTATTGAATTCTGCCAGAATATGCAGTTTTAGACCAGTTACCAACCCTCAGACAGTGGAGCTACACAAGTATAGTATTAGTTGGAAAATAAGCCTTGTTAGCCGACAAGGGTGAAACTAAAAAAGTGTTAGTAAAGCCCAGTTGGCGATTTACCTACAGGTAAGCCTTGTCAAATAAATCTAAACACATGCACTGTTTAGGAGATATTCACCCTGGATGCAGCCAGCCATGTCAGCGGTGCATGCGCTCTGAAAGTCAGGTATACCTTGCCAGACCCTTATGTCACTGCAGCTTCAGCCAATCATAGCTGAAGTGCACAAACCCAGAAGACCAGGCGAAGAAGTCAGCCCTTTCAGTGGCAACTGTGCTGGGGGCTTCATTCCAAGGTAAGCTTTTCATAATGTGGCAATATGCTTCAGAGGTCTTACAGGCGTTTAAAAGCTGTGGTTTATAGCTGCTTTAGAGTGGAATACCCAACCAACATCAATTGGTAATATGTCTCCCCCCCACCCTATACCTGTCATACTTAAAGTGGATGTAAACCTGAACTTATTTTTTTTAAATTAAGGCTTGCACAGTATAAGATTTCATGCCATCTGTGCCCAGTCTTGCTACAAAGTTAATTCAGCTCTGAGACAGACTCTTTTCAGCAAGATAACTGACAGAAATAGTCAGATCTTCCACCCAGCTGTGAGCGACAGGTCATTTACATATCATGCACAAGTCTGAGAAAGATATTCTGTGTACTTCAGATCCCCCTCCTTTCTCCAGCTCTCCCAGGATTGGCTGCTCACACCCTCAGCATGATTTGGCATGCCGCCATGTGGTTACCTTTCTGGGCTTTGACTGGATGTTAGTGATAAGTTTAGTGTAAGAAATACACAGGAGGAGTAAATACATGTCAACAAGGTGTAGGTGGGCAGGGCGGGAGTCTGACATCACAACACCAGACCCACCAACAGAATATGCAATTTTTCAGGTCTCATGACAGGGGAGATATTTGACAGGTAAGGCTACATGCAGAAGGCATCTATAGCCTTCTAGAGAACCACTATGGCAGTAGTTTAGAAGTGAGTGGGTTTACATCCACTTTCCCCCCTTCATACAAAACTTGTACACGTGAGGCAGGATAGGCAGGTCACCTTAAGCAAAATACTCTGCTGAATTAGGTTTTTTGCAAGCAAAAATATATAATACTCACCACCTTTAAAATCACCCTCCTGACAGGTAAACTGTAGCCAGGCCTAAAAAGAAACATACCAATGAGGTAAATATTGTGCTTGTGCCCAAGCAAGTGATAAAGATTCTAAAAATGTATCAGATAGGAGCGAAAGATTGTTCTTCATAGCAATCAGCTGAACTATGGTGTCATCATATACAATAATCCTATATACATCAATGGATGAAATATTTACCCACCTCTTCCAAGTCTTAAGGTGGCATGAAAACTAGCCAGGCCTACAAAAAAAAAAAAAAAGTGGAGATTAGTTCAGTTTTTTTTAATTAGCTATACAGAAGTTAAAGCTTTAAACCACTTATGCCCCAAGGGAAAGTTGTTTCATTCTGTACCAAAAAGGTTATATTGCTGCTTTCTAACACCCTAGACCTAGCATACAGGTCAGAGCTGCAGCATGATCACACAAGTTTGTGCCTTTGACAGGTGGGCACTTATTCTACCCTTTTCGTTCCTTAGAATGTCCAACAACCAAATTCCTGTACATTGATAAGCCTTTACCATGTAAATCAGCTGCAGTGCTGGAACTGGAGCTGTGAGAAGTTATCGTAGACTTTAACCTACAGATAAACTTTCAATAAGGCTTACCTGTAGGTAAAGCAATTCTAAATGCAGTTTAGGAGATATTCTAGCGAGCAACTGTGATGTCACTGGCGCACATGCTCTTAATGGTATACCAGTACTGTGGCCAAGACTCATGCAAATGTCAACGCAGCTCTGCCAGTCAGTCCCTAAGCCTAAAAAGACCTGTTGCAGTGACCGTGCACGGCTGGAAAGCTTTGTTTTAAGGCAAGCCTTTCATAACATGCATATACTAGCACATATTGTCTTGCAGGTGGAAACTCAAGCGTTTACCACTCTAAAGCAGTCTTAAACACCATCTTAGCTTATGAAATCTTTAAGCCCATTAGTCTGGCCTGGATATGTACAAGTGCCAAACCTAGACACCCAGGGTGCAGGTGCCAAGCTTATATCACTGTCAAATGGTTAGGCATGCCTTAGATTTGTATTCAAAAGGGCCACTTTACCAGGAAAAACAAAAAGCTTGAGACAGGATCAGATAGGAGCGAAAGGTTCACCACTGTCAGTCTGATGAACTATAAAATCATCATGTTAACCTGTGTACAAGCTGTTCTTTTATCCTGCCCTCAATCCACAGAAGTTGTGTAAAATATCTTACCTTGACATGGTTTGCCGTGACATTTTAACTCCTAAAAACAAAAATAGGATTACAGTTAAAACTAATCTTTGTCAAGCAACTAGTTAGCTAAACCCTAGACCAGGGGTAGGCAACCTGGGGCCCTCCAGCTATTGTGGAGCTACATTTCCCATGAGGCATTGCAAGGCTGGCAGTTACAATTACTCCCAGAGGCAGGATTTAGTTGTGCAACTTCTGGAGGGCCCCCCAGGTTGCCTACCCCTGATGTAGACACAGCATACATCAGAAGTAGGTTTCTTTCATTCTTATTCAGAGAGATTCCCATTGATAAAATTAAAATCATCATGGTATACCAATAAATGCCAACATGTTTTTAGAAGCACTTACATTGAAATGGGCCAGCTTTACAACAGCATCTGAAAGAAAAAAAATTGTTGTAATGTAAATAAAATGCCAGCCACCTACATACCATCTTATCTAGTCCTTGGCATGTAAAAATTAAACCCCCGTCAAGCAGCCTCAAAGTAATGTATTGCACCGAGCCAAAACAGCCCCCCACCCACAATACAAAACTAGGTGCTTGACAAATTTTGCATGAGTTCAGGCCACAAGTGTTACCCTCCAACAGAGTGGAATTAATGGCAGGTTTATCCCCACTTCTGTAAAGCTTTAGTTGCAGGATTTTCTGAAGACTACATTTGTGGCCATATAGATATGGAGTAGGACCTTCAAGTTATATGGTCAACCAATCAAGTGGACCGACTTGAGCAAACCACTGCCATGTAAGCAGAAGTATAAGGGAAAATGCAACAGGCCCCATTAGAAGCTGTGCAATTAAGCGTCTCCCCCTCCATCATTCAGTTTTTACAAAGCTAGACAGATAACTGCAATTGCACCCCATACGTTTGGCACACGATATGCAGTAGTGTATAATCTGGTTAAGCCTCAGTGTTATTAAAGATGTCAGAAATCACTTCTGTCCACTACTCTTACAGCATCATAGGCTTTTTTTTTTTTTAAAGTTAGTTATTTGAGAATCCAATATTACAAGCCATTCTTACCAATTTATCCATTCTGTTCAATCAACGGCATGAACTGTAAAAAAAAAAAAAAAAAGTGTTATTTTAATCTGCCATGCAGACATGAGTGACATTAGTAATCATGATATTCTCTATAAAATTATAGTAACCAGCAGGAAGGAAATTGTGCACTACTTCATTCCTGCCTTCAGGGGCGATTAGACACATCTATGTGGGTTTCTGCACAGATGCCTATTGAAAAATCCACACCATCACCAAACCTTTTGGAAATCAGTGCTGTACTGATTTGGAGGATGCCATTGCCAGCAATAGCCACTTGGCAGGCAATGCATTATGGCATGCACATCAATATCATTAAAAATGGATGTAAACCTTCTCTACCCAGTGAAGTGAACAACCTCAGATACAGAGACCACACATTGCCCTATGCAAGGTTAATTGTATATCAGCAGCCTTTCCCTTTCTACACTTTGTAAAGTGCAGATTGTGTTACAAATCTTTCTGGTTTCAGCTGCACATGGGGGGGGGGGGGGGGTTGGATGGGGAGACTGGGCTTACACTGAGCCGATGGCTAGAAAGGCCACCCACTACAGGCAGAGTAAGGAAGGACAAGCAGAGCTGTATTATGAATAGACAAGCTCATCTACCTTTAAGCTCCCTCACCGACAAAAACTCAGCTGTTATCTTTTGCATCAGAAGTGTCTCTCCGGAGAACAGGACTGGATCAGCACTGCGAGACAAGTAAACACTACAGATATATGTGCCTAGGTAAACATGTCATGAATGGGGTTTACCACTTTAAAAAAAGGTAACCCTTTCATACAGAATGGGCTACAAAAACTCCATTGCACTGAGATACCAAATCAGTCTTTGTGACAACGCTGTGCATTACAATGGAATCTGAACAGTACCTCAAACCAGCAGGGGAATAGGTTGTCCCTGGATACAATCACTAGACTTGGATTGCAATTGTTACAACATAGTTAAATTGTTAACTATGGTGTTCAAAGGAATGACCTGCAGCACTTTAAAGCTGATCTACACTGCATTTAAGGGGGGGAAAAAAATATATATTCATTCAAAGCAAGCTTACCCATGCATAGTCTTCCATGCTTTATTTTGCCGAGAAGTCACTTTGAAGAGGACCCCTAGCATTTCTAGCAATGGCCATCTTAAGGGCACCTCTTCGCACATACCTGCAGAGAGATTTGAAAAACACAAGTTTAGCCAGAAAAAATAAAATAAAACTCACATTACCAAAATCTTTAAAGGAATCATGTAATGGACTGAAAGCAAGACAACTGCTACACTGCAGGGGTAATTTCTTGCTCTCACTTCAAGGATTCCCTTTAAATTTGGTAGTTACCTCAGAAAAAAGTGGAACGGTTAAGGGTATAATCAGCCTTTATCATATGGCAGAATCAGTTTCATCACTGGTAACCAGCAAAATACATTTTTTAATTTAATGTTACAAGTTATGCAGATTACTCACCAGAAGGTTAAAGTCCCACCAATGATGCACCTAAGAGGGGAAAAAAAAAAAAGCCAATGGTGGTTAGTACCCCTTAAGTAGCTCATAAGTTGATGCACAACACAGTTGTGGGTTTAGGTCAGCAGTAACACAAGTCCACATACATAATTCAGGTCAGACATTTGGAACATCATTTGAAACCCAAAAAAATAAGCACAATACTTCAGGCAACTACTGCAGATTGAAATTTATATTAGCCCTCACATTTTTAGCAATGGTCAGAGCCTGATGAGCACCATGAGTCTGGAGCAACCTTATCAGAAAGGGACCAGTTGAAGGGCACAGGAATCACACCATACACTAGAAAAACTGCCAAACACTAAATCACCACATTCCAGTGGTCGGCTCTTGTAATAACGGCCAACTAGCTATTCAATTGCAATTAGCAGGAGAGGGACATATGGCATGTTTGGTAGCCATTTACTTGGAGTAACCTCTTCAATTTTAAGAAAAGATTGTTTTCATGTTAATGAATTAAGGTAAAAGACCTTTTAGTGCTGCAGCCCCCCCCCCCAGTTTTTACTTACTGGGATGCTGTCATCCTGGCCAGGAACAAGCACCATCTACAGCTGGGTCTCATGCCCCGATTGGATAGATAGCACTGCAGTCAATCAAATCCACTGACGCAGTGTGGAGTCCTGCATTCTATGTCAATGTACAGATGTGGGATTCATGAGCGTACCCACTGAGGAGAGCACCTCTGGACAATTGATGTGGGAAGAAGCCACCAGCGCTGCCATGGGAACCCAGAAGAGGTTTGGGGGTCACTGCAAAACTGCAGTGGAGGCAAGTATGACTTAAAAATAAAGTCTGACAGGGATCATAACCCTCTTTTGCTCTATCCAAAAATGGAAAAAAGCTTTGCCTGTAGTTCTACTTTAAGAAATTATGTTTTAAGCATGCAGTACCATGCACAATTACAAGACCTAGTATAGGTTTTGCTGTACATCTATACTAGATGACTGGGGTTCTGCAATGCCTAGATCTTACCTTGCTGCTCTTGGAGACATCGTGTGCTGAAAAGGCCAATACCATCTGTAACCAAAAGACAGACCAT
Source organism: Lithobates pipiens (assembly GCF_037356315.1). NCBI lineage: Eukaryota > Metazoa > Chordata > Amphibia > Anura > Ranidae > Lithobates > Lithobates pipiens. The sequence continues at coordinate 275,189,539 of NW_027507785.1, read as the reverse complement.
TTAGTAGGTGGCAAGTTAAGATTCAGCTACAAAGACAAAAATCAGTCAAGTCAGATAGAGCTAATAACAGACCTCCATGGGGTTGTCAAGTCTGTTAAAGAATCATCATTTAAAACCAACCATTGACTCAGGTGGTGACAAACTGTCTTGGGTGTATAACCCAGCAAAGCTCTCCCCCCCGTATGTCACATTTAGTATACTTACTGATTAAGCCATCCTGCAGTTCACATCTGTGTACACAACCTGCAGAGAAACACTAATTAGTGGAGGTCTTCAACATTTCATTTAGCCCCTCCTGGGAGACAGACACATCAGATAGGAGCGAAAGACAAGCTGAGTTCATCACTGTTCATCTGCTGAACTATGCAGTCATCATGGTGTCTGATATTTGATGTAAAGCCTTACTAAAAATATCTAAACCAAGCACAGCTTTAATCTACAAAAGGTTACATCAGTAGATTTGGAATATGCCGTTCTGCACCAACAAGAAATTAAAGTGGTATCTCAGTTTTAAGAAATAAAGCGATGATCGATGGACAGACAGATCTTGCAGGGCTCATTGACCCACAGTGATTGTAACTTTGCTTATTAAAGTGCTTCCAAGATCCACTACTATATGCCTGAGGCTAAAGCACACCATTCAGTATGTCATTAATGATAAAGCGCAACTAAAGTCTTAGTTTGGCTAAGAGTGCAGATGGATTAGAATATCTGTTTTATTGCTGTCTGACCCAGTTAGGGAGATTCTCTTCCCCATCCCTTTAAGCAGCCAAGACATTTGAGGTTTATTCATTAAAGTAGTTCTAAAAAAGCTTAATGTTTTTATCTTCATGCATGAAAGTAAAAACCTTAGTATGCAGCTCCCACCAAAAAACCTTACTCAATCTTGATCCAGCAATGTGCATGAGAGCAGCTGCTCCCACCTTTCTGCCTCATTGGCTCAGACAGCAGCAGGAACCATTGGCTACCACTGCTGTCAGCCACTGAGGAGGAAACAGGGCTGAGCCCATAGTACCTTATGGACAAAGCTGGGCTTCAGGAACAAGCATGCAATAATGCACTCATAGCAAGCAGCTGCTATGGAGGCACTCAGGAGCACAGGCAGGGGAGAATGGGGGCTGCAGCTGCTCTGCAAACATTTACTTTTATGTTCACACAGGTGCGATTTGTCAGTTCCAAATGACATGACAAGTGGCACCCCCTTTGTTGGCAAACTGTTCAAACTGCCACAACTCATGTTGCAGCAACTTTGATTTCATCGCAACTTGCATAGCCTTCTGTTTAATGAAGTTGCAAGCCACAATGAAATGACTCCTGTGGCTTTCAAACTTTGCTTTAGTAGTGCGACTTCAAAGCTGCACCAGGGCCGAGCATCACTTTAAAAAGACCCAATACAACATCTAGTAGCCGGGTGCTATACTGGAATTCCATATTCTACTATGAATAGCAGTGCATGAGGACTCTACAGAGCATTTTGCACAATCTGCTAATAAATCAAAGATAAGTTACAAACCTTGTGTTCCTCTATGGCTATGGATCATCTAGGCAGAGAACCATCTTTGATCTAAAAACAAAAAGACCAACTTTCAGGCAAAAATTTACAAATCAAAGAAAGCTTAATTTTCTACACTGCATCAGAATAGAAGATTTCCCTCAGTCTTATTCAGAGAGATTCCCATTGATTATTTCAAGTCATCATGTACAGCGCATGCTCATATCAGGCAGAAAAGACATCAACTTACCCGAGTGTACAGCACCATGATGGACAGGGCTCCACATCTAAAAAGCACAAAAAAAAACAAGTGTATGTTAGCGGAAGTGTACACATTAGGGGGCTCTTTGCTGCTTCCCTTTGTAATGCCTCAGAACATATATTGGTGGTAAGCTCTCTCGTCATCCTGACAGTCAAGAGTAGCAAATAAGTGTCATCAGAGTAGCATTACACTGTATATAGTCAGACCCTGAACTTCTCTCTGGGTTGGAAAGACAAAGTCTTCACTTTGTAAGGGTATGTTCCCTCAGCATAGTGAGATGTGAAGTGCTGACAATTTCCATCAGCCAATCATGTGTAAGCAAAAAAATTTCCCCATCTTGCATGTGATTTTGTATTCTTTACAAGGAAAATTCACATTGCCACACTGGGAACATTCTCTTTGAAAAGAAAACAGTCTTTAGCAAGTCCAACCCAGCTTAGGTGTTCCTGTGCTCCACTTAAAAATTCTAGTGTACCTTTGCCAAGTTATGTTGGTAGTCCTAATTGCTACCAAAAGTCACAATAATGCACCACTTATATATTTCAGCTTACTGGGCACTGAGGTTCTGGCAATTGAAGAGGTGCAAACCAAGACAACACTTGCATGTGGCCAATAATCAGGCACCTCCGACAGACCCTGCTGTTCAGTCCTCAGTAGGCAGACACCTCAAACCTTTAACTGCTTGCAGACTGCCTCACGCACATATACTGCGGCAGGGTGGCCGCTCTGTGCCAGATCATGTACATAGTATGTACTCCAACACTCCTGGGTTTGGGGCATGTGCCACCAGCGCTGCTCCTGCTGTGACTGGACACAGTGAGCCAGGTGACACAATGTCCTGATAGTTTGGGAGACAGGCAGACCACCCTTCTGCCTATGTAAACCAGGCAGATGGTGGTTCAAGAGGGGAATGTACTGATCCTGTGTTTCTCCTAAGTAGTAACAGATCTTTACCTTCCCCCAGAACACATTTAACCCCTTTGATTGTCCCCAATGCTGATCCTTCCCAGTGAGTTTTTTTTTTGGCACTGATCACTGTTAGTGCCACAAGTGTCAGTTAAGTGTCCGATTTGTCCACCACAATATTGCAGTCCTGCTATAAGGTTGCTGATCACCACCACTACTAAAGGAAAGGGAAAAATAAAATGTGTTCCAGATACTAACTTGAGCAAACCAATCAATATATGCTTATTGGGATTTTGTTTTACCGATTCACGCTTGTATCCGTCAGCCTTGCAATGCCTTATAGGACGTTTCACAAGAGCTGGAGGGCCGCAGATTGAGCCCCCATGCAGTGTAAAACATTAGACCTGCAATCAGCAGATAACGGGTGTAATGCCAGGCTCCTGCAGACTAAACCAAAATGAACGTTGGGGCAATGGGTAGCCATTTGGTAAAAGGCCTGGCATATACAGGCCCATGTCACCGGGGTGTGGTGACCGCATGTGATCCAAGCAGGAATTACACTGCATTTGTTTAAATGACATGCGACTCTGCAGCAGTGCAATCAGACCCATTCATTTTGTATGGCTCAAATCACACAGGACCTTCCCCCTACCCCAGAATCGGATCACACGAGTGGTCAGACATGCAATCTCATGCCGCAAATCGCTCTGCATTTTGCCAACCCATTTTTTAGTGTCATTAACACAACCAGAGCGTTTCACATGAATGGGGTGAGATTTTGATGCAGTGAGGGAAATGCACAGCAAATGCCACACCAGTGTGATCCGGGACAAATCATCTACTTCTAGAGGAAGATTCACAGTGATGTCTTCATTCATACAGCAAATCACTCACCTTCCATGGACACCGGACACCCGGGGAATCCCAACCGCCATCTGCAACTAATCAGAGGGGAAAAAAAGTTAAGTCTTACAGTGATTGGTTACAGGATAGAAGAAAAGAGGAAAAAAGCCAAATCAATGGAAGGTGCCGGATCAGAGACGTTGGTAAACATCACTATTGTCAGATGTCCCTACCAACATAGCTTTCATCATCTCAGCAACCCGATCACCATACACAGGCCGATGTCCCCGACATCAATCCACCTCCATCCTCCCCCCACACCGCTCATCTCAGCTCCCCGCACAGCCAGCGCACATAGCTGGGGATGAGGGATGACATGCGGCGTATATGGATAGGAAAAGCAGGAGCAAAGACCCAGATGAGAGACACGAGCACAACTCACCATCTCCGAACACAGCCCGCTACCAAGAGAAATAACAGGAACTTCCGACCTCCAATATATAGGCGGCGCTCACCGGATGTGAGGTCACCGGGCTCTCCATGGAGGCCCCGCCTCTACACACACCCCTGGGGCGGTGCTGAATATGCACTAAGGCTGAGCGACAGGAAGGTGTGACTGTGCCGAGAAGAGCTTTGTTTTTTTATAGAATACATACAGCACTTCACTCCCTGCATACTGTGCTCACCTACCTGCACACTGCACCAACCTCACTGCACCAACCTCACTGCCCTCCCTCCCTGCGCATTGTACTCATCTCTATGCAGTGGTGTAGGGTGGGGGTTGTCAGCACCCGGGGCAAGACAAGTAATTTGCGCCCCCTAAACTTTTAGCACTCCCCGAGTCCCTTCAAATACAATAATACTGACCTACCTGATTCCTATGCTGACCAATACACACTACACTGACCACTATACTATACTGTCCACTACACTGACCACTATACTGTCCACTATACTCATAGTTGCCAACGGTCCCGAATTTCCCAGGACATTCCCGGGATTAGGACATTTGTCCCGAATTAATGATGTCCCACCATTTTTAAGAAGACCAGATGCTGGTCTTCAATAGAGAACCTGTGGCGCCGCCCACCCCCGCTGCCAGTGTGTGTGTGTGAAGTGCAGTGGGCGGCACCACAGTTCAAAGTGTCCGTTCGGCAACGACGGGATGTCAGGGGCCAGTCTGTGGATGTCGGGGGCCAGTGGTATGTCGGGGGCCAGTCTGTGGATGTCGGGGGCCAGTGGTATGTCGGGGGCCAGTCTGTGGAAGTCGGGGGCCAGTGGTATGTTGGGGGCCAGTCTGTGGATGTCGGGGACCAGTCTGTGGATGTCGGGGCCAGTCTGTGGATGTCGGGGGCCAGTCTGTGGATGTCGGGGGCCAGTCTGTGGATGTCGGGGCCAGTCTGGTTGTCGGGGGCCAGTCTGGATGTCAGAGGGGGCCAGTCTGGATGTCGGGGGCCAGTCTGGATGTCAGAGGGGTGCAGTCAGAGTCTGGATGTCAGAGGGGCGCAGTCAGAGCCTGGATGTCAGAGGGGCGCAGTCAGAGTCTGGATGTCAGAGGGGCGCAGTCAGAGTCTGGATGTCAGAGAGGCGCAGTCAGAGTCTGGATGTCAGAGGGGCGCAGTCAGAGTCTGGATGTCAGAGGGGCGCAGACAGAGTCTGGATGTCAGAGGGGCTCAGTCAGAGTCTGGATGTCAGAGAGGCGCAGTCAGAGTCTGGATGTCAGAGGGGCGCAGTCAGAGTCTGGATGTCAGAGGGGCGCAGTCAGAGTCTGGATGTCAGAGGGGCGCAGTCAGAGTCTGGATGTCAGAGGGGCCCAGTCAGAGTCTGGATGTCAGAGGGCGCAGTCAGAGTCTGGATGTCAGAGGGGCGCAGTCAGAGTCTGGATGTCAGAGGGCGCAGTCAGAGTCTGGATGTCAGAGGGGTGCAGTCAGAGTCTGGATGTCAGAGGGGCGCAGTCAGAGTCTGGATGTCAGAGGGGCGCAGTCAGAGTCTGGATGTCAGAGGGGCGCAGTCAGAGTCTGGATGTCAGAGAGCGCAGTCAGAGAGCGCAGTCAGAGTCTGGATGTCAGAGGGGCCCAGTCAGAGTCTGGATGTCAGAGGGGCGCAGTCAGAGTCTGGATGTCAGAGGGCGCAGTCAGAGTCTGGATGTCAGAGGGGCGCAGTCAGAGTCTGGATGTCAGAGAGCGCAGTCAGAGAGCGCAGTCAGAGTCTGGATGTCAGAGGGGCCCAGTCAGAGTCTGGATGTCAGAGGGGCGCAGTCAGAGTCTGGATGTCAGAGGGCGCAGTCAGAGTCTGGATGTCAGAGGGGCGCAGTCAGAGTCTGGATGTCAGAGGGGCGCAGTCAGAGTCTGGATGTCAGAGGGGCGCAGTCAGAGTCTGGATGTCAGAGGGGCGCAGTCAGTGTCTGGATGTCAGAGGGGCACCAGATGTTAGGAGGACTGATGGGGACACCAGATGTAAGGAGGGGCTCCGCTGATGGACACAGATGTGAGGAAGGTACCTCTGATGGGGCACCTGATGTAAGGAGGGACTCCCTCCCTGCACACTGCACTCCCTTCTCCTCCCTGCACATTCCACTTCCCTCCCCTCCATGCACACTGCACTCCCCTCTCTGCACACTGCACTCACCTCACTGGACTTGCCTCCCTGCACACTGCACCCACCTCCATGAACTGTACTCTGCACACACTGTACTTCCCTCCCTGCACATTGCACTCATCCCACTGCACCTCCTCCCTGCACACTGCACTTCCCTTACTGAACCCCCTCCCTGCACGTTGCACTCTCCTTACTGCACACTGCACTCCTCTCTCTGCACCCTGCACTCACCTTTCTGCACCCCCTGCCTGCACACCCTGCACTCCCCTAAACTGCACATTGCATTCATCTCATTGGACTCCACTCCCCACACACTGCACTCACCTCACGGGACTCCACTCCCCACACACTGTACTCCCCTCCCTGCACACTGCACTCACCTCCATGAACTCTACTTTGCACACACTGTACTTCCCTCCCTGCACATTGCACTGATCCCACTGCACCTCCTCCCCACACACTGCACTCCCCTCACTGGACTTCACTCCCCACACACTCTGCACATTGCACTCACCTCACTAGACTCTAAACCCCACATACTGTACTTCCCTCCCTGAACATTGCACTCTTCTCCATGAACACTGCACTCACCTCACTGCACCCACTGTTTTCACATTGTACTGATCTCACTGCACTCCACTTACTGAACCCCTTCCCAGCACACTGCACTCACCACACTGGACTCTACACCCCACACACTGTACTTCCCTCCCTGCACATTGCACTCCTCCTACTGCAATCCTCTCAATACTAGACATGTGCGATTCGTTTCGTACGAATCTCAAATTCATACGAATTTCTCAAAATTCGTACGTTCGGGAGGATCCGAAATACGAATTGCCGTGCGTCCGAATTCTGTACGGAATACAAACTTTTGTTTACGAATTCCGGATCTCAGTCATTATGCTTATTATGACTTGCAGAAGACTTCTGTGATAGAAGTCAATGTAAATTGCCTGAAGACATCAGTGAAGGACTTTCATCCTCTCTGGGCAGGCTGCCAAGAAAAGAACTAAATGATACAATGTTTCTTCTTCAATGGGCTGAACTCCCTGTGTAGAAGTTTTCAGTTTAACCATTTAAAGACTAAATCTTTTCTGACACTTGTTGCTTACAAGTAAAAATCCAGTATTTTCTGCTAGAAAATCACTCAGAAGCCCCAAAAATTATATATATTTTTTTAGCAGAGACCCTAGGGAATAAAATAGCGGTTGTTGCAATATTTTATGTGACGCGGTATTTGCGCAGAGGTCTTTCAAACGCAAGTTAGCCCTTTATCACGGTGCTGGTGTCATTGCTGTATGTCACGCTGCTGATGTCAGTGCTCTCTATCACGGTGCTGTTGTCAGATCACTCTATCACGGTGCAGGTGTCATTGCTGTATGTCACGCTGCTAATGTCACTGCTCCCTAGAGGTCCACCGAAAAAAAAGGGCTAACTTGCGTTTGAAAGACCGCTGCGCAAATACCGCGTCACATAAAATATTGCAACAACCGCTATTTTATTCCCTAGGGTCTCTGCTAAAAATATATATATATATATAATTTTTGGGGCTTTTGAGTGATTTTCTAGCAGAAAATACTGGATTTTTACTTGTAAGCAACAAGTGTCAGAAAAGATTTAGTCTTTAAGGCTGGGTTCACACTGCTGCGGGGGGAGATCCGGATGTGATTCGCACCGCAAATCACATCCGATCTCCGTAGCGATGCGAGTTCAGCCATACAGATAGTATGGCTGAATTCGCATCGCTCCCGCAGCAAACTCGCACGGGACCCTTTTTTTGGTCCGCAACAGAATCGGATCGCATGGGGGTTCACACCATGCGATCCGATTCCTGTGCGAGTCGGCAGATCGCACTGCGATATGCGGACGGATCTGGGGGTGTCATTAACATATCATTGACACTCCCAGCCGTCCGCATAGGGCAGTGTGAACTGCCGGCAGGAGTAATGCGATGCGGGAAAACGCCGCGGATTCGTGGCGTTCCCGCATCGCAGCGGTGTGAACCCGGCCTTAATGATTAAACTGAGAACTTCTACACATGGAGTTCAGCCCATTGAAGAAGAAACATTGTAGCATTTTGTTCTTTTCTTGGCAGCCTGCCCAGAGAGGATGAAAGTCCTTCACTGATGTCTTCAGGCAATTTACATTGACTTCTATCACAGAAGTCTTCTGCAAGTCATAATAAGCATAATGAGCAATGTTTTTGCCTTTAAATTCATCGTAAAGAACGTTCGTATATGTTAAGGACAATTCGTATTTCGTACGAAACAGAACGGAATTTCGGACACGAAATACGAAGTACGAATTAATTTTATTTCGAAACGGAACAGAACGAAACTAATTTATTGACGGCGCCCATGTCTACTCAATACACACTGCACTCACCTCATTGAACTTTGTCCCCAATGCTGTCTTTCTAGGCTTTCTCCTCCGGAGCACTAATCAGTGGTGTGAATGGATGGGGAAAACTGAATGAGAATAAGGCCGAAGGAGGAAAGAAAGCAACTGAAGGGGGCATGAGAACGTGGGAAATAAAGAAGAAAGGACACCAAAGGTAACTGAACAAGGAGGGGGAGGCAAATTGGAGGATGGACAGCCTGGGAGAAGTTGGCTCTGATAGTTGTCAGACCAGAAGGATACCTGCTCTCCCTAACATGACTTTTCTCAATGTAGGGAACATTCTTCCCACTGACCACCAATTTAAACAGCATTCTGACCACCAGTGCAAGGGGCATTCTTCTCACTAACCATCAATGCAAGGGGCATTCTTCTCACTGACCATCAATGCAAGGGGCATTCTTCTCACTAACCATCAATGCAAGGGGCATTCTTCTCACTAACCATCAATGCAAGGGGAATTCTTCTCACTGACCATCAATGCAAGCAGCATTTTTCTCACTGGCCATCAATGCAGGAAGATATTCTTCCCATTATCCATCAATATAAGGACAATTCTTCCCACTGACCACTAATACAAGGGGACATTTGTCCTACTATCCACCTATTTAAGCAGTATTCTGCTCACTGACCACCAAAGTAAGGGACATTTTCCTACTGACCACCAATGTAAGGACTATTATTCCCACTGACTATTAATATAAGGGGACATTCTTCCTACTGTCCACCTATTTAAGCAGTAGTCTGCTCACTGACCACCAATGTAAAGGGCATTCTTCCTACAGACCACCAATGTAAGAGGGCATTCTTCCTACTGACCACCAATGTAAGTGTTATTCTTCCCACTGACCACCTATTTAAGCAGTATTTGACTCAATAAATCAATCAAAATAAGGGGCATTCTTCCGACTGACCACTAATGTAAGGGACATCCTTCCCACTGATGGTCAATGCAAGGAAGCATTCTTCCCATTGGCATCCAATGCAAGGAGTATTCTTCCCAATGACCACTAATGTAAGGGGGCATTATTTTCATTTACCACCAAATGTAAGGAACATTCTTCCCACTGACTACCAAATGGAAGGGACATTCTTCGCATGGGCCACCAGTGTAAGAAGTATTCTTCCCATTGACTATCAATGTAAGGGATATCCTTCCTACTGACCACCAATGCAAAAGGCATTCTTCCCACTGACCACCAATGCAAAGGGCATTCTTCCCACTGATTATTAATGCAGGGAGGCATTCTTCCCATTGACCATCAATGTAAGGACCATATTCCCCAATGAACAAATGACCACCAATGTAAGGTACATTTTTCCCATGAGCCACCAATGTAAGAAATATTCTTCCTGTGGGCCACCAATGTAAGAAGTATTCTTACTGTGGGCCACCAATGTAAGGAGTATTCTTCCTTTGGGCCACCAATGTAAGAAGTATTGCTCCTTATGACCAACAATGTAATGGGAGCCTTCTTACCTCTGATCACCATTGAAAGGTGCATTGTTTCATCTAACCATCTGTTTGTTGGGTCCATTCTTATAACTGACCACCAATATAAGGGGGCACTTCTCCAGCGACTGTCACTACAATTTTCTGATTGTGTTTCTTTTCAGGCCATTATTATTAATATAATTCCATTCATTTCACTTCAGTTTTTTTACAGAAATTAACTTTCCTGACGCCACCATGGCAGCATACTAGTGATTGGCTCCGTCTCTCTTCCTTCCCTCAGGACCAGTGAATAGCATAAATTAAAGGCCTAGTTAGGCCCCACCCCATTCTTCTTTTTTTCCCTTATACCTCCATGCACCAGTGAAGAGTAAGGAATGGAAGTACTATGTCCCCACCTTTGCCTCCATGTAGCATCTGGCTGGGTTGAGCCTCTGCCAGTGTGAAGTCCCAGCGTTCAGGACGCTAAATTGCGCTACACAGCCCAGGAACCCCTTCTGTGGGTCTTGATGGGGTCCTCCAGTGTTTCCTCTTTAGGAACTAAATCTGCCAGTAAGTGTCTGTAGGCTGAGGCTTGGGGGGGACAGCTAGTTCATTCATTTCACTCCTTTGGGTCCTTGTATCTCATAGGGTTGTTCATCCATTTTTTTTTCTGTCTCCCTATATGTTTCGCCTTTTTTACCTTGATCTTTTCCTTTTCTGTGCCTTCTTTAGCTCCATTTTTTGATCGTTTGCCCTTTTGCTTGTTTTATCCTGTGCTTGACTGTTTACCCTGTGCTGGAGGCTCTCTTGATGACATCATCAGGCTGCACTATTCTGCACATGCACACTGTCTGGCGGGAGTACCGATAACCATTTTTCTTTTGGGAAAAGTTGCCTTTTTGTTAATAATAATCATTCTTCCCTCTGCTTCCTGGGACAGGCAAGCTTTCCTTTAATACCCCCTGCTGTTTTCAGGTATGGCACAAAAAAAAAATATTCGTATGTGTATGTATGGGCAATTATTTATTTCCCTTAGACTTTTCTTTAAACACTTTCAGACCGGACCATTTTGCTGGTAAATGACCAGAGGTCTTTTTACACTTTGGCACTGCGCTGCTTTAACTGGTAATTGCGCGGTCATGCAATGTTGTACCCAAACAAAATTTGCGTCCTTTTCTTCCCACAAATAGAGCTTTCTTTTGATGGTATTTGATTGCCTCTGCGATTTTTATTTTTTGCGATATAAACGTAAAAAGACCGCAAATTTTGAAAAAAAATGATATTTTCTACTTTTTGTTATTAGAAAAATCCAATAAACTCAATTTTAGTCATACATTTAGGCCAAAATGTATTCAGCCACATGTCTTTGGTAAAAAAAAAGTCAATAATTGTATATTTATTGGTTTGCGCAAAAGTTGTCACATCTACAAACTAAGGTACGTTTTCTGGAATTTACGCAGCTTTTAGTTTACGACTGCCTATCTCATTTCTTGAGGTGCTAAAATGACAGGGCAGTACAAAACCCCCCCAAATGACCCCATTTTGGAAAGTAGACCCCCTAAGGAAATTGATAAGAGGCATGTTGAGCCCATTGAATATTTTATTTTTTTGCCTCAAGCGATTGAATAATGACAAAAAAAAATTTTTTTTTTTTTTTTTACACAAAGTTGTCACTAAATGATATATTGCTCACACATGCTATGGGCGTATGTGAAATGACACCCCAAAATAAATTCTGCTGCTTCTCCTGAGTACGGGGATACCACATATGTGGGACTTTTTGGGAGCCTAGCCGCGTACAGGGCCCCGAAAACCAAGCACCGCCTTCAGGCTTTCTAAGGGCGTAAATTTTTGATTTCACGCCTCACTACCTATTACAGTTTTGAAGGCCATAAAATGCCAAGATGGCACAAAACCCCCACAAATGACCCCATTTTAGAAAGTAGACACCCCAAGCTATTTGCTGAGAGGCATGTTGAGTCCATGGAATATTTTATATTTTGCCACAAGTTGCGGGAAAATTACAAACTTTTTTTTTTTTTTTTTTTTTTTCACAAAGTTGTCACTAAATGATATATTGCTCATGCATGCCATGGGCATATGTGAAATGACACCCCAAAATAAATTCTGCTGCTTCTCCTGAGTACGGGGATACCACATATGTGGGACTTTTTGGGAGCCTAGCCGCGTACGGGGCCCCGAAAACCAAGCACCGCCTTCAGGCTTTCTAAGGGCGTAATTTTTTGAGTTCACTTCTCACTACCTATTACAGTTTTGAAGGCCATAAAATGCCAAGATGGCACAAAACCCCCACAAATGACCCCATTTTAGAAAGTAGACACCCCAAGCTATTTGCTGAGAGGCATGTTGAGTCCATGGAATATTTTATATTTTGCCACAAGTTGCGGGAAAATTACAAACTTTTTTTTTTTTTCACAAAGTTGTCACTAAATGATATATTGCTCACGCATGCCATGGGCATATGTGAAATGACACCCCAAAATAAATTCTGCTGCTTCTCCTGAGTACGGGGATACCACATATGTGGGACTTTTTGGGAGCCTAGCCGCGTACGGGGCCCCAAAAACCAAGCACCGCCTTCAGGCTTTCTAAGGGCGTTACAGTTTTGAAGGCCATAAAATGCCAAGATGGCACAAACCCCCCCCCCCAAATGACCCCATTTTAGAAAGTAGACACCCCTAAATTTAGGGGTACACTAGTGAGACTAGGTAATAAATGGCGGGTGCCCTGAAACTATAAAAAAATAACTAACCAACCAGCGTCACCTGTAACAGTTATATGGTGATCACTGGTGAAAGGGTTAACTAGGGGGCAATCAGGGGGCTTTATGCGGTAGTATATGGGGGTCCCTGGCGCTATAAAAAGCTGCGGCGAACCTAAATACCTACCTGCCTAACTAGCGTCACCTGTGACACTAATACAGCGATCAGAAAAACGATCGCTTATTAGGCTGGGTTCACACTGGAGCGATGCGGGAACGCCACGAATGCGCGGCGGGTTCCCGCATCGCATGCCTCCCGGCGGCAGTTCACACTGCCCTATGCGAACTGCTGGGAGTGTCAGTGAAATGTTAATGACACCCCCAGATCAGTTCGCATATCGCAGTGCGATCTGCAAACTTGGATCGCATGGTGTGAACACCCATGCGATCCGATTCTGCTGCGGACCAAAAAAAGGGTCCCGTGCGAGTTTGCGGCGGGTGCGGCGGGTGCGACACGAATTCAGCCATACTATCTGTATAGCTGAACTCGAATCGCACAGAGATCGGATGTGATTTGCACTGCAGTGCGGTGCGAATCACATCCGTTCTCATAAACCGCTGCAATGTGAACCCAGCCTTAGTGACACTGGCGACGGGGGGTGATCACGGGGTTAAACCTTTATTGGGGGGGTTAGGGGGGTACCTTAGAACTAAAGGGGGCTAACCCTAACTGCCCTAACAGTTATTAGTCACAAATGACACCTGCCGGGTGATCAGGGGGTTAAACCTTTATTAGGTAATAAATGGCGGGTGCCCTGAAACTATAAAAAAATAACTAACCAACCAGCGTCACCTGTAACAGTTATATGGTGATCACTGGTGAAAGGGTTAACTAGGGGGCAATCAGGGGGCTTTATGCGGTAGTATATGGGGGTCCCTAGCGCTATAAAAAGCTGCGGCGAACCTAAATACCTACCTGCCTAACTAGCGTCACCTGTGACACTAATACGGCGATCAGAAAAATGATCGCTTATTAGGCTGGGTTCACACTGGAGCGATGCGGAAACGCCGCGAATCCGCGGCGGGTTCCCGCATCGCATGCCTCCCGGCGGCAGTTCACACTGCCCTATGCGAACTGCTGGGAGTGTCAGTGAAATGTTACTGACACCCCCAGATCAGTTCGCATATCGCAGTGCGATCTGCAAACTCGGATCGCATGGTGTGAACACCCATGCGATCCGATTCTGCTGCGGGCCAAAAAAAGGGTCCCGTGCGAATTTGCGGCGGGTGCGGCGGGTGTGGCGGGTGCGGCGGGTGCGGCGAATGGCTGAACTCGAATCGCACAGAGATCGGATGTGATTTGCACTGCAGTGCGGTGCGAATCACATTCGTTCTCATAAACCGCTGCAATGTGAACCCAGCCTTAGTGACACTGGCGACGGGGGGTGATCACGGGGTTAAACCTTTATTGGGGGGGTTAGGGGGGTACATTAGAACTAAAGGGGGCTAACCCTAACTGCCCTAACAGTTATTACAGTCACAAATGACACCAATGCAAAAAAAAAAAAAAAAAAAAAAAAATGACATTGGTGTCACTGTGACTGGGGGGGCAGGGGTAATTGGGGGGGTGATCGGGGGGTAAAGGGGGGGTGTGAGTGTGCCTGGCATGTTCTACTGTGTGTGGGATGTGTTGGTGCAACTCACTGATCCGCTCTCCTCCGTGTCGGAACGAAAAATACCGACACGGAGGAGAGAATACATCACTTCCTCTCCTGTGTTTACATTACAGGAGAGGAAGTGATGTCACCGGGGATTTCCATTCGTCGGGAGCGATCGCGAGGGGGTGGCCATGAATGAATGGCCGTCCCCTCGTCCGGGATCGCTCCCGAACGAAAACCGACCGCCGCAGGCACCGGGCGGGGGCCCGATCGGGCCCCCGACCCGCGGGAGGCAAATCACGTACATGTACGTGCTTATGCCTGCCCGTGCCATTCTGCCGACGTACATCGGCGTGCGGCGGTCGGCAAGTGGTTAACTGCTTGCCGACCGTCGGCTGTCAATTGACAGCCAGGCTGCGCAGCTCTCGTTGTGGGAGGGCGTCACATGACGCCCTCACCTTCCCGACCCACCAGGTCGCGAGCGCTCGTCGTGTCATTGGGGACTCGATGAGAGTGCCCAGCGGCCGCGGTGTCCGCTGGGCACCCCCGATTGCCCGGTAACACAGCAGGACCATGGATCTGTGTGTGTAAACACACAAATCCACAGTCCTGTCAGAGGAGAAGAGACTATGGTGTGTTCTCTATACAGAGAAACACTGATTGGTCTCCTCCCCTTGTGAATCCCCTCCCCCTACAGTTAGAATCACTCCCAGGGAACATATTAACCCCTTGACCACCCCCTAGTGTTAACCCCTTCTCTGTCAGTCACATTTATACAGTAATCAATGCATTGATGCATTAATTAAAGTCATAGTCATCCTTTCTTCAGAACGGCAAAGTCTGGAGAGAAAATCTCCTTTATTTGTCTATACAGGTTTTATCCTTATTAGAGATTGGATAGCATCTCTTTAATCCCTGCCTACAATAGATATGATGTTTGAAACTTTGGGCTGCAAATGTTTTCTCAAGCAAGTTTGGTGTAAGATACCTTATAACAAGAAATCTCTGTGTTGGTAGGAAACTTAACAAGCCATACCAGGAGTGACAGGAAGTCCGTCCTACTCCCGCAAGATGGGAAGCAAAGGAATAGGGAATGTTCGTCCTCTCAGCAGGTTCCATTCTTCTAGGCAGATGGGCTGCTATAATACACACATATCAGGCTTAGGGGGGTTTTCGTCCTGATTCCATTCACTAAAAGAATATACAGGCATCAATTCAACCCTGTATGTAGTTTGCAAGGGATGTTGGTTAGCGTCCGGTTGTAGATCTGAAGACGTTAAACTTTTTTATTCCCTTCAAGATCTTTAAAATGGAGTCCATTAAACCAGATGGCAAAATCCTATTTTTGTATCTTCACGATGACGAGCTAAACATTCCAAAATATTTATTTCTTTCATAATTGGTAAGCTTGCGTTCACGGCTAGATGCATTTCCAGTTTAACAGTCTGCCTTTTGGCCTATTCAGGTCTCCGAGACTGTTCACAAGGGTTCTCAGTGCAGTGTTAGTTCCACTCAGAGAACAAGTTTTCAGGGTGCGCCGCTACCTGGACAACATTATTCTTCTATCCAGAGGTCTGAAACAATTGCTGACGCACCAAGAGAATCTCATAAACATGCTACAGGGATATGGCTGGTTTATTAACTCTCTAACTTAACAGTTAGTATGCTGAGAGGTACTCTGCCAACTGCCCTGTTCTGCGTCCAACAGAGGAAACAGTGGCAGTCAAAGAAAGAATCCTGAAGACAGTAATCTCCACTTGTCTGAGTGCCTCAGTGCCTCATTCTTTGGAGCACAATGTCGTCATACCAATAATCCCTTGGGAGTTCTGACTTCGACAGTTTAAGATGGGATTCTTAGCACAATAGAGGAAATAGAGTCTAGCACAGTTATCAACTGTCACAAAGCATGAGTAGGAGTATATAGTGGTGGCTGAAGAGGGAGAATCATGAAGTCACCGTTAGAACCATTAGACTAGGTCACAATTACTATTTATCTCTGCAAAGATAGCCTGGAAGGCACACTGCGAGAAACCGTCGGTTCAGTACAATGGGAGATTTCCAGCCAAGTGGGGTAGTCTTAAATACCCTAGAAATCCAAGCAGCTTCTTTAGCACCTTTCGCCTTGCTACACAGAATCAAACGAAGATCAGTCTCTCTGTAGTTGAACAACATGGCAGCAGTTGCCTATATTCATCACCAAGGAGGAACTTGTGGCAATATGCTATTAAGAGAGGTGAACACCATGCTGTCAGGAAATCACCTGCAAATTCCAAAAGCAATTTACCTCCTAGGGGACTTGAACACACAGACAGACTGACCATCATGCAAACTTTCCAGAGCACGTGTGGGCCCTACACTGTAGATCTTCTATGAGCTGGTCCACAGGTGGAGCCAACCACAGACAGACTACATTGCTTCGCACAGCAATTTCAAATTTAGGAGGATGTTTGAATCCATTGCGCACCCCAAGGCAGAGGGGACAAATGCCTTGATATTCTCCATGGATCTGCAATCTAGTCTATATATTTTCCAACAACATTTCTCGTAATGAGATTCCTCTTGAGGGTGTTGAGCGCGAACATGGTAGTCATATCCATTTCTCCATTTTGGCAATAAGGGCCTTGAGATTTCCTGGCCATTCATCTCATGAGACAGAAGCCAATTCCCCTTTGCACATATGCAGGCCGTGGCTGCAAACAGGAGGACAGATAGGGCAAGCTTAAAAACATAGCCTGCTTCAGAATGTTCTCTACCTTGTGGAGTGTGAGAAGGCACTTTTTTCCCAAATACATTTTTTTTTGTTAGTTGTCTCAATAAAAGTAACAGTACACAGGTACAAGTGTGAAGAAAAAGGACAATGTGTGTGGAAAACACGATGCCGTTGAGAAAGGTGGAACCTTCTTTAAAATGTTTGCATTATACATTTCAACTTCAATGATAACAGTGCTTTAGAACTATAATAAGCAGTACACCTGAAGACTGGTGTCGTACATAACTTTGCATGAATAACATCCAAGAGGGGAGAAATAGATGAGATAAGAGGTATGAAGAAAGTAGGAGAAGAGAGAGAGGAGAAGGCAGAGGGTTACCGCATTGGCTCTTTTACAGACTCAGAGTAGGTCCTCCCAGAGATGCCACCGCTCCCAGACCCTATTGTGGTTATCTAGCCTGTCCCGTATCCTGGCGGTCATCTTCTCCGTAAGTTCCACATCCTTGACCCTGGTGTACAAGACTTCTGGGGATGGTGGTGAGTTTTATTCCAGTTAAGGGCAACTAGGCATCGTGCTGCTGTGAGAATGTGTCTGAGTAATTTCTTATAGGGTTTAGTTATTTTCAGTTAAGTGAGGCTGAGCAGGAAGAATTTTGGTGTCATGGGACTTGGCACCTCAAAGAGGCGAATCAATAGTTGTTGTGTAGAATGCCAGAACAGGGCTAGTAAAGGGCATGTCCAGTATATGTGGAAAAGAGTGCCTCTGTCCCACTAGCAATGCCAGCATCAATCAGAGGTGGAGGGTTAGATTTTATGGAGCACATCCGGAGTCAGTTACCAAAAGAAGAGAATCTTATAAGTGTTTTCTTTATAGAGGGTACATAGAGAGCTCTTGAGAGCCTGACTCCAGATCACCCGCCAGGCCTCCACGGGTATTTCTTCTTTTAGCTCTCTTTACCAGCGGAGCATGTATGCATGTTTGCCCTGATCTGGTATAGAGTATATATTTTGGATCTGATATATATCCGAGATCAGTCCTCTACGTGTGAAGCCCTCTAATAGAAGGCGTTCAAATGGGGAAGGTGTAGAGAGAATTGCAGACGTCGAGCTATGGTTTGGGCATAGTGCCGAATCTGCAAGTAGAACACCTGGCAAGGTAGGTCATGTTTGGTTTGGAGTTCAGAGAATGGTAACATTTTACGGGATCTACTAGGTATCCAAATTGAAATAGGTTCCGTGATGCCCAGGGCCATGACATCTGACATGTTGCGGAATAGATACAGAAGCTTAGGAAGGATAACATATTAACAGATGTGATCCGCCCCAGGAAAGAGATATGATGGATCTTCAATTTTTAGAGTAGTTCCCTAATTGATCTGTATAAAGGGGGGAAATTAGCTTGGTATAGTGTGGCGAAGGACGGGGTGAGATTGACCCCCAATATTTTAGGGAAATAAGTTCCCAGCTATAGGTAAAACAGGACCATAGGTTGTGGATTTCATGCTCCGGGAGGTTAATTTCGGAGGGCCATGAACTTAGATGCATTTGTTTTGTAAACCGAAATTGCCCTGTATTTATCAAGTTCAGCATGTAAATTAGGTAGGGAGATCCTGGGTTGGGTTAGGCTGATATACCCCGAATGTCTGAATTCCCCCAGATGGTCGTTGCCGCCAGGGGCTCTACACATAAAGCAAATAACAAGGGGGAAAGAGGAAAGCCCTGGTGGGTACCATTAGTAACTGGGACATGGGGTTTACTTGTGACATGGGGTTTATGTAAATGTGTTGTGTCCACCCTCAGGAAAGGTCCCCTGAAGCCCATGTGGTGAACAGAAAAGGCCAACCGAGTCGGTGAAATGCCTTTTCTGCATCTAGACTCAGGATCAGGGACTCTGAGTTGTCTCTGTTAGCTACATCGATTAAGTCTATGACCTTTCTCATGTTATCTCCCGTTTGATGGAGGGGGACAAAGCCCACTTGGTACTTGTGGATCATGGTAGAAAGAACCGCATTCAGGCGGATTGAAAGGAGTTATGTGAATATTTTAGGTCGGAGTTCAATAGGGCTATAGGCCTGCAGCTAGCACAAGAAGAAGGGTCGTTGTCTGGTTTTGGAATCAGGGTAAGACAGGAGTTTTGCATGTCATTTGGGATGGGGGTTTGCTGAGGGAAGGCGTTAAACAGTTTGGTCATATGTGGGAGCAGTAGGGAGGAAGGATTTGTAGTACTCTTATGGTAGACCGTCCAGTCTGGGGATTTGTGAGAAGGTAGGGCTTTTATAGTAATCGTGATTTCTTCTGCAGTAATAGGAGCATTGAGAACAACCAGATCTGAGGCTTGGAGTTGGGGATTATGTGGTATCTCAGTTTTATTATACAGGTCAGTGTAGTAGTCCACAAAGGTGTTAGCTATGTCCTGGGGGTGGGATAACAAGCAACCAAACTTGTTCTTAATTTGGTGTGGGGTAGAGGTATGGGTTCAGTCGGCTAATTTTCTAGCCAGTAGTGATTATGCCTTGTTACCTTTGTCGTAGTATAGCTATTTTAGTCAGATCAGTGTTTTCTCTACCTGACCCATCGCGAGATCCCTAAGTGTCATTCATAAGCGAGTAATCCGTTTAGGGATAGGGACGGGCAAGATAGTAGCTGGCCTTTAAGGACCTTAAGGTGCCTTTCAGCTTGTATCTTGGCGGCCTTAGCATCCTTCTTCATGGCTGAAGAAACGGCAAGTCATCGACCCCTGATGACTGCCTTGTGGGCTGCGCATAGTATGGCGAGGGAGACATCAGGGGTGTCATTCTCAGCAAAGTAATATTTCACGGTGGATTCTAGTTCTGCTCTAGAGGGGACGTGCTGTAAAAGAAAATTGTTCAACCACCAGTTATAGGGCCTACGAAGGGGAGTGCCGAGATTCAGTGTTAGTAGGATGGGAGCATGATCGGACCATGAGATTAGGGGTATTTGTGCAGAGCTAGTGATATGGAGCATGTTGTTGACAAAGAAATAATCTATGCGTGAGTGGGAATGGTAGATAGATAGATAGGCGGACAAGAACCATTGTTAAAAATCGGTGCTGGCGGGTATTCAGGGCATAGAGAGCACAGAAGGTAACTGCCTGCGTCTGCCATAAGCCATGGATAATGACAAAATGTCCCTGTGGGTCAAGGTAGGAGGTAGAGCAAGTGAACGTGAAAGTATGGGCGACGCCTGCTCGTTTACCCGGGTTGAAGGCCTGAAAGACTTGGGGATAATGTCTAGAAGTGATTGTGAAGGAGCCCCCCCTGTCAAAATGGGTTTCCTGTATCATGATGACATCTGCCCCTGACTGTTTGAATTCCTGGAGTGCCAGATGTCTTTTTTTTAGCGTTTAGGCCATGGACATTTAGTAACAATATCTTTGAGAGGGGTGAGAGTAGCTGTGGGTATACTTAGCTGATTCTGTTGGTGGTGCGTCAGGGTCTGGGAGCGTGACATTAAAGGGTAGAGAGCCGGCAGCTAAAAAGGTCTATGTTGGGAGCCAACGTGTGGCGAGAAGGAGGAAAGGAAGCTATAAGAAAGAAAAGGGGTTAGAACAGTAGTATATACATATTTTACAACATACATCATCTGGGGAGCCCTACAGGACCTAAGTGTCAGAGGGCCAATGCAGTTCCTGTATGTCCTCCCGGACAGAGAACTGAAGAAAAAAATTTGGGTTGGGGGAACATGGAGATATGATAAAAATCAACAAACAGGGAGTTGGGGGGCGGGATTACTTAGGATGGTAAACCAAGGGGGGTTGGTTAGCAGAGAGTGGACCTCTCCGGTGTCTCAGCCAAAACAGCCCATGGCGTTAAGCTAGAATGAAGTAGAAGCAATCAGGGAATAACGATATGGCTATATGTGAAGTAGCTTATGGGTAGGGACTAGGTTGTGGTACAGCCAAGCTGTGCAAACAGAAAAGGACAAAGAGGCTAACTGGACTCTGGAAGTTCATCACAGAGTGGGATCAGCCATTTCTGTGTTTAGTGGCTTTATCGGGGGAATCCGGTCTTCTAGAGAGCTTTGTGGGGGGGAAACTTCTGTCAGACCACCGGTGGCAGAGGAGGGGTGGCCACCAGGTCCCAGTCTGGTAGCTGAGGGATAGGAATGCCAAGGGCACTGCAGAAGGCTTTCAGGTCCTCTGGGTAGCGCAGTATAGCAGATTTTCCTTGATGTCTTGCTGTCAGGCTGGAGGGGTATCCCCATCTGTAGATAATGTCCTTATCTTGTAATGCATGGAGATGGGGGTTGTAGTAATCCATGTTTTTGAAGCGTGATCCAGGAGAGGTCCGGGTATATCTGTACCGGATTGTTGACGAAGACCAGTTTGCGGATGGAGCGAGCTTTGCACATGATGTCTTCTTTCAGCGGGTAGGAGTGCACCTGACAGATGACACTATGTGTTTTAGAAGCAGGTTGTTAAACAGGGCCTACAGGGTGGACTGTAGCTCTTCAGCTTCTTCTGATTCGGGCAGGCCTCGCCTACGAATGTTATTCCTGCATGTTGTTCCTGTGTCCCCTATTGTCCAAGTCCTCGACATAACGTTGCATGTCTGTCAGCAAGAGACAGTGCTCTGAGCCCTGAATTTGAGTGTGGTGGACTGCCAAATTTGTCTCCTGTATCTGTATTTGAGGCCTGTATGGAGGGCCTGGCTTTTACGTCTTCTATGAGCTGTTTGAAATCCTCCTTTAGTTGGATTGGCTTGTAGACAGTATTGCCATGGTTGGGGGAGGGGGGTGGGGTGGGGGGGAGAAGGGGATGGACCACAACATCTCGGCATGGGTGCAAATGAGAAGTTGAGGGCTGTAAATAGAAGCCCTCCACAGGGGTGAAGTCCTCTGGGGGGAAGGCTGCAGTGGTGGGTCCCAGGACCACGTTGAGGTGTGGGAGGGCAGTGGAGTTGGTGCTAGTGTGCTCCCCATCTGAGGATGGGCTAGAGAGCTTGCCATCTGGGCATAGGATGGGGGGTCCCAGCGTTTCCTCTGGTGGAGCTAGAGTCTCTGGAGTGGTACTGTCTCTGGGCCTTGGGGAGGCTGGTGCAGGCTCGCTAGGTGAGTGCAGCCTACTACCTCCTGCAGGCACTGGGTAGGCCCGTGGGTGCATGGGGTCCGGGAGAGCCAGAAAGTCCTCCACATCTTCTGAGGGGCTAGGAGAGTCTGGGCTGCTCTCGTGGATGCCAGGGTCTGAAGCTGCACGTAGTAATCTTGGGAAGGCATACGTGTACTGTGTGTACGGTGCACAGGGCTGGATGTGGGTTGCGGCCTGCTCCTAATGTGGCATGGCAGGGGGGGGGGCTCATTGTGGGTGACTCACCGCCTGCAGGGGTCTGTCGGGCCCCGGGACCATGAGCTGGGTTGCTGGTTGGTCTCGTTGAGGTTGCTGAGCCTGGGATGGTGAATGGGAGGAGGTGGCTTCCTTCGCCATCTTGTCTTCTCCGCATGGAGGCATGTCAGACGCTCTAAAGTAGTCCCGGAAGGATGTGGAGGACCCTGGTGGAGGTTGGGATGATCTCCTGGCTGATGAGGATTGAGTGGTCCATGATCTGCCCATGAATGGGTAAGCCAAGATCCTGATTTTTGCCTGGATTCTGCAGGCTTTATTGAGATCTATCTGGCTAAAGATCCATGCAGGTTGGCTTCTGGTCATGCCCCATGAGAAGGCACTTTACTAACAACATCCATGGCAAAATCTAGAATAAGTTTGTGTTATTTCTCAGCAGGGCAGATCATCTGTATCAAGGGTAGGTACAGCCCTCCATCTAACAGACATCTGGGCATTGCCTAACTTTCCAGAGGATCACTCAAGAGGGTCACACAAATTGGACGTGTACAGCACTTGAAGTCCCTATCCACAATTGCCCATCAGATCATGTAATAAGCCTTTCAATCTTTCAGCTGGAATTTGTCAGGGAAAAGAGGCTACCTCCTGGACTTAGTAGGTTTGGTAATGCATATAGGGCAAGGGGTCATGAACCTCCTTCAGCAGTGGATACATACTCTTCCAGAGCGGTTTTGGTCTCATGGACTGCCCATTCGAAGGCGCCCATGGAATCCATGTGCAGGGAAGTATCATGGTTGCCCCAGGATACCTTTTCAAGTAGTACGGAGTGGATCCAGCGGTCTTGCCATTGTTCCATCTTCTGTCACATTCTAATTAAAAATTTATTTGACAAGTAGAACCCACCCTGTTAGCTAGTTATTTTTTACTAGTATATGGCCATGGTGGCGTGAGGAAAATGGAAAATTCTCTCAAATACTTACTGTCATTTTACTTTCCTGATGCCAAACCATGGCAGCATACAGACCCACCCTTGTACGTTTCAGTATGTAGCTAATTACAAAGAAGACCTACAGAAGGGATTCCCGGGCTGTTTAGCGCAATTTAGCATCCTGAACGTTGGGACTTCGCACTGGGAGAGGCTCAACCCAGCTGGATGCTGCATGGAGGCAGAGGTGGGGACATAGTACTGCTTACTCTTCACTGGAAAATGCATGTAAAATGAAGAGTTAGTGGAGTGGTAGACAAAGTAATTATTAGCTGGGGTTCCCTGAAACCTAAAAGTTATATTAGAGGTTCCTCCATGTTAACAAGGTTGAGAAAGGCTGCCCTTCCATTTGCTGTGAGCGTGCTCTCTGCGCAGTTCGGGCACAAGCTGGCTGGCTGTAAACAAATGTTTAAACACTTGCAGACTGCCCGCCTGCAATGTATTGTGGGAGAGCGGCTGCTGTAGGCAAGGCGACATACCCATACGTCGCTGCCTACTTCCAGGTTTGGGGCATGCACATGTGCACCCCCTCATTGTGTAAAATCACAGCAGGAGCCTGTCAGCAAGTCTCGGCCAATGATGGCCTGGACCTGCTGATCAGTTGTGTGCAATCACAGTCCAGAGCTCTGTATGAAGAGAGGATCTGTCAATTTTTCTCAACCCCATAAAGCAGGGACGAGAAACTGAAAGATCAATTAGTAAATGCAGCACACATTACACACAGGCACATCTTTAACTCCTTGATCACTCTAGATGTTAACCCCTTCCCAGCCAGTGTCATTAGTACAGTGACAGTGTACAGTATTAGCACTGATCACTGTATTAAAGTGGTTGTAAACCACTATCGTATGATCATACAATCCCCTCTGTTAAATTAGTACATGTGCCCCACTGTATGCGTTTTATAAAAAAAATAAAAAAGATTCAAATTTCTA
The DNA here is from genome assembly GCF_037356315.1 of Lithobates pipiens. NCBI lineage: Eukaryota > Metazoa > Chordata > Amphibia > Anura > Ranidae > Lithobates > Lithobates pipiens. The sequence continues at coordinate 275,165,294 of NW_027507785.1, read as the reverse complement.
CCTTCTTTCAGAGAGTCACCCGGCGCTCACATGACTCAATGCCTCTCTTCTCTCATGGACTGACAGCTTCAGCAGGCGTGGCCAAATACCCCCATTGACATAAGCCAGGAAAAGGGGAGGAGAGAACCGAGGAGTCATGTGAGCACCAGGAGACACTCTGAAAGAAGGTAGAAATCTGCATATTTTTTGTAAAACACATTCACTGGGGTACATGTCCTTATTTAAGAGGGGATTGTATAATAGTTTTATAGCAGCAGGAGTGGCACTGTCATGAGCTGACAGGCGGGGAGGAAGGAGAGCTGCAAATGACGGAGGCACAAAAACTGATCATGGTGTCAGGGCTCAGCAGCCATGATAAACTGTGGCCTGTTTACAAAGGGGGAGGGCAGAATCACCAGGTATTTCAGGTTATACAGGGGGCCAAATCACACAGCACAAGCACTGTGCTGTATAATATGCTTTAAAGGGAACAGGACCTATTTTTTTTTTTTTTAGGGTAACAAACACTTTAATGTCACTGGAGATGTCAGCGGCAGTCAGTTCCCCCCCAGCGTCAGATTTCTGCCACAATATTGCATTCCTATTAAGTCGCTGATCTCCCCCATTTGTAGTATAGAAAATAAATAAGTAAAAATGCCTGTATATATATATATATATATATATATATATACATATACATATACATATACATATATACACACACACACACACACACACGCACGCACGCACGCACACCATAGTTTGCAGGTGCTGTAACTTTCATACAAACTGATAAATATACACCGATTGGGATTTTTTAAAATTACACTGCAGCTCTTCTAACACATTTATACACCACTATAAGCTAGATGTGGCCTTGGGTCCTAGGCAAATCATGATCACCTTCGTTATCATTGGCACAACATTAAAACCTTATTCAACAGCAATTTGTTTGTCATTCATTTTCTTTTCCCTCTCATTAGGCCAATGCTAGCTAGATGCTGTTGTGTGCTGATGTAACGCAGAGCCAGGACAACAGAAAATGATTGTGCCTCATGTCAGCACAAGATCATCGATTTTTCTTTCATGTGTTTAGTCATAGAACACTGGCTAAAGAAGGATCCTTTCAATTTATTCGTTTGGAATAGTGGTTTTCCTATAGTGGGGCGAGTGCAGCAGAGCCAGAAAAGGAGAATTAGCGCAAGCATCTGAAAAACAAACAGTTCCAATTTCTTGGAGTTCATTGAAGAACAAAAATCTCCCACCCCTCTCTATGATCATTTCAACAAAACAATTGGAATACTGGGAGTAGGGGGTGTTAAATCAAACTAGCCCATGTTCAAATCCTCCTGAAGGTGGCAGTATAACACAACAATCTCTAAATTCATATGTTCCTGAATGAACTTCAAGAAACTGATTTTAGGGCCAAGTTCACACCAGAATGCGCTGCGGGAAACCCATGTTTTATATGTTTCTTGCACAAACATTGAAAAAGCATGGTGCATTCCTGTGCAATTTATGGTGTCAACTGGCCCTTAGAGTGAGCCAAGGGTATATAGTGGGTAGTTTCAATAGCCGAAAAGAGAAATTCATTGTTATGGTTTTACATACACTTAAACAAAAAAAAAACAAAAAAAAGGGACAAACGTCATTAAAAGTTATTCTTTATGCTACATTCACACTGCCGATTAGGGTCACTATAAATTATAACAGTTCCTTCTGTGCCTGTCAGTGGCTCTCATAGGTTTTCGGCTGCCAACTCCATTCACTAAAATGACAGGCTGCAGCTATTTGTCGCTATCTACACAGCACACTGTGCATGTCCAGCAGTGATCACTGCATAATTGCTGGCTGCGCAGAGAGCAGCGAATAGCTGCGTCCGCCTGCGACCTGTTATTTTAGTGAACAGTGTTGGCAGTCGTACCTGCCTGCTGAGAGCCACAGAAGGAACTATGGCTATAATTCGCACCAGCCTTAATAGCCGATATGAATGTAGCCTAAGGCTCCATGCACACGGACTTAAAAATAAAAAAAATTGTTGCTTCTATAGGAGTTTTGTGTTCTGCCTGTAGAAGCAGCTCAATCTTAGCCATATGTCCATGCACATTAGGATGTTAAGGGGCATATTTTGGAGTTTAACATTTAGAGGCAAAAAAATTAAAAATATGGGGGGGGGGGGGGTGAGCTCTGCATGAGCTATTTTTAAGCCCAGTGTGTGCATGGAGCCTTAGGGGAGTCTGTTTGAATGTAAGGAAACAAGATAGTAACAAAAGTTACAATTATTGCAAGACACAGAAAAAAATAAATAAAAAAAGTTTCCTAAATATCATCTTATAATTAGGATTATTTATCTAAAGATAGATGCAGTTATTTCAAATGACACAAGCAGCTTGCTTAAAGCACAGTATAATAAAATATTTTATTAGGTGATCAGAAAAAATAAAAACCCACACATGTTGTACAACACACCAAGAAAGTGAAAAATGTAATGTCCAAATATATGGCAACTATCACTGCTGTAAACTCCTTGATGTAGGCGCTACCACATGGCCCTCTGAACACCAGAAAGCATATTGTGGTCTGCAAAGTGGCGGAATACTATTCTGCTGAGTCGCCAACGTCTCTTCACACCACGGGAACGTGAGGTGAGGACACAGCGGTTCCGAATTCTCACTGGACAACTATCCCTGGGCAGTGCGGCAATCTCCTTATCTGCTATTTCCTGCAAAAAAGAAGATAAAATAAAAGCAAAAGTAACCACACCCCTTAAAAAGACACTAGTTGATGATACTTAAAGCATGTACAGCCACAACTTTTCTTTTTCATTTTAGATAGAGTAAACTCTGTGTTGTGGAGATTGTTCATCACTCGGTTTTTAAATTGGCTGTAAAGTCAGGTTTTTTTTTTTTTTTTTTTTTTTAAATAATATTAAGGCATTCTATGCTTTAGAATAAAAAAAAATCCTGTGCAGCAGCCCCCCCCCCCCCCCAATACTTATCTGATCCCCCCCTCTCGATCCAGCAATGTTGCATGAGACTCAGCTGGCCAGGACTCACCCTCAGAAGCAACGAAAAGGGAGCCAAGAAGAGGATGATCTGGGCTGCTCTGTACAAACCCATTGCACAGAGGAGGCAAGTATAAAATGATTGTAAATTTTAAATAAATACCGGTAATAAAAACTAAGACTTTAGTATTACTTTAAAAAAAAAAAAAAAAACAGAAAATAGGAAATCTATACAATGGGAGGACTGTTCCTTTGACAGCTGTCGCCAATGAAAGATATCCTCTCACTTTCTGGTATAGGATTCAAATTTTCCCCCTGCATGTTTTTTTTTTTTTTTTAAAGCTTTAAAGTGAGAGTCCGCGTTTTTTTTTTTTTTTTAAAAGCCAGCAGCTACAAATACTGCAGCTGCTGACTTTTAAAATAGAGACACTTACCCGCCCAGCGTGCCCGCGATGTCGGCACCCGAAACCGATCTCTCGATCGTCTCTCGGGTGCTGCCGCCGCCATCTTGGGTGTGGGAATCAGGAAGTGGAGCCTTTCGGCTTCATTTCCCGGTTCCCTACTGCGCATGCGTGAGTTGCGCTGCGCAATAAGGATAGTCCCCGCTGTCTCTGGGATCTGTGTGTTTCCCAGCAGGCAGCGGGGGACTTTCGGAAAGGGGCGTAGATTCTGCGGAAAGGGGCGTGCCTTCTGCAGAATCTACGCCGGAAGTGGGTGCAGATACCTGTACTGTACAGGTACCTGCACCCCCTTCCCCCCTGAAAGGTGCCAATTGTGGCGCCGGAGGGGGGGGGGGGATTCCAATGAGCGGAAGGTCCACTTTAGGGTGGACCTCCGCTTTAATGCATGGTTTCAGCAAGAGAGCGCGTTTAAATAGCAGACCAAAGTCTGCTTTATGCTGGCTCCTGTCTTGGCCAGCAGGTATGGATATTCACACTCTTTACAAAGCTCCCCAGTAGCCCGAGAGCCTAGAGTGCTCTACAAAGTAAACTGCCGTCAAAGTTTGCATTGTTATCGTATATCTCTTCACGGATGTACTAGTTTACACTCTGGATCTTGCCGGCAGAAAGATCAGTAGGCCTCATTCACATGGCTGTAACACAGCCATAAAAATGGAGAAGTAAAGCCAAAGCTTTTTTTCTGTCTGTACTTCTATGGATCACAGAAGTGCAGTTAGTTCTGCACTCCTGTGACCCATTTTCAGCAGACAGCGGGCTAAAGCCAGCTGATGGCACAGAGCCAGCCCAGGCTCTGCAAAGATTCTGACTATCCAGATGCCTGGACTGGCAGCTGGCTGAGCCTCTTAGTGAGCTGCTGAGAAGCCTGAGCCAGCTTCACCTGCCTCCTCCACAGCCTAACACTCTAGTGAGCACTGGAGGACCAGAGAGCTGGTGCTGGTGTGTGTGTGTGTGTGTGTGTGTGTGTGTGTGTGGGAATGGCGCGGTAATTTTTTTTTCTTCAAATGCAATCCACAAAAGTACCTGAAGCTCCTTGGGCAAGATCATGTTTTTCCTCAAAGCATTGATCCTTAGTCTTTCATCTGCATAATCATACGCTATCTTTCTCCTCTTCACATCTCTCCACATTCGCCAATCTACATAATGGCTTCTCACTTGATTTGTGAATGTTGGAGCGGGCCAAGGAAGCAGCTGTGGAGAGAAGTTTACACAATGAATGTTACTTTATAAAAGCAGGTCACAGTGTGTGTTTATTAATGGCCTTACTCTGCTCCCATAGTGAAACTTCCCAAGCTGGAAGAAGAGATAACAGCAGTTGAAAACTTCACTAAACGGCCCTGGAGGCTGTGTAGAATCATAATGCTCACAAAGGCTATTGGTCATTGTCACCTAGCTGCAAAAGAACCCAGAAGTAAGGTGTATTATGTCACTTTTCGTGCTCCATTGGTTGCAGGAGTGCAGGGGAGACATCAGGGGTCTCAAAGAAAATATGTCACACTGCTATCACACTGGGGGCTCGTCAGTTCACAATTTTAAGGCTCGACATGTTGGGTATCCATTTACTCAGCACAACCTTATCTTTTTTTTATTTTACAAAACTTGTGCAGATTGGAGGGGGGGGGGGAATGGAATTTCGCAGACTCCTGCACTATATACACACTATATTTTACATTAAAAACTCCTGTGCTATATACACTACGTTTTACACACATACATGTTCATTGTCTCAAACGTTGCTGGTAGTTAAAGTGGTTGTAAACCCACAATCCAAAAACACAAACAAAACTTGCAAGACAAAGGCATAATGAGCTAGTATTCCTCGCATACTAGCACATTATGAAATACTTACCTCAGAACTATGCTTCTGTAGCTCGCCCAGACATTGCTGAGGGAGCCGACAAGTTTCCTCAACGTTTCTTCCGGGATCGCTGGCTTCAGCGCTGTGAGTGGCCGGTGCCACGATGTCGTCACTTACGCGCGGAAGCCCTCTGTGCTGGCATGGGCCACCAGACCTGCAAAGTGCATGCGCCGCTGATGTCAGCGGCTGCATGCAAGGTCAATATCTAAATACTTACCTGTAGGAAAAAAAAAAAAAAACACCAAGCAGGCAATACAACAAAAAGGGTTTCTGCAACTGATTTACGTTTCGCTAAATTCTGGTTTAAAATAAAAAATCCTGAACTAAAAAAGCCAATTCTATTGCTCACAATGGTTGTTTTGTTGCAAAGAAAATAGGCAATTTTTTTATATTATTATTTTTTATTTTTTCAGCCTAAGGGCCCTTTCACAGCACATAGTAAATGATTTTCTGACACATTATACAGCACAATGCACCACAGAACATCAAAACGCAAATACTAATTCACTCCCTTGTTAACTCGCCTGGACTACTGCAACACCCTCCTCATTGGTCTACCTCAACACATACTCTTATTTTAAGATACCTTTAAATTAAAATAAATATTATAGGAAAAACTTTGTTACTATAAAAGAGAAAACTTCAGTCTAGGGCTGAAACAACAAATCGATTAATCAACAACTAATCGATTATGAAATGAATCTATTACTATTTTCATAATCGATTAATCGGCCAGTAACAAAATAGGGTTAAAGTTATTGAGTCTGATGATATTTACTAGATTGACCCTTTAATAGTATAGGGCTGAAACAACTAATCGATTAATCGACAACTATTTTCATAATCGAATAATCGGCCACTAACATAATGGGGTTAACAAACTATAATTAGCACTTTATAGTACAAAAAGAGCAAATCGGTACGGTAAATATTACTTTCACTGTCCCATAGTAAAACATTAACCCCTTACAGTAGCGATTATTTGCTCTTTTTGTACTAATTTTAGTTTAACCCCATTATGTTACTAAACATATCAGCACAGATGCATCAAAGGGCTCTGCCAGGTCTTGAAAGCTGAGCAGAGACCTCTACATGCGCCGGACAAACAAAACTGACAGCACAACAATCAAGAAGGGCTGAAGTTCCTTTAAAAAAAAATAAAAAGAAAAGATAGGGTGCGTTCACAATTGTGAATGCGCCCACACTCCGATTAGATGTGAGAACCTCAGCAGGGGTTTAAACAATTAGCTTGAGAAGGCAGCCCCATTCAAAGCAAGGTGTGCTGCCAGCTCCTTCATCTAATCGCGACCAATCAAGTGTAATCTCTGCATGAGTCCATGAATGTCCTCCCAGAACCCCACCCCCTGGGGTGCACATTGGGCAGGCTATGTGACCGCTATGTCCTTTGGCCACACCTGATCCAAGAAAGGTCCAATCACAGCTGATCACATGTAAACAGTCTTGCTGGTTATCGGCATTCCTTTCCTCACATGTGGCTTCTGACAAGGCTGTCAGTACTTTGTTTACACTGATAATCAGTGTTGCCTCAAAGGGCCCATCAGTGCACAATGGCCCTTTACCCAGTTTTCAGTGACAGCTGATCATGATGTAAACAAAAGGCGGTCATCGCCATTCATAGCCTCACACTGACAGCGCAAAGAGAGGAGAGCCGATAACTGGCTTATGTTAAAGGGACATCTACACTGATGATCAGGGCATTGATCATCAGTGCAGTCCCAACAGTGCTGCCAATCAGAGCCTCCCCATCAGCGGTACCCACCAGAGTCGCCCCATCAGCGGTACCCACCAGAGCCACCCCATCAGTGAAGGGGAAAAATTACCGGTTTTCAAAATTTTATATTCGATTATCACTGCAGTCCCAACAGTGCTGCCAATCAGAGCCTCCCCAACAGCGGTACCCACCAGAGCCGCCTCACCAGCGGTACCCACCAGAGCCGCCCCATCAGCGGTACCCACCAGAGCCGCCCCATCAGTGAAGGTGAAAAATTACATGTTTTCAAAATTTTATAAAACTATGAAAAACGTTTTTTCCCCTAAATTTTCACTCTTTTTTTCCCATTTGTTTAGCAAAAAAAAAAACCCCCAGAGGTGAATTAATACCACCAAAATAAATCTTTGTTTCATGATGATGATGATGATTATTAAAAATTGTCATCTGGGTACAGCATTGCACGACTGCACAATTGCCAAAGTGCAACAGGGCTGAAAGCTGGTCTGGGCAGGAAGGGGGTGAAGGTGCCCATTGGTGAAGTGGTTAATTGCCAATCACATGTCCAGCCTCAGCCCTGACATAGACTAGCACTAGGGGTCCCTGGGGGATGCTAGAGACCTCAGCCTGGGTCATATATAACTGTCCCCGGTGAGTCCATGCACCCCTTAGAGACATAACATAACACAGACTCTGGCGATGTGAACGATCTCTCCTCTGTCCTTGCCACTCACCTGCCGGGCACTACGAAGCAGAGAACCCAGCAAGGACGCCGCCATCTTGCCTGGGCTGTCAATTCAAGTGCTCCCAACTTTATTGCTCTGCACAGTGCTCATTGCAGAACTGATAATCAGGAAGTTACCGACGGTCACCAAGGTAACAAAAAAACTCAGGCTTGCACAAATGAAACCTAGTATACAGTAGCCGTACGAGATGCATTGATTGTTTATTATTTTATAATTATCACTTGGTCCAAAAAATATTTTTCTATATACCCCGAGTACAGCGGACTCCGAGAAAATGGCCGCCTTCGCGCCCAGGCTGCACTGGAGAGAATCTGGTACTTTCTAGAACCGTCACCTGTAGGAAAACCCCAATGAGGGGCGGGGCGAGGAGGGCGTGTGACGTGACGTCAGTGTTAGCGGCGGAAGGGGACCAGAGTACGGTGTGTGGTGTTCGGTTCAGTTATCCTCCGCAATGGACTCTGCTGTACTGGAGGTAAGAGGAGAAGATGGTGTCCATTCATTGAGAGATATAATGTAGAGGGGGAGTGAGTCATGTGTCCTCTCTGAGGTATGTCTCTATGACCAGAGCTGACTGGAGATTCTGGGGTCAGGAACTTGGAACTCCCAGAATTCTATTCCAAGTCATCTGACAGCCCAGGCCTGCACTATGCATGGCATTTAACCACTTAAGGTCCGGAAGATTTCCCCCTTAGTGACCATGCCATTTTTTTTTTTTAGATATGGCACTGCGTTACTTCAACAATTGCGCGGTCGTGCGACGCTGTACCCAAATAAAATTTATGTCTTTTTCCGCCCACAAATAGAGAGAGTTTTCTTTTGGTGGTATTTGATCACCTCTGCAGTTTTTATTTTTTGCTCTATAAAAAAAAAAAAAAAAAAAAAAAAAAAAAATATATATATATATATATATATATATATATATATATATATATATATATATATATATATATATATTTTATATATAGATTATATATATTTTTTTACTTTCTGCTATAATACATATCCCCAAAATATATATAAGAAAACAAATTTCTTCCTCAGTTTAGGCCGATCTATATTTTTTACTTATTTTTGGTAAAAAAAAAAAAAAAAATTGCAATAGGCATATATTAATTGGTTTTGCGCAAAAGTTATCATGTCTACAAAATAGGTGATTATATTTAGGGACTTTTTTAAAAATAGTTTTTACTTATAATGGCGGTGATCTACGATTTCTAGCGGGACTGCAACATCGCTGCGGACAAATCTGACGCCAAATGACACGTTTTGGGAACAGTGACATTATCACATTGATCAGTGCTATAACAACGCACTGATCAATGTATAAATTACACTGGCAAGGAAGGGGTTAACACTATGGGGGCGATCAAGGGGTTAAGTGTGTTCCCTCAGTGTGTTCTAACTGTGTGGGGGATGGGCTACCAGGGACATGACAGAGATTTTTGTTTCCGAACAGAAGATCTCTGGCATGTCCCTTGTCAGAACGGGGATCCGCCTTGTTTACAAAGGCAGATCCCCATTCTGCCTCTGTGTACAGCGATCGTGGGTCTCCGGCGGACATCGATCCCGCCAGACTTGCGGGGAATCGATCACATGCACAGATCGACGTACAATGACGGTGATTTGCGCTATCCAGTCACCTTGCTGCAGTATAGCTGCGGCGGGTGGTCAGGAAGCCGTTAAAGCACTCTGACACCCCAAAAACAAGTAAAATTTTTACTTTGCTATAAAACATATCCAATAAAAAAAATGAAAATATCTAATTTCCTCATCAGTCTAATATGTATTCTGCTACATGTTTTTGGTATAAAAATCACAATAAACCTATATTGATTGGTTTGTGCAAAAGTTATAGTGTCTACAAACTATGGAATAGATTTATTTAAAAATTTTTTTTTTTTTTTACTAGTAATATCGGCGATCAGCGACATATAGCGGGCCTGCGATATTACAGCAGACAAATCCGGGACTAACCAACACTTTTGACACTTTTTAGGGAGCAGTGACACTAATACAGTGATCAGTGATAAGAAATATGCACTGTCACTTTTCTAGTGACACTGGCAGGAAAGGGGTTAACTGTGTGCCTAGCCAATGCTTTCTCACTGTGGAGGAGGTGCTTTTACTATGGGAAGGCAAGGATCTGTGTTTCTGCTTTGCTTTGCAGAAACACAGGATCCATGCCTTCTCTCCCCACAAAACGGCAATCTGCTTGTATATTGTACAATCGGTGGGTGGCGGCAGACATCGATTCCTTGGAACCCGCCGCTAGGCTCCCGCTGTGTGTGAGATCACAGCGGAAGCGGCTCACGGGCGGTGGCAGGTCGTGTACTAGGTATGTGGTATGGCACAGAGCAGCCCCCCTGCCGCAGTATATCTGGTGTGGGCAGTCGGGAATTGGTTAAAGACGAACGCCAGATGACACTTTTTAAAGTGACAATAGGGCTCCATTCACATCTGAGGGTACTGTGAATGAAGGGGGGGGGGGGGGGAAGCATGTTGCTCTTGTGGCGCCTTTCACTGTTAAAGAGGAAGTAAACCCTGATGGGTTTACTTCCTCTTTCATTCCCTGGTAAAGCATCGCATAGTAGTCCATTATGTGTCACTTACCTGACACAGGAGCCAGCAAAGTCACCGCTGTCCCCTGTAGTCCGGCGCATCCATCTTCTCGGTGGGGTCTCGCAGCTCCGCCGCTGTCATTCGGCGAAGCCACGATGACGTCACTCCCACGCATGTGCAGGGAGCCGCCACGCGCGGCATATTTGCCGTTGACGGTGCCGTGCTCAGTGCGCCTGCGCGCCGCTGTCTTTAGGCAAATGTCTCTGAAACCGTGTAGGTTTAGGAGATATTTCTTGGACCTAGAGGTAAGCCTTAATCTAGGCTTACCTTGTAGGTCAAAGTGTGTTGTAAGGATTTACAACCACTTTAAAGAAGAACTATAGGCAAAACGTTTTTGTTTTTGTTTTTCCTTCCCTTGAGCAAGGGAGAATATTAAAGCGGGAGTCCACCGGGACTCCGCATTTTTTTTTTTTTTTTTTTTTTTAAAAGCCAGCAGCTACAAATACTGCAGCTGCTGACTTTTAAAATAGTGACACTTACCTGTCCAGCGCGCCCGCGATGTCGGCACCCGAAGCCGATCTCTAGATCGTCTGTAAGGTGCTGCCGCCGCCATCTTGGGTATGGGAATCAGGAAATGGAGCCTTTCGGCTTCATTTCCCGGTTCCCTACTGTGCATGCGCGAATCGCGCTGCGCAATAAGGACGGTCCCCGCTGCCTCTGGGATCTGTGTGTTTCCCAGCAGGCAGCGGGGCACTTGCGGAAAGGGGCGTAATCTACGCCCCTTTCCGCAGAGAGCTATCCCGGAAGTGGGTGCAGAATACCTGTACTGTACAGGTATCTGCACCCCCTCCCCCCTGAAAGGTGCCAATTGTGGCGCCGGAGGGGGGGAGGGTTCCGATGAGCGGAGGTCCACTTTAGGGTGGACCTCCGCTTTAACCTCCCAGTAATGTTAATTTTAGCATCTGTATTCCATAGCCAAACAGCAAGTGAGAGGAAATCCCTGCAGATTAAAGTGGTTCTTCACCCTAAAGGGGAAGTTCCGCTAATCTGATCCCTCCCCCCCTCCGGTGCCACAATCGGCACCTTTCAGGGGGGAGGGGGGTGCAGTTACCTGGATAATCCAGGTATCTGCACCCACTTCCGGGCAGACCGCCGCAGACCTCCGCAGACGCCCCCCCCCCCGTTGTGTTCTGGGAAACACACAGTTCCCAGGACACAGCGGGGGATCTGAAGAGACGCGCAGCGCGACTCGCGCATGCGCAGTAGGGAACCGGGCAGTGAAGCTGCCATGCTTCACTTCCCGATTCCCTGACGGAGGATGGCGGCGGTGGCAGCAGCGAGACGAGCGATCGCTCGTCATCTGCCGCTGACATCGCTGGACCCTGGGACAGGTAAGTGTGATTTTATTAAAAGTCAGCAGCTGCAATATTAGTAGCTGCTGGCTTTTAATATAATTTTTTTTTAGGTGCGGAACCACTTTAAGACAATTCCTTGGGGGCCCCCCAGGTCACCAGAACTGATGTCCTCATTTGAAGATTTCCCCTCTATTACTTTTCTGGGGACAACACAAAATTTGGGATTTTCTTTTACTTTCACTTTCAGTGTTAATGGTAAACGGGCAAATGGAGACACAGACAGCAATAAAAACTGACAGGTGTTCTAATCCCTCTTCACTCTATCCAAAACTAAAAAAAATGTTCCGCATTTAGTTACAGTTTAAGAAATTTTTTCTTCTTTTTGAAGCGAGACTAAACTTATCTAGCCAAATCTAAGTACCAGTTTAAAAAAAACTGTTCTATCCCCGACACGTGCCAAGAATGCCAACTGTCACATCTGCTTGTGTCCTCAACCAAACTGTCTGGAGTCCTAACTGATCACATGTGCAGCATCATGGCAGTTGCAGGTCACACAGAGGCCAAGATGGCAGCTTCCGTGACTGAAAAGGATAGAAGGGTTTAGTTCAGCTTTAAAGCCGGGTTCACACCGCTGCGATGCGGGAACGCCGCAAATCCGCGGCGTTTTCCCGCATCGCATTACTCCCGCCGGCAGTTCACACTGCCCTATGCGGACGGCTGGGAGTGTCAATGATATGTTAATGACACCCCCAGATCCGTCCGCATATCGCAGTGCGATCTGCCGACTCGCACAGGAATCGGATCGCATGGTGTGAACCCCCAAGCGATCCGATTCTGTTGCGGACCAAAAAAAGGGTCCCGTGCGAATTTAGCCATACTATCTGTATGGCTGAACTCGCATCGCTACGGAGATCGGATATGATTTGCGGTGCGAATCACATCCGGATCTCCCCCCGCAGCAGTGTGAACCCAGCCTAAAGCAGAGTTTAGTGTCACGTTAAAGATGAACTAAATATACAGATTTACACCTGAGGGATCCGCAGCGACAGCTACAGACGCTACTTTTTTAGCTTTATTTTTTTTTTTTTTTTACTTAAGCATTTTTGGAGTGGCACCATTTATTTGAATGGGCCTTACTTCACTCCAAAAACGCTAAAAAAGAAGCTCATGTACCAAATCTTGGCACAGAGCCAGAAGCGTTTACAGTCACGATCTTTTCCGCGATTTGTCGCTAGACAATTTCGGCAAAATCGTACCGCCTTTGGGGTGCCATTAAGAAATAATAGCATCGCAAATGCGTTCCGTGTTTTGCCTTGATTCTTGAATTATGGGCAGAATCGTGGCGCCCATGATCCAGAACACCTAGGTGTGAATGGAGCCTTAATTTTTTCCCAAAATGTTTCTATGAAGGGCATGCTTCTTGTGATAACTGTCACATTTGTCAGTATGCTTATGTCGGCTCCCCACTTGTAAGCCCTCCAATCGTTGGAGTCATACCTGATCACATGTACAGCAGCTAACATAAGCACACCTCTAAGGGCACTTTCACACTGGGGCGGGGGTGGGCATCGGCGGTAAAGCACCGCTATTTTTAGCAGCGCTTTACCGTTGTCTTCGCATTGCTTTTCGGCCACTAGCGGGTTGCTTTAAACCCCTGCTAGTGGCTGAAAAAGGTTAAAGGTGCCACTGCCGTGTCCCTTTGCGGGTGCTTTGGCAGTGCTGCCCATTGATTATCTGCCCATTGATAACCCCCACTAGTGGGCAAATAACACTGCTAAAACGACAATAAATCGGCGCTAAAAATAGTGCCGCTTTACTGCTGACACCCAGGGCGACTCAGTGTGAAAGGGGCCTTAGCACCTGAAAAATGCCTCAGTGTGAAAGTAGCCAAACTAATGGTTTTCATTCAAGGCATTCCCTTAATGGAACTGTTTTGAGGAACCGTTAAGTCAGTGGGTTTAGTTCTGCTTTAGACAGGTACAACTGTTTTTTTTTCCTTTTGCTATAACAATTTTAAATTAATAAATAACAGCTGATCATTTTAAGTACCTGTTTCAATGATAAATGTTTTGTCTCTAAGTGCTCATGCACACGGACGTTTTAAAAAACTGGCTGCAAAGCTAGCTCCGAAGCCTGGAAAAATTGTTGTTAAAAACGTGATTTTTACCGCGTTTTGCATTGGCGTTTTTGCGCGTTTTTGCGCGTTTTTTAGCGTTAAGTAGCGTTTTTTAAGAAACACATCTCTTGGCTATAGCACTCAGAAAACAAAGAAAATATGTTGCGCGTTTATGCGTGTTTTTGCGCGTTTATGCGCGTTTTCCCGCGATTCGCGTTTTTACAGCTCTAGCTCCACGCCACGGAACGCACTGGTCCTGGGTTTTTTTTACAGCTTAAAAACGCCTATGCCATTTGCAGCTCAAAAACGCCTAGGTGGGCATGAAGCCATAGACTAACATGGACAGCCGTTTTTAAGCTGCAAAAAAAGCTCAAAAAAGTGGCTGTAAAAACGTCCGTGTGCATGAGGCCTAACTGTCCCTCTTGTTGTACCGCTTGGTCTGTTAACCTCTTCACGACCACGCTATAACAGAATGACGGCTACAGCGCGGTCGCACATTTCTGGGAGAGCTTCTGTTGATGTCCTCCCATGATTGCACTTGCTGCGCACCCCCTGCAGCGCGCATTGGCAGTGATCTGTGATAGATGAGTTCTTTGGATCCATCTGATCACAGATCAGGGTAAAGAGCCAATCACAGCAGCTCTTTACCATGTGACCAACTGTGTCGAGTTACAGCTGATCACAGTGTAAACAGGATTTGCTGATTATTGGCAGTCCTCTCCCCACGCTGACAACACAAGAGGAGAGCCGGTAAGCGGCAATCCACACGGGGGACATCAGTGATAATCAGGGCACTGAAAGCTTAAAATTGGCCTGGGCAGGAAGGGGGTAAAAGTGTTCGGTATTGAAGTGGTTAAAGAGTCCAGTCCACCCCTGACCCACTTACACTCACCTTCCCAGCATTCCCTCACCACTCAATTTCTCCAGGAGTCAAACCCCTGTAAGCTCCACATCTGAGCTATCACAGGGTTGATGATGTCATCCTCTTCCTCAGGTGACAGTGTTTGGGATTGGTGATTGGGCTGCTTAGTCCTGAGTAGCCATACTCCCCCATACCTGAGTGATGGGGAACGCAGAAAAGTATAAATAGGCGAGCGGTAATCTGGTAAAGTAATCTGACATCTGAGTAATCTGATGTATGTTGGCAGAATGGCACGGGCAGGCATATTGGCGTACAGGTACATCCATTTCTATATGCTACATGTGCTACGCTGGCATGTTCTCGTGTGACGGTCGGGACTCCCGTGAGTCCTGTCGCCTCGATCGCCACGGGGATACCTGCGATCGTCTCACGGGGAGGCTGAACGGGGAGATGCCGCTGTAAACAGCATCTCCCCGTTCTGCCTAGCAACAAGTGATGCTGATCTCTGCTCCTTGTGATTGGAGCAGAGATCAGTGTTCACTCACACAAAGCCCAGCCCCCACGGTTAGTAACACGCCCCTAGGAACACTTAACCCCTACACTGCCACCCCCTGGTTAACCCCTTCACTGCCAGTGTCATTTACACAGGAATCGCTGCATTTATATAGCACTGATTGCTGTATAAATGACAATGGTCCCAAAAATGTCCGATGTGCCTGTCATAATGTCGCAGTCACAATAAAAATCGCTGAAATGATTTCCAGCACTGCCCAAACAGAGGGTCAGGGGTCCTGCATACAAGTTTTAACCACACACAAATAGAAGTAACAACACTGCTATATACTGCTGATGAAAAAAGGTATTTAGCATTTTATATTTACGAAAATAATTGGAATTCCTTGTCCTGTGTACTGTGGGAGACCAGATATAGTGAATGCAGGGTCCTGAGTTTAGTAACACTCGAAATGCATAGAATGCATTAAGATAAAAAACCTTCTGCCTTTAGAACCACTTTAAATGGTAAATTAGCAAGGTGAGCTTTTAGTTGCTATATTCCATATTCCATATTATTTGCACTTATAGGCACTGGAAATAAAATTGTTTTTTTTTCCACCCAGCTTCAGAAGGACCTAGAAGAAGTCAAGCAGCTTTTGGAAAAGGCGACAAGAAAACGAGTACGAGATGTGCTGTTCGTGGAGCAACGCAAACTGGAGACCGAGATCGCTAACAAACAGCAGCAACAAACAGGAGAGTCCATGGAAGTACAGAAGCCATCTGCCATTGTCCCTCCCATGTCCAGCACATATACAGTGAAAATTAGCAACTATGGTGAGCAGAAAGCACATGTTCATTAAAATACACTCTGTCCCTTTCCTTTGTGAGGAACAGGATGCACAAGGCAGGCTGCAGTCATCACAATCACTGTACAAATATGGCATGAGAATGGACCCATAGCTGTAGCCCTATGAGATCTAAACTCATTAGAGGTTTTAGAATGTGTTAAAGTGTAAGTCTAGGCAAAAACTGACTCTAAACCTGCTCTTTGCCACACATAATCTATCTAGCTCTGTAAAGCAAAAATCGCTGTACTTGCCTGTTCTGCAGCCGATCCGGTCCGGTTTCCAGCAGCGGAAGCCGTGTGCAGGAGAGGACCGACAACAGCTGTCAAATAGTTGGGAAGTGATGTAACCCATAAACTTACTATGGGACTTTCGTTGTTGGCTACCTCTTTTGTACACACTGAAGCTGCTGCTGATACTGGGATCGGACCAGATCGGCTGCAGAATAGGCAAGTATAGTGATTTTTGCTTTACAGGGTTAGATTAGGTTTAAAATGTGGCAGAGGCCAGGTTTAGATTATCTACTATAAATGAGGGAATTCTGCTTATGGCAAAAAAACTAAAATAGGTCTTTTAGTATGTGTTGCATATTTTCATGTCATTTTCCTATAATATCAGCATATTATCCTGATTATCATATCTACATACAGGTTTTCTGAAAGTCGGCATTTGCATAGGGCTAGCTCTACTCCACATAGCAGTGCTTATGCCTAGCAATCTTCAGTTAAAGTGGAGTTCCACCCATTTAAAAGTCAGTAGCTACAAAAAGTGTAGCTGCTGACGTTTTAATAAACACTCACCTGTCCCATGGTCCAGCGATGCGGGTGCAGGAAGCCTCGCTCCTCTCCTTCTCCTCTCTGCGGCACTGGCATTCTAAATGTGGGCACACGGCTGTGGCTTCTAGAATGTAGCGGGCATGTACATTGTCCCCTACAACAGGAGGTAATACAGAGGACTACCACAAGGGATTGGATGGCACTCTTAAAACTGAACACTACTCATTAGGCTAATAAGTTTTATAAGAAAATGGTCCCCCAGCTGTTGTTAACCCCTTTGTGCCTAAGGGTAGAACAAATCTTAATGGTTAAGTACAGTTTTGCAACTTTGACATGTGTTAGTAAAACTGTCCATATTGTCACAACTACTCTGTGCATTCAGGTGGAATATACTGTTTTTTTTTTTTTTTTTTTCCAGGGAAAATTGGGCTTTCATTTGGTGGTTAATGGGTAGCTCCTGATTTTTATTTTTTTATATATAATTAGGACTGCGGAAATTAGCGATTAATTCCTCAATTAATCTTTAATTTCTTTGATCATTAGGCTGCCTGCCCTGGGGCCACTTTGGGCCAAGCTGTGGCTGCAGCGCTGCGCTCCGCTCCCTCCTCCATCTCCCTCTGTGTTTCACACTCAGCTCGGAGATACACAGCGGGAGATGCGGGAGACGCAGACTGTAATCCAGGCACAGACACTGACTATGGCGAGGCTGTGATTATGGGCCACGGTGAGGCCAATCGTGAGTTTATGACGTGTGACGTCCTAGCCATGCCCCGATATGGCCGGCTTCGGCCGTTGCCATAACAACAGTGCTAAATCAGCTAAAAGTAGTTAGATCTGTATGTGCATTATAAGTAATCGAAATTAATCGATTTAAAAAAAAAACTATTATATTTCTTACCAATAATACAAATATGCGGCCCCATGGAAAAAAGTCCAGTTTAGTGGGGCCGCATATTTGTGTTGGTTTGAAGGGGTTAAAATGGCTCTGACTGCAGTACTATCAGCCTCTTCAGAACTTTCCTCTTCAGTACCTCATTTTCACCACAAGATGTCCTTCTTGAGCATCATTCAACTCTGAAGACTGAGAACTTGCTGCGAATGCAGGGTGGCAGGGGGTGCCCTTAGGGGGTGTTTGCAATGTGCCCTTCATCAAGGTCCACCCTAAACCAGAGAAGAGACTAAGAAGAAAAGGGCCCAATGTGGCATGTCACCGGCCTGCAGATTTCGGAAATGGGTAAGTATAGTGTGTGTGTGTGTGTGTGTGTGTGTGTGTGTATATGTATAACAGGGCTAGGAAACCTTTTGAGCAGTGTGGCGAAAAATGTTTTTAAAGAAATTGAGTGTGCCGATTTTATAACAAAAAAAGTCAACTTCACATTCTCAATCATGAAAATGATTTTTTTATAAATGCTGTAAACGACTTTAGTAGTGCAAAAATTAACATACTGCGCTGTCATGCCTCAGATCACTGTCCCTCCTGCAAATCTGTTTCACCACTGTACCACCCTGCACATCTGCCCCACCACTGTACCATCCTTTCTTATCTGACCAACCATTGTAACCCCCTTTCTCATCTTCCCCACTACTGAATCTATGATATGATATGTGTGATATGCAGAGTGGTGAAAGGAAGCAGAGATGAGACATATCTACCTGTCCTGGCACACTCATCCTGCTGATCCACCTCTCGCATTCAGCCCACATGCTTGTAAGTGATGTCACACAAGCATGTGTAATGGATGTGCGATGATGAGCTCAGGTCAGTGGGAAAAGCAGTGGGCTTGTGTGCAGGATCATAAGTTGGGCCCCCGCAGCTGAGGAAAAAGTGTGGCGCTCTGCGCCACAGGAAAAGTTTGAGTGTAAATTTCATTGCGCTTAAAGAGGAAGTAAACCCTGATGGGTTTACTTCCTCTTTTTTTTCCTGCAAAGGTAAAGCATAATGGACTACTATGCATCGCATAGTAGCTCATTATGTGTCACTTACCTGACACAGGAGCCAGCGAAGTCGCCGCTGATCCCTGTAGTCCGACGCATCCATCTTGCTGGTGGCGTCTCGCAGCTCCGACCAATGACAGCGGCGAAGCCGCGATGACGTCACTCCCGCGCATGCGCACGGGAGTCGCGTCTCGCAGCTCCGCCTCTGCCATTCGGCGAAGCCGCGATGACATCACTCCCGCGCATGCGCACGGGAGTCGACAAATTAGCCAAATCCATTCTTGGATTTGCCGCATTTAGTGCGCCTGCGCGCCGCAGACAGCGGTGCCCATTTTCGGGCAAATATCTCCTAAACCATATAGGTTTAGGAGATATTGCTTGGACCTACAGGTAAGCCTTAATCTAGGCTTACCTGTAGGTCAAAGTGGTTTGAAGGGGTTTACTTCCTCTTTAATACTGGCTCTGGCTTAAAGGGACAGAGTGCCGGGGTTCAGAAGTAAGTGACATAAAAGTTCAGGAATAATTTCAACAAAGTTCCCAGAAGCTCAACAATAATTCCACAAACTGTCACCTGACTGTGGTTTTCTCAATCACAGTGAAATCTCTTCTTTCTGAGAATGGTAGTGGCAACCGAGCGAATCATCTTCCTTCAGATGGTGGGTGGGGCTAGTAGAACTGTGATTGGCTTTAGCAGTGGCCAATAACAGTCCTCCTGGAAACGGGGAACATTTTCGCCGATATGTTTCGGCTGAAATCTCGATGGATCCCTAGTATTAGTGTCTCACTGATACTTCCCTGCACTGCTCTGCTGATGGGGAGGGAGTAGAGTGCCGGGAAAAGAGGCTTTGTGTGGCTGGGGTTGCCTACCCTTTAATGACGCCTGCATTACAGAGCTAGTCTAAAGCTGCCCATAGACTTTAATTGCTTGCAGACAGCTTACAGCAGATTTACTGTGGCAGAATGGCCTTGCTGCACTGGCTACATCACCCAGCACTTCCTGGGTAGAGGGTACACGCCCGCTGCTCTGGCTGTTCTGTCATTCGCACAAGCCAATGACTTATGGCTGTAACCCACTAATTGGCTGCGCTAATGACAAAAGAGAGCCCTGTGTTGATAAACAACACAGATACAGACAGCAGCGATGTGTTTTTATTTTTTATTTTTCTCCCTGCAAAGAAGGCAGTAAAAACAGTACTAGGTACACAGTTAACTCTGTGTGCCTAACGATGATACTGTATTATATAATACAGTATTATATATTATAATATATAATACTGGCTTCCTGGACAGTATTATGTAGTATTATCACTGTATTAGTGGCACTCAGCATCAGTTAGTGACCGATTGTTTGCTACATTATCGCAGTTGTATCATATAGGTCGCTGATCACTGCCATTACTACATGTAAAAAAAAAAAAAAAAACAGTATATATACACCATATTTTGTAGACGCTATAACTTTCATACAAACCAAAGACATGTAGCAGAATACATACATTTATTTAGAAATTCGATTTTTTTTTATTTTTTTTATTGGATATGTTTTATAGCATAAAGTAAAAAAAAAAGTGAAATAAAAAAAATTATTGGTCTTTTTTTCATTTATATGATAAAACAACTCATTCGTGATCAGTTACCACCAAAAGAAAGCTCTCTGTGTGGAAAAAATTCTATAAATTTTGTTTCGGTAAAGCAAAATGACCAGTTAAAATAGCACAGTAGTACAATGGCTTGGTCATGAAGGGGGTAACATTTTCTGGAGCTGAAGTGGTTAAATCAACCAAATTTCGATCCATCAATGGCCAGCTTATTTTGCATTTTTATGAAATTAATATGATTTAGTTGAATGTAATTTTGACATGTTGGGGTTGATATCCTTCAACTAAGAGGAGTTCATAAATCGAATACTAGTACTGATAACTTATGCACTGTGCCTTTTTTTTTTTTTTTTTTCCCTCCAGGTTGGGATCAATCTGACAAGTTTGTTAAAATCTATATTACTTTGAAGGATGTTCAGAATATTCCAGCTGATAATGTGCAAGTCCAGTTCACAGAAAGGTAAGATAAAGGTGTTTTGATGGTGCTCACGAACAAGAAGTAATTGGAGAGATGATATAATAATGGCCTGGATGGGATGCAGGTGACATGATGTTTACCCAACCTGGACATTTATTATTAAACCTCTTGGCATCCACCGCATGCAAATATGCAGTTTCTCAGCGGATGGGCCTTGGCACTGCATGGGAGAGGGAGTAGGCAGGGCATCATGACATGACCTTTAGGGTAAGGCTCGATTCCCATACAGTCATATCTCAGATTGCGAGTAATACGGTTAAAGAGAGATTTGCAATACGAGAAATATATATATTTTTATTCCTGACTCGATTTGCGAGCGTTGTCTTGCAAAACAGCAGGATTCAAGCCTCTGCAGTGTGCAGTACCGATTTGGCCAGAGGATTCGCATAACATGTGAACCAGATCAGCTTTCAATGGAGCCGGTTCATATATATGTGGGCCAGTTATGGTGCGGATTAAAAGAAAAAGGTTCCTGTGCATTTTTTAGACAGGTTCAGGTGCAGTTTCAGTGTAAAATTTGCACTTGAGTCTCACCTGAACTGTTGATTGGAAACTGCACTAGACTTTGCACCTAAATCAGACCCACATATATGTGAACCCAGCCTAAAGGTCTGCTTTGAAACCCAGACTCGTGATGCTGTATATAATCAGATTATTTTAAATAGAAAAGCAAACTGTACATTGTGTTGTTATTTTAGATATATACTTTAAATTTTTATTTTTTTGTTTTACAGGTCCTTTGATTTATTGGTGAAGGATCTCAATGGGAAGAATCATACCATGACAATAAATAATCTTCTGAAGCCAATCGCACCTGAAAACAGTTCCAGAAAAGTGAGTCTAATTCCTGTTTTCTGTGTAATGCTACTCATTACACTACTCATTACAAAAAATGTTGGCGTATATTTCCAGCTACTCGGAACTCCAGAACTCGGCTTGAATTTGTGATCCTGCAAGAAGTTGTTACTGGACATGACAAAGCTTCTTGAAAACAAGGAGGTTTGTTAATCTGCACTTTGCCTCTAAATCCAGTCACGTCTTTGCAGCCCCCCTTAGATCGGGGAAATCTGTGACTCTAACAACTAAAACAAGCCTAGCGTATTATCTCAAATTGTGCTTGATAATAATGCGCTAGTCTAGTGGCTAGGCTCCCTTTTTTTGAGATTTTGCCATCTAGATTGAATTTCTTCAAATATATTTATTTTCTCTTGGCAGGTGAAGACAGACACTGTACTCCTAATGTTAAGGAAAAAATCTGAAAGCAAATGGGAGTATTTGACGCAAGTTGAGAAACTGACAAAAGAGAAAGAGTGAGTATTACGGCGGAAAAATTCTGAATTATTGGGAATGTTTAACATAAATACAGAAAAATGAAAAACGGGGTTCATTACAATCCACAAAATTCCCAGTTAGGCTGGATTCACACCTATTGCATTTTTAGTATTTTTTGCAGATTTGCACTATTGAACGTGCGCTAAAAATGCATAGGTGTGAATTGGGCCTTAGTGCAGACAAGTATTTCAGTCTAAATTAACCACTTGACCACTGGGCACTTAAACACCCTTAATAACCAGACCAATTTTCAGCTTTCGGTGCTCTCACATTTTGAATGACAATTACTCAGTCATGCAACACTGAAACTATATGAAATTTTTGTCCCTTTTTCACACAAATAGAGCTTTCTTTTGGTGGTATTTAATCACCGCTCGGTTTTTTATTTTTTGTGCTATAAAATAAAAAATACCAAAAATTCGGTAAAAAAAATGTATTTTTCTTTGTTTCTGTTATTAAAATTTAGCAGATTAGTAATTTTTTCTTCATAAATTTTGGACAAAATTTATACTACTACATATCTTTGGTAAAAATAAGTACAAATTGGTGGATATTATTTGGTCTTTGTGAAAGTTATAGAGTCCACAAGCTATGGTGCCAATATCTGAAAATTGATCACACCTGAAGTACTGATGGCCTATTTCAATTCTTGAGACCCTAACATGCCAGAAAAGTACAAATACCCCCCAAATGACCCCTTTTTGGAAAGAAGACATTCCAATGTATTTAGTAAGAGGCATGATGAGTTTTTTGAAGTTGTAATTTTTTCCCACAATTCTTTGCAAAATCAAGATTTTTTTAACTTTTTTTTTTTTTCACAAAATTGTCATATTATCAGTTTATTTCTCACACACAGCATATGCATACCACAAATTACACCCCAAAACACATTCTGCTATTACTCCCGAGTACGGCGATACCACATGTGTGAGACTTTTACACAGCATGGCCACATACAGAGGCCCAACATGCAGGGAGCGCCATCAGGCGTTCTGGAGCACCCAGGACAATTCTGACTTTTCTCTCCTACATGTAAAAATCATAATTTATTTTCTAGAAAATTACATAGAATCCCAAAACATTATATATGTTTTTTTAGCAAACACCCTGGAGAATATAATGGTGGTCATTATCTCGCACGGTATTTGCGCAGCAATTTTTCGAATGCTTTTTTGCGGAAAAAAAACAGTTTTGTGCTTAAAAAAAAAAAACACAGTAAAGTTAGCCCAATTTTTGCATAATGTGAAAGATGAAGTTACGCTGAGTAAATAGATACCTAACATGTCACTCTTCAAAATTGCACATGCTCGTGGAATGGTCCCAAACGGCGCTACTTAAAAAGTAGCCCCATAGGCGACGCTTTAAATTTTTTTTTTTTTTTACTGGTTATATGTTTTGAGTTACAGAGGAGGTCTAGGGCTAGAATTATTGCTCTCGCTCTAACGTTCGCAGCGATACCTCACATGTGTGGTTTGAACACCGTTTTCATATGTGGGCGGGACTTACGTATGCATTCGCTTCTGCATGCGAGCACATGGGGACAGGGGCGCTTTAAAAAAAAAAAAATAATTTTATTGTTCATTTTACTTTATTTTAGTTTGACGTTTTTCTCCCCAAAAATAAATTTTTTGATCACTTTTATTCCTATTACAAGGAGTGTAAACATCCCTTGTAATAGGAATATGGCATGACAGGTCCTCTTTACAGTGAGATATGGGGTCAATAAGACCCCACATCTCACCTCTAAGCTGGGAAGCCTGAAATAAAAAAAATAAAAAAGATTCTGGCTTTGATCGTATTGGCGAGTCGGTAGAAGCACCGGGGGGGGGATGTCTATGGCTGGGTATTGCAGGGTATCTCCGTGTATGGCTGGGTATCTCCGAGTATGGCAATTTATGGCAGGGTATTGCAGAGTATTGGTATTGGCACGGTATTGGCACGGTATTGGCAGGGTATTGGCAGGGTATTGGCAGAGTATTTGCTGGTACTGCAGAGTATTGCACAGTAATTGCAGGGTTACATTTCGGTGAGCAGTGATGTGGGCACTGCAGATGCAGCCCACAGCGCTGCTGACACCGATCTCTTCCCCCTCCGCTGTACCGATCGGTACAGAGAGGGGGAGGGAGGAACCGGCATCATAACATGACGCCGGCTTGTTTACAAGTGATCACTCCATCATTTGACGGAGCGATCACGTGGTAAACGGCCGCGATGAGCCGTTTGGACCCGGCGGTCACGGATGCTCTCGAGTGCGCGCCCCAGGGGGTACGCGAGAGCGGAATTCTGGGAGGACGTCATATGACGGCCTCCCAGAGTTAAACCACCGCCCTGTAGCCGTCATTCGGCTATGGGCCGGTCGTTAAGTGGTTAAATGTGCGTAAGACTTCTGTGAGTGTTTAAAGTGGTATCGACCCCTTCACGCTGACCGTATGGAAATATGCGGCCTTGGATTGAAGAGGCTGTACCGGGGCGATCTCCTGTCCCACCGAGAGGCTCGAGCAACCAACCGACACGTCCGCCGGCTGGCCAAAGGCCCGAAAGAAGCCGGAATCGGCTTAGATCGGGTCTCAGATCTAGTAACCCAGAAGCGATGTCATGACATCACTTCTGGTTTACTCGGATGCCAATGGTGCTGATTTTAAAAATAATAATAATTTTTCCCAAGTGTTCTTCCAGGACAGCCCTTGAGAGATGGAGCTCCTCCCATCGACCCAGGAAACACATTGCCACAGTTCAAAAGGCGGTCCCTCAGGTCCCTGGTCAGTCATTTGTGTTTCCTCCGTCGGAGGAACATGTTGCCAGGAACCTGAAGGCCCCTCTCAGGGGCTGCCTGAGAACCTGTAGCCATGAGGGACCGGGTCCTATTCCTTGGCTGCAGTTTTGGGTCCATACCTTTTTTAAACGGCTCGGGTACCGTCCAGCTGATTCGGAGCAGACCCGTTACCCTCCTCCTTCCAGTGCCGAGGTGGCCAGGGGCAGAATGGCGCTGGTTTCCCCCAGGAGCGGTGAGTGGAACCTCCATCTCAGCTCCTTGTTGCGGTGGGGTCGGAGACGCCGAGCGTCACTTCCGGCGGAACCGCGTCATCACTGCGTGCCGAGACTTCCGGTTCCGGGTCTCTAAAGGTACAAGGAGGAGAGGGAGAGCCAGCGCTGTGCCTGTGAAGCCCGACCAGCGTCCAGCAATACCGGACTAGCGGCGGGATCGGGAGCATCAGAGGGGGACCATGGAGGCTATTCCCCAGGATACTCCGGCGGAGACAGGCACCAGCCAATCCCAGGTAGGCTGCTGGGCATGCTATTACTCTGGTGGAGTGGTGGTGTTTGTAGGCTGGGTCCTGTAGTGCCCCACGGTGGCGGTTTACTCACAGTGAGATTGTTTGCACTTGGTGATTGAAGGAGGGACATGGGGCTGACGCTAAGAAATCCTTTGTCTTCTTATTTCAGGCTAAAGATATCCCAAGGGAAGACAAGACAGGCCGCAAAAAGTGTCCTAATTGTGGGAATAGGTTGTCCTCTGGCTCTAACAAAGCCCTATGCAAGCAATGCATTGCAAGCTTGCTTAAATCTGAGGCAGATTCCCCTTTAGCAAAGTTTTTGGGCTCCTTTAAAGAGGAAATGGCGTCGACCTTTAAGTCCCTCCGGGAGTTAATCACTGACGTGGGATCAGCTGCAGCTGCCTCCACGAGTAAAGCAACTATAATCTCTTCCTCACCATGCCTTACAACACCCAGCTCAGGGGAGCCCCGTATGATCAGGGAGCCTAGCCCCACGTTGATTAGCCCCGATTCCTCTGACACTGACTCGGGTCAGGAAGAGGATCAAGTAACATCCAAAGCCTCAAAGTATAGATTGTCTCTTGAGGAAGTAGATGAGCTAATGGGGGCTATCTATGATACGCTGGAAATTGAGGAGGAAGAAACTCAGTTATCTAGACATGATCAAATGTATGAGGCTCTGGGGAAAAAGAAAGCAAGGGTAGGGGGGAGCTTCTGAAATCCTTCCCTATGCTTTTTAAGGCCACCAGTTTCATCTCTGACGCCTCCACGGACTCCGTAAAATTTGCGGCTAAGTCAGCAGCACTTTCAGTGGCAGCAAGGAGGTCAGTATGGATGAAAACCTGGGGGGGAGACACGGCGTCTAAGACCCGCCTGTGCAGCGTCCCTTTTACAGGAGACTTAGTCTTCGGGCCTGAATTAGACTCCGCCTTAGAAAGGACGGCGGATAAAAAGAAAACCTTTCCCGCAAAAAAGAAAAATTTTCAAAGAAAAATTTTTCGTCCCTTTAAAGAACCCTCTAAACCAGAGAAGAGTTCAATCCCCAAAAAACATTGGTCGGGGCATAAAGGGAAAGGAAAAGGGGGCATACTGTTTAGCCGCCCCAATCAGGATCCCAAACCCCAGTGATGCCAGGGTCCCTGTGGGAGGAAGATTAAGCCAATTCCTTCCACAATGGGAAGAGACAACTTCAAACGAATTTGTCTTAAACATAATAAAAAGGGGTCATGCGCTGGAGTTTCACAGCCGCCCTCCTTCAAAGTTTGTAGTGACAAAACTTCCAAATCACTCAGAAAAGGCCAGGGCCTTACCCTTACTGATAGGGGAGATGGTGGATCAAGAAGTATTGACACCAGTCCCTATACAGGAACAAGGAGACGGTTATTACTCTCACATTTTTGTAGTAAAAAAGCCGTCAGGAAGATTCAGATTAATTATGAATCTCCGACCATTGAATCGCTCCATCCGTTACAAGAGATTTCGGATGGAGTCCATTTACTCCATAAAGAATCTCCTGCAGAAAGAGATGTTTATGGCTACCCTGGATTTAAGGGATGCTTATCTGCATATTCCAATAAAGGAGGAATGCCAGAAATTCCTTCGAATGGCAGTACAGATAGACACAAGGGTTTACCACTTTCAGTGCCGAGCGCTTCCCTTCGGTCTGTCATCCTCCCCAAGAATCTTTACCAAAGTTCTCGGAGAGGCTTTAGTTCCACTGAGGCTTCAGTCAGTCTCAATTATTCCCTACCTAGACGATCTACTCCTAACAGCACGCTCGGAGAGTCGTCTTTCTCAGGATCTGGAGTTGACTCAACTCAGCCTGAGTCGGTTAGGGTGGATTGTCAGCCAGGAGAAATCCAAGACAACCCCAACACAGGAGATTCTGTACCTGGGTTACTGGATCAAGTCAGTAGATCAAAAAATTATACTGCCGGAAGAAAAGATTTTGAATCTGTGGCAGAGAATATCTTTTCTTCAATGCAGCCCCAAATGTACAGTGAGGGAAGTAATGTCGGTCTTAGGTCTTATGACAGCAGCCATTCCAGCCGTACAATGGGCCAGGTTCCACCAAAGAGACCTTCAGGGGTTTCTGCTAGAACAATTAAGGGGCAGAGATCTGGAGGAGGAAGTTTTGATCCCCTCAAGGATAAAACACTCCCTCTGGTGGTGGAAGGACAGGGAGAACCTGAACAAAGGGGTTCATTGGGTCCTTCCTATCACTTCAACACTGACAACAGATGCGAGCAGTTGGGGCTGGGGAGCCCACCTCGGCTCAAGCTGGGTCCAGGACAAGTGGACCCCGGAAGAGAAATGTTTCTCTTCCAACTGGAAAGAGCTAACAGCAATCCTGAGAGCGGTCTTAGCCTTTCACCCCACAATACAGGGTCACCATCTACAAGTCCGTTCAGACAATATGACGGCTGTAGCATACATAAACAAACAGGGAGGTACCAAAAGTCCTCGTTTGATGGTAGTAGCCAGACGCATTTTCCAGTGGGCAGAAGCCAATCTGGAATCCATTTCTGCAGTCCACCTGAAAGGGGAGCTGAACAACACGGCGGACTTCTTGAGTCGACAAAAGATTTCGAACCAAGAATGGTCCTTACACCCAGAGGCATTCAATCTCATAACAAATCACTGGGGAAAACCAGAGGTAGACCTTTTTGCGAACAAAAACAATGCAAAGGTTCCAAATTTTTTCTCGCTAAACCCAGGAGATCGGCCCCTGGCTGTAGATGCCTTGCAAGCTCCATGGTCTTTCAGTCTGGCGTATGCTTTTCCCCCTCTTCATCTCATTCCGAGGGTCCTAGCAAGATTCCTCAAGGAAAAAACCTGTTTGATTCTAGTAGCACCGTTTTGGCCCAGGAGACCATGGTTCACAACGTTACTACAATTGACAGATTGTCCACCTCTAAGGCTTCCCTACAGACAGGACCTCCTGTCGCAGGGACCTCTTTACCATCCACAGGTCGCCACACTGAAGCTTTCGGCGTGGTTACTGAGGAGGAAATCTTAAAGAGTAAGGGCCTGACAGATGAGGTAATTGCGACCTTACTACAGAGTCGCAAACCAGTCACGAGGGCTATTTACAAAAAAGTCTGGCAAAAATTTAATAGCTGGTTGAATATCCGTGACATAAACACGGCTAATATTCTACAGTTTTTACAGGAAGGTGTAAACAAGGGTTTAACCCTAAGTACCATTAAGGTACAGATAGCTGCCTTAAGTGTGTACTTAGATGAACGTTTACAGGAAAATCCTTTTGTCGCTAGATTCTGTAAGGCAGTCGCTAGACGCAAGCCAGTCAGAGTCACCAAAGTCCCATCCTGGGATTTAGCAGTTGTACTAAAAGCTTTCTTGGGGTCACCCTTTGAGCCTATCTCGGAGGCCTCCTTAAGGCTTGTTACATTTAAGACAGTTCTCCTGGTGGCAATCACTTCAGCCCGTAGGGTCAGTGAAATCCAAGCCCTTTCCATCAGGGAACCTTTTTTACAGATCCTAGAAGACAGAGTCATTCTAAAGACAGACCCTGGGTTCTTACCAAAGGTAGCATCTAGCTTCCATAGGTCCCAAGATATTGTCCTTCCCTCATTTTGTCAAAATGCAGCAAATGAGAAAGAGGAACGTTTTCATTTATTGGATGTGAGGAGGTGTGTTCTAGAATACCTTAAAGTAACAAATCCATTCAGAATTTCAGACTCCCTTTTTGTCCTTTTCTCCGGACAGCGTATGGGACAGAAAGCTTCAAAAGTAACCATAGCTAGATGGATTAGGCTAGCTATAGCAGAGGGGTATAAGGCCTTGAATAGAGATCCTCCTGAGGGTGTTAAAGCTCACTCCACAAGAGCGTTGTCTGCATCCTGGGCAGAAAGAGCTGGTGCCACCCCGGAGCAGGTATGTAAAGCAGCCACATGGTCAAGCTTTTCCACCTTTACAAGGCATTACCGACTGGACTTAATGTCTAGTCAGGATCAGGCCTTTGGGAGGAAAGTCCTCCAGGCCGTGGTCCCCCCCTAATCTGGTAAGTACTTGGGGATCCTCTCAAGGGCTGTCCTGGAAGAACACTTGGGAAAACTGGAGTTAGTACTTACCGGTAACTCCTTTTCCGGTGGTCTTCCAGGACAGCACGATCCCACCCTTTATTTGATTATAATGATGTACTAATGTTATTACCTGTTATGGTTTATATGTTTTTCAGTTCCATCCTTCGGTTCTTGGTGAATGACTGACCAGGGACCTGAGGGACCGCCTTTTGAACTGTGGCAATGTGTTTCCTGGGTCGATGGGAGGAGCTCCATCTCTCAAGGGCTGTCCTGGAAGACCACCGGAAAAGGAGTTACCGGTAAGTACTAACTCCAGTTTTTAGTTCACGAAAGTGTATTTTTTTTCCAAAAAATTGCATGTGACCGCTGCTTAAATACCGCGTGACAGAAAAAATTGGAATCATCAGCAATTTATTCTCTAGGGCAGGGATATGCAATTAGCGGACCTCCAGCTGTTGCAGAACTACAAGTCCCATGAGGCATAGCAAGACTCTGACAGCCACAAGCATTACACCCACACCCAGAGGCAGAGGCATGATGGGACTTGTAGTTTTGCAGAAACGCTAATTGCAGATCCCTGCTCTAGGGTCTCTGCTAAAAAAAAAAACGTATATAAATATTTGGGGGTTCTAAGTAATTTTTTAGCAAACAAATACAGATTTTAACAAATGTCAGAAAAAGGCTTAGGCATGAAAGGGTTAAACCAAAAAGTAAATATTTATTATATTGCAGCTTACCAATTCTTGGATGTGGTGGCTGCGTTTTAGTTATTTTTTTTTTTTTTAAGCCTGGTGCTCAAGTTAATAAGTCTGTTGTTTTTCATCAGAACAAGCTGTCCTGCAGATGTAGCAGGTATTGGGTTGGTGCAAACTATGAAATATTGACAGGGGTGCTTACAGTGATTAATTTTAAACCAAAAGGGAAAAAAAAACTGTTTGCTGTAACTGCTTAAAACATATTAGTTAGAATTTGGCTTCAATTTGTTAGATATACTAGCAGATTTAGATACCCTAACACTACACACACGTACACACACACTACCTCAAGTAAACAGTGCTGCTGTCAAAAAGGTGTCTTTTTATTTTTTTTTTTCCTTTTGTCCAGAGTGTAGGCACTCATGATACATGAGGTGTGTTACTGGCCACATCAGAAAGCAGAGGGGAAAAAGCCCCCAAAAAATAAAAGTGCAGCCACCACATCTAACATTTTGTTACTCCTGTTCAGTGGACAACTGTCTAAGAGGCCCCCCACTTTCCAATATTTCCTCTAACTTCCTGTTGTCTCTGGGGCAGGAAGTAAAGAGAAATTAAATGTTTTCTCTGATAATGACAGCAGTGGGGGCAGCTTAGAGGAAGAACGAGCTCCTAAATGGCAGGACACCAGTGGTCCGGATGGGACAGCAACTTGATCCGAATCTGGACCATGGTCTGCCATCTACTGACGCCTGTTATAGAGAGTAGAAACACATGTAGGGCTTTCCTTTTGTGAATAAAGTTGTTCCAAAAGAGTGTGCTTCCTGTGGAGGGGACCCCCTCTTTCACTGTGTTGGGTTGTAATCTCTCTAGCAGAGGTTTTAAATTCTTCTTTAACCCTTCACCTTTCATTGAGAAGCTACACTTGGGCCTCATTAATGTCTGCTAAATGGCGCATATTGATATTTGCCAAGCATCACCCAAATACTTGGGCTAAATACTACATAGGTGCTCAGATTGGGGAATTTGAGGCTAGAATACATATCTATGCTCTGTAAAGCTACATATTTTAATAAATGTGGGAAATATACTGGCTACTTTGCAGGAAGAGCTTCACGATTCTGGCCAAAATGAGAATCAAAATTTTTTTTTTCTTAGAATAAAAAGATCACGATTCTCGTGGCGTAAAATCTGGGGCTAACTTTACTGGTTAGTTTTTTTAAATTCATTAAAGTGTAATTTTTTTTCCCCAAAAATGTTGCTACGCAAATACAGTGCGACTTAATATATTTCAACAACCAACATTTTTATTCTCTAGGGTGTCTACCAAAAAAAATTGAATTTTTGGGGGTCCTAAGTCATTTTCTAGCAAACAAAAAAAATGATTTTAACTTGAAACCAACAAATGTCAGAAAAAAGGTGGTTAAACTTCCCTCATACACACACCAAAGTGTATTCCTTTGATCTAAAGGACAAATCATTACAATGTTTATACTTAAATTCCACTGCTAAAGAATGTTGTGATTTCTTGGCCAACTGCCCGTTTTTTTTTTTTTCCCTTTCTTTTGAGGCTGGCTTCAGCAGAGCAGAGAGAATTCTCTGCATAGAAAGAATCTGGAAATACTTTGACGAGATAGCAACGGGGAAAAAATTGTGATAATGATTAATTGTGCAGCTCTATTTG
Source organism: Lithobates pipiens (assembly GCF_037356315.1). Classification (NCBI taxonomy): domain Eukaryota; kingdom Metazoa; phylum Chordata; class Amphibia; order Anura; family Ranidae; genus Lithobates; species Lithobates pipiens. The sequence continues at coordinate 275,133,472 of NW_027507785.1, read as the reverse complement.
CAGAGTTGGGTTTTTACAAAATATGTGGTAATTTCTTACCCCGTGTGTGTTTGGGTGACACTTGATTTAGTTCTTTAGGCAATCGCATTTTTGTACGTTTTGATGCTTTTTTATTTGTGAGACCCAATGCCGACTTAAAGCATTAGAGCGTTGGTAAACCTCCATTAATGGGGGGAAAATAAATAAATAAATAAAAATCCACCGCAAGGCAATATCATAATGTGCTAGTATACACGCATTGCGTACTAGCACATTATGAGAGACTTGCCTTAGAACAAAACCCTCCAGCACCACAATGTCTCCACTGAGAGGGCTGACTTCTTCCTCTGGTCTTCCTTCCGGGGTTGTGTCCTCCAGGTACATGAGTGGCCAGGGTGCAGTGATGTCACTCCCGCACATGTGCACTGGAGCTGCCGTTTATGGCACAGGCTCTGAAGGTCCAGTAACGTCGCCATCTGCATGTGCTCTAACTATCCTAAACTGTGCAAGTTTAGGAGATTTTCACAGTACCTACAGGTAAGCTTTACTATAGGCTTACCTGTAGTTACAAGTGGTAGTACAGAATTCACTACCTCTACAGGCTATATAATACCCATTACACTTGTCCATTCAATTACCATTTTTTTTTTCCCTTTAGCAAACCCCCAATGGACACAGATGGAGACCCCAGTGCTGGTCTTATGAATGTTTTAAAGAAAATATATGACGACGGAGATGATGAGATGAAGAGGACACTAAACAAAGCCTGGGTGGAATCGCGGGAAAAGCAGATGAAGGGTGACATGGATTTCTGAAATTCTTCTTGTCCCTTTCGCCTTAAAAGAAAGTTCCTAGCCCAGGGATCGGCCTTGCTTTAACAGTAGAGTTGATCTCTACAATGTCCATTGTTTACAGTTAAATTGCTTCCCAGCATGCAACGCTATGCTGTTGAGAAATACCTTTCTCATTGGACTTTCAAATGCAACAAAAACACTTCCGGCAGTTTGTTCTAGAACGTTGACCCGTGTATTTTTACCATTTTAGATCCTCGCTTTAAGACTCGTCTGAAAACTGCAGAGATGATGTCATGAATTTATTTTGAAGTATTTGTAAATGTCTAAAATGTGTTTTTGTTTTGTATATTAAACTCTGCCAAACACATGTTAACTTTGTATTCTTTCATGATAGAACATGATAGAGATTATATTGTATCTTTTAAGAAATTTGTGAGAGGAGCACAGAATCGCAGCATATTTTGCTAAATTAAAAATCCATAGATGGTGCCTGATGGCTCCAAAAGAAGCAAAATCTAAACTAAAATTGTAATGACTACGGGGGCGTGGCCGGATGTGGGAGTGAGTGAGTGAGAGAGTGAGAACGCTGGACGCCCGCTCCTAGCCTCCCCTAGCTCTCCCTCCATGTAAGAGAATCTCCCTGGTGGAGGTGGCGCTTACTCTGGGCTTCTACCTGGACCCTGTGTGGGACGTGGCGGCCCTGGTCGCCTGGCTCCGGAGCTTGTTGTACACCGCCGGGCGGTGCTTGGCGGTGGGTCTCGCGGGAGTTCGTGTCGGCGTGGCGCCAGCGTCATCAGAGGCGCGTCATCGGGAGCGAGCCGAGCAGAGGGAGCCTGCGGGAGCCCGAGGGAACCTCTCCAGCTGACTCGGGACGCGCTGAGAGCAGTGACTGCAGCAGCAGCTATTAAGAAGTCATCAAGAAGACCCGGGCGGCGGCCCGCAGCAATTCATAAAGAAGAAGCCTATGGCATCTACCTAGGCTGACGGTAAAGCGGCAGTGTGCGGTGGGGTGAGAGGCAAGCAAGGAGGAGGGGACAGTACCTGGGAATGACCATATGAACATTCAAATATATTTGTCTACCTCTACTACACACTAAGCCTGTTTGCTGGAAGATATAGGGTCCCAAGCCTTTGGAGCCCTTGGGATTTACTGAAGGGGCTGTCTCCCCTTCTTTTTCTTTTTTTTTAGTATTGCAGTCTCTATAGCGTGATGAACTCTGTTAAATTATCTATGCAAATCCAATACAACATCTAGAACATTTAGAACCAAGCAAACTGTTGGGGGAATAGTCTTTTGGGTCCATGCTCAGCCTGCACGGTTACCCTGCTGTTACCTTGGCTTGGAGCCACCGCACTATCTCTTTTGCCTTACCGCATGGACTTGTATCACGCTGCTAACACTAGGTTTTTTGGGGGGCGATTCTATCGCAATTTTTTAACATCTCTATTTCTGGCCGCTTTTTTACCATGCTTAGTAAGCGGGCTAACGAGGATGGGATGATTGGTGAGGGGAATCAAAAAACTCGGGCTGCTAAAGAGAAAGCAAATCAGGCATCGGCTACTGTAGTAGCAAAACTGGAACGCTTTGCCCATGCAACCTCCCCTACCAGAAAAGGGCCCCCCCAGCCAGCAGTCCAAACAAAGACACAGGGGGGTACTGCGGAAAGGAGAAGTACCACTCAACTAGCATCTAATCCAGGACGATCACCTAGTGGCAGCAAGATACATGATGCAGCTACAGCAGCAAGCAAGATAGCACACAATATACCAGCGCCGGCGGAATCCCCTCCATTGGAGGGTGATGAGCCCACACTGCGTGATATATTGAAGGCAGTTAATGAATGCAAAGTGTCTATAGATGGCCTCGATAACCAGCTAGCCAGTATTAAAATTGAATTGCACTCCATGGGCCAACTACTGAGCAATACAGTGGCAAGAACTACGATTCTGGAAGGGAGACTGAGCACGATCGAGGATGACTTTTCCCCACTACAGCAAAAAATAAATGCACTATTGAAACAATCAGCCATACAGTCAGCAAAACTAGACGCGCTGGAAAATAACAACCGTAGGAATAATATCCGCCTGATTGGCCTCCCAGAGGGAAGCGAGGGGTCTAACCCCATAGATTTTTTGGAAATTTGGTTCAGGGAACTTATGGGTAACACCCCCTTTACCACTCTCTTTGCTATTGAAAGGGCCCATAGAGTCCCCGCAGGTCCGCATCTATCAGAGGGCCGCACCAGGCCTCTGATATTGAGACTCATGAACTATAATGATCGTGCCATTTTATTACGTAGGACCAGGGAGCTGAAGGATGTTTTCTATAAAGGATCCAGGGTCTCATTCTATCCAGACTTCTCGCCAGATCTACAGAAACGGAGAGCTGAGTTTATCCCTATTAAGCGAACCCTCCGCCAATATAAGTTAAATTATGCACTGTTGTATCCTGCCCGGCTACGAATAACTGCTTTGGGCTCAACTCTTTTCTTTGACACCCCAGGAGAAGTGGAAAGATGGTTGGAGGAACATAAAAGTGATTTTTAGCCACTCTGCAACCATTGGGACTGGCTAAATAGGACTGGCTCCTTGGGAGCCTTTTTTTTTTTTTTTTTTTTTTTTTTTTTTTTTTTTTTGGGGATAACACCTGCACGAGTAACAATGTTAGAGATGTAGAAAACTTATATATGTTAGCTAGATTTAGCTTGAGGCATGGGATTATAATGTTTTTTTTTAGCACTAATTCGCGCCTCTTAGAAAGGAGGGATGAGTAAGGGTGTTAGTATAAATGTTGGTATAAATCGCACAATATAATGCAAATATCACTATATCCCTCACATAGGTATTGGAGGGGGTGTCATTGAACACCCCCCCCCTGTTTTTGTATAAAACCTGCACGAGTAACAATTCTAGAGATGTAGAAAATTTATTATATTAGCTAGATCTAGCTCGAGGTATGGGATTATAGTGTCCTTTTTTTTTTTTTTTTTTTTTTTTTTTTTTTTTTTAGCACTAATCTGCACCTTTTAGAAAGGAGGGGTGAGCAAGGGTGTTAGTATAAATGTTGGTATAAACCGCACAAGATAATGCAAATATCACTATATACCTCACATAGGTCCTGGAGGGGGTGTCATTGAACACCCCCCCCCTGTTTTTTTTTTTCCTCTCCTCCTTTTTTTCCTTTTTTTTTTTTTTTTTTTTTTGGATGCAAAGGTGCACTGTCTTAATTCTATATAATATCTGCACTTGAAATAACTTTATTGAGCAGCACGGGGGAATTTTTTTATGAAAGTATGTGGTATGTTTTATAGGATCATTGATTAGTAAGGGGGGGTGAGGAAGGGAGATGGCAGGTACGTCATAACATAGTGTAAACACTATTAGAAATGCTTAATGGTTGGGCATCGAGGATGCCTCATTGAATACGCCCTGCCACTTTCCCTCCCCCCCCCCTCCCCTTTTTGTGTTTTGTATTTTTTGTTTTTCGTTTTATTATTTTTATTATTTTTATTTCTCTTTTTTTCCTTTTGAGCCTAGGTGGCATTAGTGGCGGGGTACTGAGTGAGGTCGAGGTGAGACATTCCGGGGAGCCTAGGGCTCCCTGGGCTATTTGGGAGAGCGGGGGGAACGGAGTTGGGTGTCCAGGGTCCTGGGGAGTATGGAAAATCGAGCCACAATAGTGTCCCCCAGGGGATACCCTGATGGGTGGGCGGGTGGGTGGGAGGAGGTGGGGGGGGGGAGGAGCTGCTCAGGAAGTTGGGGGGGGGCGGGGGGATGGGAGGGTGGGGAGGATGGGTGGGTCGTAGGGTTAAGGGGACCACCTCGAGCGCGTATAGCCGATACAACGGAATTGGGGGGGGGGGAGGGACAGTGGGCCCGTCGTGGGAGGGCGGGCCCCCTTCTCTCCCTCCCCCCTGTCCCGTCCGGTCTGAGTACTAACAGCACCTATGGGTAGTGCACATATCTTATCATGGAATGTGAGGGGATTGGGAGACCCAAAAAAGAGGGCAGCAGTTTTTCTGGAAACAGGAAGGGGAGGTCCTGGCTTGCTTTTCCTTCAAGAGACACACCTAATTCCCAGTACAGCCCCATTGTTAAGGAACCGGAGGTTCTCGGCATACTATCACTCTTTTCATACAACTTATTCAAGAGGGGTGAGTGTCCTTGTTAAAAGAGGCACAGATTTTCTGTGCAAAGAGTCCTCTATTGACAAAGAGGGAAGATTTGTTTTTTTGTTTGGCCTCCTGTCCGGGCGCCAATGTATTTTAGCCAATATCTATATACCCCCTCCTTTCAAACTGGAAGTAATGGTTAAGTTGACGACGTTCTGTCTAGATAAACCAGCTGTCCCATGTATAGTAGTAGGCGATTTCAACGAAACGCTGGACCCGCATATTGATAGATTTCCTGCTCCACTGGCGATCAAAATGGGGCGTTTGCAGGGCTTCATCTCCGAAATAGGTTTGAGCGACTTATGGCGAACACGCCATCCTCAAGTAAGACAGTATTCTTGCTTCTCCAGCACTTATTGCACACTATCAAGAATTGACATGGTACTGGGCAATAAAGCAGCCGCGGAGGTGGTCCAGTAGATAGAATATGGAGTAAGGGGGGTGTCTGACCACTCCCCCCTGTCCATGATACTGTCTCTGGGTATTAGACCAGGCCCAAGAGAGTGGAGGATTAACCCGGGCTGGCTGGTATTAATGGGCCCCCCAAGTTCCCACCAGGAAAAGTTAGAGGAATTTCTTCAAATAAACAGGGGCTCTGCCCCCCCGGGTGTGGTTTGGGACTCCTTAAAAGCCTACATTAGGGGCACATTGATACAACAAGTAGCAATTATTAAGAGGAAAACTCGAGACCAGGATTTAGCAATGAGAAATAAGGTAGCCCAGGCAGAACAAGCATACATAGCAGCACCATCGATTGCAAGTCAGCGGGAATGGCTGGACAGCCAACAAGTCTATAAAATAGCCCTCCTAAAAAAAGCTGAGAACAGGCGGATTTTCCAGCGCCAGCATTATTTTGGCGAAGGAGAGAGAGTAGGTAGAACCCTTTCTCTCCTGGTTCAAACTAACAGTGCTCCAACAGTAGCCCAGGTAATTAAGTCACCCACAGGTGTTCTGGTCTCCAGCCCCTCCGCAATTATGAGGGTATTCCACGATTACTATAGGAATTTATATAAATCTGTCATTCAGGGACAAGGTAATTCGGCGACTGATTTTCTACTTCGGACAGCAATACCAACTTTATCAACAGATGATAAATTTTCTCTTGAGCTACCACTTACGCTGGAAGAATTAAGGAATGCAGTGGCCGCAATGCCTAACGATAAATCCCCAGGGCCAGATGGCCTTCCAGTAGAAATTTATAAACGCTATGGGGAGGTCCTGTTGCCGGAACTCCTCGTGATATTGAATCACGCATTGGAGACAGGGGAACTCCCTGACTCGATGCGTGAGGCTAATATTACTCTAATTTTGAAGGAGGGAAAGGATTCCCAGGAAGTTTCATCATACCGGCCGATATCCCTGTTATGTACGGATATCAAAATACTAGCCAAAGTACTAGCAATCCGGTTAAACACATACATTCACAAACTTATACACCCAGACCAGTCGGGTTTTATCCCGGGTAGGGCGACTAGCACCAACATTAGAAGAGTCTTCCTTAATGTCCAATTACCTAGAGATAATGAGGGGGTGGGGGCCATCCTAGCACTTGATGCCACTAAGGCCTTCGACAGTTTGGAATGGGGCTATCTGTGGAGGGTCCTAGAGAGGTTTGGATTTGGCCCCCTTTTTACCCAGTGGATAAAATTAATGTATAACAAACCTAGGGCCAAAATCAAGCTGGGTACTGAAACCTCTGAACCATTTCAACTGGAAAGAGGTACAAGGCAGGGATGTCCGCTCTCCCCCCTCCTTTTTGTATTGGCCATGGAGCCCCTTGCGGCCCTGGTAAGGTCTTGCCCGGACATACAGGGATTTCGGCGGGGTAGTTCCGAGGAAAAAATTGCCTTGTTCGCAGATGACCTTCTATTCTTTATTGGTGATGTGGACTCTACCCTGAATAGAGTGATCCATCTGATGGGCGAGTTTGGCCAACAATCGGGCTTAGAGATCAATTGGGACAAATCAGCTCTTTTACCACTGCTCCGGCATGGGGAACATGGGGCACCCCCAATGATAACCGGCCTGGAGTTGGTGACTAAGCTGAAGTACCTGGGCATTTGGATATCAGGGGACGTAAGTCAATATGCCAATGAGAATCTGGCACCATTATTGACAAAAATGAAGAGGAAACTTAATAGTTGGTGTGGCCTCCCTCTCTCGGTGGCGGGCCGCTGCAGCCTGGTAAAAATGATTTGGCAACCTCAAATACTTTACATTCTACACAACTCTCCAATTTGGATCAACCAGAAATGGTTCCAGGTCATGGACTCGCTTATTCGGCAATTAATCTGGAAAAAGGGGCATGCTCGGATAGGCTTACACACGCTGCAGCTGCCCGTCGCGGAGGGAGGGTTGGCCATACCACATTTGGGGGCATACTTCTTGGCCGCCCAACTCCAGCATCTAACAGGGGCAGGACTTCAAGAGGGGGGGTCCATAGGTCACAAGTTGATGATGATGGGAGCACCTCACAAACTGGTTCCCGAAGCTCTGGAGGCTAATGCCCTTTCTTATAGCTGCCCCACCAATACTCTAATGAGGAAGGTATGGCAGCAAGCAAAGCGTAAATTGGGATATGTGGGAATAACTACCTATACTCCTCTATGGTGTAACCGTCATCTGTTTGAATTAAATAAGGTCGACAAAGCTCCGGAATGGGACAGCCAGGGGATTAATAGAATAGTACACCTTTATGAGGGGAACACAATGAAATCTTTTGAAACTATCAGCCAGGAATTCAATGTCCCTAATAGGTCATTTTACAAATATTTGCAACTGAGGCATGCAATTCAGGCCCAATATGGATCACTCACTATTGAGCGAACTGAAATACCCCTGCTCCAGGCCCTCATAGATCATGGACACGCAAAAGGTCAGATCTCGGGCCTATATATGAAGCTTAGAGGCAGTTTCTTGAAAGGCGAAGGCCCAGCCAAGAGTAGACAGGGTTGGATAGGGGATCTCGGCCCGATATCTCGGGAACAGTGGGCTAAAACGCTTGAACAGGGACACCTGGCCTCTATATCTCCATCCCAGCGCGTGTCCCATCTGTTCCTCATATATCGGGCATATTACACCCCCCAGAAGTTATGGAAAATGGGGAGGAAAACCAGGGATGAATGTCCTAGATGTGGGGCACCGGGGGACCTCTTCCACATGGTGTGGAAATGCCCAAAGCTGTACAGTTATTGGCTAGAAATAGTTATTAAAATAAATAGAGCTTTTAAGACCACTCTGAAACCTGAGGCCAGGGCCTGTATACTGGGGATATTTGACGGGGTTAATATTCCTATGCCAATCAAGCCATCCGTCCTGAAGTGCTTATATCAAGCTAGGCGACTGATAGCAATTAATTGGCAAGCTAGAAACCCCCCCGATACTGGACAATGGGTCAACGCAATTAACTCCCTAATATGGTGCGAGAGAGTAATGCTTATAAAGCTAAACAATCTAAGAAAATTTGAGATATTATGGCGTCCCTGGCTGACTGATATGGGATTCCCCCTGGAGTGAGGTCAATATATGGATGGCCTAGTACCCGCGTGGGATTCTGCCCCCTTCCCTCTAATGCGGAGCCCCTTCCTTTTTCCTCCTTTTTTTTTTTTCTCTCTTCTTTTTCCTGGCCTGCATGGAGGTGGTTATCTGGCTGTGACTGGGACAGTTGTTGTCGGCATTGCGCGCTCGAGGTGGGGTGGGGGGTAGGGAGGTCTGGGGGGGGTAGGGCGGGGGAAGGGCATCAAGGGGTGGCAGAGATGTGTAGCCGCTACATAGCAGTTTTAGCGCACTAGCCTAGCCACTAGCCAATATTATATCTAACATTCAGGTTTAAGCGTGATGTATGCTATGTTAGCGCCATTACTCAATCATATTTTGTCTTGTGTTTTGGAATGTATCAGGCTACGCCACCCCGGTATTGTAAATTATTATTTTTGTATTGGTGAAAATATTAATAAAAATTAAATAATTAAAAAAAAAAAAAATCCATAGATAATTTTATAATTAATCTTTAATAAAGGTTTGTAACATATAAGACAAAGCATAAACCCCTGTAGTGTGTAGAGATGGCCAGCAGAGGGAGAAAGGATGTCAGTGTTTGGTACATATTATAGGTACAATGTAACTATTCAATTTAACTAGTAATAAAGAAACCATTGCCAAATACGAACTTAGGCCTGGTTCACACTACTGCGGGTAGTTGTGGGTGCAGGAATTGCACCTGTTCCTGCACCCACAGCCAAAATGCAATGCTATTTGAAAACATGCGCATTTGTCGATGCGGCAACTGCCGGGAATTTTTTTTGTGCAAAATCGCCATACGATTTCCTGACTGCTGTGTTTTCAAAATTGTGCAAGAACCTTTTTCCTGCATTAAACGCAGGCACAGTACTGCAGTACACGCAAACACAACCCACAGAGCCGGAAGTGTGGAAAAATGTGCGATGCGCTTGCACTGTTATTTCTTTTAATGGCACCTCTTTTTTTTTTTTTTTCCACATATTGCCCAACACGCCATGCCTAAAAAGGTGTAGGAGCTTCTTTGTTGGCCTATAGGGCAGCCCATTCAAGTGAATGGGCTGCCCTATGTGCAGCACATGGAATGGGGCCTTACAACAGCTTGAGGAGGACTGGTTAAAAGTGTACCTGAAGATAGAAAAAAAAAAAACTTGTACTGTCCTTTGCAAATACAATTTATATATACACACACAGTATCTCACAAAAGTGAGTACACACTCATATTTTTGTAAATATTTTATTATATGTTTTCATGTGACAACACTGAAGAAATTACACTGTGCTATAATGTAAAGTAGTGAGTGTACAAAATTTCTCACCTCGTCTTTCAGTACAGCACCTGGAGAGAGGAAAGCTCCACCCATTTTTCCCAGGAAACACCGCAGTCAGTTTCTTTAAAGACCAGTCACTTCCACCATGGCCTCGGTTGTAGTGTTTCCTCTGCCATGGTGGAAGCGTTGCAGGGAACCAAGGGTGTCCTGTGCTCTCTCCAGGTGGGGATAGTATGGGGCATACCTGTGGTATAGTCTGTGGATACATGCCAGCCAAGCATCCCTCCCCGATTATCTATTAAAGACTATCCATACTACTTTAAACATTAAAGAGGACAAAGCCCAGTTGTCTTTAAATGATAAAATGTTCCAAGGCATGGGGGAAGTGAAACATTGGGTATTCCCAGTGTATACATTTCTATATGAAACTGTGAATAGAGAGTGGAAAGACCCAGAAAGGGCCACTTTCTTCTCCAAATCCTTCAAACTAAGATTTCCTTTCGAGGAGTATGGTGCTCAAGTATCGAGCAAGAAACCAAAGCTTGATGCAGCTTTTTAAATGCAGACCTGGCTTTTGAGGATATGGGCGTTCTAAAAGATGCCATGGATAAAAAGGCAGATTCCCTATTAAAAAAAGCCTGAGATTCAACCTTAGCCAATTTAAGAGCACTGGCTTTTACAGTTGAAAACCCACATTGAAGCAGGAACTTCCCTCAAATACCCGTTAGCCCTTGTACACACGGTCAGACATTCCGACGGAAAATGTCCGATCGGACCGTGTTGTCAGATAATCCGACCGTGTGTGACCTTCATCTGACTTTTTCTGTCGGAATGTCCGACCAACAAAGTTTGAGAGCTGAATATAAAAATTTTCCGACAACATGATCCAATCGGACTTTGATCGTTTCTAGAGAATTCCGATCGGACAAAGTGCTACGCATGCTCAGATCAAATTCCTAGACCAAAGATATTGGCTACTAGCCTGAACGTAGTCCCGTCGTAACTAAATTATGTCATCACGTTACGATCGGATTTTCCAACAACTTTGTCCAACTGTGTGTATGCAACACCAGTTTCGGACAAACTCCATCGGATTTTGTTGTCGGAATGCCCGACCGTGTGTTCAAGGGATTAGACATGCTGCTAGTACTACAGAAAGTGGTAGGGTACATGGCGGATGCCTCTGCTGAATCTATAAAAATGTCTGCAAGATCCTCAGCCCTGGTAAACTCAGCTCATAGAGCGCTATGGGTTAAAACGTGGTCAGGAGATACTGCCTCAAAGGTGAGGGGAAATTAATGTTTGGCCCTGATCTTGAAGCTGTAATGGATAGGACAGCAAATAAAAAGGTCTTTCCAGTAAAAAAAGAAGGTAATCCCTCAGGGCAAGAAAAATTTTCGGCAAACCCAGGACACAAAGGAGACCGGATCCAAAATAGCCAAACCATAAAAAATCAGTGACAGTCCTCCGACTGTGGGAGGAAGGCTGCAGGCTTTTTTCCCCACAGTGGAAGACAACAACAACCAGTCCGTTTGTCCTCAAAACAATATCAGAGGGCTACAGACTGGAGTTCTCTCAGTCCCCACCAAGTCGGTTTTACATAACCCATGCTCCGATACCTAGAAAAGTCCCTAGCAATGTTATCTCTCCTGAAAGAACTCATTCAACAGAAAGTGATCATATGTGTTCACCCCCCCCCCCGCGAAGAGGAAGGGCTAGGGTGCTACTCGCATGTATTCCTAGTAAAGAAGCCATCAGGGAAATTCTATTGGCACTATTTGCCAAAACGGGATCTGTTGGAGAAGGATCTGAAGGAGACACTTGGAGAATCTCGGCTGGATCATAAAGAAAAATCAAACATGATCCTGTCTCAAACAGTATGGTTTCTCGGGTATACCATCAACTGCATACAGGAAACAATTTTTCTCCCAGAGGAAAAAATAAAGAAAGTCCATAATGCAGTAAAAAAACAAATCTGCCAATCTCAATTAGGGCAGCCATGTCAGTACTAGGACTCCTCACAGCATCAATCCCAACAGTGCAATGGTCACGTCTCCACACAAGAGATCTCCAGCAGGCAATTATGAGGAATTAGTTCTATGGGGGGGGGGGTCTCTGGAGAGGTTGATCAAGATGCCCCCTTAGGTTCAGAGAAAACTGTGCTTTTGGAGCAGACAGTCAAACTTGGACAAAGGTCTACTCTGGATATTTTCTGTCAATCCTCGATCTGCTGACTTTGCCAAACCCCTATATGCACTATACCTACCCCTTTTTTGTGTTCAGATTTGTGGCTGAATTCACCAAAGCATGTAGTGCAAGGGCCTGCCTGAATACTTTCAAATGGTACTGTTTCAAGTTTTGTTCTCCTATTATCTTGATAGGTAATTGCAGAATGTAAAAATGTGCTTAAATTTAGACAGTGTGAATTCATATTTTTGGATTATGACACTTACCTGTCCAGTGGGCTGCCAATAGTGTAGGTAAGGAGGGGCTGGCCAAAGTAAAACAAATTGGAGTGAGGTGTCAGCCAACTGGAGTCCAATCAATGAGATGAGATTGGAGGTGTTGGTTACAGCTGCCCTGCCCTATAAAAAAACACACACCAGTTCCGGGTTTGCTTTTCACAAGAAGCATTGCCTGATGTGAATGATGCCTCGCACAAAAAGGCTCTCAGAAGACCTACAATTAAGAATTGTTGACTTGCATAAAGCTGGAAAAGGTTATAAAATATCTCCAAAAGCCTTACTGTTCATCAGTCCATGGTAAGACAAATTGTCTATAAATGGAGAAAGTTCAGCACTGCTGCTACTCTCCCTAGGAGTGGGCGTCCTGTAAAGGTGACTGCAAGAGCACAGTGCAGACTGCTCAATGAGGTGAAGAAGAATCCTAGTGTCAGCTAAAGACTTACAAAAGTCTCTGGCATATGCTAACATCCCTGTTAGCGCATCTACAATAAGTAAAACACTAAAGAAGAATGGATTTCATGGGCGGATACCACAGAGGAAGCAACTGCTGCCCAAAAAAAACATTTCTGCACGTTCACAGTTTGCACAAGAGCACCTGGATGTTCCACAGCAGTACTGGCAAAATATTCTATGGACAGATGAAATCAAAGTTGAGTTGTTTGGAAGAAACACATGACACTATGTGTGGAGAAAAAGAGGCACAGCACAGCAACATCAAAACCTCATCCCAACTGTGAAGTATGTGTCAGGGCCTGGATGGATTGCTATCATCGAAGGAAAAATGAATTCCCAAGTTTATCAAGACATTTTGCAGGAGAACTTAAGGCCATCTGTCCACCAGCTGAAGCTCAACAGAAGATGGGTGTTGCAACAGGACAATGACCCAAAGTATAGAACTAAATAAACAACGGAATGGCTTAAACAGAAGAAAATACGCCTTCTGGAGTGGCTCAGTCAGAGTCCTGACTTCAACCCGATTGAGATGTTGTGGCATGACCTCAAGAAAGTGATTCATACCAGACATCCCAAGAATATAGGCTGAACTAAAACAGTTCTGTAAAGAGGGATGGTCAAGAATTACTCCTGACCGTTGTACACGTCTGATCTGCAACTACAGGAAACGTTTGGTTGAAGTTACTGCTGCCAAAGGAGGTTCAACCAGTTATGAAATCCAAGGGTTCACATACTTTTTCCACCTGCACTGTGAATGTTTACATGGTGTGTTCAATAAAAACATGGTAACATTTATTTCTTTGTGCGTTATTAGTTTAAGAATACTGTGATTGTCTATTGTTGTGACTTAGATCACATTTTATGACCAATTTGTGCAGAAATCCTTATCATTCTAAAAGGGTTCACATACTTTTTTTTGCAATTGTATGTGACCGACCCTTCCCATGCCAATATGCTTAAAATGCAAACGAAAGTAGTGTTCCGATTACAATATGAGAAAGCTAGACAGAAACTTTTTTTCACTAAACAAGCGATTCGAGCATGGGGAAAAGGCTGGTAAACTACTTGCTTACCTAGTCCATAGCGAAGACAGACCTCCAGTTGTTCACCTTACATGGCCAGGGAGGACAACAGATCACAGACCCCCCCCAGTGTAACCTCTAGGTTTTCGAGATTTCTTTAAGGAACTATACGCATCAACAGTCTCGGAGGACACAGCACCCATGAATTTATTCCTCGAGAATATCTCATTCCTTCAACTATCTGAGGATCAGGTCAACCTCCTTGAGGCACCTCATACCACCAAGGAAATAGCCACCGCTATTGCAGACTTTGCAGACTCCAATGGCTTACTACTACTTGCCCTCTACAATGATCTTTTTCAAACCCTAATACTACCACCTTCTATTAGGGAGGCCACAATAGTCCTAATACCCAAACTAGGCAAAGATCTAGGATACCCAGAGTCCTATCGCCGCATCTCCTTACTACGGTACATGTAGACATTAATATACTAGCCAAAGTGCTGTCCATATGCCTCAATCAAGTAATATTCTCCCTAATGCACACAGACCAGGTGGGGTTCATGCCAGGCCGCAACACCTCATTCAACCTTAGGAAACGATTAACCTACAAGCCACACATGATAATGTTGGAACACGGGTAGTGGTAACACTGGATAAGGCCAAGGTGTTTGATTCGGTGGAGTGGAGACATCTCTGGAGGTGTCTGGAGGGATATGGCTTTGGGCCTAAGTTCATCAGATAGGTCCAACTACTATGTCAAAACCCAACAGCTAAGGTAATGGCGAATGGATGGCCGTCTCAGGCCGACCTCAGCAGAGGCACGAGACAGGGCTGCCCACTCTCCCCACTCCTATATGCACTGGCTGCCATCTGCGCAAATCCAGAGATCAGAGGACTAAAACTCGGACCCCTGACTGAAAAAATCAGTCTGCACTCTGATGACATGTTGCTCTATATCTGGCTGACTCTGGTCCTTCCCTACACAATGCTCTCCAAACGATTTAACAGTTTGGGACGTTCTCTGGTCTTAAGATAAATTGGAGAAAATCCCAGATTTTACCAATCGATAGTTTCCCACCCTCAGAATCTCAGACTAACATGCCATTCCAGTGGGGTCATATTAACCTAATAAAGATGGTTCTATTACCCAAGGTGCTTTATGTTCTCTGACACACCCCAATCTACCTACCCCTAAAGTTCTTTAAATCCCTAGAAGCTCTCCTTAAAACCTTTGTATGGGGAAATAATAGAGAAAAACTCTCATGGCAGAGACTACAAAACCTGACCGACATGGGTGGTATGGCCCTCCCGCACTTCAACCACTACTTTATTGCTTCTCAGCTGTCTCAACTCTTTCACATAGACAAGACAGACAACGGATTTTTCCTTGTCCTCTTATTCCCACGTTGGGCACAACATACCAAAGACCCGATATACGCCATATCAGTGGATACAGGGAACACGAAGCCGGGCGAGCACAGAAAGTACTTGCTTTATCACTATAGGTGCATATGGGACCTAGCCAAATTAGGCATACCACCACATAACGACTACACACCACTCTGGCACAACAGACACCTACAGGAATTTCTTCACATCCAGAACCCAGAGCTCTGGGCCTCACGAGGCATCTACTACATGCACCATCTATTGTCTGATGGGAATCTTAAGACCTTTGATGTACTTAGGAAACAATTCATGCTTTCAAATCAGATGTTCTTTCGATTCCTGCAGGTCCGGCATGCGATCCAGGCGCAGTTTTCACAATCCCTCCCACAACCTACTCCCAACCCTATTGTAGCAATAATTAAGAGCAAAAAAACTAATATCATGCTTCTATAACATGCTTTTCACTCCTGTCTCTGCCAAACTGGCTTTTGATTTCAAACCCCGCTGGCAGGGAGAGGTGGGACCAATGGAGGACGAGGAATGGGAGGAAGCATTAGAGACCTGCAAGACAGTGTCCCCCAAGCTCTTGGACAGTCTGTTCCAAATATACATACTTCACCGAGCATACCTTACCCCTCTCGGGGTTGTCAGGTACAAAAGGAACCAGTCCATGGTATGCCATGTGTGGCCTTGAAACAGGCACATTCTTCCACCTCATATGGTCCTGCCCCAAAATACAGGTTCTTTGGAAAAAAAATTGTGACCTTTCTACACGATGTCATGGGATCCCCTCTAGCATTAGACCCAAAACAATGCCTTCTTGGTATATTTCCTGAGGTCTTAGACAAATACACCAAAATATTCCTTCATGAAACTCTATTTTCAGTTAGGAAAACCATTGCCAGGAAATGGATGAGGCCAGAACCTCCAGAGATAACAGACTGGAAGAGGAATGTAAACACAACCCTGCCATATAAAAAATACCTATTCATTAATAGAGGTTGCCCAAACAAATATAATAGGATTTGGGACTGGTGGCTAGAGGAATCTGAAACCTGTACATGAGCAATGTAAAGAATTTGACACAAATGCACTAGTAAATGCAAATATTGTGTATCTTTATTATATACCAAGTGTCACCTACACTCACATAAGTACCTACCAAATACATGATGATTATTCTATGCATTATAACAATATTATATACCCTATTTCATTTAAGATGGAAACTGTACATGTATACCACATAGATATGGTAAGACCACAGCCTGGGGACATATGTGTCATCTGCTGCTGCTTCCGATCTCCCGGAGTCCTGGACTGTATTGTGTTCCCTATTAAATGGACTCCTCAGGTTACCAATTTGGCCTGTCAAATAAATGATGTCTGCTCAGGGGTACAAAGGCTTTGTCAATTTCAACAGTTTATCCAGCATTGCCTTCCTCTTTATTTTTTTAAATTACTTATTTTTTTTTTTTTTACAAATCCTTGACTATGTGTTTTAGTTCAAAAAGGACAGTTTTTGAGTAGGCAGGTACATTTCAAAAATACAATGTCAAATTAACAAGGGACACCAAACAACCTCTTTGAGATTAAAAAATACAAGCTAATAATGGCGTGGGTGGTATCTTGACACACAAAACGACAAAAAATATTATGCAGATTACTAGAAAAAAAATCAGGAGATCTTGATAAAAAAAAAGTAGATCACTCTAAAAAAAATTATAAACATTATTCTGGAGATCTGGCGAAACAAAAAAAAAGATTATTCAGGAGATCACGAGAAATAATAAAGAAATCAGTTTGTCAGAACTCTGTGTGAATATCGGCAGCAAAACAACTTCATTATTCTAGCATTGTAAAGAAGAAAAGAATGCGCTGCATTGAAATATTTCAATTTTGTGCTTTGTACACACACTCGGAATTTCCGACAACAACGTTTTTTGTTGGAAAATTTGAGAACCTGCTCTCAAACAGTTGTCAGAAATTCCGACAGAAAATGTCCAATGAAGTATACACATGGTTGGAATTTCTGAAAACATGCTCACATCGAACATTTGCTGCTGGAAAATCCGATTGTGCATACGGCCCATAATACTTCTTCTCTTGTAGGGACCTGCTATTTTGTCTATTTTTTAGGCAACAATCTCGCTATACAAAACCGTTGTCTCTAACACGCTTACATAATAGATTCATCTGCCACTTTATTAGGTAACTCTTGGTAGTACCGGGTTGGACCTCCTTTTGCCAGGAGAACTGCCTTAATTCTTCATGGCATAGATTCAACAAAGTGTTGGAAACATTCCTCAGAGATTTTGGTCCATATTGACATGCTAACATCATGCAGTTGCTGCAGATTTGTTGGCTGCACATCCATGATGTTAATCTTCTGTTCCACCACATACCAAAGGTGCTCTATTGGATTGAGATCTGGTAACTGTGGAGGCCATTGGAGTACAGTGATCTCATTGCCATGTTCAAGAAACCTGTGGAGAGATGATATGAGCCTTGTGACATGGTGCCTTATCCTACTGGAAGGAGCCATCAGAAGATGGTTACACTGTAGCCATAAAGGGATGGACATGGTCAGCAACAATACTGAGGTAGGCCTTGGCCTTTAAATGATGCTCAATTGGTATTAAGGGAGCCCAAATTGTGCCAAGAAAATATCCCACCACACCATTACACCACCACCAGCCTGAACCGTTGATACAAGGCATGATGGATCCATGCTTACCATCTGAATGTTGCAGTTGAAATTGAGACTCCTCAGACCAGGTAAAATTTTTCCAATCTTCTATTGTCCAATTGAGCCTGTGTGAATTGTAGCATCAATTTCCTGTTCTGAGCTGACCAGAGTGGCACCTGGTGTGGTGTTCTGCTGCTTTAGCCCTTCTGCTTCAAGTTTCGATGTGTTGTGCATTCAGAGATGGTATTCTGCATACCTTGGTTATAACGAGTGATTATTTGAGTTACTTTGCCTTTCTATCATCTCTGCCCATTCTTCTCTGGGCTCTGACATCAACAAAGCATTTTTATTCACACAACTGCTGCTTACTGGACATGTTCTCTTTTTCAGACCATTCTCTGTAAACACTAGAGATGGTTTTGTGTGTAAATCCCAGTAGATCAGCGGTTTTTAACCACTTCAATACCAGGCCACCCCCCTCCCCCTTTCCTGACCAGGACAATTTTTAGCTTTCATTGCTGTCACAATTTGAATGACAATTGTGAGGTCATACAACACTGTACTCAAATTACATTTTTATAATTTTCTTCCCACAAATAGAGCTTTATTTTGGTGGTATTTGATCACCTCTGCAGTTTTATATTTTTGCGCTATAAACTAAAAAATACAGACAATCTTGAAAAAAAAATATAAAATGGATGGACACTGATAGGTGCAACTGATAGGCAGCACTGACGGCATTGATAGGCAGCACTGATAGGTGGCACTGATGGTACTGATAGGCGGCATTGATTTGCACTGTTGTAGGCACTGATTGGCACTGTTGTGGGCACTGACAGGCGTTTATAGAGGGGGACAGGCTGGCAGGTTATGGGCACTGATTGGCAGCTGATGGGCACCTTTTGATGGGGGCTGTGCTGATAATCAATGTGTGACACAGAGAGCCGCCAATTGACTCTCCCGGTCAACGTGAACCGAGGAAAGCTGTTTACCGGCACTTCCTGGTTCACACGATGATCAGCTGTGATTAGTCACAGCTGATCACGTGGTAAGAAGCCTCTGTCAGAGGCTTCATACCATGATCGGATTTGCGGTGTGTTGGACTGACACACACAGCACCTCCGATCGCCATGCTGTGTGCCTCCATGGACATGTTCCAGCTCTGTTATCCTGATCATGTCACATGACGTCCAACCAGGATAACACAACCACTTTGCTGCCCTCATTTTACTATACGGTGGGCAGCAAGTGGTTAAAATACTCAGGGCAGCCCATCTGGCACCAACAACCATGCCACGTTCAAAGGAACTTATACCCCCTTTCTTCCCTATGTAGCGGCCATAACCCTTAGCAGGGCGGCCTTAACTTTTGGGCTTACCGGTTACCTCCGCTTGGCTTGTCCTTCCACGTCTAGAGGTTCCCAGGGTTAGTACCCAACAACTTTGGACGCTGACACCATAAAAGTCCTTTAGAAAGGTTTTTATTTGCAGGGGTAACATCCAACAAACACAGTCTTGTATGGGAACAGAGGGCAAGGGTGAAAGTCTCTAATACTACCCAGAGAGTAGCCACTCACAGCTGGGCTCTTCAAGGCTGAACAAATCTCTAGCCAGAGATTATGGCAGTCAGCACTTTGATCCGTAACTTGTGAAATCTTTGATCTTGAATAATTGGTAACAGAAAGTGAACAGGAACCTTTTCCTCAGTACCTGGAACGTTCTCTGTCTCCTTGACAGTACTGGAAAAGCATGGATTCATTAGTGTCCTTCACAACCCAGCAACCAGGCACTTCTTGGGATGCCAGCTTGTTGGCCCTCCTCCGAAGAGTCCTCCCCCGGTCACTTGCACAACCTGCGGTGCCCCTCTAAGACGAGAGCACACCCGGACGCCATGAATCCTCCTTCAGTTACTGCGCCTCGGACCAGCCGGTTCTGAGACTTTTGAACAGATGGATCCTTACCCCAGACCAGGCGAGTCTATTGGGGTTAGTCCCCCGAACCATGTTGCAGAGCGTCACACGCTCCCGTGACCGGGATCCCTCGCGGGGCTACCCCGTTCCAGAATAAGGAACAGGCCGCTATGGCCTCACGAACGAACCCGGAACATGTGACTTGAACATCTTAAGTACCCTTCCCCAGACTCCTCATCGGAGCTAGGTGCACCCACTGATTGGCTCCGGGGAATGCTGATACCCAAAGCTTCCAACCAGGTCTGGTTCTGAGCCTGTCATGTGCAACTAACTGTACACATGACCAGAACTCTAACACAGCCTAGCCAAACTGATGTCAAAGTTAAACCTACATAATTAATCCTCAGAACCCCTTTACTGTCCTGAGGCAAAAACTAAATTTGTACATGACACCTATTCTGATGCTCATTTTAAACTTCAGCAAGTCATCTTCACCACATCTAGATGCCTAAATGCATTGCGTTGCTGCCATGTGATTGGCTGATTAGCAATTTGTCTTACCAAGCAATTGAATCTAATACCTAATAAAGTGGCCGGTGAGTGTTGAAATGATTGTAATAATATAAATGAATTATCAGGACTCCATTTTGTTCAGAGCGCTGCGATTCTTAAAAAATGATCTACCTGGTACAAACTCTGTATATTTTCTCTTGCTGATAATCTTGTATATCTGTGTAGGAATGTTTGCATAATAACACACCCCTTATTGTGTTTGTTTATGGTCAAGATGTCCTGTTTTATGACTTAGGGCTCCTTCACACTGACATGTCTCTGTACGGAACCCGCTCTACTTAGCAGGGGGTCCCTCCGTCGATCTCCACTGAGCAGGCAGATGACATGTCACACTGTGCAGGGACCGACCTATCAGAGTGCCGCTCTCCCCTATGGGGGATCGGATGAAGATGGACCGTAGAGTCTGTTGTCACCCGATCCAATCTGCAGATGGATGGAAAAATAGGTTTTTCCTCTGTCACACTTTTTCGGATCGGATCGGAGCGGGTCGGATGTCAGCGGACATGTCACAGCTGACATCCGTTGCTCCATAGAGGTCTATGGAGTGTCCATTCAGGTCCGCCTAAAAAACTGACAGGCGGACCTGAACGGCTCATCTGTGTGAAGGAGGCCTTGATGACCAGGTGCTCATCTAATTGATTGTAGATAACAAACTTGTTTTGTCCCTAGCTCATGGAGCTAAAACAGCCCTCCCTTGTCTTTTGTCCTGTAGTCCATATATACTGTATGCCTTCTCAGTAAAATCAGACATCATACGAATGCATAACCTGCCTCTCGTGTCTCCTTAATATGATGTCTCCAGATCATCTGTAAGAGCGCTGTTGGCAGACCTATAAGGATGATTCATCCAGAATATCTAATATTTCCTTTCAAGTGTAGGTTAATAATTCCCCTTACAATTTAGTTCCCATTATAGTTTATAGCAGTTTAGCATGGAGGATTTACACCACAGGTTCAGCATGGAGGGCCAGAAACTACTGCAAGCAGTACCCAGAAGAAGCCAATGCAAGAACAGTGAGAACGTGCAATCTCCATACACGTATTGTCCTGACTGGGGTTCAAACCAAGGACCTTAGTGCTAACTACTAAGCTAGTGTGCTACCAAGTGTCTGACACTCCTGGAAGTGTCAAATTCCTCTCCTCCTGGAAGTGTGCCGTCCTTGAACAGAGTGAAGTTAGGAGACACAGTCCCAAGGAGAGGTAGATACAGTGCCTTGCGAAAGTATTCGGCCCCCTTGAACTTTTCAACCTTTTGCCACATTTCAGGCTTCAAACATAAAGATATAACATTTTTATTTTTTGTGAAGAATCACCAACAAATGGGACACAATTGTGAAGTGGAATGAAATCTATTGGATTTTTGAAACTTTTTTAACTAATAAAAAAATGAAAAGTGGGGCGTGCAAAATTATTCAGCCCCCTTGCGTTAATACTTTGTAGAGCCACCGTTTGCTGCGATTACAGCTGCAAGTCGCTTGGGGTATGTCTCTATCAGTTTTGCACATGGAGAGACTGAAATTCTTGCCCATTCTTCCTTGCAAAACAGCTCGAGCTCAGTGGGGTTGGATGGAGAGCATTTGTGAACAGCAGTTTTCAGCTCTTTCCACAGATTCTCGATTGGTTTCAGGTCTTTTGCAGACTCCAACAGGTTTTCATCCAGAATGGTCCTGTATTTGGCTGCATCCATTTTCCCCTCAGTTTTAACCATCTTCCCTGTCCCTGCTGAAGAAAAGCAGGCCCAAACCATGATGCTGCCACCACCATGTTTGACAGTGGGGATGGTGTGTTGAGGGTGATGAGCTGTGTTGCTTTTACGCCAAACATATCGTTTTGCATTGTGGGCAAAAAGTTCAATTTTGGTTTCATCTGACCAGAGCACCTTCTTCCACATGTTTGGTGTGTCTCCCAGGTGGCTTGTGGCAAACTTTAGACAAGTCTTTTTATGGATATCTTTGAGAAATGGCTTTCTTCCTGCCACTCTTCCATAAAGGCCAGATTTGTGCAGTGTACGACTGATTGTTGTCCTATGGACAGACTCTCCCACCTCAGCTGTAGTTCTCTGCAGTTCATCCAGAGTGATCATGGGCCTCTTGGCTGCATCTCTGATCAGTCTTCTCCTTGTCTGAGCTGAAAGTTTAGAGGGGCGGCCAGGTCTTGGTAGATTTGCTGTGGTCTGATACTCCTTCCATTTCAAAATGATCACTTGCACAGTACTCTTTGGGATGTTTAAAGCTTGGGAAATCTTTTTGTATCCAAATCCGGCTTTAAACTTCTCCACAACAGTATTACGGACCTGCCTGGTGTGTTCCTTGGTTTTCATGATGCTCTCTGCGCTTTCAACAGAACCCTGAGACTATCACAGAGCAGGTGCATTTATACAGAGACTTGATTACACACAGGTGGATTCTATTTATCACCATCAGTCATTTAGGACAACATTGGATCATTTAGAGATCCTCGCTGAACTTCTGGAGTGAGTTTACTGCACTGAAAGTAAAGGGGCCGAATAATTTTGCACGCACCACTTCAGTTTTTTATTTGCTAAAAAAGTTTAAAATATCCAATAGATTTCATTCCACTTCACAATTGTGTCCCACTTGTTGGTGATTCTTCACAAAAAATTAAAATTTTATATCTTTATGTTTGAAGCCTGAAATGTGGCAAAAGTTTGAAAAGTTCAAGGGGGCCGAATACTTTCGCAAGGCACTGTATAATACTTATTTTCTTGTAAGGACCTGCTATTTTGATTTTTTTTTTAGGCAACAGTGTGGCTTTACAAAACCATTCACTCTAACGGTCTTACATAATAGGTTGTTAATCCACCGTACAATTTATTGCCCATTATAGTTTATAGCAGTTCAGCATGGAGGGGCATTAATTACTGAAAGCAGAAAATGTAACTGTCTATTTAAATAAAAAATGTCACAAACATATGCCCAGCTATTACAAATTCTGACTGTATTTTGCTTATTATGTTGATTTCTTATGACTGTCAGCTCCATCTAGTGACCATAATGCATCATCAATCAAGAAAATACTGCATTATGATCACTAGATGGAGCTGATGATCATAGGAAATCAACATCAAGCAAAATATGATCAAAATTTGTGACAGCTGGATGAATGCTTGTGACATTCGTCTAACAATTTTTTTTAACAATAGATCCCTAAGTGTATATGAATAAACTTTGTCCTATGAAGAGATATTTTCCACTATGCAGGAAATTAGTTTAAGATTAATAGTCAATGCTAACCCTTGGCATACAGCAATATAGGTTTCATAACTGGCATCAGTCACTTTACAAAATACGGTAACTTCATAGTGAAGGAAAATATTGGGAGGAATGATATATTCTTATCTGGGATGCAATTACCCACATTTGATTTCATAACGATTGAGCAATTAAATAAAAAGACATTAGCTAACCTGATATAGCAGAAGAGTTTTCTTTGGGGAGGACATAAGTGCGTAATTACATAGATAATGATGTAGAAACAACACCATGTTGTACCGCATTCCAGTACATATAATTAACAAAATCAGTGCTTTACCATACAAATAAAATGGAAGTGATTAGCACAATCTTTCCCATGTCTAGTTAAATTATCTGTGGCAGTTTTATATACTATGTAGACTTGTAGCACTTAAAAAAAAATGTAATGATACAATTACCCAAAGATAGATCCAAACCAAAAGTATTCTCTTTACATGATAAATTAAACTGCCTTATTCAATAAAACAATATCCCTTATCTCCAAAAATAATCCATACACTTCCACTACTTAATGGCCATGTAATCTGTTTTTCGGTAAATCTTTTCTTACTGTGTTTTTCTGCCCCCTTGTAATAGCCTCTGTGAGCTCCTGAACCTCTCCTTTCCCCCTCTCTATTCTGCTTATTTGGAATGAGCAGTGCGCATTTATTGTGGATCCAAATGGGATCCCAGAATAATTTTTTAGGCTACATGTTCATCTATCTAGGCCAGTGGTCCTCAAATCTTGTCCTCAGGACCTACTAACAGGGCAGATTTTAAGTATTACCTTGGGGAGATGTAGACTAGAATACTGCAATCACTGAGCAGCAAATGATATCACCTGTGATGTATTTCAGTTATCTTGCAAACCTGGCCTGTTGGTGGGTCCTGAGGATAGGAGCTGACAACCACTGATCTAGGCAATGCCAAACAGGTGCTGCTCGAGGCTCTGACAAGTTCTCTTCAATTGTCAACCGCTGGGAGTGCAGGTGAGGACGGCACTTGTCTCAGCTCCATGGATATCAATACAAAAGGAGAAGAGCCCTAAAAGTCACACATCACCACAAAACCCTGTTTGTGGAAAGTGAAAACAGCCACAGCCCAGACTCCATCCAGGCCACCCCACCAATGTGTTTCGCCCCTCCCACGGGGCTCAATCATGATTAAAGCTGAGCTTCACCCTACCTAACAACAGTGTTGGTCATCTTACTTTAAAAAAGTAATTAGTTAAGTTACAAATTACTTCTCCCAAAAAGTAATTGCCTTAGTAATTAGTTACTCAGCAAAGTAACTGTGACAGGGGTGGCAGCGGTAGTTCTTGAGGGGTGGCAGCGGTGGTGGTGTACTTGGGGGGTTGGCAGTGGTGGTGGTGTACCGTACTTGGCGGGGTGGCAGCGGTGGTACTTGGGGGGTGGCAGCGGTGGTGGTGCCATCCTCTCCCAATCCAAACCTCTAAAGCCCCCCTCCCCCGGTGGAACGAATGGCCACGACGGGCCTCTTGGGCGGTAGATGTAATTGCGGTAATGCCGCCCAAGTAATGGGAACTGAGTTACCATGTTGGGAAGAGTAATCAGTTAGATCAGTGTTTCTCAACTCCAGTCCTCAAGGCGCCCCAACAGTTCATGTTTTGAGGCTTTTCATTATTTTGCACAGGTGATTTGATCAGTTTCACTGCCTTAGTAATTACCACAGCCGTTTCATCTGAGGGAAATCCTGAAAACATGACCTGTTGTGGCGCCTTGAGGACTGGAGTTGAGAAACACTGAGATAGATTACTCGTTACCCTCTAAAGTAACTGCATTAAAGAGGAAGTAAACCCTGATGGGTTTAGTTCCTCTTTCATTCCCTGTAAAGGCAAAGCATAATGGACTACTATGCATCGCATAGTAGTCCATTATGTGTCACTTACCTGACACAGGAGCCAGCGAAGTCACCGCTGTCCCCTGTAGTTCCGAGCGTCCATCTTCTTGGTGGGTCTCCGTGGGTCTTGCTGCTCCGGCGCTGTGATTCGCCGTAGCAGCGATGACGTCACTCCCGCGCATACGCACGGGAGCCGAGACTCGCGGCATTGCTGTCATCGACGATGCCCCGCTCAGTGCGCCTGCGCGCCGCTGTCTACGGTGCATGCGCCGTAGATAGCGGTGCCTGTCTTCGGGCAAATATCTCCTAAACCATATAGGTTTGGGAGATATTTCTTGGACCTACAGGTAAGCCTTAACCACTTGCTTACTGGGCACTTAAACCCCCCTCAGTCACAGACCAATTTTCAGCTTTCAGCGCTGATGCAATTTGAATGACAATTGCGCGGGCATACAACACTGTACCCAAATGAAATTTTTATCATTTTTTTCCCACAAATAGAGCTTTCTTTTGGTGGTATTTAGTTACAGCTCGGAGTTTTATTTTTTGCTAAACAAACAAAAAAAGATGCAAAAAAATAAAAAATAATAAATCATGTTTTAATAGTTTGTTATAAAATTTTGCAAACGGGTCATTTTTCTCCTTCATTGAAGTGCGCTGATTAGGCGGCACTGATGGCTGCATTGGTGGGCACTGATGGGCTGCATTGGTGGGCACTGATGGGCTGCATTGGTGGGCACTGATAGGCTGCACTGGTGGGCACTGATAGGCATAGTTAAGGCGGCACTAATAGGCACAGATAAGGCGGCACCGATGGGCACAGATAAGGCGGCACTGATGGGCAAAGATGGGCACAGATAAGATGGCATGGATGGGTGGCACGGATAAGTGGCACGGATGGGTGGCACGGATGGGCACTGATAGGTACCACTGATGGATGGGACTGATGGGCACTGATAGGTGGCACTGATAGGTGGCTCTGATAGGTGGCACTGCTGGGCACTGATGGGCGGCACTGCTGGGCACTGATGGGCGGCACTGCTGGGCACTGATGGGCGGCACTGGGTCGCAGCACCTTTGAGGCAGATTGTGGGCACTGTGGGTGGCACTGTTGGTGGCACTGCTGGATGGCACTGTGGGTGGCATTGTGGGTGGCACTGTAGGTGGCACTGTGGGCACTATGGGCACTGATGGGGGGCACTGATGGGGGGCACTTACTTTTATTCAGGATGGCACGGCGGTGGGCAGGTGGGCACTGGCAGGGGGCAGGTGGTCAGCTGTATTGCTGGCCGTGATCGGGACTGATGTCCCGATCACGGCCGCCGGTGATCGGCTTTTTTTTTCTCTCCTCGCGCTGTCAGCGCGAGGAGGAATAATAGCCGATTACCGGCTCCGTTCTATCACATGATCAGCTGTCATTGGCTGACAGCTGATCACGTGATAAGGGGTCGGGATCGACCCCTTGCACGGATCGGTGATCAGGCGAGTCTCACGGACTCGCCGATCACAGAGCGCGCCGCGCGCGCCCCTCAGGGGGCGCGCAGGCCGCTCGTATCCGGGACGACGTCAATAGACGTCGTCCCGGAAATGTAGGTCCGCGCTAATGCCGTCATTTGGCAATAGCGCGGATCTGTAGTGGTTAATCTAGGCTTACCTGTAGGTCAAAGTGGTTTGTAAGGGTTTACAACCACTTTAAGTAACTCAGTTTATTTTAACTGAGTTACTTACATCACTGCCTAACAACATTGTTCCTATTAGTAGGTATTGCCTCTGTCTAAAATATTAAAAAAATGTTTTGTTTTTTTGGAAAAAGTACTTAAAAAAAAAAAAAAATTCTGCCACTTCCAGGTCCTCGTCACCGCAGTAAAAATACTCTCTGGTTTCTTGTTGACTCTTGGGATATTGGTGGCATCAATCCCAGGAGTCAATGGGGGAATCCTGTTTTTACTGTGCTTTTGCGAGATTGAGATGTGCATGCTAGGTAATCAGCTGCACAAAATACAGGAAGAGAACATCTGTCGGCTTCTGATGCCAGTAACTGACATGGCCACCGCTAGCCTTTTGAGAGTACTAGTTTGGGTAGGGATTTAAATATTTGATGTACCAATAGTATTAATAACAATACCCAATTTAGGAAGAGCATTAATTAAGAAGAACAAACATGTTTATTTAAAATTCTTCCAGAAGACTAGCTCCTCTTTAAGCCCTGTGGGCGGGGCGAAACGCATTGGAGGGTGGCCTGGATGATCCACATACAGTACAGTGTTTTGTAGTGATGTATGACTTATTGGACTCTTCTCCCTCTGTACTAGCATCCATCTACGCAGCCATGCATTTTTTTGCGGGTACCTAGAAAAAACGGCAAACTAAAAAACGGGGTGATGATGGCATGTTGACACTTGATAAGTGGTATATACACAAAACACCCACTACAAAATGAGGAAGCTTTGCACCAACTCAAAAATAGCGGAATAAAAAAGAGAAAAAGACCTCAGTGCACAGTACATAAGTACCAAAAATGTTTTTAATCTATTCAAAACATTTAACATTTGAATTTCATAAAGCTTTACATTTTTTAACATTTTCTAAATACAAGGATTTACATAGTAAAGTGTACATGGGTCTTATTTTTATGTACTGTCTTCCCCATGTAATTTTACAAATCTTAAATATTGTGTACAAAATTTTGATTGAAAAACTGCTTTTTTTATATTAATGTACTGTGCTCTGAGATCGTTCTCTTTTCTGTACTTTTTATAGGTCAAGTTGACTTCTTAAAAAAAATCTGTCTTTCTGAGTTAGATTGTTTTTATTTTTGGATAACAATGATAGTGTTTATTCTATTAAACTATTCGAATTCTATACGTTTTTAATCAATAATCAATACAAAACATTTAAAATTGAAGTTAAAATTTTAGAAATATTTTAAATGTTTTACATTTTAACAAAATACAAGAATTTACATAGTATAATGTACATAGGTCTTATTTTTATGTACAGTCGTGTCCATGTAGTTTTAAAAATCGTAAATCGGTCATGTTTTCATTAAAAAAAATTTCAGGCTTTCTGAGTTAAAGACTGTTTTTATTTTTGGAGAAGAATGATAGTGTTTTTTTTCAATAAAACTCTTTAAGTTTTATACATTTGTAATATTTTCTCTTAATAAAATAATGTTGCTTGTGTATTATCTCTACTTGCCTGTAGGTGGTGCTATGGGCATTCAATTTTTTTTGTTAGATTCTGTAGGCAGCAATTTTATGGACATTACTCATAACTAAAACTTAATCACTTTAACTTCTGGTTTAGAAAACAAATAGACACATCTTCCTGAACTGAATTTAAAGTTCTAGATTTATAAGGTAACCCGTATCAAACTTCAGGCAGTATATGATTTAACTTAACTTCTGCTGATGCTTTCTAATAATGGAAGTGTACTCTGCTATAGCCAGATAGATTTTTAGCAGATCTGCTAGTTCTTGCCACATAATTCTGCCATGTGAAAGTTCAAACAAATCTATTCTGTCATTCTCACTTTCTATAAACTACAGAAGGTGGTGATTAAAACACAGGGAACACTTGGTTGGGGTTGTACTGTATATATAAAAAATTTGCATAGCTGTTCATCCATTAAAAGTGCATGTAAATTCATTCTATGCTAATAAAGTAAATGCTATATTCTTTGCAGACCGAGAATGTGTGAAAGGGGAAAATACTGCATTATGGCCACCAGATGGCGCTGACTATTATATAAAAGAAATATGCTCCTCAGCTTCATATAGTGGCCATAATATGATATTTTTCATATTCAATTTGCAGAGAAAATTTAGCCTGAGAACATTTCCCCCATTTGCACAGAACTAATTTACATGTAGTTTTGATGAATGAAAAGCTGTGCAAATATTCTATAAATACATCCCAGGGTATGCATCTTCTTGGTTTTACAATCAGCAACTGATTTAGCAAACAAAGGATCCATCAGTCGTAATCTCAAACTAAAGCTGGCCATACAACAAGCAAATTTCTTTCCTGCAACCACAGGTGGGGGAAGCCGTCCCCACTGAGAGGAGAAGGTGATTATTGTTAGTGGCTATACCAGCCGCTAGTGATAATTGTATGTAAAATCCAGCAGGCTTGTTGCACCCAAGTTGATTGATTGATCAACTTGGTACATTCAGCCTGCCCATACATGGTTTGAATCTCGGCCGGTGTCTGCTGATTGTCTATTATGAGCCAAACAATTGCTTAGGTTTAGGAACTCTTTTATGCAATTTTTTTAATACAAAAAGTCCTGGAATGCAGTAATAAAATACCTAAAGAGGAACCACAATCTGCTCACATAATTTGTAAATAAAAACATCTTTGCCATTCTGAAGCTTCCTTCCAACCCCTTTGCATATTATTTTATATATACTGTGACTCTGTACCAAATATGCTACAGAAATCTCCCTCCGCTGAGTCTGGCTGCATCCATTTTAACTGTGGGCAGCTGAAGCTGCTGCCTGTTCACTTCCTGGATTTACACAGACACACAGAGGCACACATCCATCTCTGCAGCTCTCATTGGCCCGCTTATAACTAATCCCCCCCCCCCCCTTCCTGGCAAACTCTCTGCTGTGCAGCATTTCATAAGCCTAGGCTTTTCAGCAGACAAGAAACAGGAAGTGGGCTGCATAAGGTATTTACTGGCAGAAAAAAATGTTTTACTATCCAAATTTAGCTATATGCTCTCCTGCTTAGTGTGCTCAGTTTTTAATAGGAAAGCAGAGGGACTAGCAAGAACATCGGGGATTTTACATAAAGGAAGCAATACAAAGAGAACAGGATACTTTATCATACAAGTACATGGTACAGCTGATCCATAGCAGGAATATGAAATGTTGGGGTAACAAACACATTAAATAGGTTGTAAACCTCTAACATGCAAAATTAACAAAATATATCCCTCTATAGTATGTACTTGTCTCAATCCAGTCTGTTGCCTCATTCCTCTGTTTTCCGCATGAGTCACTTCTGACACGTATTCCTGATGCCAACATAAAAAAAAGTGACAGGGAGGGAGCTCCAGCACACAGCCTGTGATTGACAGCTACATCCCTGTCCATGTGTGCTGTGTGAAGGGGGGGGGGGGGGTGTCCCTTCCCTCCAATCAGCTCTCACTGAGCTGTAACTTCAGCTCCCCACCCGATGCTTTCTGAAAGCTCAGACAAGCTATATAAATTCTTCCCTTTGAATGGATGTAGAGAAAACATGGCTGCAACATTATATAGGAGGATTTATTTAATCTCTGTGTATCACCTGAGGCCAATCAACTCACAGATGATATGTAAGGGTTCACAACCACTTTAAATACATTGAACCTTGCAAAATTTGTATTGAAAATCATTTCTTCTTAGCATGTAAAGGCATTTCATTTTAAAGAGCTCTATTCATAAAGCTTTATGCAAGGAAAAGGATCGTTATTTTCAGCCATGTTTATGTAATTTTCAGATTTAATTGGACTCATTGTCCTGGCATTTTAGCTTTGCGAATTGAGCCTGTCTGAAAAAAAGCATCAGTGCTCATCAACGCAGCCTATCAGTGCTCATTAATGCCGCTTATCAGTACCCACCAGTACTGCCTATCAGTGCTCATCAGTGCTGCCCATGAGTGCCGCTCTGAGCTGAGAGAGTCTCTCTCATACGGCCCAGAGCCTGCACTGACAGTTCCCCCTCCCTGGCATGGATGGGAGAGGAGAGAGACGATCTGCCCCTTCTTCTCCTGCCCATCTCCTCCTGTGTGCACCGTAGAAAGTGTGAAGCTAAGCAGCTGAATTTGATCATTCAACTGCTGGGCTTCACACCTCCCGTGATGCACACAGGAGGAGAGGGGCGGGAGGAGAAGGAGAGATCGGCTCTCTCATCTGTTCAAAGGAGGAGGGAGGGGGAACTGTCAGTGCAGGCTCTGGGCTGTATGAGAGTGACACTCTCAGCTCAGAGCACCGATGCCTGTGTCCAGCAACCTTACTGGGGCCCCCAACAGTGGCAGAACGCCAGGGCCTGGTTGCAAGGGCAACTTTTGCGACCCTGGTAGTTCCGCCACAGGTCAAGAGTATGCACTGCAAAGAGTCTGCAGCAATTAAAAAAAATACCCCAGGCCCCATTTGTTCAGTGGGGACCGGGGGCAGAAGGGGACTATTTAATTTCTTTCTTTCTTGAATATAAAATTAAAGTTCTGCCCTGCCCCAGCATATTTATGTAGTAGAGGCGGGGCTTTAATCTAATTATTGGGAACTACAGTGCAGGAGGTTACTGACGGGGGCAGAAAGGGGACTATTTAATTACTTTTTGGTGCAATTGAGTAATCTACAGCACTGCGTTTTCCTTCAATTTTAATTAAAGTCCCGGCCTTCTATATACTGTATATCAATCTGCTGGGATGGCTGGAATTTTTTATTTAATTGATGGGAAATGCAGCACTGTAGATTACTCCATCGCACCCAAAAGTCATTAAATAGTCACTTTTCTGCCCTCTTTGGCCCCTTGCTAAACAAATGACACTCGGTGAAGTTTGTTTTCATTTTTGCAAAGCAGGAATTACTACAGGGATGCCCAAAAGTTGGGAGTCCCCTCTCTGCCTCCAGGCCCCCCTCCTAATTTGGCAGGACCAGGCCAAGGCTGGGGGATCTTCAGGTGTATACTGTGCAGGAGGCACACAACACCCACTAACTGCTGCAGATGCCTGTATTACAGAAACAGAACAACACCAGCAATAAGGGGTAGCTTCAGGCATCCTGCCTGTGGCCAATTGTGGCTCTCCTCGCTGCCGGAGATGTGATTGGCCAAGCATGCGGGGTCACAGTGCATGCTTGGCCAATCATGAGCCAGCCATGCACTGCAATTGTATAGTGCATTGTGGGCCGTTCGTGCCACACGAATTTGGTGCGAACGGTCCACAAAGTTCTGAGTTCGCCGAACAGGTAAACGGCCCGTGTTCGAGTCGAACACCAAGCTCATCACTAGTCTTGACGTGGTCCTCTACATGTTTTGCAACTGCAGTCACTTCCTCAGGAGGAGTCAATTACACCATCTATAAGGTAAGTACATTCTCATAGTTACATATTCAAAATTCATTTAAATATTTAATGAAAAAAAAAACAAAAAAAAAAACAAAACTTTATACACTAGAACACACATAGTATGAATGTTGAGGTTCCTATTTGTTCTCGTGTTGCTTAACAATGGGGACCAGTAGAGCACAAAGCAGCACATATTGAGGCATCCAAAGCTGATCCCCCCACGGCGGACAAGGGAGACACTTGAGAGAGCGTGGATATTTTAATTTTAAAGAAGAGGATTAAAATGAAGTAATAATATATAAAGGTAGTCGCACGTAGGCAGCTATACAATACACAAACTGATAGTCCATTGGAAACAGGGTGGGGAACCATAGATAGAAGATAAAAGATAACAAAAAATGAAAAAAAGAGAATAGAAAAATCAGGGGAAAAAACAGAGATGGGGGGGGGGGGGGGGGAGGAAAGAAAGAAGGAGGGGGAAGTGAGGAGAGAAAAACGGGGAGAGGGGAAAAAACACAATAACATTAGGATAAATAGTAAAATACTAACCTCACAGAAAGTAAGTAGAAGAAGTGGGTTAAAATGGCGGGAGATGGGGTGGGGTGGGCAGGAGCGAGCCCCATAACTAGACTGTGTAATTTTCTGAGTTAGGTTTTCCGTCTATACTAGTGAGAAATTGTCCATGCGTACCCAGGGATCCCACACCCGTTTGAACATTTCAAGAATAATATTCATTCTTGCTATAAGTGCTTCCATCAATTTGACTTCCCAAATGTGAGAATGCAGCTTGAATATTGTGGGTCCGCCTTCAATATAAAGCTATTAAACATCTGGTGGCAGTAAAGATATGTAGAAGTAGCTTTCTAGTCCTCCTAGGCACCTTCTGTTGGGGGAGACACAACCTCTAAAGATTTTTTTTAAAGGAACACTGATTTTGGAACACTTTCGTTTTCAAAAGTTACAGACCCACATTTATACGTTAAGATTTTATTTTTAATCTTTTGTAGATACTTTGTGTATTCTACACATAAGGGACATTAGAGGTACCAAACAACTTCACAAGTAAAAGACATACACATTTTATTTATTAGTTTAAATATAATTAATGCAACTCAATTTATAATCTCTTTAACAACCATTACAATCCCCCTGACTGTCTTAGTTTGTTTACTGAGCCTTGTAAACCCCTTAGCACATTGCCGAGTAAACAAAACACTGTTAGGCCGCGTACACACGCGGGGACTGTTCGCCCAACTTTGTCCGTCAAACAGTTTCAGCAAACAGTCCGCTCAAAATTAGCATGGACGGACATGGCCACACACGACGAACGAACAGTTTGCTGAAACCGTGCGCGATGACGTGAACGGCACGTACGACGGGACGAAAAATACGACGTCCTATACACTGCATTATAACTTTCGGCGTGTAAATCCTTTCTGAGCATGCGCGGAACTTAGTTTGACGAACAAGCCTACACACGAGGGGACTGTTCGCTGAAACAAAGTTTCAGCGGACAGTTTTTCGGAAATTCCGAAAAACCTTGTTCAGCGGACTGTTCGCTGAAACTGTCCGCTGAAAGCCCACACACGAGCGGACTGTCCGCCGAA
Organism: Lithobates pipiens; assembly: GCF_037356315.1. NCBI lineage: Eukaryota > Metazoa > Chordata > Amphibia > Anura > Ranidae > Lithobates > Lithobates pipiens. Next base: position 275,099,462 of record NW_027507785.1, on the reverse strand, counting down.
ACACTGTTCAGCGGACAAAGTTGGGCGAACAGTCCCCGCGTGTGTACGCGGCCTTAGGGTTGTTTCTATTCTATGCATGGAAAGCAGTAATTGTAAAATGGAAGCAGCCTGAGGAACCCTCCTAAACTTTTGGAAGGCCTTAGTCAACTCAGCCACCCCCCTAAACAAAGCCACATACCTTTCCCATGGATGGCCGAATCAATTTGCCAAAATTTGGAATATCCGGCTAGAATCTCATAACACCAATGCTGCACAATAGTGCTAGGACAAGTTGGAAGTATATGACATGAACTCACAATTCACATTTTAATAAGTTAATCTTCTATTAAAACTCCAATAGCCTTGGGCCTTGTACACACATTTCTCAGTATATCTTCCTCCCATTGATAATGCTTGTTGCATGAAATACATTGCATTGATATATTAAACCATATAACTTAAAAAGAAAAAGCTGCGCTAATATTGAATTGATGAAAATAACCTGCGAATAAACATATGTATGTCACAAACATAGTGAAAAGTGCAAACGATAGTCCACCTATAATCAAACACTGATAAAGTGATAACAACATATATATAATGATGAACAGTGAACGTAATGGAGTATAGCCCAAAGACACCACCTCGTCACGGTGCCTTTGTCATGTCCCGCTTTGCAGGGGCTTGTGTTTCCTGTTTTACACTTGCGGGCCGGCTTTTCTATGATCGATTAGTCTTTTGTTTGCTGATCAATCTTTTAAATTTTTATTGAATAAATCATCTGGTTTTACTGATGGCAGAGTTTTTTGTTTTTCTTTTTGGGCCACATACACCTATTAAGATCGTTCCGGGTACATTAGCAGGCTTCCCAAGTGGAGAATGTTGGTTAACACTGACACACGTAGACCGTTAGCCTATCTGGGTTGGAATTTGGTGAACGCCATACCTGCAAGCCTTTTACAGCAGTGGGAGTATTACCCAGGTTTGGGTGACAAGCTAATCTAGCTTGTATAGCTGGTAAGCCTTAAAGTGGTTGTAAACCCTTACAAACAACTTTGATCTACAGTTAAGCCTAGATTAACCACTTGCAGACCGGACCAATTTGCTGGTCAAAGACCAGACCCCTTTTTGCGATTCGGCACTGCGTTGCTTTAACTGACAATTGCGCGGTCATGCGACGTGGCTCCCAAACAAAATTGACGTCCTTTTTTTCCCCACAAATAGAGCTTTCTTTTAGTGGTATTTGATCACCCCTGTGGTTTTAATTTTTTGCGCTATAACCAAAAATAGAGCGACAATTTTGAAAAAAACGCATTATTTTTTACTTTTTGTTATAATAAATATCCCCCAAAAATATATAAAAAAACATTTTTTTCCCTCAGTTTAGGCCGATACGTATTCTTCTACATATTTTTGGTAAAAAAAATCGCAATAAGCGATTATTGATTGGTTTGCGCAAAAGTTATAGCGTTTACAAAATAGGGATAGTTTTATAGCATTTTTATTAATAATTTTTTTTTTTTACTAGTAATGGCGGCGATCAGCGATTTTTATTGTGACTGCGACATTGTGGGGGACCCATCGGACATTTTTGACACATTTTTGGGACCATTGTCCTTTATACAGTAATCACTGCTATATAAATGCAGTGATTCCTGTGTAAATGACACTGGCAGTTAAAGGGTTAACCAGTGGGTGGCAGTGTAGGGGTTAAGTGTTCCTAGGGGTGTGTTACTAACTGTGGGGGGGTTGGGCTTTCATTTAGTGAACACTGATCTCTGCTCCAATCACATGGAGCAGAGATCAGCGTCACTAGTTGCTAGGCAGAATGGAGAAATGTTGTTTACACAGCATTTCCTCCATTCGGCCGCTCCGTGAGACGATCGCGGGGATGCCCGCGGCGATCGAGTCCGCGGGTCCCGCGACCGGACTCACGGGGGTCCCGACCAGCGCGGGCGTCATTGAATATTGGACGTACCTGTACGCCAATATGCCTGTCCGTGCCATTCTGTCGACGTACATCGTCGTGCGCTGGTCGGGAAATGGTTAAGGCTTGCCTGTAGGTCCAAGAAATATCTCCTAAACCTACACGTTTTAGGAGATATTTACAAAAAGCCAGGCACGCAGGCCGTTAGTGGTGGGTCCCGTGCACATGCACGGGAGTGACGTCATCGCTGCTCCGGTGCTCTGAGTGGCCGTAGCAGCAATACCCGGAAGAAGATGGACGCTCCGTGCTATATGGGACACCGGTGACATCGCTGGCTCCTGTGTCAGGTAAGTGACACATAATGGGCTACTATGCAATGCATAGTAGCCCATTATGCTTTACCTTTGCAGGGAGTCAAAGAAGAAGTAAACCCATCAGGGTTTACTTCCTCTTTAAGTCTGTGTGGTGGTGGATTCACAGTCTGTGTCCTCTTAAGATTCGTCACTGGTGTTGCAACATTCCATCGTTTTCAACATTGATGATATAGACTGTTTTTACACTTATTTGTCCTAATTTTTGTTCCAATTATATTTACTATATGGTTTATTTCACAATTTAATTTATATGGTGTGTTGGGGATATACTCCATTACGTTCACTGTTCATCATTATATATATTTTGTTATCACTTTATCAGTGTTTGAATATAGGTGGACTATCGTTTGTACTTTTCACTGTGTTTGTGACATACATACAGTATGTTTATTCACAGGTTATTTTCATCAATTCAGTATTAGCGCAGCTTTTTCTTTTTAAGTGTTTTGTTGGTGTTGTATTTCACTTTAAGTTGCAGCTTGGTATACATTTAATTTATTCACTAACGCAGTTTTTTTTCTTTTCTTTTCCATATTAAACCATATGTAAGTGTGAGCAGTAAAGGTTTAAGGACTGGTTTTGTTCTTAGTGGGTCTCAACCTGCAGGTATAATTGTTGTTGTATATTTTTGTTCTGATCGAGCCGGTGAATGCCCAGAGGCTCTGTATTGTACACTACTTTTGGAAAAACAATAAAAAGAATTTATATATATATATATATATATATATATATATATATATATATATATATATATATATATATATATAAAAATTATAAATGTTATATATATATATATATATATATATATATATATATATATATATATATATATATAGGGCTTTTTTGCTCAGAGAATAGGTGCAGGAACTCCCCCTTATGAGTCACCCTTCATCTCTGCCTCCCTACTCATCTCCGAGCACAAGCTCTTGGCTCCACCCCCTACCCACCTCCCAGTACCACTCCTTTTAGAGAGTACAGAACCAAGTATCATTTTGTGCTACTAAATTGCATGGAATTTGATAGACCCCACCCAAGCAGCAACAGACCCCACCCCAGCAACAATAGACCCCCCGCAACAAAATACCATCACAGCAACAATAGATCCCCACAACAAATAGATCCCCAGTGACAATAGATCCTCCAGCAGTCAGCATCAATTGACCCTCCAGCACACCTTGCCATAGAATACATTCAGTGCTGTAGGTGCCGGAAATGCGTTCCCGCTGAAAAAGCCCTGTATATATATGTTTAAAGTGGATGTAAACCCTCACATATACCCAGTGAAGTGAACAGCCTCAGATGATACACAGAGATTAAACAAATCTCCCTATATAAGTTTTACATATACATAGTTGCCAACTCTGTAAAAAAATGTATAGGGACACTTTTTTGCTTGTAGGCATAGTCTTATTATAATTAGGGGCAGGGCATTCATTTGTAGGTGTGGCATAGTAGGGAAAGAAAAATGCAGCGTGTGAAGAGGCGAAAAATTGGCGTGGTTTAAGCGGAATATTGGGCTTGGCTTAAAGGGGTGTGTCTCAAATGAGTGTAGTTACAGTCAGAGATGAATAAGAGTGGGAGAGAGAAAGAAAGAGATAGGGAGGGAGGGAAGGAGAGAGATGGAAGGAAGGAAAGAGGGATCCTATACCACAATAGTAATATGTGTATTCCAGAAAGTTTAACAATCAGCAGATAAAGGTACTCCAGATATCTGGGGTTAGTGCTTCAATCATCCCGGCACCATGGTTGTTATGGTGTCAGGATGATTGAAGCGCATTATTTCTATTATTACATTGTAATATAAAATTAAATCATTCAACTCATAATGCAGAATCAGTGGCAGCCCTGGGCGCGTCACCTGCCACGTCGCCGGTCACCAGATGCCATCAGGTGCATCCAGCAGAGTCCGTCCTTACATCAGGTACCCCCAGAAGAGTTCGTCCTTACATCAGGAGCCCCCAGCAGAGTTCATCCATACTTCAGGTGCCCCCAGCAGAGTCCGTCCTTACATCAGGTGCCCCCAGCAGAGCCCCTCCTTACATTAGGTGCCCCCAGCAGAGCCACTCCTTACATTGGGTGCCCCCAGCACAGTCTGTCCTTATATCAAGTGCCCCCCAGCAGAGTCCCTTGTTACATCAGTGTCTCCAGTGGAGCCCAGTCCTTACATCAGTCTCCCCAGCAGAGCCCAGTTCTTACAACAGTGTCCCCAGTGGAGCCCAGTCATTACATTAGTGTCCCCAGCAGAGCCCAGTCCTTACATCAGTCTCCCCAGTGGACCCCGGTCCTTACATCAGTGTCCCCAACCAGAGCCCAGTCCTTACATCAGTGTCCCCAACCAGAGCCCAGTCCTTACATCAGTGTCCCCAACCAGAGCCCAGTCCTTACATCAGTGTCCCCACTCGTCGGACACACGGGGCAGAGGGTTGGCTGCAGCTGATCTCTTCCTTGTGTTCAGTGGAGAGTGGAGGGGTCTCCGATGCGTGCAGCCAATTGGCTTCAGTGTACAAGAGAATTGTCTACTTGTACACTGAAAAGAGAAGCTGATTGGCTGCCCCTCCCCTCTCCACTGAACACACGGGGAAACAGTCCCCTCGGCGGCGGCCATCTTTGTGTAGCCTGCTGCCGTTTTTTTTATCAAAAACAGTCAAGATTTCCCAGGACAAAAACAAAAAGTCTGGATTTTAATTGGGACAAGCTCCGATCAGGATCTCCCATCTCGGAGAATGTGTGATGAGTTACCAGGCCAATAACAGAGCTACAGAGCAACAGACAGCTACGGGACTCAGTGCTTTGAAGAGAGATAAGCAAACACTACAAGTATATGTGCTCAGCTCAAATTTCATGAATCGGGTTTACATCCACTTTAAGGATTTTTTATATTAATTATTTTTTAACTATTAAATAGATTTTGTATGCTTTTTTTTTTAAGAATATGTGAAGTTGATTATTTAGCACCTTTAAGTCCCTTGTGTGTAGAATACACAATCAAAGTACAGGTCTTAGTAGTTTGGGGAAATGGTGTCAAAACCCATCTGTTAGTCCCATTTAAGTTAATAGTTCATTTTTTTATTCTTTCTAGAAAATCTTTTTGGTACGTCTAGTTTAGTGCAAAGAGCGATATGCAAAGTGCAGTGTTTACTGAAGCTGAAGTGCATCTTACAAACACGATTTGCAGAAAATTGAAGTAAAATGTGATTGTAAAAGGTTCCTTCAATTTACACTATTGTTCCTAGCGTTACCTTCTTAATCCTGAAATTTTTTTCTGTAAAGAATTTTTTATTTTGTTAGCACTTATTTTAGGGTCAAGCAGTATTCTTCTACAAGACATGAAGTTAGGTACATGGCTACATAACTATATCTATACATCCTGCAGCACCATTATTTTAAAATGATTTTATTCTAACAAGTGCCTGAAACTTTTACACATTTATTTATGAAGGTTATTAGGTTTAATAAACCAACTCATGTTGTTTTCATGTTAAGCAATAGTTTGCAGTCTTTGATCTTCCAATAACACAGCGTAACCTCTAATAGTCTATGCCATTCGAAGTGCGTTCTGTCTACAGTCTTTTGCAAATTTGTTTTCCACTGGAATCAATAATCTGAAAGTAAATGTGCTTCCACTTACCCCTGGCATTGTCCCTCAGTGGTTTCTTTAATTCTCTTACTAATGCTATAACTTACCAGAATCCAGGGAGACATAGGTAAACGCAGATTAGATATAGGATTTCACATAAATGTGCTGTATCTACCACCGTATGAATGTGATTTATATAAAAGATATGGAATCATTAAATATTAGATTTCCTACAGTCTCCACATTTAATTCTTGATGCAAGAGCTGCAATGTTCCACATATCTTTTTTCAATTTAAAAGATATATTCTCTGGTGACATCTGCTTCTAGTTTTACATTGTGAGATTGACTACCCTGATTTGAGAAAAAACTATGGTTGTCTTTTCAGAAGATGAGATATATCAATGTATTCTGGTCTCTTAATGGGATTTCATAGTGGTTTTGTACTTTCTTCTATTCTTATGTTCAGGAAAAAATAACACATTTGGAACTATTTTTCTTTACCTAAGGTATATATAAATTAGTTTATTTGTAGCACTGCCCCCCTGGGGGTTGCTTAGAATTGATGTTCATCTGTGTCACCTTCACCCTGTGAACTTTCCAGCCCTCCTGACACTCTAGGTTCACACATGTTGTGTATACCTTTAAATAACACACTGACACAAAATAGATTGATTAGCTCTCTCAGATTTTACTTAATCAAGAGGAGAGTTTTGTAACAGGGTATTAGTCAGCCAAATCCTGGATAAACATCCAAGACTCTGTTGAAATGTCCCCAAAGCAATTAAATGACAGTTTGAAATGACAGATACATAATATCAAGGCATACAGAAAGCAGACAATAAATGAATGGATCTCAAAAGAGGCTACTGATTACTGTATATAATACTACTGCTAAAGGGGAACCCCAGGCCAGCCTATTATACCTTTAATCCTAATGAGAGATGAAGTAATAAAGGTACTAGTGGTGTGTCCCTTTAAATAGCGATGGAATAGTAGTGTTCTAAATGCAAGGCCTTGCAGTTGTCTTCACCGGCAGTTGGAGCTCAAAGAAAATGCCTTTTAAATGCGGCACAGTGATATGTAATCTAGGCAAAGCAGCTGAGACTGACCAGTAGTAATCCTTAGGGTAATCCAGGTATAAGGTGTCTGTATACAGTGTCCTGTGGAGTATGCTAGTGATTGGTACTGGATTTGTGGGCAGGTGCCCACTCTGGAGACAGTGTAGGAACTTCCGGAAGAGCGATCCAAGTAGTTTCTTCCTTCTGCAGAACTGACTGAGATGACGATCTGGCTGCTGGAACAGTAAATTGTCTGGTCCCGCTGCAGTGGTTCCCCTCATGTAGCAAGCGACATCAGACCCGCCTGGGTCGGAGCAGGGAGTGCCATGTTACCATGTGGTAGGCTGCAGTCCTCTCACACAGCAGTGAAGGGGGCTTTTTACTTAATGAGATTTGGGAAGCAAGAGGGCTTGGGCCTGGTTTGCTGATCCCTTTATAGCCTCTCCCAGAGTTCTCTCCCTGGAGCAGATGGGAAGTGTAGTTCATGGATAGTTCTGTAGATCAAGGATGTCTGTTCAAGAGACTACAGTTCCCACAATTTTCTCTGCTTGGCTCAGGAATATGATGCATATAATCGGAGCCCAGCACTAGAGGAACACAGGGACAGTCTAAGAAAAGGAGAGGGTAAGTCTGCAGGAAAAGAAAAGAAAAAGGATATCCCCTATGGTGGGGTTTTGGTGGGGTAAGTCTGCAGTGCCAGAAAACTGTAGTCCGCTGTTGGCTACATATTTAATTATGCTTGGGTAGGTCAGAGCAATGGCAGCAAACAGGCTTGGTCAAGAGCCACAATGTCAAGAGAAATAAGTATGCGGCATGAACACGCGCTATTGACATCTTTTTGCCATAATGGTGGTAGACAGCACTATCAAGAGCACGTTTCGGCATTGTGCGGGTGAAATGATCTGGTGGTGGGGACTACTAGCTTGACACCAGGTTACTCTCCTGACTACAAAAATTGTCCTAACCAAGACAATTTCTAGCGATATATGGGCAAACATTCACACTCATAGACCCAAACCAAACATGAACTGATTATTGTTAAGGAAGAACAAATGTAAGGAACTCTGCCTGTGGCTGGCTTGCGGGTATGTGCGTGAGTGTGCATTGTTGTCAGAAGGGCTATTTAAACTGCACTAATGCAGTGTGTCTGTGCCGTTTGGTCTATTACATTCCCGTGTTCATGTTACCAGTTCCTGTTTGACCTTCTGTTGCTGACATGATCTACCTCTGACACTACCTCTCACACTTAACCCATACATTGCCCCTAGTGGTTAACTCCTTCACTGCCAGTGTCATTTACACAGGAATCAGTGCATTTGTATAACACTGATTGCTGTATAAATTACAATGGTCCCAAAAATGTGTCAAAAATGTCCGATGTGTCCGCCATAATGTCGCAGTCATGATAAAAATCGCTGATTGCCACCATTACTAGTAAAAAAAAAAAAAAGATGAATAAAAATGCCATAAAACTATCCCCTATTTTGTAAACACTATAACTTTTGCGCAAAACAATCAATAAACACTTATTGCGATGTTCTTTTTACCAAAAATATGTAGAAGAATATGCATTGGGCCTAAACTGAGGAAAAAAATAATTTTTTATATATTTTTGGGGGATATTTATTATAGCAAAATGTAAAAAATAATGAGTTTTTTCAAAATGGTTGCTCTTGTAGCGCAAAAAATAAAAACCGCAGGGGTGATCAAATACCACCAAAAGAAAGCTCTATTTGTGGGGAAAAAAGGATGTCACTTTTGTTTGGGAGCCACGTTGCACGACCACGCAATTGTCAGTTAAAGCGACACAGTGCCGAATCGCAAAAAGTGCTCTGGTCTTTGGCCAGCAAAATGGTCCGGGGCTTAAGTGGTTAAGCATTGGCACTTTGAAATAAATAAGTTGGTTTTGTGTCGCTGTCGAGCTTAAAACGGTTCGCCATCACTGCTATAGTTACCAGTGGGGTTGCTATGGGGGTGCAGCCTGCACTGGGTGACACCTGCCAGAGGGGTGACACTGGGGCCACCATTAAACACAGTACTTTATTGCTTGCAGCGGAGCGGTGCTAGCAGGGCACTCAGCCTGTAACACTCCTCAGTCAAGCTAATATCCCGAGTGAGCTAGAATTGGTGGGCAGAGCTGGGGGTCTGACTGCCTTCTCCACTCCTCACACAGACTTCTTCACTATTGCTGATCCCGCAGCTGAAGGAGATGAGAGGCAAGAACACAGCAGTAACACATAAAGAGATAGAGTGAGCGCTAAGAACCAACTCAATGCTAGCGTCCAACCTGATTGCTCCCGGTAGAGGAATAAAACAAATGGGGAATAATGCAGCAATAAAATATAAGAACACTGACTGACAAAAAAGTCCATACAGTTTTTGTAAAATAGCAACTTTGGAAGAAAGCCCCGTTGAAGAGTAAGAAGGAATCTTCTGGCATGGCTGGGGATAAAACAAAGGCGCCACTCTAAGACCCCTTTCACACCACACCGCCCATAGCGTGGGCGGTAAAACGCTGCTTTTTTTTTGCGGAGCATTTCAGCCGCTAGTGGGGCACTTTTACTCCCTGCTAGTGGCCGAGAAAGGGTTAAAACCGTCGGCAATACGCCGCAATAGCGGCGTTTTGCCAGCGGTATTACAGCGCTGCCCCATTGATTTCAATGGGGAGCAGCGGTGGAGGAGCGACAAACACACCGCTCCTTCACCGCTCCAAAAAAGCTGCTGGCAGGACTTTTCCCTGGCGTCCTGCCAGCGCACCGCTGTAGTGTGAAAGCCCTTGGGCTTTCACACTACACACAATGGTGCAGCTTCTTTAGGGCAGATTCCAGGCACTATTTCTAATGCTATAGCGCCTGCAAAACGCCCTGGTGTGAAAGGGGTCTAAGTGCAATAGATCAAATGATATCTTAATATCAACTGTACGCATGGTACTCACAAAGGAAGTGTCAGCATCTACAGGCGCAGCCTGTTTCCTAGACACCACTGCCATCCAGCCCACGGATCCCACTCACTTCACGGACGTCCGGCATTATATGCCTACACGCCTGTCATGACTGTACCTTTGTGAGTACCGTGTTTACAGTTGATGTTAAAATATCATTTGATCTATTGCATCTATTTGTTTTATCCCCAGCAAGGACACAACAGCCCCGCCCATCTGCAGGCATGAAGCATGATGTAAGTAAATGCAGTGCAATGTCATTACATAGAGTCCTAACTTGCCCTATATCACCCCAACCTGTCCTGCTCCACCCTAACTTGCCCTATACCACCCCAACCTGCCCTGTGCCACCCTAACTTGCCCTATACCACCCCAACCTGCCCTGTGCCACCCTAACTTGCCCCATACCCCCCCAACCTGCCATGTGTCATCCTAACTTTTCCTATACCACCCTAACCTGCCCTGTACCACCCCAACCTGCCCTGTACCACCTTAACCTGCCCTATACCACCTCAAACTGCCCTTACCACCCTAACCTGCTCTGTACCACTCTAATCTGCCATATACCACCCCAACCTGCCCTATAACACGCCAACCTGCCATATACCACCCCAACCTGCCCTATATCACCCAAACCTACCCTATACCACCTTAACCTGCCCTGTACCACCCTAACCTGCTCTGTACCACCCTAACCTGCCCTATTAACCCCAACCTGCCATATACCACCTCAAGCTGCCACTACTACCCTAACTTGCCACTATACCGTCCTATATTATCATTTACAGGGGCCGGTTTGGGGTACTGGGCAGCCTACACAGGAATTAACGGTGACACCATTTTTTACCACACCAGATGACACCAACCCTAGTGACACTCCTGCTAGTTACTAATTCAATGACTTCTGTAGGCAATTGGTTCCACTAGATTTAAGTTAGGGTATAAGAGTAAAGGGGGCTGAATACAAATGCACGCCACACTTTTCAGATATTAAAAATGTAAACATTTTTAAAAACCATTTATAATTTTCCTTCCAAACTTTCCACTCCAGGAATGTTTGACCATTCTTCCAGAAGTGCATTTGTGAGGTCAGGCACTGATGTGGATGAGAAGGCCTGGCTTGCAGTTGAGGTCAGGACATCTATACCTTTTTGGACCTTGCAGAGACTGCGAGCCAGGCCTTCTCGTCCACATCAGTGCCTGACCTCACAAATGTGCTTCTGGAAGAATGGTCAAACATTCCTATAGACGCACTCCTAAACTTTTGGGAGGGGGAGCGTATGGCTCTGTCAAGGAAGACATAGGAGGTTTTTTCTTTACATTATGAGGCTTGTGCATAACACAGCGACTGGATTTGCAACTTGTTTAAACTGCCATACAGGAGACTTTAGTTATACGCTAACCTAAACTTGTAAAGACAGATGTCCCAATACTTTTGGTAATATAATATAATATAATATAATATAATATAATATATATATATATATATATATATATATATATATATATATATATATATATATATTATATAAATATATTATGATGTGGCAGAGCGTTGCACTGTCAGGGTCTTTAAGGAGGTTGTGACCAAGAATTCTCAACTGGACAGGTTGAGGGGCTCCAGGTAACTTGCAACATGAAGAGGAAACTGGCTTTTCAGTTTCCTCCTTTCTTAGCCCATGTACACACGGTCGGAGATTTTGGCAACCAAATCCGTCGGATTTTGTCCGTCGGATTTAGTCCGATGGATTGTGTCCGAAACTGTTGCATACACACGGTCGGGCCAAGTTGTCTGATTTCGCGGTTGCCAAGAAAGCGGTGACGTAAGCCGTGTACCGCGGGACTAGAAAAAGGAAGTTCAGCGCCACGTCTGGCACCCTTTGGGCTCCTTCTGCTGATCTCGTGTCTATCGCGTGTTAGTAGAAGTTTGGTGAGAGACGATTCGCGCTTTTCAGATTTGTGATTCAGATCGCTACAGCTCTTCAGTTTCTGCTTGTCGGTGCGTATCTGATAATCAGTGCGTGCAGTCAGTATTTGTTGATCAGTGTGGACTATATCTTGGTATAGTATGCTTTGAAAGGCAGTTCTTATTGTCTGCTTGCTTCTGCTATTCAGGTCGTTCTTTCAGGTTTTGCTGTTTATCTGTGCTTTCTGGTGTCCGTTCTGACCAGCCGACCGATTTCAAACCATGTTTCCTCTACGTACTCGTCGTAGAGTTTCTGCTGTGCAGGGGCTTCGTGTTGGGGTTGCTACTTTGACACAAGCCCGATCCATGAACGGGGAGGGGAGGCATTTGTGGACCAAGAATTGGTTGCGCCAGCGTGACCAGTTCTCGCACATGCCTTTGCTCCGTGAGATCCAGGAGAATAATCCTGAAGATTTCAGGAATTATCTCCGGATGACGGACCCCGTTTTTCACCGTCTGCTGGCTTTGCTGACCCCTTATGTCACCAGGCAGGATACCTGCATGCGGCAAGCCATCACTCCGGAGCAGAGGCTCATCGCCACGTTGCGCTACTTGGCGACTGGGAGAAGCCTTCAGGACCTCAAGTTCTCTACGGGCATCTCCCCCCAGGCTCTGGGGATCATTATTCCAGAGACCTGTTCTGCCATGATTCAGGTCCTGCAGAAGGACTATATGAAGGTAAGTGTTATCCTTTAACATCACATTCTATGTATTTCATGATTGCTAATGTCTTGAATTTATTTCCTCATTCCCTAATTACCATCATTGCAATATGCTCTAATTTATATACTCTGCCCCTTTGTCCTCAGGCATATTTGCCTCACTAACTTCCCCACCATGCTCTTCTTGGCCCATAAAAATAGAGTCTAGTCACTTAACAATGTCTTTTGTCAGCTCCATAGTATTGCTTTACCCTAAACACCCCCTAAATTGTCTACAAATGTTATGTGTGTGCTTCAATTCATGCAGAGTGTTTTTTTTTCTTTTTAGGGGGGGGGGGGGGTTGTGCCAAACTTATTAGGAACCCTCCTCCCCCCAACTGCTAGCTCAGCTGATAGCAATCCAATCTGTTGACTTTACCAAACTCAATACACACTATACCTACCTTTTTGATGCGTACATTTATGGATGAATTCACCTAAGCATGTAGTGTAAGGGCCTGCCTCAATACTTTAAACGTTTTTTTTTTTTTGCTTTTAACCTATTAATTATCTGGATATGTAATATGAGAATGTCAAAAAGTGCTTACATTTTGTTGAATTTTTGTTATTCTGACACTTCTTACCTATCCGGTGGGCTGCCAATAGTGTAACTAAGGAGGGGCTTCCCAAAGTATCACACATTATTTAGCCATTCAGCTCTCAATCAAGTGGAGAGGGTTACCTGTTCTAAACATCCCCCCCTCATTTTTTAGCAACGGCCCATCAGATGGGGGGGATGGGGGGGTGATGACTCTCATAAGGGGACATTAGACTTTAGGCTTTAAATACTCAGTTCCCAAAATGTTTAACTAATTTTGTCACAAAATGTTTGTGTGTAATCTGCTTGGAATGTTGATTGGTCAAATTAATAATTTTTGTTCTTGTTTCAATCCACAGTGTCCTTCAACGCCACAGGAATGGCAGACTGTGGCCTCCCACTTTGCCAGTCGTTGGGACTTTCCCAATTGTGGAGGAGCAATAGATGGGAAGCACGTCTGCATCGTCCCACCACCCAACTCGGGGTCATACTAATTTAACTATAAGGGGTTTCATAGTATCGTGATGTTGGCGGTCGTGTCTGCGACATATGAGTTTTTGTATGTGGACGTGGGGCAAAATGGACGGATGTCGAATGGTGGAGTGTTCTCACGGATGGAGTTCTACTGGCGTCTCCAGAGTCGCAGTCTGGGCTTGCCACCCCCAGAGGAGAATCAGGAAGGACTCCCATTCGTCTTTGTCGCGGATGAGGCGTTTGCCCTGGGGAACCATCTGATGCGTCCTTTCCCCATGAGGACCCTCACCCCAGAGCAGAGGATTTTTAATTTCCGCCTGTCCAGAGCCCGAAGAGTGATGGAGAACACTTTTGGTATACTGGCCAGCCGGTTCCGCCTTTTTCTTATGCATATTCACATGGCAGAATACAAACTGAATCACATAGTGCTGGCGTGCTGTGTTCTTCACAATTATTTGAAAAAAGTTTCTGCAAACTATGTGGTCTCAGTTGGCCAACAAGAAGCAGACTTGATGGACAATGCAGATAACCTCACGGGCCTTCAACATGCTCATCCTGGCTTTCCCCCCCAAAGCGCCCGTGAGGTTAGAACACAATACATGGACTACTTTGTGGGTAGGGGGGCCATTGATATGCCAGACAATGTCTGAGCGGCATTTTAAAAAAAATTTAAATTTTTATCTCAAACTCCTTCATTTACTGCTTGGCTTGGTTTTATGTGTCTCCTAGGTATAATTAGGTTTGTTAAAGTTGTGCCTTTTTCACCAACAGTGCAAACCCAAGTTCAGAGCCAGATGAGGGGACAGTCTCTTCTTCAGATAATGTTATTATGTTGTGGGTCTGCTACACACACACCTTCTTTTTTGGTAACTAATGTATGTAGTGCATTACTGACCCAAATCGTGCTCATTTTCAGCACCATGGCAGGAAAATGGCATGATTGTCAAAATTTACACATCACTGTAGGTGTTTTTTTTAGTAAAGGCACATCCACTATGCACTACAAGTGCACTGCAAAAGTACACCTGAAACTGCCCTGGGAGTGCAAAGTGAAGTTGCCTTTATTAAATCACACTCCTTCTCAGCACAAACTTAAATTGTACTACAAATACATTTTTGTTGCCATGAAAAAAAAAGCCACACATTGTTGCTAATTGAACTGTTTAATCCAACCACATTCACATGTGCGTTTTAAAAAGGTTTGTACAACCAACCAAGAAATTGTGTGTTTCCAAAACTTAGTTTATTCAAAATTTGGTTTAATTGTTGTTTTTCTGTAAACAGGCATGTATCTAACTGTAAAATACAGAACACAGGAACTTATAAAGTTCAACTTTGAAACGTGAAGACAATATCAGACATGAGTATGTACAAACTGGTCTGATCTTGCCTTCATCACATGGGGTGTCACCCCAGAAAAATCCAAATTTGGAAGATGCACACAGTGTGTCAACATGAGCTATCTCCCATCATGGGGGATCAATGTACATGCTTTGGGGCTGCAACCACTTCATCTCAGACACTAAACACAAAACACATACATTGATCCCCCATGATGGGAGTTAATGCATGTTTACGCACTCTATGCATCTTCCAAATGTCGAATTTGGAGAAATACAACATTTTGTTAGTAAAATTCCAAAAATAAGACCCAATCTAGTTTGGGGTGTTTCACACTCTCCCCAAAACATCAATGATGTTTTTCAAATTTAAATTAACATCATTGATGTTTTGCAGGATATGTTCCCAATCCCTATTGCACCCCATTATCTCCCCGATCTGGGCACTTTCACTGGTAAAACGGAAATCTTCTTCCACATCACCTACAAAACAAAACAAAAAAAAACATGTAATATAAATATGGTGACATACATTGATGAGCTTACCAGAAGCTGTGTTCTCCGACACTCACCTGTTGTGGTGACAATTTGCCCAACCTGCACGATCTCTCCTTCCTCCTCCTCCTCCTCCTGCTCCTCTGTTTGTGCTTTTGGAAGTTGTCCTTCTTTGTGAGGGGTGGGGTCCCTGGTGTTCTCATACTTGCCGAGTCTTCTCTCCCCTATGATATGTAGAAAAAATAAAGAATGAACACACAGAGTGAAGAATTAACAATATGAAACATTGTTTGGAAGTGTTGTTCAATTGTTTATTTTGGCCGAGCTTCAAGGTCATAACATTATTGGGGACACTGTGTTCAGCTAGAATACTTACCGGAAGAATGATGTTTCCTACGAACGAATGAAACCATGAACTTGAAAGTGGCCATTTTAGAATGCACAACATGAACTCAAAGCACATGGAGCAGTATGCAAGCAATAATAATCATATGAACACACGACAACTACTTACTTTTGGCAAGAACACGCTTGATCCTTATGTCCTGCTCGTGCTCCCTCAGTTTCAGGTCTGACCAGCGTTTTCTCAGTTGATCCATGGATCGGTGTACCTTGGGTAAGGTCCATACTTCCCATCATAGTCGGTCCTGTTCAATATGTCCACCATCTCCAACATCTCTCCAAAAGACATATTTGCGGCCTTAAATCTTGTCTTCCTGGATCGGGACATTTCAGGCTCCGGCCTTTCCTCACCCTCCTCCTCGCTAGTGTAATTATTAGTGCGCACCTGTGTTCTCTCCGCCATGTGCTCTCCCCACTGCGCCGGAAGCGAAGGGGCGGGGAATAGTCTGGAAAGAACGTCAGGGGCGGGCGGAGTTGCACGCATGCGCACTGTATATAAAACGTAACACGCGTGTGTCGTCCGTACGATCTGTGAACAGAGGGAGAAGCTGAGGCGACGAACGCGCAAACGAAGGTAAAATTTTGAACTTGGCACATCACTAGGCTACACTGCTTCTAGATTGAGGCCTGCATTAGTGGAGTTTAGCCTGACATTAGGGTTTGTCTTGTGTTGTGTCTTGCAGACATGGACGGGTTTAATGACTACAGCTTCCTCCCTCTATTCATATAAATAATATAAATATCGAGACATGCCAGTCCTGTGGCAAAACACCCACCCTTTCTATAGTAGCAGACCAAAGAGGAAGGCAGCACTGTTGGAACTGTTTGAGTTTGTGAAGCCGGTGGTCCCCAGGGCAGATGACAAATATATCAAAAAGAAAATTGGGAACCTCAGGAGTACATATATGAAGGAGAGGAATAAGGTGCTGAAGTCCATGAAATCTGGAGCTTCAGCAGCTGACGTTTATGTTCCCACCCTGTGGTATTATGACAGGATGAATTTTCTGGCAGACCAGGTTAAGGCCAGAGAATCACTCTCTACTCTTCCTTCCATGCGTCCTATGCTCCATTCCACACCTGATGAGTCTTCCGACGCCCAACCTGGCCCTTCCACTCAGGAAGAACTGGAGGAGCCCAGCTTGAGCCAGGTATAGTATTGTTGTACATATTTGTGGAGTCAAAATGAATGATGTTAACTTGATTTCTGATCCCTAATTGGTGAGTTTAGAAAGTGTTTCACATATCAATAGACAGTAGTGGCCAAAACCTTTGGGACAAGAAAGAAAAATGCTGGTCTCAGAATGATAGTCTTTTCTATTGGTTAACAATTTGCAACAGTGTTGATGTGAAAATTGTGTGTGTTTGATGAACCAAAAACTCAAACTATGTCCCTTTTTCATACACAGGAAGACCTCAGCCAGGACCAGGAGGGTGTGGAATGCAGCAGCCAGGAGGTGGCTGTGGAAAGTGGCAGCCAGGAGGAGGTGGGGGTAAGCAGCAGCCAGGCGGTGGGCAGCCAAAGGAGCCTCACCGAATGCCAGGTCCCTCCCCTCCGCCTTCCACGCAGAAGGGCGAGAAAGGGGGGGAATGTTGAGGAGTCGGCCCTGAGGCTGATTGGTGAGGCTTCTGCGGCACTCCAAGCAAAACCAACCTACCAAGAGGCCTTGGCCGCCTTGGTTGCATGCAAGCTTGAGAAAATGGAGCAGGGGCAACAGATGTTGTGTGAGCAGGTTATTCTCCAAACCCTCAACACGGGTCTGTTGGGCCAAATGACACCAGAAACACACTTGTGTCATTTGGCCCATGCCCCTGCTCCTCCTCCTCCTTCTGCCACACCTCCAGCACCACAGCCACAGCCTGGAAGGAAGCGTGGAAGGAAGACCAGAGTGTGATGACCTCGGTTCAGTCTGGTCTGCCAGAAGATGCAGCCTGTTGTAGTACCACAGCCTGGGAACATAGATGTCATCTGCTGCTGTTCTGGGTTTCATGGACTTCAGGACCAGACTTCTCTCCCTCAGATATGTACTCCTCAGGCCACCAATTTTTGCGTTGAAATATTTGATGTGTGCCTTGGGGGCCAAAGGCTTCACAAATCTCCCCAGTTTCAACATTGCTGCCTCCCTCTTTATCTGTTACTGACACCGAAATAAAGGTATTTTTTGTTTGGATGAAATACTTGCGTATGTGTTTTCCTTCCAATAGGCCAGTTTATTTGTGAGCAGGCAGGTACATTTCCAAAAAACAAAGTGAAATAAATAACAAGGGGTGTTAACACTAAACAACCTCCTGTAGATTAAAAAAGAAAAACAAAATCTCAAAAATCGAATAATGTTGTTGTTGTAAGTTTTCACAAAAATAAAAAATAAGGAGAAATGAGCAAAGTGTCTTTAAAGGAGATTTTTAGGGAATCCCCCCACAAAAACATCCAAAAAAGAAAAAACCTAATCTAAAATTGTGTAGATGTGACGCAAACTAAAATTGTATTGCTGAAATGGTTAAAAAAGAGTAATGAAATCCGTTCGGGAGAAGTGTGTGTGACTATGAGCATCAAAAGAAGTTGGTTCTTGCAGCATTGTAAAGAACAAGAGAATGCGCTTGATGAATGAATTTTTAACACTGCAGCGTGACGAATGTGCTATATCGCTTACGAGCAGTAGTTTTACCTCAACGAGCGCTTCCGTGTCGGAATTTGAATGTGAGCATGTGTGGCACTTGGTCCAATCAAAATGCTCTACACATGATCGGATTAAGTCCGACCGACCCAGTTGGTCGGGAAATATTTCCAACATGTTGGAAAATTGGGTCGGACGGAGATTTGGACGGAATCAGTCCGATGCAAACCACACACAGTCGGATTATCTGACGACACGGTTCGATAAGACGCATTCCGACAGATTCTCCGACCGTGTGTACAAGGCATTAGGGAAGTCCACTTTGGGACCTGGAGCCCGGGGATTTCTGAGAGATCTGGGTAGGATGAAATCCCCAGTCCTGGCGTGTAAGGCCAGAGCAGCAGTGCTGCAAGCGAGAGCCAACTAGGCTGAATGTCATTTTATTGATGGAAAAAGGAATACTAAAAACCCCTGTGAGGGAAATCTATGTTTGCTGAACTTGCTTTTCATAAAAATGGGCAAACAAAGCCCTTAAAAAGAAGTAACGGTATGCGGCGGTGTCCTTAAAGCTGTACACTTGATGCTAGTACTTTACTGTACTTTTATATATATATACAGTGGTGTGAAAAAGTGTTTGCCCCCTTCCTCATTTCCTGTTCCTTTGCATGTTTGTCACACTTAAGTGTTTCGGAACATCAAACCAATTTAAACAATAGTCAAGGACAACACAAGTAAACACAAAATGCAATTTGTAAATGAAGGTGTTTATTATTAAAGGTGAAAAAAAATCCAAACCATCATGGCCCTGTGTGAAAAAGTGATTGCCCCCTAAACCTAATAACTGGTTGGGCCACCCTTAGCAGCAACAACTGCAACCAAGCGTTTGCGATAACGTGCAATGAGGCTTTTACAGCGTCCTGGAGGAATTTTGGCCCACTCATCTTTGCAGAATTGTCCTAATTCAGTTACATTAGAGGGTTTTCGAGCATGAACGGCCTTTTCGGTGGTGGACTTGCTGGTGTGTTTAGGATCATTGTCCTGCTGCAGAACCCAAGTTCGTTTCAGCTTGAGTACACGAACAGATGGTCGGACATTCTCCTTCAGGATCTCTTGGTAGACAGCAGAATTCATAGTTCCTTTTATCACGGCAAGTCTTCCAGGTCCTGAAGCAGCAAAACAGCCCCAGACCATCACACTACCACCACCATATTTTACTGTTGGTATAATGTTCTTTTTATGAAATGCAGTGTTCCTTCTACGCCAGATATACTTGGACACACACCTTCCAAAGAGTTCCACTTTTGTCTCATCGGTCCACAGAATGTTGTCCCAAAAGTCTTGGGGATCATCAAGATGTGTTGTGGAGAAATTGAGACGAGCTTTGATGTTCTTTTTGCTCAGCAGTGGTTTTCTCCTTGGAACTCTGCCATGCAGGCCATTTTTGCCCAGTCTTTTCCTGATGGTGGAGGCATGAACGCTGACCTTAACTGAGGCAAGTGAGGCCTGCAGTTCCTTGGACGTTGTTGTGGGGTCTTTTGTGACCTCTTGGATGAGTCGTCGCTGCGCTCTTGGGGTAATTTTGGGCGGCCGGCCACTCCTGGGAAGGTTCACCACTGTTCCATGTCTTCGCCATTTGTGGATAATGGCTCTCACTGTGGTTCGCTGGATTCCCAAAGCTTTGGAAATGGCTTTATAACCCTTTCCAGACTGATAATTTCTTTCTTTCTCAATTGTTCCTGAATTTCTTTGGGTCTCGGCATGATGTGTAGCTTTTAAGGATCTTTTGGTGGACCTTACTGTGTCAAGCAGCTCCTATTTAAGTGATGCCTTGATTGTGAACAGGTGTGGCAATAATCAGGCCTGGGTGTGGCTATAGAAATTGAACTCAGGTGTGGACAACCACAGTTATAGTATGTTTTAACAAGGGGGGCAATCACTTTTTCACACAGGGCCATGATGGTTTGGATTTTTTTTCACCTTTAATAATAAACACCTTCATTTACAAATTGCATTTTGTGTTTACTTGTGTTGTCCTTGACTATTGTTTAAATTGGTTTGATGTTCCGAAAAAACTTAAGTGTGACAAACATGCAAAGGAACAGGAAATGAGGAAGGGGGCAAACACTTTTTCACACCACTGTATAACATAAAATATCATTTTTATTTAAAAATACCATTAAAAGATGCTCCCATCTAGTCTTGAGAAGGTTAGTATAATTAGCATTCGGTAGTCTTTTCTACCAATACCAGATACCGCATCGTTAGGATTTGTCCTATGTGTTACGTCACTTCCAACTTTTTCAGGCTCAGAGATCTCACCACTGGTATCCATATAAGAAAGCAATGGGTCATTCAGTTAGGCCTTTTTGGATGAATTGAGCCTTTTCACTTGAGACATTCAGTGATATGTTTATTGTTTCTTTTCTGTGCATAATAAAACAAAACCACTAAATTGACTTGTCTTCTTTCTAATGTACTCTCATTGTATTACAAAGAGTGTTTATGTCTGGACATAATTATCACTTTGCATGCATGTATGAAATAAATTACTTTTATGATGATTTTCAGAAATAATTTTTCCATTTATTAAGAAAAATGTCAACGCTCTTTGGTTCTGGTAAGTTGAATTTATTTGAAGTATGCATCCGTTTGTGCAATAAAAAATACAATACACATGCTTGATCCCAAATCCATGTAGTACTAAAAGATAATTAGCAACATAATTATTTTTTGGAAAACTCTCCTGAAGTTTACACATACTTGGTTTGAAAGGAGGAAAGTGGCTGGTTGGGTTAAAACATGTAGTCTTGGCAAAAGATAGAGGCCCGACAAGAAAAGGGGGCCTTCCTACCATATGTGCATTAGAGCTCATGCACACAGTCAGACGGCATTAAGAAGGAGCGTTTTTTTTTGTGCCCAGTTTTTGTGTTTGCATACAGTCACGGCCAGCAGCCTGTTTAAGTCAACGACAGGTTGACAGACGCAGTGACTGTACATATGTAAGTGCATATCCAAATAGTTACAGACAGGGACAGATGAATGGCCTTAAAGGGTAAACTCCACTTTCATGGGAAAAAATAGCAAATAAAAAAAAATAATATAGCATATACAATTGCGACACAAGTCATATTGTAATTGAATGTTATTAAAAATGACCTTTCCTGGCCAGCCCCACCTCAGCACACAATGGGTTAACCCCTCTCTCCAGTTTATCAGTACCATCTTCTCTTAGCTGATAAAAGAGAGCCCCTCCTCCCCCGCCCTTGTTCCTTTTTTTTTAGTCGGACTCCAGGCCACCATGATCATGGATTAGACTACACCCCCCTACCGAACCTACCTACCCAGGTTCAAGCCTCTCGTGGGATCGGAAGGTCCAGAACAATAAAGATAGTTCCTTTTATCACACTGGACGCTCTATGTGCAGGAGCCATGCGAGCATACTAAGGCTTAAAGAGCTTACCATTTTAGGCTGTGGTGTTGCTGTAGTATTGGGCTTTCCTTTCCTGCTTCCTAGGAGCTGCGCCGGCCGCCTCCCCTCCCCAGCCCTGTGTTTTCTGTCTATTGGCGATGACCTCACAGGGAGCGGAGGTTTCAGGCGGCACCAAGCAACGCTCACTATAAAGCCTGGAGAGCCAGAAGCTCCAATGCTGTTTGCCACAGCTAGTGAGGGAAGTGTACTGGTGAGTTTTCCTTCACAGAGGGAGGGGTGGCTGGGCTGTGTCAGTGTTTACTGAGCCTTGATCACAAAATGCATTACACCATGTGTTTACAGCTTTTCAGATACCCTACAAATCTGCTGCCACCCCGAGTGACTCTATATCCAGTATTAAGGTAAAGTTTTTCCCTTTAACCACTTAATAACCGCCCTATAGCCGAATGACGGCTTCAGGGCGGTTTCCTAACTCCTGGGGCGCGCACTCGAGAGCATCCGTGACCGCAGGGTCCACAGGACCCGGCGCATCACGGATCACGGTAAACGGCCGCTCATAGCGGCCGTTTACCACGTGATCGCTCCGTCAAATGACGGAGTGATCACTTGTAAACAAACCGGCGTCATGTTATGACGCCGGTTCCTCCCTCCCCCTCTCTGTACCGATCGGAACAGCGGAGGGGGAAGAGATCGGTGTCAGCAGCGATGTGGGCTGCATCTGCAGTGCCCACATCGCTGCTCACCGAAAATTAACCCTGCAATAACCCTGCAATAACCCTGCAATAACTCTGCAATAACTCTGCAATAACTCTGCAATACCCTGCAATACCCTGCAATACCCTGCAATACTCTGCAATACTCTGCAATACTCTGCATTACCCTGCAATACTCTGCATTACCCTGCAATACTCTGCATTACCGTGCAATACCGTGCAATACTCTGCATTACTCTGCAATACCCTGCAATACTCTGCAACACTCTGCAATACTCTGCAACACTCTGCAACACTCTGCAACGCACTGCAACACTCTGCAATGCTCTGCAATGCTCTGCAACACTCTGCAATGCTGTGCAACACTCTGCAACGCTCTGCAATGCTCTGCAACACCCGCCAATACCGTGCAACACTCTGCAATGCTCTGCAACACCCGCCAATATCCTGCAATGCTCTGCAACGCAATACTCTGCAACGCCATACTCTGAGATACCCAGCCATACTCTGATATACCCAGCCATACCCAGCCATAGTCGGTGATACCCTGCAATACCCAGCCATAGACACCCCCCCCTCCCGCCGCCCTCCGGTGCTTCTACCGACTCGCCAATACGATCAAATCCAGAATCTTTTTTTTTTTTTCAGGCTTCCCAGCTTAGAGTTGAGATGTGGGTCTTATTGACCCCATATCTCACTGTAAAGAGGACCTGTCATGCCATATTCCTATTACAAGGGATGTTTACATTCCTTGTAATAGGAATAAAAGTGATCAAAAAATTTATTTTTGGGGAAAAAAATGTCAAACTAAAATAAATAAAGTAAAATGAACAATAAAATATTTTTTTTTTAAAGCGCCCCTGTCCCCATGTGCTCGCATGCAGAAGCGAACACATACGTAAGTCCCGCCCACATACGAAAACGGTGTTCAAACCACACATGTGAGGTATCGCTGCGAACGTTAGAGCGAGAGCAATAATTCTAGCCCTAGACCTCCTCTGTAACTCCAAACATATAACCAGTAAAAAAAAAATTAAATCGTCGCCTATGGGGATTTTTAAGTAGCGACGTTTGGCGCCATTCTACGAGCCTGTGCAATTTTGAAGAGTGACATGTTGGGTATCGATTTACTCGGTGTAACTTCATCTTTCACATTATGCAAAAATTGGGCTAACTTTACTGTGTTTTTTTTTTTTAAGCACAAAACTGTTTTTTTTCCAAAAAAAAGCATTCGAAAAATTGCTGCGCAAATATCGTGCGAGATAAAAAGTTGCAACAACCACCATTGTATTCCCCAGGGTGTTTGCTAAAAAAACATATATAATGTTTTGGGATTCGATGTAATTTTCTAGCAAATAAATGATGATTTTTACATGTAGGAGAGAAATGTCAGAATTGTCCTGGGTGCTCCAGAACGCCTGATGGCGCTCCCTGCATGTTGGGCCTCTGTATGTGGCCACACTGTGTAAAATTCTCACACATGTGGTATCGCCGTACTCGGGAGTAATAGCAGAATGTGTTTTGGGGTGTAATTTGTGGTATGCATATGCTGTGTGAGAAATAAACTGATAATATGACAATTTTGTGAAAAAAAAAAAAAAAAAGTAAAAAAAATCTTGATTTTGCAAAGAATTGTGGGAAAAAATGACAACTTCAAAAAACTCATCATGCCTCTTACTAAATACCTTAGAATGTCTTCTTTCCAAAAAGGGGTCATTTGGGGGGTATTTGTACTTTTCTGGCATGTTAGGGTCTCAAGAATTGAAATAGGCCGTCAGTACTTCAGGTGTGATCAATTTTCAGATATTGGCACCACAGCTTGAGGACTCTATAACTTTCACAAAGACCAAATAATATCCACCAATTTGTACTTATTTTTACCAAAGATATGTAGTGGTATAAATTTTGGCCAAAATTTATGAAGAAAAAATTACTAATCTGCTAAATTTTATAACAGAAATGAAGAAAAATTCATTTTTTTACAGAATTTTCTGTATTTTTTCTTTTATAGCACAAAAAATAAAAAACCCAGCGGTGATTAAATACCACCAAAAGAAAGCTCCATTTGTGTGAAAAAAAGGACAAAAAATTCATATAGGTCCAGTGTTGCATGACTGAGTAATTGTCATTCAAAATGTGAGAGCACCAAAAGCTGAAAATTGGTCTGGTTATTAAGGGTGTTTAAGTGCCCAGTGGTCAAGTGGTTAAAGAGCCAGTAAAAAAAAAAGTGATAGAATAGGAACTTCTTTTTTCTTATTTCTATATCCTGTCATTTGTTTCTGTAGTATGAGCTCACCACAGCCCCAAAGTGCACGAAGATCGTCGGAAAGGTAGGAGGGGTCTACTGGGGCCACAAAACAAAAGAGTGCAACACCAGCCTAATAAGGTGTTTTGTCTTTATAGAAGCAGAAATCCTAAAAAAAGACAGTAGCGGAAGGAAAAGTCCCGCCACTGCTCAAAACCTCTGCATGCATCTGGGTGACACACGGGACATAAACCCCCAAGCAACAGCCAGTCCAATGCCGCAAAAATGCTCAGACAGCTATGGAGGCAGAACCAAGTGTGACAAGAGGCGGTCCTGCCGAAGGCCTCTGCTGGGCTTGTTCAGCGCCCTCTGCCCCTGAAAAGCTCTTGTGCACAGAATGCATAAGAGATGTAGCCACAGATAGAGAAACAGAGGCGCGTAGGATAAAGGACTATATTCAGGAGGCGGTGATGGAGAGTATGCAGGCGTTCGCAGGCGTAAGTGCCTCCAGGACTAAGCCTAGAGCCAAGAACGCACCTAAGCAAAAGTGAGACTCATCACCGGGGCTTGAAATATCTTCAGGAGAGTCTTCAAACTCTGATGAACCGTCTGAATATTTATTCGACTTCCAACTCATAGACCCTTACATTGTAGCAGTGAAAGAGCCCATAGACTGGGAACAAGACACTCAGCCTCCGGAAAAAATGTAAAGCTATTTCCCTAATTTGAAAAGGCAAGGGGCAACCTTCCCATCCATGACGGACATCCGCAAATTATTTGATGAAGAATGGGGAAAACCAGAAAGGAAGCCAAACGTACAAAATCACTTTCTAAGATTATACCCATTTAACACCATAGATGCTACCTTTTGGGAGTCACTTCCAGGGGTAGATGCGGCCTTGCAGTGCTTAGCAAGGCAGGTGTCCCTGCCTTTGCAGGATTCTACACCCTTCAGAGACCCGATGGACAGACGTATAGACACAGATCTAAAGAAGATCTATTTAACTGCTGGCACAGCTTGCTGCCCGGCCATATCCCTAACCTCGATCTCCAGGGCTCTGAAGTTCTGGGTCACAAATGGGGAGACAGCCCTGAAGTCTGAAGTAGAGATGGCCAGAATCATTTTGGCAATGGAGGAACTTAATCTCTGAGCCGCCTTTTTGGCAGAAGCCTCTATAGACCTAGTAAAACTGCTCGCAAGAATTATGACGTTTTCAGTAACGGCAAAAAGGGCCCTATGGTTACGTCATTGGGTGGCAGACAGTACCTTGAAACAGGCTCTTTGTAACATTCTATAAAAGGGCAAGATGCTATTCGGGGATACCCTGGAGGAAGCTATTAAATGAGCTACTGGAGGGAAGTCGGGTCAGCTATCACAGAGACTCAAAAGGAGACAGCAAACTGCTCGGTCAGGCCAATCAGAGTTCAGAGGGGCGCAGGAGGCCAGGTAATATAGACCAGGCCAAGAATATACGAGACCCCAATGGAGAGGCTTACAAAGCTCCTTTCTTCGGAACGTGAAGTCTAAGGCTGCTCAGACCACTAAGAAACCGGAGAAGTCCTTTTGACGGGTTGACCGCCCATCCTTTCCAGGTTCTGACCAATGGGTTCAGAAAACAGTCAAGCGCGGATACAAGCGAGGATACAAGATAATGTTTCAAGAAATCCGGAGATCTCAGACTGGTCTTAGAGCTAAGAGCTCTAAACCACTACATCGATCCCAAGACATTCAAAATTGAATCAATATTTACAGTTATATCAATTCTGCAACCAGGGGACTGGCTAATATCAGTTGATTTAGCAGATGCCTACCATGTCCCAATCAACAGGCATCACCAAAGATACCTGAGATTCATGGTAGGGGAAGGCCATTTCCAGTTCAAATGTGGCATAAACATTTTCCACTACTTGGACGACATCTTGGTAGTGGCCCATGCAAGCGAGGAGTTAATGGCACAAAGTGAAGTGGTACTGAAAATTCTATCCGAATTCAGCTGGATTATCAAGAAGCAGAAGTGCCAGTTGATACCCTCCCGAGATGGAGTACCTAGGGCTTGCTTTCAACACAAGCAAAGGGCAGGTCTTGCTACCACATCGCAACATAGCCGAGCTAGTAGCCTGCTTGATGGAGTCCTCGTTCGCTGTAGGAACTGTATGACGCATTTGGGAATGTTTACTGCAGCAACCCCAGCTGTTCCATGGGCAAGATTCCATACAAGGGCATTCCAAACATCATATCTGAACCAGTGGGATGGCGTATTACTCCACCAAAAAATCTTCATACCAAGACGGATCTGCCAGGGCTTGGCGTGGTGGATAGCGCCAGGAACTCTGTCACGGAGCATGCCTCTCAGCCCTGGAGATTGGATCCAGATAACCTCGGATGCCTGTCTACGGGGCAGGGGCGCTCACTGCCTCGGCAGACGGGTTCAAGGCAAATGGAGCAGGATGGAGACCAGACACTCCAACCTTTTTGGAGTTACAGGCAGCATACCTAGCCCTACTGGCATTCGAGAACCTGATTCAGGGAGCACGGGTCAAGCCTATGTTGGACAAAAATGAGTGGGCACTCAACAAGGACTATCTGAAAACAATATTTTACAGGTGGGGTACACCCTCGCTAGATCTGATGGCGACCCCATGGAATGCACAGGTACCTCTGTTTGTGTCAAGATTCCACTGCAACGAAGCACTAGCTCAAGATGCCTTCTCAATCCCATGGGAATTTCCCCTAGTCTACCTTTTCCCACTGGTACCTCTGATAATGAAAACCCTATTAAAAATTGCGAGGGAGCAAGCCCATGCAATTGCAATCCTACCCTTCTGGCCACGAAGGCCATGGCTCCCACTGCTCCTGTAGATGGCGGAAGTTCCCCCAATATGGCTGCCGCTGAAGACCTGAGGACCAATGGTATCACCCCAACCCAGGCAGATTGCAACTGACAGCATGGCTGTTGAATCAGCCAGACTGCAGTCCCAGGGCATCTCAGAGGAGGTAATCTCGACACTATTGAAGTCAAGAAGGACCACAACTAATGCCACATACACCAGGATTTGGAGAGAATTTACAGCATTCGCTTTACAACAAAAATTCTCCCCATTGTCCGCAAACATTGTGCAGGTGCTGGAGTTTTTACAGTCAGCTCTAAGTATGGGCTTAGCATACAACATCATAAGGGTGCAGGTGTCAGTTCCAATTACATTATGTATTATATGCAAACCTAAATGTTTATTTCCATACTTTTGTTTATGTATTATTGTTATCTTTTTAATTTAAATAACAATTACAACTTAAAAAAAAATAAAAAAAGCTTTGCTCCAACATCCATTCGTGCCTGCGGAGACATGCCCACTATGGTTCCTGACAGTCAAGCTGATTTTCCTCACAGCCATAACATCAGCGAGGAGAGTTTCAGAGCTGGCAACTCTATCTTGCATTCTCCCGGACAAAGTGATCCTAAGGCCCTCGACAGCCTTAACCCCTAAGGTGGTTTCCAAGTTCCATGTAAATTGGAAAGCAGTCCTACCCAGCTTCACACAACCACAGAGACAAGTGGAGGAACTAGATCTTAGACCATTGGACATGGTCAACTTATTTTCAACCTTCTTAAAGCGCTCTCTACAAAAGCAAAACGGATACCTTATTCGTCCTGCCGTCAGGACCTAGAAGAGGAGAAGTGGCATCAGCTCTAATTATAGCTATCTGGATCACCAGGGTGATAAGCTTCACGCATTAGAAACAGGGGCTGACACCTTCACAAGTTATTAGAGCTCATTCAACAAAAGGGGTGGCAGCCTCATGGGCAGCTTCGGCTAAAATATCAGTTGAAGACATATGCAGGATCGCTAGTTGGAGCTCCTGCGAGACCATCGCATGAAATTACAGTTTAGATGTCACAGCAGCTAGTGCATCAAATTTTGGAAATGCAGTGGTGTCAGCACCCTTCCAAGCAAAATAAAATATTCAATAAAGCAGCATTACCAGTTGTTTTTTGACTCTTTTTGTTATTCCACCCTATATCAGCTAAATCAAATCCCATTGTGTGCTGATGTGGGGCTGGCCAGGAAAACGGAAAATTGTTACCAATACTTACTGTAATTTTCCTTTCCTGGCCTGCCCTCACGTCAGTACAATCTTTTTTCCCTCCCTACAAGTCTATCGTCTGCTAGTTAATGAAACAAGGGCGGGGGAGGAGGGGCTCCCTTTTATCAGCTAAGAGAAGGTGGTACTGAGAGACTGGAGGAAGGGGTTAACCCATTGTGCGCTGACGTGAGGGCAGGCCAGGAAAGGAAAATTACAGTAAATATTGGTAACACAATTTTCCTCTTTACTTTTCAATCTGCAGCCACTGTAATTTTCTGTAAAATGCAATATGGCAACCTGGAGGTGTTCTGTACACAGAATATGTACAGAATGGCGCTCAGAAACATAATTTCCTTACAGCTGCAGCAGCTGGTTGATATTTATGAAGCCACTCCCATTTGGCTCACTCAGCACATAGGCAGAGAGGAACAAACAGGGATTTCTTCATAATAACAAAAGGTAGGAATCTGCAACAATGTTTGTTAAAATCTTTGCAATGTACATGATCACCCAGAGGGGATTTTTTTTTCTTAAAAAAGTGGAGTTTGTTCATAGTGATCTCCTTTTTTTTTTTAATTGAGATCTCCTGTTTTTTTTTTCTAGTGATCTTCATAATATTTTTTCTCGTTTTGTGTGTCAAGTTACCACAACACCATTAGTATCTTGTATTTTTTAACCTCAAAGAGATTGGTTGGTGTTGGTGTCCCTTGTTAATTTGGCATTGTATTTTTGAAATGCACCTGCCTACTCAAAAACAAACTGTCCTTTTTTTAATTATAACACATAGCCAATGATTTAAGAAAAAAAATACATTTATTAAGGGGTCATAACAAAATAAAGAGGAAGGCAACGCTGGATAAACTGGTGAAATTTGTGAAGCCTTTGTACCCCAGGGCACACATCAACTATTTGACAGGCAAAATTTGGAGCCTGAGGAGTCCATTTAATATGGAGCATAATCTGGTCAAGGACTCCAAGAGATCAGGAACAGCAGCAGGTGACATATATGTCCTGAGGCTGTGGTTTTACAACAGCCTGTGTCTTTTTCCAGACCAGATATAACCCAGGCCATCACCCTCTTGTCTTCCTTACACGCTTCCTTCCATGTTTGCTTCCAGGCTGTAGCTCTGGTGTTGGAGTTGTGGCAGGAGGTGCAGGAGGTGCAGGAGGAGGAGGATGGGAGGAGGATGGGAGGAGGATGATGGTCCAACTCACACAGGTGGGTTTTGCTTGTGAGTTCGCCCCTCGACCCCTTATTTAGGACCATATATATATCACTTCCTCACAAAAGAGGCATTGACCCATCTCCATTTCCTGCATTTTGTTGGCAGCCATGCAGGCATAGGCCTCAAGAAGACTGGGGGGAGGGTTCTGAGGGCCGCAGAGACCTGCAGAATTAACCCAAGTGCTGACTCCTTCACGCTACTCCCCTTCCTGGGCCTTTTTTTTTGAAGGCGGAGGAGAGGGACCTGGGAGTCGGTTAGGCTATTGGGCCCAGCCACTTCCTGGCTGCCACTTACCCCTTCCTGGCTGCCACTAAAGGTTGAGAGTGATGGCTTGATTTCAGTCTGGTCTGACAGAAATCGCAGTCTGTCATAGTACCACAGCCTGGGGACATAAACGTCATCTGCAGCAGCTCCTGATCTCTGGGAATCCTGGAACTCCCTATTATAAGTGCTCCTCAGGCCACCAATTTTGCACTTCAAATCGTTGATGTCTGCCATGGGCATCTGCAGTTTCACAAATTCCAGCAATTTATCCAGTGCTGCCTTCCTCTTTAGCTGATTTGTATAAAAGGGGTATTTTGTCTGCCTCAGACAGGGCCGCTCTCTGTACAAATCAATGAATTGGGGAGAAATTCATAATCGTTGAATCGATCCATTTTATCTGCAAGACACAACACAAGACAAACCCTAATGTCAGGCTAAACCCGCATAATCTTGTCCCAATATAGGCCTCAATCTATAAGCAATATAGGCCACTGATGCCCCAAGTTAAAATTGTACCTTCGTTAGAGCGATCGGTGCTTCCGCTACTCCTTCCATCCGCTTACAGATCGTACGTACGACACACGCATGTTCTGCTTTATATACGCTGCTCATGCATTAAACTCCGCCCGCCCCTTACCTTCTTTATGGTATATTCCCCACCCCTTCTCTTTCGGCACAGTGGGAGAGCACATAGCAGAGAAAGAATAAGTGCATGAAGACAGCAGCAGCAACGACGAAAGCCCGGAGCCACGAACAGCCCGATCCCAGAGGAGATTTAAGGCCTCAAATATGTCCTTTGTAGAGATGGTGGAGATGGTGGACATCTTGAAGAGGGCCCACTATGATGGAAAACATGGACCTTACCCAAACCCAAATGTCAGCCAAGATCATGACTAAAGTTGGGAAAAGTCTCCACAGGAATTTTGGGGTATGGCAATCTAAGGATCAACTGAGGAAACAATGGTCAGACCTCAAATTGAGGGAGCAGGATCAGTACAGAAGAATCAAGAGAGGGCTGCAAAAAAAGTAATTATTTTGTCATGTGTTCCTATTATTATTATTACATTCATGCTGTCCATGTGCTTTTCTTTACTGTTGTACAGTTTAAAATGGCAAATTTCAGGTTCGTGGGCACAGTAATCGTTCATAGTAAACATTGTTCGTTCACTCACTAATACAATGTTTTTGGCAGATGCAGGGCAACTACATTTGTTCAGGCCTATTTGTATTCAAAGAAGTTTAGTACATTGTTGTCTAGATGGGTTTGTAACTAGAATGAAATGCAAACTTGATTCAGTGTAAGGAGAGGACACTCAACAGCTGTTTACACATCTGGACGCAGGAGCACTAGTGTGAGACACCATTATAAACTTTTTAGGGTGTCACACACAGGTGCTCCAATGAATACTAGAGGTGTCTCCATCTGTGAAACTTTACCAAAACAGGTAAGTATTCCAGCTTTTGTAAGGGAAAAAGAGACCACTGCTTCAGGTAATAGATGTATGCCTGTATATTTATAATACATGGTGTTTTTTTTTATTTTAGGTGATGTGGGTGTTTTGGAAGAAGAAACACATTTCACAACTTCAAGTGCACGTGTCCTCATCGGGGAGATCATGGTGTGCAATAGGGATTTACACAAGATCAAAGAAGACATCAAAGATGTGGAACATCAAAAACATCATTGATGTTTTAGGCAGAATCTAAAACACACCAACATTTTTGTAAGTGTGTCAACATGTACTATCTGCCATCACGGGATATCAATGTACGCATTTGTGGGTGCAACCACTTCCTCGCAACTAAAGTAGCTGAGAGGAAGGGGTTGCACCCCTCGAAATACGTCCACTGATCCCCCATGATGGGAGCTAGCACATGTTAACCTTAGGCATGGGATCAGGAGGGAAATCAAAATTTTGACTGCCAATTTGTGTGCATCTTCAAAATTTGGCTTTCTCAGGGGTGACATCACCCCATCTGATGAAGGTAAGATCAATACAGTTTGGACATACTAATGTCTGATATTGCCTTCAATTTATCAAAGTTGAACTTTGTAAGTAACTTAGTTGTGTATTGTTTTAGGGTTTTAAAAACATGCCTGTTTACCACAAAAAAGGGATTTGGAGAGGAAAAGATCATTGACAGAGGCTAGTTTGTTGAAGACTGAGTGGACATTCCAGAGGGCACATGAAAGAAGGGGGCCGACTTGTGGAATCAGGAGAATTGGGATGAGAAGGTGGGAGTTACGACTGTTGGAGGAGGTAGGCTGCCAATCTTGGGAGTGGGAATTGGGTGTGGGAGGGCTGGGGTTTGGTGCGATGTCCCCATACATTAGGAGTACTAGGAGGGTGAGGGTGAAATAACAATAAATAACAAGTGAAATAACAAGAAATAACAATAGTAATAGTGGCAATGACCTACATACTACCATAACAGTGGCTGTCTATTACAGCCGAAAACCAAAACCAATACCGAAAATGACTGTTTTTAAAAAATATTTTTACACAGGCGATGGTCAGAGATTGCAGACATGGTACAGGAGGTGGTCAGAGACTGCAGGCATGGTACAGGAGATAGACAGAGACTTCCGACATGGTACACGAGATGGTCAGAGACTGCAGACATGATACAGGAGGTGGTCAGAGACTGCAGACATGGTACATGAGGTGGTCAGAGGCTGCGGACATGGTACAGGAGGTGGTCAGAGACTGCAGACATACAACAAGAGATGGTCAGAGACTGCAGACATACAAAAGGAGATGGTCAGAGACTGCACACATGGTAGAGGAGGTAGTCAGAGACTGCAGACATACTATAGGAGGTGGTCAGAGACTGCAGACGTGGTACAGGAGATGGCCAGAGACTGCAGACATAGTACAGAAGATGATCAGAGACTGCAGACATAATACAGGAGTTGATCAGAGACTGCAGACATGGTACAGTACATGATCAGAGACTGCAGACAGGGTACAGGACATGTTTAGAGACTGCAGATGTGGTACAGGACATGGTCAGAGACTGCAGACGTGGTACAGGAGATCAATGCAGCCTCACCAGGTTCCTTTAAATGCAGCCTACCAGTGCTCATCATGCAGCCTGCCTGTGCCTCTCCAGTGCCCAGCAGCCTACCAGTGCCCATCATTTGCAGCCTGCCTGTGCCTCACCAGTGCCCAGAAGCTTGCCAGTGCCCATCATGCAGCCTGCCTGTGTCTCACCAGTGCCCAGCAGCCTACCAGTGCCCATCATGCAGCCTGCCTTAGTATGTCAGAGAGGATCAGGGCAGTGCAGTGCTCTACCTATGGAGGAAAGCTTTCAGCAGCACACAGCATTAAAGAGCAGCTTGTCGATGTTATCAGCAGGAGGAGCATTAATAGTGTGCAGCAGCGCAGGGGTTAAGAGTGCAGGACTTGTTGTTTGACATGCTGTTAGAAACAGTGAGCCCAGTGAAAGGAGCTGGCTCACTGTTTCTAACAGCATGTCAAACAAGTCCTGCACTCTTAACCCCCGCGGTGCTGCACACTATTAATGCTCTTCCTGCTGATCATAAAACGAAATAATTACTGCGCTGTCTAAATAGATCACCCAATTAACAGTGATGAAAACCCAATAATCCTAAATGAATAACACACACTGCTGCAACTTCAATGTGAGATACACACAAAAAAACAGTAACTCCAGAAATAAGCTGCGCTGTGTAAAGGTGATACATATATAAAATAATAAAATCCTGCCGTAAGTGATAGAGGCTGTAGAATTCTTATACAACTTATATACCAAATATTTATAATATAAAACTGTATTTAAGAATCGATTTAAATGTCCTCCAATTGTGGCAATTGAGAAGATGAAAAACCTTATTCAAAAATTATAGTCCGCACTGTGATGTTTGAAGGTGAAAAAGAGGAATCAAGGGTGTCACTTAGCCAAAATTCATGAAAAAGTCCTCGTTCATTAATCACTGGTGACTTCAAACGTTATGAGAGAAATGACTGCCACTTACCAGATCAATTGATCTCTTTTTTGAAGGAGATCTACTGCGCCAATGACTATATAACCCTGCCAGGGTATCTCTCCTACTCCCAGATCTGCCCCACTCGTCAACTCCAGACGTTTCTGATAAGCTTAAGGTTAGCGTTTTCCAAGTAGATTCAGAGAGGGCCGCTGCACTGACTTCCATAGACTGAAAAGTGGATGGTCTGCCTGCAGGAGAAGTTCAAAGCAGAGAGTATAGGTGAGCCCGAAGTACCAGGAGCTTTCAGTGCTATGTGAGTACAGACTGCATATAGATTACACTGAAAAACCGACAAACAGAAGCTCAGTAAAAAGTATTTTCTTTTCGTGTGAGGGACGTTGGTCCCTCACACAGAAAGTCGTGGCTGCATTTTCTGTGCCACCAGTGTCAGCTGCCAGTGCCCACAGTTCCACCTACCAGTGCCACCTATCAGTACCCACCAGTGACACCTACCAGTGCCCACAGTGCCACCTACCATTGCCAATTATCAGTACCCACCAATGACACCTACCAGTGCTCACAGTGCCACCTACCAGTGCCCACAGTGCCCCCCATCAATGCCCACCAGTGCTACCAATCAATGCCCATCAGTGTCTCATAATCAGTGCCACAGATCAGTGCTGCCTACTAGTGTCACCTACCAGTGCCTACCAGTGCCCATCAGTGCCACTTATCAGTGTCGCTTATCAGTGCCACCCATCAGTGCCAACCATCAGTGCCACCTCTCAGTGCCGTCTCATCAGTGCTTATCAGTGCCACCTATCAGTGCCCATCGGTGCTGCCTATCAGTGCTCATCAGTGCTGCCTATCAGTGCCCATCAGTGCAGCCTATCAGTGCCCATCAGTGCAGCCTCATCAGCGCACAACAGTGAAGGAGAAACATTACCTGTTTTCAACATTTTATAACAAACTATGAAACAGTTTGGTTTTTTTTTCAACATTATTGGTCCTTTTTTGTTTTATTTAGCAACAAATAAATAACCCAGCAGCAATTAAATACCACTAAAAGAAAACTCTATGTGTGAAAAAAATGCAAAAAATGTCATTTGGGTAAACTGTAGCATGACCGTGCAACTGTCAAAGAGTGACAGCGCTGAAAGCTGAAAATTGGTCTGGGCAGGAAGGGGGGAATCCCAGTAAGCAAGTGGTTAAAGAACTCCTGTGTATGTCCAGCTTGAATACATATAAATGCAGAAAAAATTGTGAAGCACTAGAAGGAAATCTTTTATAAATAATCAAACCTATTGAGTGTGCTGTGTGTTTCAAGCATATGTTACATGAACCTAGATGATTGATTTGGATTCTGTGTATTTAATACTCTTTTCTGTTCAGAGTGTACTGATTGTTTTTCCAAGCCCAGCGCTTTATGGAAAGTTTCAACAGGTTATGCTTTGTGTTTCTTGAGAGCTTTGACACTGGATTTTGACCTAGATGTTTCCTAGAAGTGTTAAGTGTTTCTCATGCCTTTGAATTTGATGCAACTCAGCTTGTGGACCGTTTTAGGCAAATTGCCCTTAAAAAAAAAGCCAGAGTCATTTTTTGTAATTACTCAGTGATGGCTCAAGAAGCTTTTTGACCAATTTGTGTAGTTGTTGCTAAGGCTACATACACTGTGTTCCCTAATTTACTACAGAATTAGCTGCTAAATGCAATCTGACAAACTCCATGAACAGCGGGCATCATTCAGCCACTACTACCATTAACCCCTTTCCACCCAGCTCCTGTGACCCTTTCATAGGGTCTGTACACTCACTGACACCCAATCATTAGTACAGACTAAGGATAAGCCGAACACCCCCCGGTTCGGTTCGCTCCAGAACCTGCGAACAGACCTAAACTTCAGGTGAACTTTAGAACCCTATTAAAGTCTATTGGACTCGAACGTTCAAAATCAAAAGTGCTAATTTTAAAGGCTAATATGCAAGTTATTGTCCTAAAAAGTGTTTGGGGACCTGGGTCCTGCCGCAAACAGACATGTATCAATGCAAAAAAAAGTTTTAAAAACTGACCTTTTTTTGGGAGCAGTGATTTTAATAATGCTTAAAGTGAAACAATAAAAGTGTAATATTCCTTTAAATTTCGTACCTGGGGGGTGTGTATAGTATGTCTGTAAAGGGGCGCATGATTCCTGTGCTTAGAACTGTCCCTGCACAAAGTGTAATTTCTGCAGGAAAAAAAGTTATTTAAAAGCACTCGCGGCTATATAGACACAGCCCGGCTCAATCCCACCCGATTCAGCCAATCGGGACCTGTTGCCATGCTGCTGCACATACCACATCACCTGGGGCAACCTAAAAGAATGAGGGGGGGGACATTCTGACTATCGCCCCATGTACTGTCCCATGGAGCCCCGCATAAGCGCTAGTGGCTCATTCATGGGATAGCACAAAGGACTAAAAATAGCTATACATAAAGATATGAAATAAAGAGACAAACAATCTTCATTTTTGGCAAAAAATGGCCACGGCATTTATTAAGGGGTTATCCAACATAACAATAATCACTCATAACAAAATCTTTAAACTTAAAATTCATAACCATAAATTATTTAATTTATTAATCTCACGTAGTCCATCCAGAACTATAGCCACTCACAAACTGAGTGGCTAAAGCCCCCAAAATGCCGTGGCCTGCTCAACCATATTCTGTAAACCTAAAAGAAATATATCTAGACCAACTTCGGAAAGATGCACCAAATCAAATCCATATAGACCAGGCAGGAAACCCTCAAGGTCTATATGGCAATAGGAAAAACCGCCTTGTGAAAGAACCAAATTGCGTATAGTTCTATTCACCCGTTTCTTAATCTTGTCTAAATAGTGAAGATTGCGTACATCCGACCAAATCAGTCTTGGGACCATTTCGGAAAAAATTATAACTGTGGAAGGAAATAGTAACTTAAAGGCAGATAAATCTCTTCATCTCACAAATAAGATCCCAAGTTTTTATTTTGCCCAGGTCATTACCCCCAGCATGAACTATAATCACATCAGGAGAAGGCCACTGACCTAACAGGTAAATTATTGATCTTTTAAATTTCTCCATCTCAGCCCCCTTATTCCCCACCACAAAACCTGAAAACGTCTCTCATCCAAAACCAAATTGATTCTGCCATTCTTGATGGAAGCTCTCCTTTTGGCCCAAAATATAAAGGAATGTCCTATTATCCAAATTACACGCTTGGAAGGACCTAAGGAAAGATTAAACAATGATAAGATCAGGACGAACATACAATTTAAATCTATCACTATCCCAACACCCCAATTGCTTTAAACCATCCTTAGAAAACCCAAGCAAGCTTGCCTCTGTAGCAGCCCCAATTCTAAAAGAATGTGAGGAAAATTGGAAACCAGATAGATTAAGCTGCTTAAGGCAAGAAGACAGGACAGATGAGAACTGAAATCTTGTTAATGGAGATAGATTATCATGAATAAAAAATGAACCTAAAAATTGGGGTCGAACAGAAAGATATTGAGAAACTCTAAAGATAGAACATATTATCTGAGGGGGCTCTATAAAGAGTTAAACAACAACCCTTGCCTAATTGATCCATCTTAGATCTTCGGAGAAAAATCCTAATCGAATCTTCTGAAACAGAGATGTCTGAGAAAACCAAAAAGGAAAAAGACAATTTATTAGGTGCCGTGAATTCCCTCAACCTAAGAGCCCCAAAAGATGCAATGACAAACGCTGCTCTAAACAGGGAAGTCTCAAAAGGGGAAAAACAAACTGATTCCAGGGAAGACATCAATTTTATCAGTAAATCTGAGGAAATAGGGCGTCTACTGTCAACAGCTGGAGAGGATCTTCTAAAACCTTTCAGCATTTGCTTAACTGGAAAAAAGGAATTGAGAGCGGGCTGTCCCGATAATTTTAAAAAGAATGAGGCCCCTGCTAAGATTTTGCTAACTGAAGCAGGGCTAAGCTTAGCTCGATTCAGGGAAGAAACAAAACATAAAGCCATATTCACACTAACTGTATCAACCGAAAAATTATACTCTGCACAGAAATTACACCACTTAAACCAGGCTTGTGAGTATTCTTCCCAAGTTTTGGGAGCGATGGAATTCCTTATATTTTCTTCAATTAATCCCAAATCAGGCCCCAGAGAAAATCTGGGCAAGGGAAACCTTCTTGATCCACCTCTGGGGCGAGTTCCCGAAACCTTTTGGAACTGCGAACGAGATAATGAATCAGCGATCTCATTAGTAATACCTGGAACATGCTTTGCTTTCAGCCAAATGTTAAACCAAGAACCAGAGCAATTTTATCACAAATTCCGACTTTGACTACAAACAATTTACTGCAAATAATACTCTTTTATTATCCGTATGCAATATGACTCTTTTATTTCTGAAGAATTCTTTCCAAATAGAAATAGCCACCACTACTGTAAACAATTCTAATAATACAAAATTCCGGATAATATCCGGAGACCTCCAAGAATTAGGCCATTCCTTAGCACACCAATGGCCATTCAAGAAGGCACCAAAACTGACAGAACCGGATACATCGGTAAACAGGCGAATATCAAAATCTTCATTGAATTCGCTCTGCCACACTGCGCATCCATTAAATTTGATCAAAAATTGGTCCCAAACTTTCAAGTCCCCCTTAATGGGTCGAGTAATATTGACATGTGAAAAGGGGTTTTTTAGACCCCAATAGCTAAAGCAAATCTACGAGAAAAAATTCTGGCTACTGGGATTACTCTAGACGCAAAAGCAAAGAGACCCAACAAGTACTGAACCTCCCGTAACAGGACTTTTCTTTTTGACAAAAAGTTTTTAATAATCAATCTCATTTTGATAATTTTTTTCCCTTGGCAGTCGGAATTCCATTGCAACTGAATCAATTGTGATGCCCAAGAATTCAATCACCGTCACCGGACCCACTGTTTTTTCATGTGCTAAGGGAATACCAAACGACATGTTGAAAAAACAATTCAACATTTCATAACAAACTGGAACCTCTGCAGGGCCTATAAATAAGAAATCATCTAAATAATGAATGACGCCACCCTGAGGGGCATTTTGTGACAAGACCCACTGCAAAAAGGTAGAAAATGCCTCAAAATAACTGAAAGACTTGGAAAAACCCATTGGTAAGCACTTATCAAAGTAAAATTGATCTTCAAAGTGGAAACCCAATGAATTAAAGCCTATAGAATTGACTGGCAAAAGTTGAAATGCAGATTTTATATCTGCTTTCGCCACATAAGCTGCTTTGCCAAAATGTTTTAGAAGACAAAGAGCATCATCAAAAGAAGCATAAGACACTGTCGACTCAAATTCCGCTATCTCATCATTTAAAGAATTTCTATGTGGAAAAGATAAATGATGGATCAGACGAAAGGAGCCTTGTTCCTTCTTTGGGACTAAGCCCAAAGGAGAGAAGCGAAAGTTTAAAAAGGGAGGAGAAGGAAAAGGTCCAGCAATTCTGCCTTCTTGCAGTTCCTTCTAAATTTTTTCTTTGACTATATCCGGGCGTGCAAGAACTGAGCTTAAATTCTTAATTGCAAGACAACCTTCACCAATAAAAGCAGGGACTAAAAAAACAAACTTAAAACCTTCATAAAGAAGGTCCGCCATCTTGCGGTCTGGATAATGATATAGCCCAGCCGTCATTAAATGGCGGCCCGTGGTCCGAGTCCGGACCGAGCGGGGAGTCTGCCCGGACCGCTATGCCGCCTGCGTAGTAAATTACAGCAATCACTGGTTTGCTGGGACCGCGGGTTTCCCTAGCAACCAGTGACGCTGTGCGCATGCGCCCGTCCCCTGCTCCTGGCCGCGTCTCTCGGAGCTGAAGACACTCACGCTCACAGGCAGTAGGGGGTGTGACGTCACGTGCA
This sequence comes from Lithobates pipiens, assembly GCF_037356315.1. NCBI lineage: Eukaryota > Metazoa > Chordata > Amphibia > Anura > Ranidae > Lithobates > Lithobates pipiens. Next base: position 275,059,251 of record NW_027507785.1, on the reverse strand, counting down.
CGCCCCGCCCCCCATGCTGCTCGCGGTTCCCGATTGCCGGGTCCTGGCTCTCCTTGAGGCAGCTTCAGTTGTGCCCTTCCTCCTGCAGTTAAGGTATGTGGGCACATAAGTGATCATGCACACTGTTGGGCATATTTTAAAGGGCACACTGATAGGTATATTTGTAATTTGCACAATGCTGGGCTTTTTTTCTAAGGGGCATGCTGATGGGTATATTTTTTATATGCACACTGATTTGCATGTTTTGTTAAGGTGCACCTTAACAAAATATGCCCATCAGTGTGCACTTAAAAAATATACCCATCAGCATGCCCCTTAAAATAAAATGTGTCCATCAGAGTGCCCTTTAGCATAAAATAAGGGTCACGCTGATGGGCACCTTTTATGTTAAGGGGTACTCTGGTGGACAAATTTAATTTTACGGGGCACGCTGATGGGTATATTTTTAATGTGCACATCGATGGGCATTTTTTGTTAAGGGGCACGCTGATGGGCACAACAAAATGTGCCCTACAAAATATGCCCATTGATGTGCACATTAAAAATATACCCACCAGCATGCCCCTTAACCACTTACAGACCGGACCATTTTGCTGGTCAAAGACCAGACCACTTTTTGCGATTCGGCACTGCGTCGCTTTAACTGACAATTGCGCGGTCGTGCGACGTGGCTCCCAAACAAAATTGACGTACTTTTTTTCCCCAAAAATAGAGCTTTCTTTTGGTGGTATTTGATCACCCCTGCGGTTTTTATTTTTTGCACTATAAACAAAAATAGAGCGACAATTTTGAAAAAAACGCATTATTTTTTACTTTTTGTTATACTAAATATCCCCCAAAAATATATAAAAAAACATTTTTTCCCTCAGTTTAGGCCGATATGTATTCTTCTACATATTTTTGGTAAAAAAATCGCAATAAGCGATTATTGATTGGTTTGCGCAAAGGGATAGTTTTATAGCATTTTTATTAATAATTTTTTATTATTTTTTTTTTTACTAGTAATGGCGGTGATCAGCGATTTTTATTGTGACTGCGACATTGTGGGGGACCCATCGGACATTTTTGACACATTTTTGGGACCATTGTCATTTATACAATAATCACTGCTATATAAATGCAGTGATTCCTGTGTAAATGACACTGGCAGTGAAGGGGTTAACCAGTGGGTGGCAGTGTAGGGGTGTGTCCAATCACATGGAGCAGAGATCAGCGTCACTAGTTGCTAGGCAGAATGGAGAAATGCTGTTTACACGGCATTTCCTCCATTCAGCCGTCCCGTGAGACGATCGCGGGTATGCCCGCGGCGATCGAGTCCGCCGGTCCCACGACCGGACTCACGGGGGTCCCGACCAGTGCGGGAGCTCGCCGGCAGCGGCGCGCTCCCGATGGCAGGGCGGCATTGAAGATTGGACGTACCTGTACGCCAATATGCCTGCCCGTGCCATTCTGTCGACGTACATCATCGTGCGCTGGTCGGGAACCGGTTAAAATAAAATTTGTCCATCAGAGTGCCTCCTAACATAATAGGCGCCCATCAGTGTGACCCTTATTTCATGTTAAGGGGCATGCTGATGGGCATATTTTATTTTATATTAAAAGGGGCACTCTGATGGGCAAATTTTAACTTAAGGGGCACATTTTGTTGTCCATCAGAGTGCCCCTTAATATAAAATGTGCCCATCAGCATGACCCTTATTTTAAGGGGCACCCTGATGTGCACATTTTATGTTAAGAGGGACTCTGATGGGTACATCTTATGTAAGGGGACACTGACAGGAATGTCTGATGTAAAGGGGCACCTGATTTAAAGATGCACTGTGATGGGGGCACCAGATGTAAAGGGGCACTGTGATGGGGACACCTGATATAAATGGACACTGTGATGGGGACACCTGATGTAAATGGGCACTGTGATGGGGACACCTGATGTAAAGGGGCACACTCATGGGCGCATTTTATTTTAAGAGCAACACTGATGGGTACATTTTATATTAAAGGGGCACTTTGATGGGCAAATTTTAAGTAAAGGGGCACATTTTGTTGTGTCCATCAGAGTGCCCCTTAATATAAAATGTGCCCATCAGCGTGACCCTTAACATAAAATGTACCCATCAGCGTGACCCTTAACATAAAATTTACCCATCAGCGTGACCCTTATTTTATGTTAAGGGACACCCTGATGGGGACATCTGATGTATGAGGACACTCTGACAGGAAGGTCTGATGTAAAGGGGCACTGTGATGGGGACACCCGATGTAAAGGGGCACTGTGATGGGGACACCCGATGTAAAGAGCAAATGTAAAGCTATCCTAGTTCCAATTGTCCACATGTTTAATATTGTAACTGAAACTTGACAATAAATATTGTTGAAATGCTAAGGAAATTGTACATTTCTCATGTTTTTGATAGATATACAGTGACTACAATCTTTCTGAGTCATAGCACAGACTTGAGATTCGGACCTCAGCCCAAAGAAAATTTTGGCGACCGGACCTCCTTGAATTTTAATTCATTACCCCTGATCTAGCCAGATCTGCATTTTTGACAATTTCACTGGCATCCATGCCTTTTGAAATATTGTCCCTCGATTGAGATGCGTCAGCTGATTTTTTGAAACAGCGGGCTGCTGGATGGGTACCTGCGCAAAACGAGCATTCATGTTTATATCTGCAGTTTGATAAGAACCTGCATTGTGAATCATTGTATGCAAAGCACACTCCTTTACGAAAAGTTGACTGAACATTCAGAATTGGCGGGCTCTGTGTATATTGAGGTCTTTGCGGCAGCATCAAATTCACATCCTTAACCCCCTAGCGGATAAATGGGTGAACTGAAAGCTTCTGTCTGAAGCTCTCATCATAACTAAACCATGCAATGTGGCAGTAAGCTTCCGCAACTATATCAAGGTGTTGAAACAAACCTGAGCATTTATCAGGAAAACGTTCACCCATGACAGAGGGAAAAATACAAAAAGCCTGAAGCCAGTACTGCAAAGTCCGGGGAATTGCCCTCCTCCTATCTTCTTCAGACCTGTCATCCATTCTTTTCTCAGATTTAAACAAAAATTCCTTAGATGATGGGAGCAATGAAAAAAATGTCTATGAATTCTCCCCGCCAAATTTTTTCTTTAACTACTGTGGATAAATGATATCCCAGGGGAGATAATTCACAAGGTAGGGCTTCTTTAAGACAGGATTCAGAAACCATAGTTTTAATAGGTAAAGGTATAGTAGTATCAGAGACAGACACAGGTATAGATGAATTAATAATGTTCTTAACAGGTAACTCATCAATAGAAACATTCTTACTCAAAGGGTTAATACTGACTACAGAGGAAGGGTGATTCTGTGAAAAAACATCATTAAATGGTACATTCAAACCACTTGCCCCACCGCCACTCCATACATTCCCAATATTAATAGGCTCACCCATTCTTGCAAGTACATTGGCTAAAGAACCAACTACTTTACCCAATTCTAATAAATTCAAACCATTCCTCTCACCAGAGTTATGGTCCATGCTAACAGGCTGCCCAGATGCTGGTACCTCATTTGATATGCCCGCAGAAGCTAGCTGAGGTGATTCCATCATGGCTCTGTTAGATGAGAGTGACCTTGCCTCTTTCTCCTGTTCTCTCACGGGGGAAGAGGGAGAATCTTCCCTTTTTAACCTTTTTCCCCTGTTACATTTGCGACCTCTCTTCTGGCCAGCAGGGGGAGTCTTGTGACTGACAGACTCCATTACTTCAATGGGCACAGTCTGAGCATGCTCCATATCAGCCGAAGCTGACACAGAAGGGACGGCATCTTCTTCTAAACACCGCCTTACCACTCCGCCCCTCCACAGCTCTCTGCCTTGTGGATAAGATGGGGCAGCTACTCCTCCATCTTCAGGTAACCTCTTGGAGCAGCGCAGGGTCCGTCCTCAGCAGGGTCTCCTCAGGCGGTGAACCGAGCGGGAAAGCCGCCGACTTATATAGACACAGCCTGGCTCAATCCCGCCCGATTCAGCCAATCGGGACCTGTTGCCATGCTGCTGCACATACCACATCACCTGGGGCAAACTAAAAGAATGAGGGGGGGGGACATTCTGACTATCGCCCCATGTACTGTCCCACGGAGCCCCGCATAAGCGCTAGTGGCTCATTCATTATTTTCCAAAAATAACCCATATACTTTCACTACCTCATCCCCCCACAGCTATTAACTTTTGTATCAATTGACCCTTCCTTTTTAGATTGAAAGCTCTAACAAGCAGGGGCCTCTGATTCCTCTTGTACCAAATTGTAATGTAACTGTAATGGCTGCCCTCATGTTGTAAAGCGCTGAGCAAATTGTTGGCGCTATCTAAAACCTGTATAATAATAATAATAACTACCTTACAGCTCTGTAATCTATTATTTATAAAATAGTTTCTTGTGTTTTTCTGCCTCCTTGTAACATCCTTCATGATCTCCTGAACCCCCCCCCCCCCTCCCCCACTTCTAATTGTTTGGAACGCTGACTAATTTGCATTCCTAAATCAATTATATACATATTTTTAAGAATAAGGCTATTGGTACATTACATACATTTTAATGAACAGAAATCTGCTCTGTATTTGTTATAGCTTGACAAACATGCAAAAATGTAAAAGAAAAGTAACTTTTTTCTATTTTATATAATGTATTAATATTTTTGATAATGCAACAGTATCTGACAGTTGAACTAATAGATGGCAGTGCAGCCTCAGGGTGATAGTGTTCATCTTCAGACTGTAGGCATTCATTTTGGTCATTGAAGCCTTCAGCCTGTATGGGATCAGTGATCAAAATGTCAGCGTTAACATAGTGATCACATTATCAGGAACCACCATTATTGGTTCCTGATCATCAAAGGGAGAACCAAAATTGAGAACCAACAGCTCTGCCAAGCGATGGCTGCTGGTTCCTAAAGAAGACGTAAACTTCCTCTGCAGACATTTACCTATAGGTAAGCCTATAATAAGGCTTACCAATAGGTTGTGTAAATATCTCCTAAACATGTACCGTTTAGGAGATATTTCCATTACATGCAGCCATTGACATCACTGGTGCATGTACTCTGAAAGAACGGCCTTGAGTGCCGAGTTCCTTTCCGAGCCCTATGCAGTGAACGGCAGCTCATCCTTCAACTTTATGCCACATATTCTTGGGTCCTTTCGCAGGCTTTGAGGCATGAGGTTGCCCATGCACCTCAAATTTGCAGAGGCTTGAGAAACAGACTCCTTGGGGTCACTTAGGATGACACCATCTGGAACTTCCTCCTCCCAGCCATGTACTAGTTCCAAGGGTCTTTGGGTTGGAAAGCCATCGCTTACAGATTGATGCATGTCTTCCTCTTCTTTAAAGCCTATGAAAGTGACAGAATCCTCCTCCTCATCATCCTCTCCTCTCTTCTCCTGTGTGTTCTGTGACATAGGAATGATGGTGTCTGCATAAAGTGGGCCTTGAAAGGAAAGGAAGTCCTCCTCTTCCTCCTGCTGCTCTGCCTCCAGTGCCCTGTCCATAATGCCACACAGAGTCTGCTCCAGCAGGAACACAACAAGGATTGTGTCACTGATGCATGCACTGTCACTGCTCACCATCCTTGTGGCCTCCTCAAATGGTGACAATACAGTGCATGCATCCTTAATGATCAGCCATTGGTGTGGGGAAAAAAGCAAGGCGGCCTGCGCCTGTCATCGCGCTGTACTGACACAAGTACTCGTTGACGGCCCTCTGCTGCATGTATAGCTGCTGCAGCATTCCCAAAATTGAGTTCCATTTGGTGGGCATGTCACAAACCAGGAGGTTTACAGGCAGGTGGAATTCCTGCGGAATTTCAGCCAACCGAGCACTGGTTGTGTATGACCACCTGAAATGGCTACAGACTCTTCTGGCCTGCTTTAGTACATCTTACAAACCTGGGTACATACTTAGGAAATGCTGCACCATCAAATTGAAGACATGTGCCAGGCATGGCACATGTGTCAACTTTCCCTGTCTAAGGGCAGACAGGAGGTTTTAGCAATTATCGGAAACCACCATTCCTGGCTCCAGCTTGCGTGGTGTGAACCACCTCTTGGCCTGTCCTTACAGAGCTGCAAGAATCTCTGCTCCGGTGTGGTTTCTGTCCCCTAAACCCACCAGCTGAAGCACTGTATGGCACCTTGTAGCCTGACTCTGGGAAAAGCCCTTTGAATGCTTAGGGGGTACCTTATGTTCATAGGACAATTCTGCAGAGGAGGGCACAGAGGAGGAGGGGGTAGAGCTTACAGGTCTGGCATCATCATCACCAGCTGTATGGAGATGTGGGGATACAACAAGCTGCAGCACCGAGCCCTGTCCTGCATCCTTTCGAATTGCAAGCAGCGTTACCCAGTGTGCTGTGAACAAAATATATTGTCCCTGTCCATGCTTGCTGAACCACGTGTCAGCAGTAAGGTGGATTTTACAGCTGACTGCCTTGCCCAACAATGCCAGAACATTCCCTTCCAGGTGATGGTAGAGAGATGGAACGGCCTTACGTGAAAAGTAGTATCAACTGGGAACCTGCTATTGGGTTACAGTACATTGTGCAAGGGGGCAAAATCCACCAGGCTGAAAGGTATAAGTTGGAGAGCCAACAGCTTTGACAAGCTTGCATTTAGGCGCTGGGCATGTGGGTGGCAGGGACTGTATTTTTTTTCCTCTGTAGAAGATGGGGCAGAGAAATTTGCCGGCTACAGTCTAAAGCTGGTGGTGTGCTGCTGGTAGATGGACGTTAAATGCCTTGTTAAGCATGTGGTACCCAAATGGTTGGTGTTTTTGCCATGTTTGATGTGCCTGTGACACAGTTTGCAGATAGCAACAGTGCGATCTGCTGCAGATGTACTGAGAAAATCCCAGACAGCTGAGCTTTGGGGAGTGGGCTGGGAGATAACAGCTACAGAATGTGATGGAATAGGGAGGCTGCTCTCTTCTCTTTCTTGATGTCGACCTCCTTGGGGTTGTGCCAACTCACCTTCAGTTTCCTCCTCTGCTCTATCTGGCACCCAAGTCGCATCAGTGACCTCATCATCATCATCATCTCCATCTCCTCCATCTTCATCATTACCACTGGAGACAACTTGGCAATACGCTGCGGCATTGGGGAACATGAATACTAATTTGTCTACCAGTGTTCCTCCCTCTCTCTAGGCTCATACTCCTGTCACCCTCAACCTCAATAACCAGCATCTGAATCCAGTAATGGCTGGGCATCATCAAGGAGTAAGTGGCTGATGCTGTGGTCAAATAACTCAGCTGACTCCTCCATGGCTGATGTTGGGGCTATGGCAGGAATAGATGTGAACAAGGAGGCAGGTTTATCCACTCTGGCAACTGCAGGGGACTGCACACTTGTCTCTGCTTGTGTGACAGAGGATGAGGAGGATGAGGAAGGTTTAGTAAACCAGTCCACCACCTCCTTTGCATGATGTGGCTGGATAGCATGGGCAAACTCACTAAACAGAGGAAATGATGCCCTGCCTGAGGACTGACCACCACGTACACTTTTGCCTTTGGACACATCTGTTGCTGGCCCCCTACAGTGCCAAGGGGACGTCTGCCTCTCCTTGTTGTCCTCCCAGACATTATTGGGAGGAGGGGGCGGTACTGTGAGTACTCACACTACACAGAAGCACTCCACGGATACAATATAATACACTGCAGTATAATGTGCCAAACGTACAGTGATGCACAGAACTATATGGCGCTAAACTGGCAGTAACGCACACAGAAGTAAATGGCGTTAAACTGGCAGTAACGCACAAAACTATACGGCTTTAAACTTGTAGTAACGCACACAGAACTATATGGCTTTAAACTGGCAGTAATGCACACAGAACTATATGGCGTTAAACTGGCAGTAACGCGCGCAAAACTATATGTCGTTAAACTGGCAGTAACGCAGGCAAAACTATATGGCAACCCTGGCCGTTGGTTGTTGGGGTCTGCGGGCGAGGGGCTTATCGGAATCCGGGAGCCCCCTTTAATAAGGGGGCCCCCAGATACCAGCCCCCCACCCTATCTGAATGAGTATGGGGTACAATGTACCCCTACCCATTCACCTGGTAAAAAAAATAAAAACACCACACAAGGTTTCAAAATCATTTATTGCACAGCTCCGGGGGTCTTCTTCTGTCTTGGGGGTACTTCTCGCCGGACTCCTCCGCTATCTTCTGCTCTTTTGCTAGCACTTTTACTAGCGGAGGAGCCCGGCTTTCTTCTTCGTCGCCGCCCTGGGGTCTTCTTCCAACTTCGGTTCTTCTTGCTGGGCCTCCGCTTTCTTCCTTTAGCTCTTTTACTAGCAGTGGCCCAGTCTTCTGTCCTCTTCTTCCGACTTCGGGGGTCTTGGGACTGTGACATCATAAGGGGTGGGGACATCACCCGGTGACCCCGCCCATTGTCCCTATATAAGTCGCTGCGCAACACGTCCCTGTCATTGCGGCCAGAGAGAGCGTCGAGTCAACATCTCAAGGTAGAAGAAGAGAAGGCGGCGGCGACAACGGCGATGGCAACAGAAGACTGGGCCACCACTAGTAAAAGAGCTGGAAGAAGGAGCGGAGGCACGGCAAGAAGAACCGAAGAGGGGGACAAGACCCCCGAAGTCAGAAGAAGAGGCGGCGGTGACAGAAGACTGGGCCACCGCTAGTAAAAGAGCTAAAGGAAGAAAGCGGAGGCCCGGCAAGAAGAACCGAAGAGGGGGACAAGACCCCCGAAGTCGGAAGAAGACCCCCGGGCGGCGACGAAGAAGAAAGCCGGGCTCCTCCGCTAGTAAAAGAGCTAGCAAAAGAGCAGAAGATAGCAGAGGAGTCCGGCAAGAAGACCCCCCAAGACGAAAGAAGACCCCCGGAGCTGTGCAATAAATGATTTTGAAACCTTGTGTGGTGTTTTTTTTTTACATTTTTTTCACCCGGTGAATGGGTAGGGGTACATTTTACCCCATACTCATTCACATAGGGTGGGGGGCCGGTATCTGGGGGCCCCCTTATTAAAGGGGGCTCCCGGATTCCGATAAGCCCCCCGCCCGCAGACCCCGACAACAAACGGCCAGGGTTGTTGGGAAGAGGCCTTTGTCCTCATCAACATGGGGACAAGGTGCTTTGGGGTGGGGTGCTCCCCAAAGCACCCCCCATGTTGAGGGCATGCGGCCTGATATGGCTCAGGAGGGGGGGCGCTCGCTGGTCCCCACCCCCTTTCCTGACCGGCTGGGCTGCGTGCTCGGGTAAGGGTCTGATATGGACTTTGGGGGGGGGCCCACGCCGTTTTTTTGGCGTAAGGTTTCCCCTTTAAGCCCATACCAGGTGACGGGGCCGGCGACGCCTCAATTTCGCTGCCGAAGGTGGCGACATTGACCTCCTTTGCTAGTCACGGCTACCTGGAGCCATGTTCAAAATGAACGGAATTTTCTCCTTGTGTGGGCAAGTCCGTTCATTTCAAAAGTCCGGCAGACTCCCGCCATAGTCCGGTGGTTTCTCCGCCGCACCTAGTCCGGAAAAGTCCAGTCATGTGTGGGCATGTCACGTACCTTCTAGTAGTGAGCCCGGATTGCGGAGAGAGGCCTCCCTTACGACTCCCACTACCGGTTTCCTGGCAATGTAACAGGGAACACAGGAGTAAGGAGGGGTACAGGTGCCTGGCAGGATCAACAGATGGGTAGGATGGGTAGGTGAAGTTCAGTGGAGCAGGTAATCACAGTGAATGGATCAGCAGGTAGTTTATAGCAGATAACACAGTTCAATGGAGCAGGTAACTTGATGATAAGCAGTGCAGGGAAGTAGGCAACTTGTAGTAGATGAACAGTGCAATATACACAAGTACTTGCAGCAGATAAACAGTTCAATATGAGCAGGCACTTGCAGCAGGTGAACAGTTCAATAAGACAGGTGACTTGAAGCAGATGAACAGCGCAATATGACAAGTGGCTTGAAGCAGACAAACAGCGCAATATAAGCAGGTACTTGCAGCAGATAAGCAGTTCAATATGAGCAGGCACTTACAGCAGGTGAACAGTTCAATACAAGCAGGTTACTTGCAGCAGATGACACAGTTCAGTATAAGCAGGTTCACCTTTAGCAGACGGATGGTCAAAGCAAGCCGGATCGGATATCAGACAGGAACGAAGTACAAGGGAACAGGCAGGAGAATCGTCACAACAAGCCGGGGTCGGGTGCAGGCGGATAGCAGATGGGTCACAGGCAGGCCGGGTCAAACAGGAACAAACAATACGGATCAGGTCTCACAGGTATAACGCTGTAGAGCAGACAGCAGAGACCATTAGCCAGAGGCTAGTTTAAATAGGCCGTTTGGCGCCAACACGGATGCACGCACGCGACCGCGCCCGCGCACCTGCGTACGAACGCATGCACGTTCGTACGATCGTGCGTACCTGCGACGATCGTAAATCAGAAGACCTGGAGGTCAGTCTCTTCATGCGATTTTCATGACAGGGCAGGTCCGCTCATTCGGCAGGTCCGCTCGAAAGTCCGGTGGACCTCTGCTTCAAAGTCCGGAGGTTTGTCCGCTGGACTAATTCCACCGGATAGTCTGATCATGTGTACGCGGCACAAGTCTCAGTAAACAGGACCACTTTTAAAGTAGAAGGCTAGTAGGCCCACATAGCTCAGCAACTACCGTATATACTCGAGTATAGGCCGACCCGAATATAAGCCGAGGCCCCCAATTTACCCCCAAAAAAACTGGCAAACTTATTGACTCGTGTATAAGCCGAGGGTGAGACATGCCTGTCCATCCCTGTGTGTGTGTCCGTCCATCCCTGTGTGTCCGTCCATCCCTGTGTGTCCGTCCATCCCTGTGTGTCCGTCCATCCATCCCTGTGTGTGTGTGTGTCCATCCATCCATCCATCCCTGTGTGTGTGTGTCTCCATCCATCCATCCATCCATCCCTGTGTGTGTGTGTCTCCATCCATCCATCCATCCCTGTGTGTGTGTGTGTCTCCATCCATCCATCCATCCATCCCTGTGTGTGTCTCCATCCGTGTGTGTGTGTGTGTGTGTGTGTGTGTGTGTGTGTGTGTGTGTGTGTGTGTGTGTGTGTGTGTGTGTGTGTGTGTGTGTGTCCAGCCTACCTTTGTCCCGAGCCTCCGTCCCGTGCCTTGCCTCCTTGCCTCCGTCCCGTGCCGTGACTGGCCTCCTTGCATCCGTCCCGTGTCGTGCCGTGCCTTGCCGCCGCCGTCCCGTCCCGTCCCGTGCCGTGCCTTCCCTTGCCTCCGTCCCGTGCCCTCTTCGTCGGCGGCCATTGTAAAGTTCAAAAGCTGCGCCGCCGCCTTCGCCTGTGATAGGCGGAACACTGAATTTCCCAGCAGCCTGTGTTCCGCCTATCACAGACGTCGTATCATCCTCGTCCGTAGTACGAGGATGATACGATGTCCGTGATAGGCGGAACACAGGCTGCTGGGAAATTCAGTGTTCCGCCTATCACAGGCGAAGGCGGAGCCGGAGGCGCGGCTTTTGAATCAGAATGGCCGCTGTCTGTCTGCTCGACACGCTGATCGAGCGGGCAGACAGCGATGACTCGAGTATAAGCCGAGGGGGGCACTTTCAGCCTCAAAAAAGAGGCTGAAAATCTCGGCTTATACTCGAGTATATACGGTATGTGAATTTTATATAACTTCTGAAGTCTTGTATAGTATTTCTGACAAACATGGGACAAATTTATGATGTATAAGCAGAAGACTTTACATTTATTGGTCTAATAAGTTCAGAATAGCATGTCTCCATGGCTTCACTTTGGCCGTTTTGCTGAGCTTGTGTTTGTACTTGGAAGTTGTAGTGAAAATCTGATGGTTGATAGACGTAATGCAATGGCTGATGTTGCATGAAATGAATGCACGTAAGGATGCTGCAAATGTAAAGTTTGTCGATAAGGTTGTTGTCTATGCAATGAAGTGTACAGAAAGGATATGAAGGCTGCTTTATGTTGTGTGACTGTAGATGGAAATCAGCAAAAGATGAACAGCCCGTTGCTTCTTTATGCTGAGAGTATGTTCGGCGGTACGAGATCTGATTTCTCATAATGCTGGTCTATTTAATTCTAATGGTCAGCAGGCTTGTCCACGAGAACAACTGGAAACAACTTCTGTTAAGTAAAAGTTTTTTGAAGCTAAAAAAAATAAAAAATGAAAGTGTATGTAAACCCTCACCTTGCAAAACAACCAATTTAGTTGAAAATAGAAATTAAAGGCAAAACATTTGTTTATAGATATAAAAAAAACATTACAAATAACTTTTCCCCCCCATTTTTTATAAGTGATCACATTCTCTCTGTTCTCAGCTGCATAAGAGCCGGGGAGGAGAAAACAGCAGTACATTGATCTTCCTAGTGAATGGCTGTACAGGGTGTGGGGTGGCGTGTCAGGACAAGTCTGATCATTGGAGCAAAGCAGATTAAAGTGAGAGTAAACTTCCTTGGTTGATTTGTACCTATGGGTAAGCCTATAATAAAGCTTATAGACAAAGCTTAAAGATAAAGCTTATCTCCTAAACATTTATTTTTATTTAAATATCTATATTTAACCACTTCAATACCACACACTTAGACCCCCTTCCTGCCCAAGCCAATTTTCAGCTTTCAGCGCTGTCGCTGTTTAAATGACAATTGTGCAGTCATGCTACATTGTACTCAAACAGAATTTTTATCATTTTGTTCCCACACATAGAGCTTTCTTTTGGTGGTATTTGATCACTTCTGCGTTTTTTATTTTTTGCTAAACAAATAAAAAAATACCGAAAATTTTGAGAAAAAATAAAAAGTTTTTCTTTTGTTTCCTTTATAAAATTTTGTAAATAAATAAGATTTCTCCTTCACTGATGGGCACTGATAAGGCAGCACCGATGAGGTGGCACCAATGAGGTAGCACTTATGGGCACTGACGATGGGAAATGATAGGCAGCACTGATGGGTGGCACTGATATGCAGCACTAATGGGCATTGATAGGCGGCACTGATGGGCACTCATGGGTGGCACTGGTGGGCACTGATAGGTGACACTGATGGGCACTGAAAGGCTACACTGATGGGTACTTATGGGTGGCACTGATAGGCAGCACTGCTAGACACTGGTGGGCATTGATAGGTGACACCGATGGGCACTGAAAGGCTACACTGATGGGTACTTATGGGTGGCACTGATAGGCAGCACTGCTAGGCACTGATGGGCACTGATAGGCACTGATAGGCATCACTTATGGCACTGCTAGGCATTGGGGATGGGCACTGATTGGCAGCTGCCTGGGCACTGATTGGCTTTTCCCTGGTTGTCTAGGGAATATTTGGTGGTCCAGTGTGGTGGCAATCCCTGGTGGTCCTGGGTGGGCATCCAAGGGGGGCTGCGCTGATAAAGATTCAGCACAGACCCCACCTGTCAGGAGAGCAGCCGGTCGGCTCTCCTCTACCTGTGTCTGTCAGGCGCGAATGAAGAAAAGCCGATCAGCGGCTCTTCCTGTTTACAGCCGTGATTGGACATGGCTGATCTTTACAGAGGTTGGGGCAGCGGTGTGTCAGACTGACACACTGCACCACCGATCAACACGATGCGCGCTCCCACGGGCGCACGGCGGCTGTTATCCTTCTGGACATCATATGATGCCCAATCAGGATAACTGAACCACCGCCCGACTGTCATTCTGCTATAGGCCGTGTGGCAAGTGGTTAAATATCTCCTATACGATATTTACGTGCAAGGCTTCTGGTGGCGTTACCGGTGCATGAACTCTAAAGGAATGGCATACCTGTGCCATTCCTTCAGAGTCCTGTGCCATGAACAACGACTCCCACGTTCATGCATGGGAGCGACGTCATTGCGGCTCATCCAATCAAAGGCCCAAAGCTTGCCAACACGAAAGGAAGACCAGGTAAAGATGGAAGCCTTGTCAGTGGTGAGGGCTTCTTTTTGAGGTCAGTTGATTTGAGTTAAATTTCACACAATCTACTAGTATATAATGCATACTAGCACATTATAGCTTTACCTTGCAAGTTTAAAAAGAAAACAAAAAATAAAAATAAAAATAAACTGCGGTTTACTACTGCTTTAAGTTTGTAGTACAGCTGGAGAACTGACCATGTTGTGCTCACATGCCTAGTGTGGTTGGCTTTTATTAGGAAAGCAGAGAGGCTGGCAGGATTTCCAGGCATTTTACACAAAGGAAGGAATACAAAAAGAACAGGATATATTTTAATACTAGCACATGATACAGCAGGCGCATATTAGGAATATTAAATGACAGAATCTGCAGCACCTGTGCATAGTAACCAATCAGCTTCTAGCTTCAGCTTCTTCAGTTTAAGCTTTGAAATTGAAAGTTAAAAAGGAATTGGTTGTCACGCACAGCTGCTCCCAATTATATCTGCTCCAGTTTTAGTAACTTCCCTTGATAGTGTTTTTGTGTATATTTACATTCTTTATTATGGTGAGGACTTGATTATAATATATCATTAATATATTGCCAATATATCATTTTAAAACTTTTTTCATTTTTTTAGTAAAGTAAATATGACATTTTGCATATTAACAGCAGTATTTTATATTTACCATCTGCATCCAGCAGGTGGTGCAGTCAAGGCTGTTCTGTGACTCTTCGCCAAGATGACTTACTACTTTGCTATGACTAGTACCCTGAAAGCAAGTGATCCTATTACACATTAGCAGCTGAATGTGTCAGAGAAGAGACCCCTTCCTATATGGGATTTCTGAATTAGACATAAGCAGTCAAGAAGTGAACAAGCAGTGTTGGACTTTCTTTTTTGAAAGCAAAGCTCAGCTTGTTTCTATGGCATATCTATTTGCAAAGTAAATAAGGTACTAAACAAGGTATAAATTGTAGAAAAAATCTGAATATTAAACTTGTAAATGAAAAAAAACACAAAATGTATAGAAAATTATCCGAAAAGCATTGTAGTTTCTCTTTAAATTAAAGCCTAACTCTTTTGGGTTTTATGGTAGATCCCCCTTCTCTAGTAATTATCTAATGCTCCTTATACTGGTTGTAAACCTCTGACGTGAAAAATTAAAATAGCATATCCTTCTATATTGTGTAGCTGCCCTGATCCAAAGCACAGTGTGATTTCTGTGTCCTCTCTCATTCATGCATGAGTCACTTCTGACAGTCTATGTGGACACCAGACAATCCCCACTGTGTAAAGGAGGAGTATGTCCATGCTCAAATCTCAGATTACACTCAGATTATTTCAGCTCTAGGTTGTGCAATATGTGACATCATCCCCACCCCCTGCCTGCTGGAGCTCAAAAATAGCCTGTGTGTTTTTTTTTCTAAAGCTGTGATCTGTGGGTTTTAGAAGGCTTCAAAGGAAGGATAGCTGCAGATAAACAGGTACAATCTATGTATGAGGATTTGTTTAATCTCCGTGTATCACCTGAGGCCAGTCACTTCAGTGGTTAAAGCAGAACTTCATTCCATCATTTGTTCATCTTTCCATCTATTAAAAATTTTGTACTTGCTGTTTAAACTTTGGATAGTAAAACATTTTTTTTTCTGCCAGTAAGTACCTTATACAGCCCACTTCCTGTTTCTTGTCTGGAAAAAAGCCTAGACTTATGATATCATGCACAGCCCTCTCTAACTCTAGTGAGAGTTTGCCAGGAAGGGGGACGAGTCATAAGAGGGGCAATGAGAGCTGCAGAGCTGGAGGTGTTCCTCTGTGTGTCTGTGTAAATCCAGGAAGTGAACAGGCAGGAGCTTCAGCTGCCTACAGTTAAAATAGTTGCAGCCAGATTCAGTGGAGGGAGAATTCTGCAGCATATTTGTCAAGTACAGAATCACAGTATATATAAAATAATATGCAAAGTGGTTGGAGGGAAGCTTCAAAATGGCAAAGATATTTTTATTACAAATGATGTGAGCAGACTGCAGTTCCTCTTTAACCACTTCAGCCCCGGAAGGATTTGCCCCTTTCCTGACTAGGCCATTTTTTGCGATACGGCACTGCGTCGCTTTAACTAATTGTGTGGTCGTGCAACGTTGTACCCAAATAAAATGTATGTCCTTTTTTTCCCACAAATAGAGCTTTCTTTTGGTGGTATTTGATCACCTCTGTGGTTTTTATTTTTTGCGCTATAAACAAAAAAATGCTGACAATTTTGAAAAAAAAACCCACAATAGTTTGTACTTTTTGCTATAATAAATATCCCCCCCTCCCCCCAAAAAAATTCTTCCTCAGATACATATTCTTCTACATATTTTTGGTAAACAAAATTGCAATAAACATATATTGATTGGTTTGCGCAAAAGTTCTAGCATCTACAAAATAGGGGATAGATTTATGTCATTTTTGTTATTATTATTTTTTTAATAGTAATGGCGATCTGCATATTTTATCAGGACTGCGACATTGGACAGTGGACAAATCGGACACTTTTGACACTTTTTTGGGACCAATGACATTTATACAGCGATCAGAGCTAAAAATAACCACTGATTACTGTATAAATGTCACTGGCAGGGAAGGGGTTAACATTAGGGGCAATCAAGGGGTTAACTGTGTTCCCTAGGTGTGTTCTAACTGTAGGGGGGATAGGATTAACTAGGGGAGGAGAGAGCTTGGTGTTCATACTTAGTATGAACACACAATCTCTCTCCTCTCCCCTGAGAGAACCGAGATTTGTGTGTTTACACACACACATCCCCGCTCTCGCTCTGTCACGAGCAATCGTGGGTGCCCGGTGGTTATCGTCATGCTCATCGGTTTAGGGAACACACAGCGGGAACGTGTGCTTGCTGTGACATCTTAAAGGAGAGACATACACCTACGCTGATTTTCGCAGCCATGCCAACATGCCGCAGTATAACTGTGAAGGCTGGTCAGCTAACAGTTAAAGAATCACTAAACCCACAACAGTAAAATCAGTCTGTATATGCAGTAACGTATACTTGTTATACTCTCTGTGGAACCTAAGCTTTTAATCCTCCTCATTGTGTAAAAAGGCTGTTTGATTCTGTCTTCTCCCATCCTCCCCTTCTTCCACAATGCACAAACTATCTCCTGATAGAACAGAGCCTTGGGGGCAAGTGCACATGCTCAGACAAATAGAGGGTCAGGTGTCATGCAGCCTCCTAGGACAGTCAGGGGAGAATGAAAACTCCTCCTACAAGCTTTAACCAGACACTAATAGAAGTCACAAAACTGCTATATCCTGCTGATGAGAAAAGGTATTTAGCAGTTTATATTTACTAAAACTATTGCATTTCCACGTTCTGTGTACTGTGAGAGACCAGATATAGTGAATGCAGGTTCTGGGTTTAGTAACACTTTAAATGTAAGGCGGCGTACACACGCGGGGACTGTTTGCCGAAACTAAGTTCGTCAAACAGTCCGCTCAAACTTTTGAATGAACGAACACGCCCACACACGGCACTTTTTGAGTGGACAAATACGGCAAACTTTGTTCGTCGTACTAAGTCCGCGCAACTTTTGAAATGAGCGGACTCGCCCACACACGAGGCAACAGTCCGCTCATTTCGAGCGCGTGTCAAGGTAGGCGGGGCCCGCGACGGAGACGTCGCGGGCTCCGCCGCCTGGAATGGACTTAAAGGGGAACCCCAACGCCGAAAAAAAATCGGCGTGGGGGTCCCCCCAAAGTCCACAACAGAACCTTGTCCGAGCACGCTACCCGGCCGGCCAGTAAAGGGGGGCGAGCGAGCGCGCCCCCCCTCCCGAGCCGTACCAGGCTGCGTGCCCTCAACATGGGGGGGTGCCTTGGGGAAGGGGGGGCCGCGCGGCCCCCCCCACCCCAAAGCACCTTGTCCCCATGTTGATGAGGACAAGGGCCTCTTCCCGACAACCCTGGCCGTTGGTTGTCGGGGTCTGCGGGCGGGGGGCTTATCGGAATCCGGGAGCCCCCTTTAATAAGGGGGCCCCCGAATCCCGGCCCCCCACCCTATGTGAATGAGTATGGGGTACAATGTACCCCTACCCATTCACCTGTAAAATAAAAGTACAAAAAAAAAAACACAACACACGAGATAAAATATTTTATTGCACAGCTCCGGGGGTCTTCCGTCTTCAGGGGTCTTGTCCCCCTCTTCGGTTCTTCTGCCGGGCCACCGCGCCTTCTTATAGCTCTTTTGCAGGCGGTGGCCCGGTCTTCTGTCGCCGCCTTCCGTTCTTCTGTCGCCGCCTTCGGTTCTTCTGCCGGGCCACCACGCCTTCTTATAGCTCTTTTGCAGGCGGTGGCCCGGTCTTCTGTCGCCGCTGTCGCCGCCGCCTTCCGTTCTTCTTCTTCTTGTTCTTCTTCTCCAGGAGATGTTGACACGTCGCTCTCTCCGGCCGGAATGCCAGAGCCGCGCTGAGCGGCCACTTATATAGTGACAATGGGGCGGTGTCACATGGTATATGTCACATGGGTTGGTCACATGGTGACCCCGCCCCCTTACGATGTCATAGTCCCCATGTGACATCAACCCATGTGACCAACCCATGTGACATATACCATGTGACACCGCCCCATTGTCACTATATAAGTGGCCGCTCAGCGCGGCTCTGGCATTCCGGCCGGAGAGAGCGACGTGTCAACATCTCCTGGAGAAGAAGAAGAAGAACAAGAAGAAGAAGAACGGAAGGCGCCTGCAAAAGAGCTATAAGAAGGCGCGGTGGCCCGGCAGAAGAACGGAAGGCGGCGACAGAAGAACGGAAGGCGGCGACAGAAGACCGGGCCACCGCTTGCAAAAGAGCTATAAGAAGGCGCGGTGGCCCGGCAGAAGAACCGAAGAGGGGGACAAGACCCCCGAAGTCGGGAGAAGAGGCCGGCGGCGAGGAGGAAGAAAGCTGGACTCCTCCGCTAGCAAAAGAGCTACACGAAGATAGCGGAGGAGTCCGGCGAGAAGACCCCCGAAGACGGAAGACCCCCGGAGCTGTGCAATAAAATATTTTATCTCGTGTGTTGTGGTTTTTTTTTGGGTACTTTTATTTTACAGGTGAATGGGTAGGGGTACATTGTACCCCATACTCATTCACATAGGGTGGGGGGCCGGTATCCGGGGGCCCCCTTATTAAAGGGGGCTCCCGGATTCCGATAAGCCCCCCGCCCGCAGACCCCGACAACCAACGGCCAGGGTTGTCGGGAAGAGGCCCTTGTCCTCATCAACATGGGGACAAGGTGCTTTGGGGTGGGGGGGGGCCGCGCGGCCCCCCCTTCCCCAAGGCACCCCCCATGTTGAGGGCACGCGGCCTGGTACGGCTCGGGAGGGGGGGCGCGCTCGCTCGCCCCCCTTTCCTGGCCGGCCGGGTAGCGTGCTCGGACAAGGGTCTGTTGTGGACCTTGGGGGACCCCCACGCCGATTTTTTTCGGCGTTGGGGTTCCCCTTTAAGTCCATTCCAGGCGGCGGGGCCCGCGACGTCTCCTTCGCGGGCCCCGCCTACCTGGAGACGTGCTCGTAATGAGCAGACTTTCCTCCGAGCGGGAACAGTTTGCTCATTTCGAAAGTGGCCTACACACGGGCGGACTGTTCGCTCAAACAAAGTTTCAGCGGACAGTTTTTCGGAATTTCCGAAAAACTTTGTTCGTCAAACTGTCCGCTGAAACTGTCCGCTGAAGCCCCACACATGAGCGGACTGTCCGCTGAAACACTGTTCAGCGGACAAAGTTGAGCCAACAGTCCGCCCGTGTGTACGCGGCCTAAGGGTTTACAACCATTTTACGTCTAGGTGGGTAAACGTAAGAAATATACTTACTTTTTTCCTCCCTTTTCCTGCAACCAGCTCTTTCCTCCCATAATGTAGACAGACCCTACGTGTCCTCATAATACAAAACAGGACCACGCTATATGTCACCACATTGGCAAGGGAAAGCTTACACGACCAGCAAAGAGGAGGGACTTTGTAAGCCTCTTGCACTCCAGCCTCAGACAGCTGGATAACTCCCACTCGGGGAACATCAAGCCATCCGGTTCAAGTCCCCATCACCCTGGGCACTTTTCCCGGGGGGGGGGGGGGGGGGCAGCTTAAAAAAGCACCTAAGTTTGCGTTTTGCATGTGCATATTAATTTATTCTGGCCATTGGAATGCATTAATGTGGAAACATGCCAAAACGTGTCTAGTGTTAATGCACAGTAATGCACATTTTTTTGCTCCTAAACGCTTCTGTTCTGAACATGCAAGTAATGTTTTATTTTTTCTGCATCTAAATGCTCTTGCCCCTAAATGCCTGTGTAGCACTGACCCCTGAAGGAGCTGCTGGTTAGATTGGACTTACCGTTACCTTCTCCTCCTCGATCTGTGTCTAGGGGTTCCTGTGGTAGATGGCCCAGTAAACTCAGAGACTGACAACAGATCCGCATAAAGGGATTTTTATTTGCAAAACTTAGACAAATAACAGTCTCTCAAAATAGGATCGGAGGATTAGGAAGGAAGTTCAGGTACTCTTAGTGTCAAAGTCAATAATGAAGGATTTGCTTACTTTGACTAAATCCAGAGAATAGCCATTCACAACCGGATGTTCACTGAACTTGGATAGTCCCTCTCTCACAAGGCCTAGTAGCCAACAAGGTGCTTTACTGAGGAACAAGTCTCTGTCACAGACATTGTTGTAGAACATACAGGAATACATCTCTTCCACAGACGGTGTTGTAGACTTAAGGAAACTAACACTTATGGAACACTTGTGTGATACCTGGATCTTTCTGCCAGCTTGGTGATACTCGCGACGAGACTGGATTCACTTAGGTACTTCAGCCCTTCCAGGCTCTTGCTTAGAAGCCAACCCATACGTGGCCTTCTTCTGAAGAGCCCTCCCCTGGATAGCTATGAAGTTACTTGGCCTCTCCAACTACTGGAGATGGCACCGGACCACCTCGGAATCCTTCTTTAGTTTCCTTGCCTCAGGCTAGCCAGGCCCGAGACAATAAGTCGGGTGTATCCGCACCCCAGGCCATAGCCTTCCTGGGGGCTGGTCAGGAGGTCCAGGACCATGGAGTCAGAACATTCTTCTGGACCTGAACCGCGAACCATTTGACATCCGCATCTTAAGTACCCTCTCCCAGAAAGCACAGCAAGAGTGACACACCCACTGGGCGGGCTCCGAAAGAGAGTAAACTTAAAGCACCCAACTAGACTGTGGTTCCATGCCTGCCAGAAGAGACAGTGACCCTTGTGGCCAGGCTGAACATCCTATAGTCCAGTCAGACTGATGCTGTTGTACAATTGTACCCAAACCAAACTGCAGTTCAGGTATAACCTTAACTTTCAAAAAGCATAGCGTGTGCTCTTCAGGAGCCAACGCTATACCTGTAATCACCTATGTGTGCATAGACACATAGACTAACAAAGAGGAGCATTTAGAGGTAGAAAAGAAAAACATAAAATGCCTGTAAAAGCAGCATTTGTGGAACCTGGGTGTATAAAGCCTAATAGTCTGGTGGACAGAAAGCCATGCAGGGCCATGGAATATGGTAAGAATTTTTCTCTGTAGTCCCCTAGACTAAACCAGCTTATTAGAGGCTTAAAACGAAAGATGATGGTACCAAAAGGCCAAAATGACCTAAAGACCAGACTTCAGTTGTAAAGGAAGACAGGATCTCAGAAGTGATCTGCAGTCGAATGTAGAATGTCAGTCAAGCCTGGTTTTCTTTCAACCTAATTAAAGTGAAGGGCCACCCTAAAAAAAAAAAAAAAAACAGCATTAATATTCTTTAAAAAAATGAAAAAAAAAAAACATTTGAAAAATATTTTTTTTACCTTACCAGAAATCCCTGTTGCTAGGCAGTCTTTCTAATCTGCCTCTTCCTACTCCACAGTGATCGTCGGTCTTCTCTCCTCCTCACGTTGTCTTCTGGGTAATGGGGCGCGCTGTGTTCTGGGAACTGTGTGTTTCCTAACACAGCACGTCCCATTCACAAAGCGCTGCCCGAGTCGTGCATGCGCAGTAGGAAACGGACAGTGAAGCCGCAAGGCTCCACTGCCTGTTTCCCTTAGTGAGTATGGCAGCGCTGGAACCCGAGAGCCGAGGGACGGGTTGGCCTCGGGCAGCCGACATCGCAGGCGCCCTGAAAAGGTAAGTGTCCTTATTAAAAGTCAGCAGCTACTTTTTTTTTAGCTGCTGACTTTAAAAAGAAAAAAATCCCCACTGGAACACCCCTTTAAGCTATATTTTTAACATGCATTCAAAGGGTTGTTTTATTATCAAAGGAGTTATGGTAATAAATAATAGATATAACAGGGTGGAATGTAAGAGGACGGGTAAGTAATTTAGCATTACGAATCATGAAAAAGACCCTAAAGCTTTTAAAAAATATATGTTTTCAAAAGCTCCCTGTTTTATAGCAGAATGTCTTCTACAAACTGACCGGTCCACTTTAATTTAAAATGAAAGTTCTATCCTGGATTACAGTGTATTAAAGGTTCCCCTGGACTCTTTGGTACTTATGTTATGAAAATCGGTTTGGAAACAGTTTGAATTGTACTTGGAAGCTATTTTCCTCCCATTCCTCCTTTTTGGAGTTAGCAGATTGCCTAGGGGACAGTAAGCGGAATCACTGATATGTCTTATTTCATTAGGAAGACTTGAGTTTTGTACTCTATGGAGGTCATTTTTGTCTGAAGTATCGGAGACATCTATTAAATCAGTTGTATTAGCTTTCCTAGCATGAAGCAATATACTGCCTTACAGTGCAGCTACTATTTGGGAAGTTTATAGCTAAATTAAGCTGTACTCTAATATCTAACCCAGTTATAGTGAGATTTATGTTTTCTGAATTTATCTAACTTTTTTATGTATTTTTTTTCTCTTTGCTTTCCATATGTTTGTCATGCTGTTCATGTCATATTGTGCTGTAGATGTCTGTTTTGCAGAGTTTTAAAAGAATGCCTAAGATTTGTTTAAAGAGAACTAGTGAGGTTTGGGAGTTTCCTAACAACATTGAGTTCTGGCGGAAGCTAGGATGGCCCTTACAGCCTTACACTAAGCGTAACAACCATTCCTTCCTGACAGGGAGAGAATTCAAGTAAATAATCAAAAATCAATCGATCCCTGCCAGGTAAGCCTGTGTATGATATTAATGTGTTATTATAATGACAAGAGAGAAAATGCAGATTATACCGGAAATGATTAGACAAAGAAAGGCCAGCGACTAAAGCATTACATATAAGTTTGTTCAAGGCATTGGATCTTTTCCTCTTTCGCTAAGCTCAAGATCAAGGTCAACCTGTGGTAATATCTGCTAATATAAACTAGAAGATTTAGCTTGAAACAGCTCATACGTCTGTGCCTGCAGGAGGTCTAAGGTTGCAACACTTTTCAGTAGGAAAGAAGCACCTATTTCACAGCGAAGTGTCTTAAAAACCTTGTAGGCAGTAAACCACTCTCTACAATCTACAAGTCTCTTCAACCCTCCATCAATGTTGGTCTCGACAAACTATTGTCACGATCAGGGCCGTCTTTTTCTTGGGCCCCCCTCCCCAAAAAAATGTCCTTCTCCACCTACTCTAAGCCCACGTACACACGGTCGGAGATTTTGCCAACCAAATCCGTCGGATTTTGCCCGTCGGATTTAGTCCGACGGATTGTGTCCGAAACTGTTGCATACACACGGTCGGGCCAAGTTGGCGAAAAATCTGATCTTTCAGAACGTGATGACGTAATTTCGTTACGATGGGACTACATTCAGGCCAGTAGCCAATAGCTTTGATGTAGGAATTTGATCTGAGCATGCGTGGCACTTGGTCCGATGAAAATGCTCTACACATGATCGGATTAGGTCCGTCCGGCCCAGTTGGTCGGGAAATATTTCCAACATGTTGGAAAATTGGGTCGGACGGAGATTCAGACGGAATCAGTCCAATGCATACCACACACAGTCAGATTATCTGACGACACGGTCCGATAAGACTCATTCCGACAGATTCTCCGACCGTGTGTACAAGGGCTGAGACATACGATAAATAGCAGCTTGACTTAAAATCAGTTTTCCATATAAGATCAGGCAGCAATTGCGATTGGTTGCCAGGAGTTACAGCATATCATTACTGCTTACTGATTAGTTGCTAGAGGTTATAGCACATCACATCCTCACAGCAGGGGAGCATGCTATACATAGGAATGCCGCCTTTATTTACATATCAATGCCACCAGCTATTTACTCAGTATTGTCACCGCTGTTTACATACAAATGCCAGTTATTTACATGTAAACACAGGGTCTGCAGGTGAGTCATCTGCACACAACAATAGGGCAGAGCTGGACAGCATTAGTAGCAGCACTTCACACTGAGATATTGGGACATAGCACAGGAATAAAACTTTAAGGGACAAGGGAATTTAAACCTGGATAGTTGACAAGTATGAGGCAGCTGTTTTGGGCCCCACAACAATGACAGGGCCCAGGGCAGCTGCCCCTTTTGCCCTGCCTTAAAGACGGCCCTGGTCACGATGGCTGGAGGAAGTCCCAGAGTTAGATTCCAAAGACTGGGAGGATGTTTGGGACTAACCTATGCAAAGCTTAATATCAGCCAGAGACAGGTTAATCCATTTTAAGATTCTCCATAGAGTATATCTCATACCTCAACGGTTACAGAAGATTTATCCTTCACACTCTTCACAATGTTGGCGCTGTACGGCCGACCCTGCCACGTTCCTGCATGTGTTTTGGGAATGTCCGGGCATAAAATTATTCTGGACAGTGTTTTTTTCCTGATGTATTTGCACAGTCACCACAATTGCAATATCACTGTCAATTGATGTTTGCATTTCAGGTCTTGTTCACCTAATAGCTACCTCTCGATCTATGAGAACTTTGATAGGCCTTATTGTTTTATGCATGTAAGACTATACTCCTTGAATGGAAATCCACCCAGCCCCCCACCTTAGATTATTGGAAGACTATGTCAATAAAGCGGTCCCACTGTATAAATTTACATATGAATCTAGGGGATGTTCAAAAAAATTCTCCAAAGTATGGGCTATTTGGACCAAGTCCAGAGATACTGTCAGACCCTCGGCAACCCCTCTATAGAATACTCTGTTTTGCTTCTGTTTACTGCTTACATGTGGACTGTATACAGAGAATGTACCACCTGACCCTTTAACTTTGCACACCCCAGACACCTTGCTTCCAATTCCCTAAGCCTTGGTTAGCAACCACCTTACCTTTGATGTTTTTCGTTTAATGTGTGTGTTTTAACCTAAGCCTGGGTATACCCAATAGGTTTTGTTTTGTATTTAAATTCAGCCTCACCAGTGCCTAGCATTTCAGCCTCACCTGTGCCCAGGAATGCAGCCTCACCTGTGCCCAGGAATACAGCCTCTCTTGTGCAGGGGATTAGAGAGGAGAAAAGAGCTGGTGTTCTGCAGAAAATGGCCAGATCATAACACAGATCCTGCTGAGGCAGAGGGGAGCGGTCTGCCCCAGGTACCACACACTGGGGGAGATGTTCTGCTGTGCCAACTTTAATTTGATTTGCTGGACCATCAAACAAGTCCTGCCTCCTGGATGGCTCCTACCTATGATAGACAGCACACATGCCCTGGCATTGGACAAGTGTGCTATCTGTCAAAGGTGAAAACCAGGAGGCGGGACTTGTTTGATGGCAGGCACCCGGCGAATCAAATTAAAATTGACACAGCGGAATTTGCTTATTGGGGGATCTCTCCCCTGATTACCGCTGAGCAAACGGATGACATGTCTGTGTCCGGTCCGCTGATGGAGAGCGGACATTGACAGAGCACGCGGCTCTCTATGGGGCTTTTCCCATCTGTCTGTTTTTAGTGGACCGGATCGGATGGTGGTGGGTGTCAGCAGACATTTGTACCACTCCATAGAGGGCAATGGATGGTCTGATCGGGTCTTCCTGAGAAACTGACAGGGGGACCAGTTCAGTCCACCAGTGTGAAAGAGCCTAGCACATCTGTGCTCTGTACCCACTCCACTTCAAACCCCCAGCACATCTCTGTACCCCCCGTCCACCCCACACTTTCACCCCATGGTCACTCACCAATCAATGTTGATGACAGTCTGTGGTCAGCATCACCCCTCGCACCTCAGATCACTTCTGTTGCAGTTCATTATGCAGTGGGGGAGGGGGCGATCAGCAACTCTGTGGTGTCTGTGGGCCGTGGGATTTCCCTGGAGCTTGTAGTTCTCTTCCTGAGTCTATACAGTGGAGAGGGGAGGGGGCCTCTGACCCGGGCGTCTATCAGCAAGAGTGTACAAGCAGAGTGACTCACTTGTAGACAGAAGAGTGAAACTGATACATGCTCGGGTCAGAAGCCCCTCCCCTCTCCACTGTACAGACTCAGGAAGAGAACTACTAGCCCCAGAGAGATCCCACCGCCCACAGCCACCACAGAGCTACTGATTGCTGCCTCCTTCCATTGCATAGTGAACTGACAGGCAGCGGTGTAGGGGGAGATGCCAGGTCTTGACTCCCCCCCACGTCCTTCCAATTCAGGGACAGAGGGTCTCTGGGAAAAGTGGGCTCAATCCGGGGACTGTCCCTGGAAATCTGTAACGTCTGGTCACCCTAGTCTACATGGAATCTCACCTTCATGGAGGTGAGCCTGGGCCACTACATCATGTTAGCTAGAAGTAGGGAAAAGAAATTGTTTCTGCTGTATTATCATGCTGCATTTCCAAAGTAAAGTTATGTTAACACTTCCACAGCAAGGCCTTGAAGTCCTCTTATGGTTACATGTCAGAGCTTTGAAAGTTCAGTTAAGCTCTTGAGGCCCACGAGACATGTCGGCTTGGGTCACTAGGTGTTCTGTTGAGAAGTCCTCTCTTCACTGCTGAGGGGAAGGAGGCGATCTTTTCCTTTAACCACCACCAACTCCTGAACCAAAATGGTTTACGCTTGTTACATGTATGCAGGATCCCTTTCACTGGAACCGAGAACAGTTTATTCCACAATGTTACTTCACAGTCTCCAGATTACAGAGCCCACACCTAAACTCCGCCTGTCCTATTTACGGGAAGTCCACCAAAGGGCAGAGATTAGACGTCAGCACTCTGGGTGCCTCCCTCATGAAAACAATCTTGGACATCACTATCTCCACTGTGAATAAAATTAAATACATCCATAGCGAATAAACAAAATCATAAGAAATAAATAAATAGGCTGTCCCAACAATTCCCTCCTGGTAGGCAAACACTAAATAGTGAACTTGAGATCGTGTAGCTACCCCTTTAGGAGAGTGTGGTAGACAATGGTAAAGGTTTTAGCGCTACAAAGCAACCCATAAATGGTGATACAACACATTAGTTAGTGCATGATAAACTGTGTGCATATTCAAATAGCAAACTGATTACAGTCCTCACTTAGCCAATTGATCCAAAAAGGGTCTAAGCTAGGAATACTACACAAAAAAGTCTAGATATCTTCTTACAAAAGTCCTTAAAATTCTAGCAATCTACCAGGTTCCAAAGATCTATAAAGATAGGAGTACCCCACCAGGTAGACTTAGGGATAGGTACACTTTAGTCCAGACTACGGGAATACATTGATACCTTCTTGCAACCAGTCTCCACAAAGCTTATTTGAAAGATGGTAGGCAACTCATTAATCTGATTAAAGATATACAGGTGGAGGACCATACACTACTGGTGACAGTAGATGTAGAATCCCTGTACACCAACATTAACAACAGGATGTTTTAGATGGCACCCTATCGGCCTTATATAAATATTCAGAGTTAACAACCCCACAAATCAAATACAGTGCCTTGCGAAAGTATTTGGCCCCCTTGAACTTTTCAACCCTTTGCCACATTTCAGGCTTCAAACATAAAGATATAAAATTTTAATTTTTTTGTGAAGAATCACCAACAAGTGGGACACAATTGTGAAGTGGAACGAAATCTATTGGATATTTTAAACTTTTTTATCAAATAAAAAACTGAAAAGTGGTCCCCTTTACTTTCAGTGCAGCAAACTCACTCCAGAAGTTCAACGAGGATCTCTGAATGATCCAATGTTGTCCTAAATGACTGATGGTGATAAATAGAATACACCTGTGTGTAATCAAGTCTTTGTATAAATGCACCTGCTCTGTGATAGTCTCAGGGTTCTGTTGAAAGCGCAGAGAGCATCATGAAGACCAAGGAACACACCAGGCAGGTCCGTAATACTGTTGTGGAGAAGTTTAAAGCCGGATTTGGATACAAAAAGATTTCCCAAGCTTTAAACATCCCAAGGAGCACTGTGCAAGTGATCATTTTGAAATGGAAGGAGTATCAAACCACTGCAAATCTACCAAGACCTGGCCGTCCCTCTAAACTTTCAGCTCAGACAAGGAGAAGACTGATCAGAGATGCAGCCAAGAGGCCCATGATCACTCTGGATGAACTGCAGAGAACTACAGCTGAGGTGGGAGAGTCTGTCCATAGGACAACAATCAGTCGTACACTGCACAAATGTGGCCTTTATGGAAGAGTGGCAAGAAGAAAGCCATTTCTCAAAGATATCCATAAAAAGTCTCGTCTAAAGTTTGCCACAAGCCACCTGGGAGACACACCAAACATGTGGAAGAAGGTGCTCTGGTCAGATGAAACCAAAATCGAACTTTTTGCCCACAATGCAAAACGATATGTTTGGCGTAAAAGCAACACAGCTCATCACCCTCAACACACCATCCCCACTGTCAAACATGGTGGTGGCAGCATCATGGTTTGGGCCTGCTTTTCTTCAGCAGGGACAGGGAAGATGGTTAAAATTGAGGGGAAGATGGATGCAGCCAAATACAGGACCATTCTGGATGAAAACCTGTTGGAGTCTGCAAAAGACCTGAAACTGGGACGGAGATTTATTTTCCAACAAGACAATGATCCCAAACATACAGCAAAATCTACAAAGGAATGGTTCACAAATAAACGTATCCAGGTGTTAGAATGGCCAAGTCAAAGTCCAGACCTGAATCCAATCGAGAATCTGTGGAAAGAGCTGAAAACTGCTGTCCATCCAACCTCCATCCAACCTCACTGAGCTCGAGCTGTTTTGCAAGGAAGAATGGGCAAGCATTTCAGTCTCTCGATGTGCAAAACTGATAGAGACATACCCCAAGCGACTTGCAGCTGTAATCGCAGCAAAAGGTGGCTCTACAAAGTATTAACACAAGGGGGCCGAATAATTTTACACGCCCCACTTTTCATTTTTTTATTAGTTAAAAAAGTTTCAAAAATCCAATAGATTTCATTCCACTTCACAATTGTGTCCCACTTGTTGGTGATTCTTCACAAAAAATAAAAATGTTATATCTTTGTTTGAAGCCTGAAATGTGGCAAAAGGTTGAAAAGTTAAAGGGGGCCGAATACTTTCGCAAGGCACTGTATCTAGTAGAAACCCTAAGTATGGCTATGACCAACTACTTTTGGTATACGGGGGAGTTTTTTAATCAAATTAAAGGGGTACAATGGGGGCCAAATATGCCCCCAGCATTGCTAATATATTTTTGAATAAATGGGAGGATGAACAAATCTTCTGAAATCAGTGGCCACAACTTAAAATGTACACACGGTACATAGATAATATGTTCATTATTTGGGAGGGATCACAAGAAGCATTGCAAAAGTTCCTGACCTATATGAATGTAAATAGGTATAACAAATTGACATGGCATCAGTCACTTATACAATTTTTGGACATGGAAATATTTAAGTCAGGGAACTTTTTGGGGAACCGTACCTACTTTAAGGATACTAACCATAATGGGTATATTTCTACGCCGTGCTGTCCCCATCCTAATTGGGTAAAAGCAATACCATAAGGACAGTGCCTAAGAATAAAACGCAATTTAAAAAAATAAGATTATCGAGCTCAAACAGATATGTTAATAGGAAGGTTTCTAGAGAAAGACTATAGCATACGGCAACTGCTAAACACTAGGAAACAGGTGGGACAAATGGATAGGGACACCCTATTGGTACGTAAACATAGGGACCTGACAGAAGACCAATATAATCTTGCATATATTACAGCATATAATTCACAATATGGGGAAGTAGAGAAAGCCATTAAAACACAGTGGCCTATACTACTAAGAGACCATACCTTGAAAAATATTCTTCCATCAAAACCTAAATTAATTTATAGAGGGGCACCAGGACAAAAGGTAATGCTGGCCAAAAATATTACCCAACCCAGGTCCCATATGTGACATTCAACTAGTATATCCAGAGCGAGGCGTGGATCGCACGCCGCGGGGAGCCTGATATACCTATCCACACATGCTGTAGACACCTTAGTGCTGGGATTGGCACAGTCACATGTGAGTGCAACCTGTATAATAATTTTAACAATCAGGAGTGCTTTATTGAAGGAAGGTATACAATAGAACATAACAAAATTATACTGATCTTGTGGAGTAGATATGGTATAATACAATAACTTGGTACATATTCGGTGTCCAATTAGCAGCGTAAACATTGAATCAATACAAGAAATGGTACAATATTGGAGAATTATGTTCAGGAATTAGGTCCCAGTAAAGGGGGGGGGGCAAAATGGGGGGAGGATGGGAAAGTGGAGGGAGGGGAGGGAGGGTAGAAGGCAGAGGGGGAGAAGAAGAACCACATCCAGATAATTAAAAAGCTGCCCATGGCAACCATAATTTATCAAATTTCCAGTGACAGCCATGACTAATATACGTCAACTTGTAGAGAGGTAGGGCAGCATTGATTTTGTTTTCCCAGGAGGATAATGCGGGGGGGGGTAGAGGAGGTCCATTTACATAAGATTTCTTTTTTGGCATAGAAAAGAAGATATGAGATCAAAAGTTTACTATGGTGGGGTCCCATATAGAGCATAGAGAGGCTTCATTAGGTCACCATAGGACAAGAGGTCTTCCACCGGGTCTAATTGAAGAAGTGGGGGTGTAGGAAATTGAGCCCTGGCCGCATGATGGAGTTGGGCATACCAGAAATACATCCAGCCAGGTAGGTCGTGATTCCTGGTTAGTTGGGGGAATGTCAGTAGAGTACCAGCAGGCATGATATCTCTCAATGTCTTGATGCCGAATCTCGCCCATACCTGTGGATCCGGGATTGACCAAAAGTGAGGCAGATTAGGATTCCCCCATAGACACACAGTCCTAGGGGTCCTTTACAGGGTTTAGGGATCAGGACAATGATAGCCTCCTCCATAGACTCGGGCAAGGCATCTGCCTCCGCGAGTCCAGAGAAGAGGGTTTTGTGTCTAGGAGCAAGGAAGTCTGAGTGTTGGGAGTAAAACTCCGCAGGTAGGCCATCTGCACCCAGGGTCTTACCACTCTGTAGACCCCCAATTGCAATCTGGAAAGAACAGCAAGCTGGCATCTTGGTATTTTAACTCATCCACCCTGCGAGCTACCCTGAGGATCTCATTCCAATCCCTAAAGTTGAGCATTTGAAAAAAATCAGGGTGCGGAGGTTGGCTCCAGGTGGTCCTGGAACAGGGGGGATCCGGTGGGCGCCAGTAGGCCCCTCAATAATTCTTCCATGAACACCGTCGGATATTTCCCCTCCACACCTTCAGGCATGCCGATGATCCGTGCCGTCCACCTTATATTCCAAGGCTCGGTGTCCTCACTCCCCTCTTACATCAGTGTTTCCCCTTACCATAGCGTTTGCTGATGTAAGGAGAGCAGCTCTGGTGACCAGAGACCTCCCCACATCAGAGTTTCCCTTTACACCACAGTCCACAGAGTTCCACTTTAAATTAGAGTTTGCAGAACTCCCCCTTGCCCCGCCCTTACACTGTGAACTCTGATGCTGCAGACCGTGATGTAAGGGGCTCTGGTGATCAGAGACCACCTCAAATCAGCGTTCTCCTTTACACCAGTCTGTCCGTATACTGCCCTAGCCTGTTTGTATACTACCCTAGTCTGTCTATATACTGCCCTAGCCTGTCTGTATACTGCCCTAGCCTGTCTGTATACTGTCCTAGGCTGTCTATATACTGCCCTAGCCTGTCTGTACACTGCCCTAGCCTGTATGTATACTACCCTATCCTTTTTTTTTGCGCAATCGCGTATAGTTTATATACTGTTTTTGTGCTTGTTTGCAAAATGAAAGTGGGCCAGTCTGGATGAAGTACAGGGGCAAATTTTTGTCCCAGTCCAGCCCTGGTGGTAAAGTGTACCCCAAACTTCAGCATGCAGCTATTACTGTGGTAGGTGTATCCCGAACTCCATCATGCAGCTGTTTCAGTGCTAGGTGTACCCCATACTCCATCACACAGTTGTTTCAGTGGTAGGTGTACCCCTATGACAGTTTATCATAGGATTAGCCTAAATATGAAAAATGTTCCATGTTGCCATTTTAGTTTGTTTCTAATTATTGCTATGCCAGAAGGATCAGATTTGAGGTCTATATAATTAAAACTGCAGGTGTTCATGAACACTGTATATGTTTTAGTGGAATATCTTTGCTCTTTTTTCCATTGTTTTTTAAATGCTTCCATCCTGCCCCATATAACAACCTCTGTTTTATAATTAAACATTGACTATAGGGTATACCCATGACATAAGATTCACAAAGCATTCTGGGTTTAGTAAAGAGAGTGCACAAACAGCTTTACTTTCAGACTCTCTCCCTCTCTCTCTACTTAAAACTTCTGTATTAACAGTCCAAAAGATAATAAAAGTGAGCATCAAGAAGTGCCCCATCCTGCACCACAGACTCCTTTAAATGGTCATATGCAAGTTCATGTGAAAGTCATTGCCATGTTCATTTAGAATTTTTAAATACGGAAGGTGGGGGGATTTTACAATTGACACAAACCATCAATTACATGTAAAAATACATATGGTTTGCCTTGGAAATTTTTCAATAGAGTGGATTAATTTCCAGTAGCACAAATCAGTAAGAATGTGGTTATTTATGGCATGTAGTCAAGTCAAATATATGACATTCCACTTGGATGGAATAAAAATGGATCACAGTGCTAATAAAATTGTGACTGGCCATCAGTAGTGAGGATGGAATGATTTGCATTCTTCTAGCCACAATCCTCATAGGAAACATAAATACCTCTTTTATAAGGCAATGCTGAATATAATGTTTTCAACCAGCTTGACTCTCTACGTAGGTTTTCTTAAAGCATTGTATGTAGTTTGTAACATTCAGGGAACCAGCTAGATCGCAGGACACAGGCTTTGCAATCCAAAGAAGGTTTATTAAACTTAAACAGCTTCACAGCTGCAAAAACAACAGAAAGAAATATCAGTCTCACCGTCTGTCACAGTCCAAACAGAGGGGAAATATAGTGTCCTTTCAAGACCCAGCCACAGCGTCCTGTACATATCCTCCCCTTCTGCCCCAATATCAAGGAGGTGGAGGCAACAGTGGAGCTAAAACAATGGACTCGGGA
This sequence comes from Lithobates pipiens, assembly GCF_037356315.1. Classification (NCBI taxonomy): domain Eukaryota; kingdom Metazoa; phylum Chordata; class Amphibia; order Anura; family Ranidae; genus Lithobates; species Lithobates pipiens. The sequence goes on along the minus strand of NW_027507785.1, from coordinate 275,025,922 downwards.
GAGGGCATCTGCATTTTGATGCAGTCTCCCTGGCCTTTGCTCCACTACAAATTTAAATTCCTGGAGTGCCAGGAACCAACGAGTAATCCTGGAATTTGTCCCTTTACCTTGTCTCATTAATGTTAAAGGGTTAAAGGTCAGAAATCAGCCTAAACTTCCTCCCCAAGAGATAATATCTGAGGGATTCTAGAGCCCACTTATTGGCCAGATACTCGCTCAACTATAGCGTAGTTTTTCTCCACTGGTGTAAACTTTCTACTGAGGAAGACTACTGGGTGCTCATCCCCATGGACAACCTGTGACAACACCGCTCTCAATCCTACATGGGAAGCATCAGTCTAGACAATGAACTCTCAACGCTCATCTACCATGGGGTAGGCATCAAACCTTGAAACTTCATTAAGTTTACAGAAATCATTGCAGATTCGCAGAGACCCATTGGGCTTCAGTACCAACACAATCGAGCTTGACCACTCACTCTTCTTCTCAATAATCTCCAGGTCTAACATCTTCTTCACTTCCTCTGAAATGGCCTTCCTTTGAGCCTCTGGGATGAGGTAGGGCCTAACAAAAAATTGCTTCCGTGATAGTATGACACTAGTTAGCCCTGGTAAGTCTGAAAATGTTTCTTTATTTCTCTGCAAGAACTCCATTGCCTGCTGACTTTGGATTTTAGACAGGGTTTTTTGCTACTTGGACACTCTCCGCCCCAACCTGAGGCTCAAGTCTTGAATGAATGAATGACTTGTATAGCGCTACCTATGTGAACTGAATCGCCTCAGTGTGCTTTCTTGCCACTGGTGTCCATCTGTGGCTTTGTGCTTTCCTTTAACCCATAGGGTCCCAACATGCTTACAAACACATACAACATTGACATCGACATCGACATACACATACACATATTATGGCCATTTTTTTTTTTTTAGACAGAGTCTAATTACCAGCATGTCTTTGGAGTGTAGGGGGAAACTGGAGGAAACACATACAGGCACAGGGAGAACATGCAAACTCCAGGCAGACGATGTTGTGGGATTTGAAAAAACAACCCTATTGCTGCTAGGTGGAAGTGCTAACCACTACATCACTGTGCTGCCTCAGCCAGGAAGGTCACCGGTTCCCTGTCTGTCCAGGACTTTAACAAGTTTATATGGTATATATGATACGGTTTCCTCTTGCCTGGCTGGTGGACTCTATAATTTACCTCCCCCATTTTTTCCACAACTTCAAAGGGACCTTGCCAAGAATTGACTTTCCACAGTGAGAATCAACACCGCTACTCGATCCCCCCACTTGGAAGTGCCTTATTTTAGCAGCCCTATTATAGACCCATTGTTGGGCCTCCTGGGCTTTTTGCAAATGTTCCTTGACCAGTGGCATCACGGTTAGGCTCCTTTCCTGCATTTGGGAGACACATTCAAGAACACTCTTATTCTGAATAGGTTCACTTTCTCATCCCTCTTTAACAAAGTCAAGTAGTCCACGAGGTCTCCATCTCAAAGGGTGAAAACCCAGTGGGGGCCTGGGGCTCTTCCCGGATAGCAAACAGGAGAGCTGGTAACAGGCAGTTCCAGTCTTTCCCATTCCTTTGTACAACTCTCTTGACAGGTGGGACACGAGGTACAGTATTTCCAGTATACCTCTGCTTTCAGACCTGACCAGTAAAACCGGTCAGTGATCCGTGCCTCCATTTTCTCAATTCCCAGGTGTCCCCCTAACACATCGTCATGGGCCAGGTACAGAACATTTCATCTATACAGTTGGGGTACCAACAATTGCTCTACCACATTTTCTCTCACTTTGTTAAGCCGATAAAGCAATTCAATGCATACTGCGAAGTGTGACCATCGCTCATTCACACCTGGCTCTTGGGGAACCCCTTTACTACTACAACCTGTTCCCGGGCCAAGGTAGGATCCTGCATCTGGGCTGTACCAAATGCCCCCTGGGGAACACCCTCATCCTCCAGCATTACCTGAAGTGGATGAGGCCCCCCTCAGTATTCAGGTAGGCCTGAACCAAACCAAGCCGTTTCATCATCTGCATCAACATTCATACCATTTGTCAGTTCAGTGCCAACAGGAGGACAACAGCCTCTGGACCACTCATGTAGTTCTTCTTGTTCCCACAGTTTTGTCTCATCCTATTATAACATCATGCACCAAGTTCTTCACCACCCCCAACCAGTGTACCAGTGTCATAGGCTATGGAGATGGTCACCAAAATGAGAGGGTACTCTCTAGTGTCCCCGTGAATGCACATAACCCGTAAAGTTTGCTTACCGGAACCGATCCTCCCAATTACTCTGGGATGAACCAGGGTTACCATGTTTCCGGAGTCTAATAAATCTCTGGCAGGCAGGTAGTTCACTTGAACTTCACACTCAAATTTCCCTTCGCCAAGGTCAAGATGTGTGGTGCATGCTTTATGGGCATAAAAAGACCCCCTCTGGAGATCCCCACATTCCATGGGCTCCTCTAGCAGTGGCCAGCGTGCCTGGCTATTGCCCCAGGGATAACATTGCCAACATTGTACATCCCCTCCTCTCCGAACAGGAACAGAACACAGAGGAGTGACTCTTAGCCTTCTGGAGTGTTTGTTCCAGGGCTCCGTGGGACATCCTTTCGAAGGGTGGCAGTTAATCGAATAGGCCGTGGCAGACTGGGCCCTTGGCGTTTGGTAGGGCCGAGCAGATCCTCCACCACTGTATATCCTTCCACCATCTCGACAAGGAGAGGGGGGATTTTGGGACTTTAAATGAAGCATTTACCTGGACACAAAAACGCACTGTGGGTCTGTAAAGTGTTTTTATTACATATACCAATACAGATAAAATAAAACCACAATGCAAGTAAAATAGGTATAAATGGATAATAAAATTCATATACAGTATATACACATGGTAACATAACATGGAGGTACAAATGGACACTATTGACATCCATGTTCCCATGATATAGCACAAAACATAGTTGGTAAAATTGCAACATAGTCAGACATAGTTGGATGTAGCTGAGGCATCAATGAAAGCTTGAGGCATTTCGTGGCTGTGTCCACTCATCAGGAGCATATGCGACAGGAATATCTCTGGTGTATGTATAGATATAATGAACATCAGTCTGGCTAGCTAAAAAGACGTATAAAGGAGGCAGATAAAAAGAGTAAACATTATCCACCCATATGTACAAGAATGGGTAGTGGGTGTATCATGTAGTGGCAGGCACAAGGTTGACTGGGAACATCATCTCTCACGGGAGCTGAGGCAACAGCCATGGCTTAGCATCCGGTGGTGTTGAAAAGTGAAGTGTACTTGGGAATATATTCCCCACATGGAAAATAGTGATGGTATGTGACTCATCAACAGGGACCTCTGGGAACAAATTATAAATTTGTGTGTAAGTAAATCAATAATAAATGGTAAATAATTGTAAGCAGTATTGAACCCAGTGTAAGTCCTAGAAACGTAATGAAGGAGGTTCACTGTTTTGGGGTCTCCATGGCTGAACCACCATTGAAGGTCGTCTGGGAGGGACCTCAGGTATTGAACCCGCTCCACGATTTGGGGGCCAGACAACACCTCGGGCTGCAGCCATTTTTTTACTAGTTGCACCAGGTCATGCATTTGAGACCAGGGTGGTTGATCTGGATGATACTTCCATTGGTGCACTCATTGGGTCCAAATGGTCATAGTCACCTCCAGACAAGCCATAATTTCTATCTTTAGTTTTTTGATAATCTTTAGCATCATCCAGTGGTAGGTCGAAGTAGGCTTTTTGAGGATCTCCTGTGAGAAAAGGAGCAATGAGGCTGGCCCATTAGTCCTGAAAGGGGCCACCCTTCCATCCTCTCAAATGTAGCAAGAAATGCCTCTAGATCATCACTCAGGGACAACTTCTGCAGAAAATGGCTCGCCCTCACGGTCATCTGGTTGTCAGGGGCAGTAGCCGCTTGCTCACACCCCTGAGAAAGCTGCTGCACTGCTTCTTGTAAGGCAGTCACCTGAGCCTGCATAACCCCTTGCTGGGTCGCCTGCTGGGCTGTCAGCTGGGCCACCAACAGGCAAGAACTTTCTTGCTGCAGAGCCAGCGCCTCTTTGTGGTGAGTTTGTTGTAGCTCCAGCTGGGTTGCTAAATGCTGCTTAGCTTCCTCGTGGCCAGTCTGCGCTTGCATATTAGCCAGGGACAGCTGTTAGCTCCTCCATTGGTTCAGCTTTAGGGGTTTGTGCAGCTTTAACCCAGAACATAAATCCCATGCACTGTCTGCTTTTTTTTTGTTTACAAACGTTTTTATTAAGGGAATAAAGACAAGTACATGAAAAAGATGTAACGCGTACATTAATCCACATTGAGAATAGCATATAAAGTGAGAATCAATGTACCTACAATACGTACTCTGACTAGAGTGCTGAACTCAATATTACAATGTAGAATAGTATATCATTGAAATGTACTCCATGAAAGAAAAGAAAAATTGAAGAAAAGCAGGAAAGGGAAAAAATTAACAAAAGAAAAGAAAAAAAACAAAAACACAACTCTCAAGCGTGTGCAATCAGGTAAGTTTTATCTCTCCTGCTGGTGGACCGGGTGCCATCCTACTGCCTTAGACCCTAAGACCTACTGATCAAAAAGGCGACCATGAGGCCCACTTTTTGTCAAAGATGGGCATGGTATCCATTAGAGTGTGATATATTCGTTCCATAAGCTTGATCGCCTCCATGCGTCTAAGAACCTGTTCCCAAGGGACCAATGGTGATCTCGTGTAAAGCTATTGTCCAGTAAACCGCACTGAAAAGTGTGTGGGCTAGTTTCTGGGCCGGAGGGGCCAGTTCCGGGATGTCCGCGTATAAGAGGCCCACCTGGCAAGTAATCCCTAACCGCGTTCCTGTGGACTGGAACAATTTATCGACTACCTTTTGCCATATGGGCTGGAGAACCCTACAGCTCCAAAAAGTGTGGAGGAGGGTGCCAACCTCCGGACACCCACGGAAGCAACCCCCCGGGACCAGAGGATTAAACTTGTTTAACCTCGAGGGGGTATAACACCACCTAGTGTGTAGTTTTACTACCGTTTCTCTGACCGCCAGAGATTTAGTGCATTTTCTCATGTTGGTTATCATATCTATCCACACCTCAGGGGTTAGTTCAATACCAACCTCCTTTTCCCAACCAAGCATGGCTTGAGACTTAGCAGGAAGCTTCAATTCATTGAGAGACTGATACAACATAGAGATAGTACCTTTGTCCCTAGAGGAGGATCGGCAAACACTTTCAAATGCGTTAAGTGAAGGCAGCCCCTTTATCTGATAATGAGAGGCGTAAAAATGACAGACCTGCAAGTATTTATAGAAATCCCCCCTAGGTAAACCATACTGTTCTTGCAAATGTGCAAAGGAGCTAAAAGGGGGCTCTTGGGAGAACGCCTCAAGGGTAGTTAAATTCTTCTGTGACCAGCCCTCGAAACTATTGGGTGATAGGAACACTGCTGGGAACCTGGGGTCACCTAGGAATGAGGCCAGGCTAGAGCAGGGTGGACTCAGGGCATATTGTTTTTTATATAGGAACCATAGCTGAAGGGATTGTGCCACCAACCCATTTAAGGTGGCTAAGTGCTTGGGGCGGACCCCTTCTACCCATAAAAGACCCGGGAGGTAATATGGATTCACGAGGTTCTCTCGAATTGAAGCCACGGAACTGTATCTGGGGGGAAGTGCCACTGAGCCATCTGCACCAACCTGGCCGAGACATAGTATAACCACAAATGTGGGAGCCCCAGGCCCCCTAGCTCAGCTGGTCTGAAAATAAGCTTTTTATGCAGTCTAGGTTTTTTGTTCTGCCAGACGAACTTATTAATCTCTTTCTGTATACCGTCTATTGTATGATGAGAGACATATAAAGGCAAAGATCTAAAGTAGAACAAGAGTTTCGGAAGAATGGACATTTTGATAGCCTGTATTCTACCCATAAAAGATATACGATATCTGTCCCAAGAGTGCAGTAATTGTTTAACATATGCAAAAACCTTGGGGTAATTTACAAAATATAGTTTAGGGAGGGACGTAGCCAACTTAATGCCCAGATAGGGTAGTGTTTCCGTACATAGTGTGAATCCAAAGCTCGATTGAATACCCGTTAGGGTATGTTCTGGAATATTGATTGGAAGTGCAGCACACTTTGCGAGATTAACCCCCAGTCTTGACAGACCGTGGAAGGTGTTCAGTAGCGGGATCAGGTTTGGCAATAAGACCACCGAGTCAGATAAAAATAAAAGCACATCATCAGCGTACATACTTAACTTATATACCCGTTCTCCCTTCATATATCCCTTGATGTTGGGGTTCAGGAAAATCGCCCTGGCCAACGTTTTGATCGCCACGGCGAAAAGCAGGGGAGAGAGAGGGCATCCCTGCCTGGTCCCCCTGCCCAGCGGGAAGTATTCTGAGGAACACCCCGGCAGTTTAATCCGGGTGCGGGGGTGATGGTACAGTGCCCTGAAGCCAAACACAAATTCTCCCCCAAACCCAAATTTGGACAGGACGGATTCTAAATAGGGCCAAGTAACACTATCAAAAGCCTTATGTACATCTAGGCTTAACAGTAAAACTTTTTTGGTGTATAAATTTGCATCTTGAATGACATTGGAGGCCAAACGAATGTTATCTGTAATTTGCCGAGAGGGAATGAAGCCCGTCTGATCAGGAGATATCAAGGTGGGAATAATATTGGAAAGTCTATTTGCTAGCAGGCGGCCGGAGAGTTTCAAATCATTATTAATTACCGAAATCGGTTTATAATTTTGAGGGAGGGAGTGGTCCTTATTCGGTTTAGGTATCAGAGACATGTTCGCAAGTAACATGTCCTCAGGGAAAGTATGACCTTCCAACACATAGTTAAACATTTTCACTAAATAGGGAATCAGCTGGGATGAAAATTTTTTGTAATACATGGAGGTGAATCCGTCTGGTCCAGGAGCCCTGGAGGTCTTCAGAGAGGCAATAATTACCTTAATTTCTTCAGAACTACAAGGGGCATTTAAGGACTTAGTTTATTCTACCGTAAGCGAGGGAAGGGGCAGGCTATCTAGCCATTCCTTTGTATTGGGACCAGGCAGGGAGGATGGGGCTGCCAACAGATTACGATAAAATTTGGAAAATAGTCCTAAGACTTCTGTGGGATGGGTAACCAATTCTCCTCTGTTATTTCTAAGTTTATAGGTATGTGGTGGTTGTATGGTAGAGTTCAACTTCCTAGCAAACATCGCTGAAGCCGAGTTGCTGTGCAACAAAAATTTGGCCTTTGACCATCTCAATGCCCTCTGCGCTTGCTCAGAGAGAATTGTGTCCAATTCGGCCCGTTTTGTCAATAGCAGTTTATATGTGTCTGGGGAGTGTGATTGACTATGAGCATAATAAAGTTTCGCCAGTTCATTAGAGAGTCTGGAAATGTCCTACAGTCTCTGTCTTTTCCGTGCTGCAGCTAGTGATATTAAGTGTCCCCGGATAACCACCTTGTGGGCGGCCCACAGCATAGTGGGGGAAATGTCTTCTGTGTTGTTTAATTTAAAGTAGTCGTCAATATGGTCATTAATCTTATCAACTAGGTCTGGGTCAGAGAGAAGGGAATCATTAAGACGCCAAGAGGCATTGACCGGTGAGATACCTATGTTCCAGACTGTGTACGCACTGTCTGCTTTAAATGTCAGTTTTAAGTCCAATGCCTGTTAAGTCTTATGCCTGTTCTGCCCTGCCCGCATTCTCCACCAGTTGTAAAGTTTGGGGAACCAGTTAGATTGCAGGACACAGGCTTTGCAATCAAAAGAAGGTTTATTAAATCTAAACATCTTCAAAGCAGCAGAAACAGAAAGAAATATCAGTCTCACCGACTTTCAGAGTTGCAGGTAACTTCCACTGCTATGTATAGCAGGATATCTGCGCTAAACCCAATAAACAAACAAAACATTGCACATATATAAATATGTCAAATACATGTATAAAAGAAACGGTGCTGCATCTGAAAAAAACTAAATATTCAGTCCATAAATGTGTATAATCAGGGCCCCTGATAGAAATCATGGGGCCCCGTACAGGCTACCTGACGGGCCCCCTTCAGTTCCACGCTTGGCCCTGCCCCTGGTCCCTCCTTTAGCCCCACCCCTGGCCCCTCCCCAGACCTCGCCTTGAAAAAAAGTGCAGGCTTGTCTACAAGTGATATTTATTTTCTTGTGGTGGTATTTGGTCACCTCTGTGGTTTTTACTTTAAAAAAAAACAAAAAATAAAAACTATTTTGAAAAAAAAAAAAAAAACACACACACACATATATATATATATATACACATATACATATATCTATATCTATATCTATATATATATATATATATATATATATATATATATATGCTGCTGCAGTAGTATTAGTAGATCTCGAATCCACACACCTGGCCCCAGGAGTCACTTTTTCCCTGATCCTGCTGCTGCCTAGAGTGCCGGTGTCCATAAACTACTCCAGTCAGATGCCAGCTGCTTCTTTTAATCTTCTGCCACTGGCGGCCCCGCTCGCTTCACTGCTTCAGAGCAGAGGGAGAGGAATCACTCCGTGGCGCCAGGAAACGGCATGCTGGCCGGGACTTGAGCCAGCATGAGGAGCGGGCGCGGAAGAGATATTCTTCCGCGCCGAAATAGAAAAAATAGTCCCTCCCCCTGTCGCCACCTGCAGATACTGAGCTCAAAATAAAATAAAATAAAAAAGTAACCGGGGGGGGGGGGGGGGGGGGGGGGAGGGTAGGATGAAGCAGACAGACAATGTTTGGTCATGGTGGCTGGAGGATTTTTTTTTTTTTCATATTAATTAGTTCTGTGGACAGGTTTCCCGGGCCCCCCTGCTGGCCAGGCCCGGTACAACAGGGCCAGTTGTACTGGCCTATCAGCGGCCCTGTGTATAATTAATAAAGATGCGCAATCCAAAAAATCAAATGAGGAAGCATACATAAACGCCAGCATGTGTTATGAATAAATGAATGTGCTTAAAATTGCTGAAATGGAAATAAAGAATAAAAATGTGCAGTCCAAAAAGTGCTTGACCCAATGTGAACAATCAGGACGAACTTCTCAGAAGAACAACCTATTTTTCTGTTCATCAAAGTAAGTAAAACAGCGGCGCTTACCAGATGTGATGGATATCAAATTATAGAGACTGGATAAGCAGTCGCAAGCAGGAAGGATCACTTGCCCAAAAGCGTGGTTTCCACTGACTTTTCCAATAACATGATCCCTCCTTCTGTAGCGGCTTTTCTTTGCTGAAATACTCCTCTCAGAGCCTTCTAGTAAAATCGATTCCTCCAAGGGATGTATTTATGAAATGAAAAGAAGAGACTTCATGGTGCAGTACTCGAATTTAAAGGGTATTTGTACTTAAAAAATCGTATACACTGACATCAAAACAAAACGGCATTCAGTGTATTCAAACCAACCGCGCCTCATGCCAGCCAGTTGGTGCGCGGGGACGTCAAGACCTGTAGCTCCACCCGACACATTTCCACATACAAGACTTCGACTGGGAAAGGAGGCTTTTGGTGACATCAAGACCTGTAGCTCCACCCGATGTATCTCCACATACAAGGCTGGGAAAGGAGGCTGCATCTGGACGTCACACACTACGCTATTTATACATACACATTATGTGCTACTTCATGAGTTGTCATAAAGAAATATACTGCATATATTAATACCAATTGCTTTAAAAATTTGATATATGTTTATACAGCATACAAAAAAAATAAAAGAATATATTAAACCATCACATGTACCGGTACCTAAAAAAATATTACATACATTTCATATATTAAAAACATATAATAAAAAGGACATGTCAAAAAATGTATCCTTACCTTTAATTGTTATACAATGGAATCAATTTGCACATGCGAATAGGGGGAACACTGTACGTATAGCTATGAGAATGCCATGCACTTTTACTGCTGTACACCAAACCTCCATCCACCATCCACAGTTTCCTCTATACTCCTCCACACCCACCTATACAGCTTCCTGTGTTTTTTTAAACTCACTTCCTCTGGCAGGTGAGTTAACACTTTTGCTTACTTAAAGGGACCACAGTACAAACAGAGGGGGAAATATAGCATCCTTCCAGGACCCAGCCACAGCGTCCTGTACAAGTTCAAAACATACAGTATTACCTATGTCTACTCCTGCCAGAGTTTCTATATCCGATATGTTATCATACAACAGACCCACAATCTTTTCTACCATGCTGAAGTCATCACCTCCTCAAGATGACTTCTTGTACGATGGACTCTTCGAATTTTGGTTATTCTTTTATTTTTTTATTTCATCCATCGGTTACTTTATATGACTCTGCTCTTGACTTTATAAATTATGGTATTTCCACATTTTATTACCTTTACATTGCACCTCTAGATCATTACAACAAAAAAAACTTATATTAGAAAACAAAAAACAAAACATTTTGCATTGTGCTATAAAGAAGCATGACAAACATTTGTCTCTTCTGTGTCTGCAAGTTTGTTGGGCTTCACAAGGTAAGGCAGGTAACCTGATGGACATGTTTTTATTGACATGATCTCAATGGCTAACCTTTTTTTAATTACTGGCTATTGCAAAAGAAACATCATAGGATGTTTGTTCAGATTTTATTTGGATTACAGATAAATGGAGTTCATCCACGTTATATCTGTGGACAGATACATTCTTCTTATTCTTTGTTATTATCTAGGAATTGATTTACGACTAATCTCTCTCTGGAATTTCCCTTAAAAAGTTTATTATTGTTATGGCTATAATATTTCTATTTCCTTTTTATTGACTGAAAACAGACATGAATTTTAGAGGTGTTTCCTGCACAGGATAACAAATTTATAGGAAGGTTCAACTAATTTATCCCAAGTGTTGCATCTTTGAAAGCCTTTGATGACCATATGAATATGGGGAGAGTGTCTAGAGCAGACGTTGTCTAGATCAAACGAAAGTCAAACTCCTAGCTGATGTCCGAGCTGTCCCAGCCTCAATGATGATGGAAACATTTTGCTCACTTTAATGTAGGTGAGGGGTAGAAGTAAAGGAAAAAAATAAACATGAAATGGAATGTTAAGGAAAGCCATACACAGATGTGGTTCAAAGGCAGTTTATATTAACTAAAGAGAATGAGGAAATGTTTCCCAAATGTGTTGAGGATTTTATTTTTTGTTTGCCCATAGAACATTGTGTCCTGTTGAACTGTTTAGCTAAAGGGTCTGTGGTACACAACAAACATGCACCCACCACAAGTGGATGTGGTTAAGAATGCATAAAATATTAAATTAAAGGCAGTATAATATGAAAGGAGGAAACCCCATGCTTTGCGGAACATTTTAATCTATGCCTACTTGTAAAATTTGAATGTTTTTTTATAACAAATTTTGATTCAATTATTGCCTATTCAGCCATGGGAACGCTTCTGACGTTTATTCTCATTGTGAGATGCTTGCATCATGTGAACCGTCTGTTAAATTTTAATTGGTTAATTGTAAAAGCAGAACTCCTGATAATAAATAAATAAATAAGTATATATATATATATATATATATATATATATATATATATATATATATATATACGCATATATACAGTGCCTTGAAAAAGTATACATACCCCTTGAAAATTTCCACATTTTGTCATGGTACAACCAAAAATGGAAATGTATTTTATTAGGATTTTATATGTTAGACAAACACAGTGGCACATAATTGTGAAGTCAAAGGAAAATGATAAATGTTTTTCACAATTAAATATCTGAAAAGTGTGGCGTGCATTTGTATTCAGCCCCCTTTAGGCTGAGTTTACACTGGTGCGATGTTTCCCTATGGGTGCCGTCTTAACTGGTCCAACACAAGGTGGTCCAACTTTGAAAATGCTCCCTGCACTACTTTGGTCTGACTTTGATCCTACTTCAGCCCATTGAATATCATTGAAGTTGGATCAAAGTTGGTTTGCTTGTGCTCTGATGCTCTTGAGGGGGAACTCCACTCCAAATTTTAAATAAAAAAAAACGTCATGGTTCCCCCTCTAAGAGCATACCAGGCCCGTCGGTCTGATATGGATTTTAAGGGGAACCCCTACTCTGAAAAAACTGCATGGGGTCCCCCCAAAATCCATACCAGACCCTTATCCGAGCACACTGCCCGGTCGGTCAGGAAGGGGGGTGGGGACGAGCGAGCGACCCCCTTCTGAACTGAACATGCCCTCAACATGGGGGGGTGCTTTAGGGCAGGGGGACCCTACGGCCCCCTACCCTAAAGCACCTTGTCCCTATGTTGATGAAGACAAGGGCCTCTTACCGACAACCCTGGCCGTTGGTTGTCACGGTCTGCAGAAGGGGGGCTTATCGGAATCTGGGAGCCCCCTTTATTACGGGGGCCCCAGATTGCAGCCCCCCACCCTATGTGAATAAGTATGGGGTACATTGTACCCCTACCCATTCATCTGGGAGGAAAAAAGTGTCAATAAAAAAACCACACTAGACCGTTTTTTAAAGTAATTTAGCTCCTTGAGTCTCTTCCGACTTGGGGATCTCTTCTGACTTCTCTGCTCTCTCCGGCCTCTTCTTCTGCTCTCTGGCCCGACTCCCCCTATCCTAAATAACCTATCCCAGCATGCAAAGTGCCCAAAGAAACTTCTGCTAATTGGCTGAGACAACTTATTTAACCATCACCTGAATTCACTGTAATCCATCATCCTAGTGCCAAAGGCAACAGTGCCAATTATTAACAAAAGACAGAGACTACAAACTAAACTCAGACTTAAGCAAAAATCAGTGGATCAAAGACTACCAATTAGCCAGGCTAGAAAAGGCAATTATATTGTATCACCACAGGACCGGAGCTTATTATGGTTCAGTGAATTGCAAGATAAAAATAAGAAAATAGATAATAAATGATAATACTTGTAATAATACCTCAGCCAAAGAGAAAACTTATAGCCAGAGCACAGAGCAATGCAACAGAGCATACCCATTTTGGACCATGGTCACCATTAGCACCGCTGTCTATGTGGTCCAAACATGATGAATGTGCTGGACTGGACGTCGTCATTTCCAGTATGATGCACGTCTGGTTGGGACGTACGGTATATATACATAAGGACGCGGCGGCGTCCAAACAAAGGCACGTTAGTCACGTTTGGTACACGAAGACAGTCGTGGTAATGGTGACCATGGTCCAAAATGCTCAGTGCTCTGGCTGTAAGTTTTCTCCTTGGCTGAGATATTATTAGCAGTACTATCATTTATTATCTATTTTCTTCTTTTTAGCTTGAAATTCACTGAACCATAGTAGGCTCCAGTCCTGACCACTGGGTATTTGTTAACTTTGATGATATGTGGATGATCTAGTCTTGAACTTATTATACTATATCTTCTAGGTCATTCGGATGGCCATGCATTTATTACTTCTCTTGGGGTTGAGTGAATTAGTCAGCTATTGTCGATTCTGTTATACAGATTTACTGGTAAGTTTGCACACAGACTCTGAATTGGTTGCGGGTTTGGACCAGTTGTTGTGTGGACATTGTTTATGGTATATACATGTTACATACTTGGTTATACTCCATCTTCCCTATAGATATTTATCTTTTCACACACACTGAGACTTTTTGGTTAGTCATAGGACCGTGGTGCTATTGTTGATTTCATCATAACTTTGGCATTGTACGTGTCCATCATGCAGCTTTTGTCCACCATGCAGCCTGTGTCCACCATGCAGCCTCTGCCCACCATGCAGCCTGTGTCCACCAGGCTGTATGTGACAGCGAGCGGCGGGGAACACGGCAATGTGAAATGAAATCTGTTATCTCTGTGTTCCCTGCGCTCTAATCATTCGGGCGGCTCTTTTTTCTCTTCCCTTCTGCAATCGCTGGGAGAAGGACCCCCATTTAACCCAGGTGCCCCCCTGCTCCCAGGCAGCCATAACTCGCCAGCCCTCAAAATCCACTTGCAAAATGCAAGCAGGCGAGTGGAAATTTTCAGGGCTGATATATGTGATTGTTTATCTTTTTTTCAATAGATGATAAACTCATTGTTTGTTCTTATTTATGTATGTTAGATTTCCAAGCTCCTGAAGAAGCACTAACGTGCGTAACATGTGGACCCACCTATCTTTCGCCTCATCCACCAACCACATCAACTTTTTGAAAATATACAATATAGAATCAAGTTAATTTTGTATATGTATATATCTGGTAATACTTGGTATCAGTAGTGGTATGAGTGCCGTTTAGGCTCCATGCTGGAATGTTTTTAGCTATTTGTATGTACATGCTGTTTTAACATATTTCAAGATATTATTTTAAACAAATTGTTATGTCTGTGCCTATGAAGTCCATCTTACTTCTATGCTAATCTATTCCCAATTAGCCAGGCTAGTTTCCACCTAGCACAACTAGATTTATTAGCAGCCCTGTTTAGGACCAGGGTGCTACAATTATACACATATTTTTTGTATTAATTACCCCAGCACTTCTGAAAGTTTAACTCAATACTTGCCTCCTCTCTGGCACTGTCCCCAAGGACTCTATGCGCCAAGTTCCATCTCCGCTCCACTTCAGGGTTGAATTATTACTAGGGCCATTCAGCTCATTTCCTTTTGAGCCCTGACTATCAAAGGCACACTCCCTTGGGTATAGGCCTAGACTCACAGTAAAATAGGGTAGAGAGTAGTGCTGTTGTTTTAGTCTTAGTGCCACACTCTGTGATATTGAAGAATGTATTATCATTGAAATTTGTAGGCATACCACCCTTTGCACCTGAAAAACATCCATTTGCTAGTGTCACCTACATTGTATTTCACACAGTATATTTTTTGTCATACTGGTCTATACCCAGATTAGAATATTGTGCTTGGTAAATAAAAGTATACAGTATGACATAATTGTATTAAAAATAATATCTTAATGTATCGCACATTAAAGGGGTCGTTTTTTTTAAACCTGCTGAGCAAAGTTATAGTGTGCCAGTATGCATTGGATGCTAGCATATTATGTGAAACCTACCTTAAAACAAAGCCTTGCAGTGGTGTACTGTCACCACTGACAGGGCTTCCATCTTCACCTGTTCTTCCTTCTGGGTTGGTGGGCTCCGATCCTTTTATTGGATGAGCCGCAATGGCATCACCGGCAGCTTCACAAGTAAATATCTCCTAAACGGTGCATATTTAGGAGTTATTTACTGTACCAATAGGTAAGCCTTACTATAGGCTTGCCTATAGGTAAAATTCATCCATGGGAGTTTACTCCCACTTTAATGCACCACAATATTAAGCCCTAAAGTATAACTAAAGGCAAAACTTTTTTATTTGGTTTTGGGTAGAGTGGAGTTGGATTAGAATTCCTTTCACTTTTTATTGTGGTCTCTGCCCCATTATGAAGATTGACCCTCTGTCTTAGTCCTGTTTACCAATATCATTGTCCCCAGAAAAGTAATAGAGAGGAAATCTAACAAAGGGGACACTAGTTCTGGTGACCCGGGGTCCCCAAGGCATTCCCTTAATTTGCAGGGATTTCCTCTCATTTCCTGTTTGGCTATGGGACAGGAAGTGAAAGGAAATCTCCGCAATAGGATACAGATGGCAAACAAAGATCTGGCAGGGGTTATAACCCTCTCTTGATCTATTCAATATGGAAAAAAAAGTTTTGCCCATAGTTCTACTTTAACGTAAAGTGGATAAATCAGCGCACCTCAAAGGTGTAAAATGGCTCCTAGTAAATTGAGCATAATATGCCATGCCGCATACTGATTCCACAAATGCAACAACAGAACATATCATTCAGCACATTATACTGTATTGTGCTGTCACAACAAATAATGTAAATGGTTGCAAAAAGAAATCACAAAGTAACATCAGATTACAAAAACCAACAAGAGAAAATTATATCACACCACAACAGCAAGTTATATTGCCGAGAAATACCATATTATCTCGTATCTTGCTGTTAAAGCAAGTAATCTAAATGGTTACAAAAAACACATCACAAAGTAATGTGGAATTACATCAATCAGCAGAGAAATCTATATCACACCACAGCAGAACATTACATCAACCAGAAAGAACTTATCAGACTGCAATTGCACATTAAATCACATAGAAAGAACATTCTATGCTGCTGATGCAATTTATATTAACTAGCCACATGGCAACAGCACAATACAGCATATATCAGAGCCACTCATCACCAGCCTCCTCATGTGCAGTCACTCTTAAAAACATTCACCATTACCTCCCATCATGTGTACCATGTGCATTTCACCATCTCAAAAAATGATTATGTTTCTACAAACACCCCTAATGAGACACCCCCTCATATCCTGCCACTCCAAGTCCAACCTAATGTGATCCCACCTCATTTTAGGCACTGACAGCATCTACTATTGTTAAACATTATTATTTGTAGCCACTGTCAGCCCCCCCCCCCCCCATGATTTTGTTTTAGGAAAATACCACAAGCCCCATCACATTCATACATCACCCCCCTGCAGATGTGCAGTCCTTTCTGTGATGATAGTGAGACGTGGCAAACCCCAAACTGTGTGGGGAGAATAGGAGTGTCACACTAAACAACATGTCAACTAAAATGTGCAAATTGGTAACAAAAATGGTCAGGTTTTAATCTCATGTCTGTTTAGCACCCTGGTGTTTAGGCAGGGTTGCTAAGTAAATTTAGTTTGACAGGCAGTAGTTGCCCTGGTTAATTGTTAGTAGATCCACTGATTCCTCACTAATTCACATTAGATAGACAAGGGCTTAACAAGGTCAGGTTACGAATGGATGGGGCATCTCAGCCAATGGACACGGGTGTCTTTAAGCCCCTTGGCATGCTGGGAAAGCCTATTTATTTGGGTGGAGTAAAGTGATTGGGGTTCTGTGCCACCTGGATGGCTGTCTGGGTGGATGTGTGTTATGCTGCCGTGGGACGGAATCCTGAGGCCGGAATCCTAGACTGTCTGAGGGCCTAACCAGAAGCAAGAGAAGAAGCACAGGGTTGGGACTGCAGGGCTGGAGTCCAACCGAGAGTAATGGTTCAGCTGGACGGGGAACCAGTTGTGGTCAGAGTTAGAGGGGAAACTGTCGCCACTAAGGGACCATCCACCTTGTTACCGGATACCACTGTGAGTAAGCTGGAGCCAGTACCAGAGCAGTCTTCTCACCAATCGGGGACGGTGAAGAAGTGGGAAAACTTCTGCAAGTGCTAAGCCAGGAACAGCAGAGGTGATGCTTGAAGAGTGTCTGTGAGTGCCAAGCCAGGTACCCAACAGGGAAGTGGGGGTGACGCTTGAGGAAGATATTCAGTTATGGAAGTGGAAGATCCAGAGGATCCAGTGGCGATTGGGTCAGAGAGTCTAGTGAAAGACTGGGAGCTCAGTGAGTGAAGACCTACAGTGAGAGATTGTAGAGTGTGGGGAGAACTATTCTGTGTTACCAATAGTTAAGTACAACTACCGTTAGTGACTGTTACAAGGTTGTTGCCATAGGAGACAGTGGTCCTACCTATACAGAAGTGGTGTCCGGGTGCAGGCCTTTCATTGTATAAGTGTCTACCTATAGAAGTCTCAGAATTTTTCAATTATTATTGCATCTACTTAAGGGTGTCCTGGCCCTAAACCGCTCTCCCATAGTTCTGTTAAGAGACAATAAATCTTTCTTGCATTAAAAAAGTGTGCATATGTGTGGGTGTGCATGCATGTGTGGGTGTGCATGCTGTAGCAAAGCGTCCCAGAGAGAGCCAGGAAAGGTTCTGTTCGGGGTTTATACGTCTCCCAGGCTCCTCTCGTACACATTCAGAAATCTCTGATCCATGATCCAGTTCAGGACTCGGTCCTCTTCCCCAGGCTAATTTAAGCTCACCTGAGCAGACGGCCTTCTCTCTCTGCCTGGGACATTCAGACAGAGTTAGTCTGTGAATAGAGAAAGGTCGGTAAAAGCTGTTTTAGCAGTTTATGTAGAGACTGACAAGCGCTAGGCTTGTTCAGTCTGGTAGTGAGGGCCTGCATATTGTATAGTTAGAGCCGAGAAACGACTAGGATTTGTGTTTTTCTGTTTTTGTCCTTTATTTGTTTTCTAGAACCCTGTGGTGGTGCATCCAAAAGGGCACTCAGGTGCGCCCTCTCTCTCCAGCCACCCCCTCTATGACCAATGGATAGATTCATGCATAGCGTAGCATGAATCTATCCATGGCCACCGCTGCCACCCCCATATTTAGGTGTCCGTTCCCTTTTGGGACGCCTGAATTACAGCGGTAGGGGGGGTGTTTTTGAAGCACCTGATTAGAGCCATAGGCTCTAATGGGCTTCAAAATAGGTGAACACTGAACCGCCTCTCCACCAATCAGTTGTGCGGGTCTATTACCCGTCACCTGATTGGCTGAAAGGATAGGCGCAGCTATTGGATGCCTATCAGGAGGAGAGGACGGGAGATGAGTGTGGCAGGAGACACATGGAGGACACCGCTTGTGGCCGTCACCCGCTGCCCCACCAAGACAGGGTAAGTGCCGGGCAGATGGCGAGCGGGTGCGCGGTGGGGATTCACAGTGGCGGCATTTGATGGGCACAGTGGCAGCGCTTGATGGGCACAGTGGTAGCATTTTATGGCACAGTGGTAGAGCTTTATGGGCACAGTGGCGGCATTTTATGGGCACAGTGGTGGCATTTGATGGCACAGGGGTAGAGCTTGATGGGCACAGTGGCAGCATTTGGCACAGTGGCAGCATTTGATGGTACACTGGCAGCGTTTGGGCACAGTGCCGGCATTTGATGGCACAGTGGTGGCATTTGATAGTACAGTGGCTTCAATTGATGGATACAGTGGCTGTAATTGATGATTTTTTTTTTTCTGAATTCTTCAGTTTGCTTGCGCCCCCCTAAAAATTTTGAGCACCAGCTGCCACTGGAATCTTTATGTATGTGTATATGTATATGTATGTGTGTGTGTGTGTGTGTGTGTGTGTGTGTGTGTGTGTGTGTGTGTGTGTGTGTGTGTGTGTGTGTGTGTGTGTGTGTGTGTGTGTGTGTGTGTATATATATATATTGCACATTTTATGTAAAAAGCTGTTCCTCTGAAAAGCAATCCATGCTCAGATCACTCTTCAGAGGCATTTGACAGCTGGTAGAGAGGCAATATGTTGCCTACTGACCACCTGTTTTAACCCTTAAAATGCATCATCACTATGCTGCAACTGCATGCAATGCACACAGTTGCAGGGGGGTTGGAGTGCAGCCCCATTCACCTAGGGGTATACTTCAAGGGTGCCCTGACTGGAAAAAGATTGTGAAACACCAACATAGTGGAAGCGATCTCTCCATTTTCCTCCTGCAGCCACTGAATGCCTGTGGGTGGGAGAGGAGAAGCAGAGGGAAATGGAGAAATCGGTTCCTTTTTATATGCAGCCACCCACTTGGGACCGGGCTCTGGTGTTCCGCTATCGGGCTCAGAGAAAGGAGCTTTGGTCCGGAGGTCGGGGTGGGGGGGGGCCCTCCATGGTTTCTTGCATGGGGGCCCTGATTGTCACTGCCACCCACATGCCCAGCGTCTAAATACAAGCTCGTCAAAGCTGCTGGTGCTACAACTTCTGCCTTTTTGTCTGGTGGATTCTGCCTCCTTTTGTGTATTTGCAGAATGTGCTGTACCACAGTGGTAGGTTCCCAGTAGCCATCTCTTTTCACGTAAGGCCATTCCAGCTCTCTACCATCACATGGAAGGCAATGTTGTAGTATCGTTGGGCAAGGCAGTGAGCCGCAAAGTCCATGTTACTGTTGATACGTGGTCTAGCAAGGACGGTCAGGGACAATATATTTACTTCACAGCATATTGGGTAACTCTGCTTGCAACTCGCAAGGATGCAGGACAGGGCTCAGTGCTGCAGCTTGGTGTGCCCCCGTCTCCATACTGCTAGTGGTGATGATGCCAGATTTGCATCCATGCCCTCCTCTGCTGAATTGTCCTATGAACCACAAGTACCCCTTAAGCATCCAATGGCCTATTCAATGAGTCAGGCAAAAAGGTGCCATGCAGTGCTTCAGCTGATGTGTCTAGGGGACAGAAACCACACCGGAGCAGAGATTCTTGCAGCTCTATAGGGACAGACCCCAAGGTGGTTCATGCCACACCAGCTGGAGCCAGGGAAAGATGACACATGTGCCATGCCTGGCACATATCCTCAATTTGGTGGTGCAGCGTCTCCTAAATGGGTACCCAGGGTTGGAAGATCTGCTAAAGCAGGCCAGAAGAGTCTGTAGCCATTTCAGGCTGTCATACACAGCCAGTGTGAGGTTGGCTAGAATTCACGGTGCAGTTGGCTAGAATTCCACCTTCTCATAAACCGCCTGATTTGTGACATGCCCACCAGGTGGAACTCAACTTTGGCAATGCTGCAGCCAATGTGCATGCAGCAGAGGGCTGTCAACAAGTACCTGTGTGAGTATTGCACAATGACAGAATCAGGCCGGCTCAGCTTTTTTTCCCCTCATCAATGGTTGCTCATAAAGGATACATGCACTGTACTGTCACCATTTTAGGAGACCACAAGGATGGTGAGCAGTGGGAATGCATGCATCAGTGACACAATCCCTGTTGTGTTCCTGCTGGAGCAGACTCTGTTTGGAATTATGGACAGGGCAGTCGAGGCAGGGCAGTGGGAGGAAAAGCAGGACTTCCTTTCGTCTCATGGCCTACTTCATGCAGACATCATTGTTCCCATGCCCCAGAATACACAAGAAGATGGAGAGGAGGATTCAGGGAGTTTTTTAGGCATCGAAGCAGAAGAAGACATACGTTAAAGAGTAAGAAACGGTTTTCCATTCGCAGAACCCCTGTGAGTAGTATGTGGCTGGGAGGAGGCAGTTCCAGATGCTATAATCCTCAGTGACCCCGAGGAGTCTGCTTTTCATGTCTCCACAAATTTACAGTGCATGGGCTCCTTCATGCTTGAAATCCTGTGAAAGGACTCAAGAATACGTGCCGTAAAGGAGAAGGATCACTATTTGTCGGCAGCCCTCCTTGACCACCGTTACAAGGGGAAAGTCTCATAACTCATCAGGTCCCCACAGAGAGTGCAGAAGATGAAATCTATTGAGGACACCTTAAAGAGGAGTTTATCTAATCTTTTCCTGACTCTGGTAGGTTACAGTGTTGTGGAAAACATAGTTTTGAGGCTTCCGTTGGTCAAGAGAGGAAGAAGAAGAAGGTGCATTTCACAAATCTTTTTCGTCCTCGCCACCCAGGGCTGTCAGCTTCCACATCCCATCAGCAGCGTCTTCAACACATGTTGGGGAGCTTTCAAGTTGATCATCCACTGGCTTACTGGGTAATGAGAATAGATAATTGGCCAGAACTTTCCTAGTATGCAATTGAACTGCTGTGCTGCCCTGCATCCAGTGTGCTTTCAGAACAGGCATTCAGTGCTGCTGGAGTTTTTTTTTACTGATAATAGAACGTGTCTGTCCACAGACTCGGTGGACCGTCTGACAGTTATTAAAATGAATCAGTCCTGGATTACCAGCAGCTGATGCTGATGTCGCTGATTAAGTATTTTTGGGATGTGGAATCTCTGCAGGACTTCCAGGCTGCCTAGCATCGTGGGTGTTGATTTCATCTGTAAGAATTTTGTGTAGGTGTAGGTTTCATGGGCAAAATTAACACCCAAAGAAAGACCATTTTTTCCGCACCTGTTTTGACAGCTGTATATCATTTAAATTTTTGACAGCAAAGCCAATTCTTGCTTTCATCAAGAGCACCTCTATAGGGTTACTGTGTGAATGCACCAATAACACACACAGACCAATTTTTCCGCACCTGTTTGACAAGTGCACATCACTGCAATTTTTGTGTGGTTTGAACACCATTACATATGCGGGTGTATGTATACGTATGCGCTTGCTTCTGTGCGTGAGCACAGAGGAACGGGGCGCTTTAAAGGTTTTTTTAATTTATTATTTTATTTTTTATTTTTACACTGTCCCTTTAAAAAAAATTGGATCACTTTTTTATTCCTATTACAAGGAATGTGAACATCCCTTGTAATAGAAAAAAAGCATGACAGGACCTCTTTAATGTGAGATCTATGGTCAAAAAACCTCAGCTCTCTCATTTACACTTAAATGCAATAAAAAAAAAAAACTCCCTCGAAGACCATTGGGCGGAAGTGATGTTTGGCGTTGCCTCCGTCACCCGCCATCATTCCGTCACTGGACACCGTGCCTCAGGGGAGAAAGGATCGGATTGTCTCTGCTGCTACCGTTGGCTCCGGCAAGCGGCAGAGACAACTGGAACGAGGTGGGAGGGAAGTGGGCACACCTCTTGCCCCCCCCGATAAAAGGGATCTCACGGCGACCACTTTTATCTGAAAGGGGATCACCTGCCATTTAAGAATATACCGGGGTTATGGCAACTATCTGCTCTCGTAGCAACGGTATTCAACGTCAAAGTACCAACGTATAATGATGGCGAGCAGTCCGGAAGTGTTAAAAATTATGTTTTTACAAACTTTTTTTTCATTGATACATGTCCTCCAGGGCAGTACCCGGACTCCCATAACCATTGAATGCCCAATTACCTGCATATAAGCCTTCAAAATGAGCACTTTTGATTTTTCATGTTCGGGTCCCATAGACTTCAATGGGGTTCATAATTCACTTCCGAACTTTCGCAATGTTCGAAAGTTTGGGTGTGAACCAAACTGGGGGTCAGTCGGCCCATCCCTAACTATCACACAATGCATCATGTTCTGTGAATGGAGAAGGAATTGAATGACAGCATCACCTCCACTCATTAACAGAATGAGCATGCAATACTTCATTCCAGTCACCACGATAGGATTTGAGGATGTATTTACCACACTCTCATACTCAGACATCACTATCTCCTTTCCCAAGTGCACCCTCCTTCAATTGAAGCCACCATAAATTAATCTAACAAATGTATCTGCCCTATTCCCCAAGGAAAGAATCTCTGTACATTGGTGGTCATTGTTTAGTACATGCCCTTTATACATTAATGATCAATGTAGAATTCCCTATCACTTTGTTGTTCAATACAAAATTCTCTCATTAAATTGATGGCCAGTCTAAATACACCCATTACATTACTGATCTGTGTAGAATCCCCTGTTACAGTATTGGAAAGTGTAAAAGCCCCAGTCACACTCAATACTATCTTAAAACCACAGAATGGACAGTGTTGTGGTAATTTTTGAAAACTAAACACAATGCAACACAGCTGTAGTTGTTTACATGGAATTTTATACATGTGGCCTTAATTCTAGACAATACTCATTATATTCACAGCATGGTTTGGAAAGAACATAATTCAAAGCATTCACACAGTCTACTTTTTGCATTAGATTGTGCTACTTTGAGATTATGCTTCTTAACCTTTTTTTGGCCTGTGACCCAAAATAAATTGAAAAGTCAAAGAACCACAGCTATGCTTTGAATTAGTATTTTGTTGTTTTAAGCTATTGATGTCTTTTCAAATTTTCTGGTGTTTTCAGTATTTTATTTTTGTATTAGCGTCAGTGTGGGAATGTATATTGCAATTGTGTACATATTTCTTTTTAGTCAAGCATTTTCTAATTTGGTAACCATAAGTATATGAATACATACTGCTATATTTACTAACAAGTGAGAGGGAAAACACAGTGCTGCTTGTGAATATATATATATATATATATATATATATATATATATAATATTCGCCGGTACTCCTGATGAGTACGCACTATGTATGTAAATTTAGTTTTTCCCAAGACTGTAGTTGAGTTTTGGGGTTAATTGTGTGAAATTATGCTTTGGCATCAGTTTGGCTGGGCTGTACCAAGGTTATGCCTGGGCATAGGTGGGGTTTTCACCTCTGAGAGGCATCAGAACGCAGTCTGGTTGGACGCATTGGGTACCAATCAGTGGGTGCGTTTGTCTTGCTGTGTATTCCGGGAGGGGGTACTTAAAGTGGTTGTAAACCCTTACAAACCACTTTGACCTACAGGTAAGCCTAGATTAAGGCTTACCTGAAGGTCCAAGAAATATCTCCTAAACCTACATGGTTTAGAAGATATTTGCCAAAACACAGGCACCACTGTCTACAGCGCATGCGTCGTAGGCGGCGGAGCGCAGGCACACTGAGCGCACCACTGTCAACGGCGATATGCCGCGAGTGGCGGCTCCCTGCGCATGTGCGGGACTCGTCGCGGCCTCATCGCATGACAGCGACGAGCTGGAGAAGGTAATCAGTAAGCCTAGAAAATTTCAGCAGCTCCTTCGGGGGTCAGTGATATATGTGTGTGTGTATATGTATATGTATATGTATGTATATGTATGTATAATGTGTGTGTGTGTGTGTGTGTGTGTGTGTGTGTGTGTGTGTGTGTGTGTGTGTGTGTGTGTGTGTGTGTGTGTGTGTGTATGTGAGAGGAAAGAATGCCCTAGCTTTAGTAACTAGTGGCATGAAAATGCTGTAGGATCAGTGGTTGAAAAATAATGCCCCTGTAGCAGTACTCTGTGGGAAGAAAAATGCCTGGTGGTCAGTAACGTTGGGCCGAAAACCCCCCAGTTCGCTTCTCGCCAGAATTTTCAAACATCGCTGACCCTATTAAAGCCTATGGGACACAAACTTGAAAAATCAAAAGGGCCCATTTTGAGGGCTTATATACAAGTTATTGGCAAAAAAAGGTATGGGGGCTTGAGTACTGCCCTGAGGGACATGTATCAATGCAAACATTTTTTTTTTAAAAAAAGATAATTTTTACAGGAGCAGTGATTTTAATGATGCTTAATGTGAAAAAATAAAAATGAAAAATTCCCTTGGGGGTCCCCTTGGTCTGCCTGTAGAGTGGCACATCTCTACCGTGTATAGAAAATGCTGCAGCAAAACTGAAATTTTTAAAAGAAAAAATTATATTTAAATTGCTGGCATTACAATACCATTTCCGGCAATACAAAAATATTTAATAAAACTGGCACGGGAGTCCCCAAAATCCATGGGTCTGGTATGGATTTGAAAGGTAACCCCATGCCTAAACTAAAAAAAAAAAAAAAAAAAAGGTGTTGGGTCTCCCCAAAATCCATACCACACCCGTATCCAAGAATGCAGCTCGGCAGATCAGGAAAGGGGGGGGCAAGCAAGCGCCCCTCTCTCCTGAACCATACCAGGCCACATACACTCAACATGGGGGGGTCTTGCCCCCCCCATGTGAATGAGCATGGGGTACATTGTATCCCTGTTCATTTACCAAAAAAAAGTGTCAAAAATAAATAGACAGGAGGCAGTTTTTAACAATTCCTTTATTAAAAAAATAGAAAAACAATGTCCCCAGATGTTGATCCATTGTCAATCACGAAAGGAAAGGAAAGGAAAAAAAAAAAACGCTCTGCCCGCAACAAAGCTCTCTCTGAGAACCAGCCTTTTTTCAAGCCTAGGCCTTGCCTGCTAGCTTGGCCCAGGAATAATGCCTGATCCTGGGGGAAGCCCTGGGAGGGATCCCCCTGATGACACGGGACCTAGTGAGGATGAGGTGGAGGACCTGACTCTGGGTCCAGGCTCTGTCAGAAGATTATCAATCATTTTAGGGCGATTGGAAGTGCTGAAGAAAAGCTTAAAGTTTTGCAGGCTGAACACAAATCCTTCAGAGCCAAATACTGCCAGGCCTGGAGTAAAAATAGTTTGTCCATGAAGCCTGTGTTGCAGAAACTGGAAGAAAAGGTAAAGAAACAATCTTTATTATTGGAAAAGCTGAAAGACAGAAGTGGAGAGTTTAAAGAAAAGTTTGATAATAAGAGAAGATTTGCCAGCCAGACATCAGCAAGTTCCATGGATCAGCAGCCTCAGGTAATTGATGACCCGGGTCCACCTGCCTCTGCACCTCCCCCCTCCCATGTCAGGGTTTGGCATCGCCAGCGGCAACCAGCCGGGGGGTTGAGAGTGAGCATGGCACCCTGACCTTCATCCAGCAGATGACGCCACCCCTGAGAGCAGATAAACTTGCTTTTTCTAATGATCCATCAGAAGTCCCTGAAGATAAGCAGAGGGAATACCAACCAGCAAAGCCAGTACAAGTGAAGAAATCCCAGTACACCACGCTGTCTTCCACTTTCAACATGTCTGCCCCACCTGCTGTGGTGGATGGTGTCCTGGCTGAGGAGCAGAATGAGAATGCCCTGTACAAAGAGCTGCCTGGAGTTTTTGCTCTGAAAGATCCCTCTACAGACATGGAAGGAAAAGCACTGACAGAGATGCCTTTGTACCATCAGGGGAATGCTGATGAACCTGCAGTAAGCACCCCAGACATGGATTTTTCTGATCGTGTTTCTGCTGAGACCTGTAGTTCCTCTGCCGTTTGCTGCATGAAGTATACCAGCTGCTTGAAAAGAGATTGCCTCACCTGAGCCTCCCTGTGTTCCAGCAGAGCTGATTGATGCTGGTGGGGGAGGGGATCAGCATATTTCACCATGTGCAGTGGAAGCAATGGATGTTTCACCTGTTGCAGTATCAGACCAGCCTGCACTATCCTCAGCAGAAACTCCTGTCCTGATGGAAGAGAACAGGCCAGCTGAAGATTCCACCAGCACAGCAGTGGGAACTGACACTGTTGGGAAGATTGCAGGCTCTATGAATATGCCAGCAACTATTAAGAATGGCAGTGATGATAAAACAATGAATGTGGTGGGTGGGTGATGAAGGGGTTAATAATACTGAGAAAAATAAAAATTACATTGCTCTTCCTACTCAGCAGAGGAAAGGCTCATCGATTGTGCAGACCAAATCTGTACAATCGATATTTGCTATAAATGTGCCAGTTCAAAACACAAATGTTTTTACTGCTGGGAGGAATGTGGGGAGCACTAGTGATGGCCGAACGGTTCGCCCGGCGGTCGTTTCGCGGCGAATTTCCGACATTCGCGGTCCGCACGTTCGAACGCCTTTTTCCGTCGTTCGCCGCGGCGGACTTACGTGTTTAATGTATACAAGAACTTTAACCTTTGGTGACACGTTTATCATGTGATACAGGACAGCCAATTGAGACATGACAGCACATGGACACTTGTACATTCCCCCTAACCTATAAATACACCCGATCCGGTGGCCATTTTACATTCTTTCTTCTGTTACGATAGGGACAGGTTCCTGTGTGGAGTAGGGAGAGATAAACCACTAGCTATTTGGTACACAAAAGTTCTTTTCAGGACTGGTATAGGTGTTAGGTGTTGATAGGTTTGCTGTGCTGCTGATTCTTGCAGCAGCCTGAGTGTCTTTTGTTAGTTTAGAGAAAGGGAAAGGACGGTGTATGCTACAGGGACAGCCAGATTAGTCTTTCATCATCATCATCATCATCATCATCATTAGCTGTTACTATCAAGGTCCACAAAAGAGCTGTTCCAGTAACCACTAATCGTTCTCTTTTTTTGCCAATTTGTATAGGGACAGGAAGGAAGCAGTGTTGTCAGGCAGTGAGGGTAATTTTAAAGACTTGCTGTTATTATTAGTTCCACAAAGGTTCTTTTCAGGACTGGTATCAGTGGTACAGTAATAGGCTTGTACATGTATAATATTCTTTCTTCCAAATATAGAAAGGATATTATACTTGACTGCTGCCCTTCTGCTGCAGTCTGCTAAACATTCACAACTCACTTGTTCCACAAAAGTTCTTATAAGGACTGGTAACTTGGTATAGGGTGCTACGGTACATAGGCTTGAGTGCGGTACAGTCTGCTGTTCTGTAAGGACCGCTATCGGTCCACAATAGATAGGGTTGACGTGCACCACTGCTGACCGCTGCCCTATACTGCAGCAGTCCTTCAGCGGTATAGGGACTGACGTACAGTCTGCTAATCACTAACACACAACCTGCTTGTTCCACAAAAGTTCTTATAAGGACTGGTAACTTGGTATAGGGTGCTACGGTACATAGGCTTGAGTGCGGTACAGTCTGCTGTTCTGTAAGGACCGCTATCGGTCCACAATAGATAGGGTTGACGTGCACCACTGCTGACCGCTGCCCTATACTGCAGCAGTCCTTCAGCGGTATAGGGACTGACGTACAGTCTGCTAAACACTAATACACAACCTGCTTGGTCCACAAAAGTTCTTATAAGGACTGGTAACTTGGTATAGGGTGCTACGGTACATAGGCTTGAGTGCGGTACAGTCTGCTGTTCTGTAAGGACCGCTATCGGTCCACAATAGATAGGGTTGACGTGCACCACTGCTGACCGCTGCCCTATACTGCAGCAGTCCTTCAGCGGTATAGGGACTGACGTACAGTCTGCTAAACACTAATACACAACCTGCTTGGTCCACAAAAGTTCTTATAAGGACTGGTAACTTGGTATAGGGTGCTACGGTACATAGGCTTGAGTGCGGTACAGTCTGCTGTTCTGTAAGGACCGCTATCGGTCCACAATAGATAGGGTTGACGTGCACCACTGCTGACCGCTGCCCTATACTGCAGCAGTCCTTCAGCGGTATAGGGACTGACGTACAGTCTGCTAATCACTAACACACAACCTGCTTGTTCCACAAAAGTTCTTATAAGGACTGGTAACTTGGTATAGGGTGCTACGGTACATAGGCTTGAGTGCGGTACAGTCTGCTGTTCTGTAAGGACCGCTATCGGTCCACAATAGATAGGGTTGACGTGCACCACTGCTGACCGCTGCCCTATACTGCAGCAGTCCTTCAGCGGTATAGGGACTGACGTACAGTCTGCTAAACACTAATACACAACCTGCTTGGTCCACAAAAGTTCTTATAAGGACTGGTAACTTGGTATAGGGTGCTACGGTACATAGGCTTGAGTGCGGTACAGTCTGCTGTTCTGTAAGGACCGCTATCGGTCCACAATAGATAGGGTTGACGTGCACCACTGCTGACCGCTGCCCTATACTGCAGCAGTCCTTCAGCGGTATAGGGACTGACGTACAGTCTGCTAAACACTAATACACAACCTGCTTGGTCCACAAAAGTTCTTATAAGGACTGGTAACTTGGTATAGGGTGCTACGGTACATAGGCTTGAGTGCGGTACAGTCTGCTGTTCTGTAAGGACCGCTATCGGTCCACAATAGATAGGGTTGACGTGCACCACTGCTGACCGCTGCCCTATACTGCAGCAGTCCTTCAGCGGTATAGGGACTGACGTACAGTCTGCTAATCACTAACACACAACCTGCTTGTTCCACAAAAGTTCTTATAAGGACTGGTAACTTGGTATAGGGTGCTACGGTACATAGGCTTGAGTGCGGTACAGTCTGCTGTTCTGTAAGGACCGCTATCGGTCCACAATAGATAGGGTTGACGTGCACCACTGCTGACCGCTGCCCTATACTGCAGCAGTCCTTCAGCGGTATAGGGACTGACGTACAGTCTGCTAAACACTAATACACAACCTGCTTGGTCCACAAAAGTTCTTATAAGGACTGGTAACTTGGTATAGGGTGCTACGGTACATAGGCTTGAGTGCGGTACAGTCTGCTGTTCTGTAAGGACCGCTATCGGTCCACAATAGATAGGGTTGACGTGCACCACTGCTGACCGCTGCCCTATACTGCAGCAGTCCTTCAGCGGTATAGGGACTGACGTACAGTCTGCTAAACACTAATACACAACCTGCTTGGTCCACAAAAGTTCTTATAAGGACTGGTAACTTGGTATAGGGTGCTACGGTACATAGGCTTGAGTGCGGTACAGTCTGCTGTTCTGTAAGGACCGCTATAGGTCCACAATAGATAGGGTTGACGTGCACCACTGCTGACCGCTCACCTATACTGCAGCAGTCCTTCAGCGGTATAGGGACTGACGTACAGTCTGCTAATCACTAACACACAACCTGCTTGTTCCACAAAAGTTCTTATAAGGACTGGTAACTTGGTATAGGGTGCTACGGTACATAGGCTTGAGTGCGGTACAGTCTGCTGTTCTGTAAGGACCGCTATCGGTCCACAATAGATAGGGTTGACGTGCACCACTGCTGACCGCTGCCCTATACTGCAGCAGTCCTTCAGCGGTATAGGGACTGACGTACAGTCTGCTAATCACTAACACACAACCTGCTTGTTCCACAAAAGTTCTTATAAGGACTGGTAACTTGGTATAGGGTGCTACGGTACATAGGCTTGAGTGCGGTACAGTCTGCTGTTCTGTAAGGACCGCTATAGGTCCACAATAGATAGGGTTGACGTGCACCACTGCTGACCGCTCACCTATACTGCAGCAGTCCTTCAGCGGTATAGGGACTGACGTACAGTCTGCTAATCACTAACACACAACCTGCTTGTTCCACAAAAGTTCTTATAAGGACTGGTAACTTGGTATAGGGTGCTACGGTACATAGGCTTGAGTGCGGTACAGTCTGCTGTTCTGTAAGGACCGCTATCGGTCCACAATAGATAGGGTTGACGTGCACCACTGCTGACCGCTGCCCTATACTGCAGCAGTCCTTCAGCGGTATAGGGACTGACGTACAGTCTGCTAATCACTAACACACAACCTGCTTGTTCCACAAAAGTTCTTATAAGGACTGGTAACTTGGTATAGGGTGCTACGGTACATAGGCTTGAGTGCGGTACAGTCTGCTGTTCTGTAAGGACCGCTATCGGTCCACAATAGATAGGGTTGACGTGCACCACTGCTGACCGCTGCCCTATACTGCAGCAGTCCTTCAGCGGTATAGGGACTGACGTACAGTCTGCTAAACACTAATACACAACCTGCTTGGTCCACAAAAGTTCTTATAAGGACTGGTAACTTGGTATAGGGTGCTACGGTACATAGGCTTGAGTGCGGTACAGTCTGCTGTTCTGTAAGGACCGCTATCGGTCCACAATAGATAGGGTTGACGTGCACCACTGCTGACCGCTGCCCTATACTGCAGCAGTCCTTCAGCGGTATAGGGACTGACGTACAGTCTGCTAATCACTAACACACAACCTGCTTGTTCCACAAAAGTTCTTATAAGGACTGGTAACTTGGTATAGGGTGCTACGGTACATAGGCTTGAGTGCGGTACAGTCTGCTGTTCTGTAAGGACCGCTATAGGTCCACAATAGATAGGGTTGACGTGCACCACTGCTGACCGCTCACCTATACTGCAGCAGTCCTTCAGCGGTATAGGGACTGACGTACAGTCTGCTAATCACTAACACACAACCTGCTTGTTCCACAAAAGTTCTTATAAGGACTGGTAACTTGGTATAGGGTGCTACGGTACATAGGCTTGAGTGCGGTACAGTCTGCTGTTCTGTAAGGACCGCTATCGGTCCACAATAGATAGGGTTGACGTGCACCACTGCTGACCGCTGCCCTATACTGCAGCAGTCCTTCAGCGGTATAGGGACTGACGTACAGTCTGCTAATCACTAACACACAACCTGCTTGTTCCACAAAAGTTCTTATAAGGACTGGTAACTTGGTATAGGGTGCTACGGTACATAGGCTTGAGTGCGGTACAGTCTGCTGTTCTGTAAGGACCGCTATCGGTCCACAATAGATAGGGTTGACGTGCACCACTGCTGACCGCTGCCCTATACTGCAGCAGTCCTTCAGCGGTATAGGGACTGACGTACAGTCTGCTAAACACTAATACACAACCTGCTTGGTCCACAAAAGTTCTTATAAGGACTGGTAACTTGGTATAGGGTGCTACGGTACATAGGCTTGAGTGCGGTACAGTCTGCTGTTCTGTAAGGACCGCTATAGGTCCACAATAGATAGGGTTGACGTGCACCACTGCTGACCGCTCACCTATACTGCAGCAGTCCTTCAGCGGTATAGGGACTGACGTACAGTCTGCTAATCACTAACACACAACCTGCTTGTTCCACAAAAGTTCTTATAAGGACTGGTAACTTGGTATAGGGTGCTACGGTACATAGGCTTGAGTGCGGTACAGTCTGCTGTTCTGTAAGGACCGCTATCGGTCCACAATAGATAGGGTTGACGTGCACCACTGCTGACCGCTGCCCTATACTGCAGCAGTCCTTCAGCGGTATAGGGACTGACGTACAGTCTGCTAATCACTAACACACAACCTGCTTGTTCCACAAAAGTTCTTATAAGGACTGGTAACTTGGTATAGGGTGCTACGGTACATAGGCTTGAGTGCGGTACAGTCTGCTGTTCTGTAAGGACCGCTATAGGTCCACAATAGATAGGGTTGACGTGCACCACTGCTGACCGCTCACCTATACTGCAGCAGTCCTTCAGCGGTATAGGGACTAAGAGTTTTGTCACAGGGTCATTTAAAAAATGACATGCAGAGGAAGAGGCAGGCCCTTCCGCAGGGGTGGTAGGGGTAGGGCAGGAGCAACAGGCTTGAGCCAAAGTGGGAAGTTGCAGAAGGTGCGTTCAATTACTTTAAAGGATGCACCAGACTTGGTTGAGTGGCTCGCTCAGCCTTACTCTTCTGCACCCTCCTCATCCTCTCGATCTGCACCCTCTTCTTCACTCTCTGCTATGTGCACCCCCAAAGACACTACCACCAACAACACGACCACCACCACCACCACCACATACCTTCCGCTTGAGTCACTGGAATTATTTTCCGATCCATATCAAGAGGACATTTCTGATGCGCAGCCACTCTTGGTATTGGATCAGGAAGAGGAGGTAGCAACAAGCGCTACTCAGCAGTCTGACGCCAGTACCCAGATCAGCCCAAGGAGGAGGTTGGTCCCCGGTGTTGCTGCCTACTCCGAGATCTCTACTTATAGCGGTGGGGAAGGTGACGTTGATGATGACGTGTCTAGTGATGTCACGTGGGTGCCCACAAGAGAGGAAGAGGAGGGGAGTTCAGAGGGAGATATGGACCAGCAGATAGGGAGGAGAAGCAGCAATGACTTACATTGCACAGCAGGGACAAAGCAGACTGCAAATGTATCAGGAGCGAGTCATCGACCATGTACGGTCACATCTGGCGCTCCCAGGACACCGGCACATGGCTCCGCAGTGTGGGCTTTTTTTAACGTGTCCGCTGCTGACAATAGCGTTGCCATCTGCAATCTTTGCAGTCAACGCGTTAGTCGCGGTAAGCCCAATACTCACCTAGGGACGACCGCCTTAAGAAGGCACATGAGCAGCCATCACCGAGCCCAGTGGGAGCAACGGAACACACAAAGCCACACTGCAGGCTCTCACCGTCCAGCCTCGTCTTCTACTTCTCCTTCTCCTCTCTCCTCACAATTGTCCTCCACTCCACCTTCCATCACGCCAAGCTCACATTTTTCTGCAAAAAGGCAGGCTTCCGTGGGCCTAATGTTTGAGCGTAAAAAAATGATGATGCCGGATAACCCTCTTGCCCAACGGTTGGCGGCTGGCTTGTCAGAACTCATAGCCCGCCAACTACTGCCATATAAACTGGTGGACTCGGAGGCCTTTCGCAAATTTGTGGCCATTGGAACACCACAATGGAAGGTCCCAGGAAGGAAGTATTTCTCAGAGAAGGGCATCCCAGAGCTATATGGCCATGTTCAGCGGCAAGTGAATGTATCTCTGGCACACAGTGTCGGTGCCAAGATACATCTGACCACAGACACGTGGTCTAGCAAACACGGGCAGGGAAGGTATATCAGTTTTACTGCCCACTGGGTGAACCTTCTGACGGCCGTCAAGCATGTAACCCGTGGCACCCGTGTAGATTTGGTTTTACCGCCACGGATTGCATGCAGGCCTGACTCTTCTTCTCCTCCTCCTACTCCATCCTCCTCCCTCTCCTCCTCAGCTGCCTCCTCCTTTTCCGCTGCTAGCGTCTCTTCCACTGCACCGCCCAAGCTCCCCAGAACCTATTCCACATGCCAGGTGAGACGTTGCCATGCCGTGCTGCGTCTGTTGTGCCTGGAAGCAAAGAGCCACACTGGCCCGGCACTCCTTTCAGCTTTGCGTTCACAGGCAGATGAGTGGCTAACACCGCTCAATTTGACAGTTGGTAAAGTGGTGTGTGACAACGGTGCCAATCTGCTTAGCGCATTGAAACAGGGCAAAATCACGCACGTGCCGTGCATGGCACACGTCTTAAACTTGGTCGTGCAGCGATTCCTTGTCAAATACCCTGGGGTCCAGGACATCTTGCGGCAGGCAAGGAAAATCTCGGCCCATTTCAGAAGATCTTACACGGCCATGGCTCGCCTTGCTGACATTCAGCGGCGACACCATCTGCCGGTCAGACGTCTTATTTGCGATTGCCCGACGCGATGGAACTCAACCTTCTATATGCTTGATAGGCTGCTCCAGCAGAAACGTGCAGTTAACGTCTACCTGTATGAACTCTGCGAAAGAAACGGTTCTGGGGAGCTGGGTTTTTTTTCACCGCGCCAGTGGCTGCTCATGCGCGACACATGCAGACTTCTGCGGCCATTTGAGGAGATCACCAAACTGGTCAGTCGCAGCCATGGCGCCATCAGTGACATGGTACCTTATGCCTTCTTTCTGGAGCGTGCATTGCGTCGTGTCATTGATCAGGCTGTGGAGGAGCAGGAGCGGGAAGATGAGGAAGTCGCAATGCTGGATGAATTCCCAGGGGGGGCTACTCTATCTGAGACAAGTCAACAACAGGAGTCTGATGAGGAGTCAGAGGAGGATGGTGCCGGGGCGGATGAGCAGGAGCAAGAAGAGCATGCTTTAAACCTTTCTGGGATCCCTGTTGTGCGTGGATGGGGAGAGGAGAATGAAGAGGACGACATTATCCTGGATGATGAGCAGGAGCCAGGCCACCACACCGCTTCCACTTTAGTGCAAATGGGGGCCTTCATGCTCCAGTGTTTTAATAGGGACCCCCGTATAAAAAGCATGAGGGTCAAGGACCAGTACTGGGTGGCAACGTACTTAGACCCCCGGTACAAACACAAAATGGCGGAAATGTTACCGCCGTCGCAGAGGGCTGTCAGAATGCAGCACTTCCAGGCCTTGCTTCGAGAAATGCTGCATTCTGCTTTTGCGTGCGCTGGCAGAGGAGCAATTCCCACTCCCAGAGAAGGATTTGCGGGTACCAATCCAACAGCGCCTGCAAGAAGAGGCCGGTTTGAAGATGTGTTGGTGACTTCGGATATGAGGTCATTCTTTCAGCCGACCCATCGACAGGTGTCATCCGGATCCAGCATCAGGGAACGCCTAGACCGTCAGGTGTCCGACTACATTGGGTTAACGGCCGATGTGGACGCTCTGAGGAGTGATGAACCCCTAGACTACTGGGTGGGCAGGCTTGACCTCTGGCCAGAGCTTGCCCAATTTGCAATCGAACTGTTGGCTTGCCCCTCATCCAGTGTCCTGTCC
Organism: Lithobates pipiens; assembly: GCF_037356315.1. NCBI lineage: Eukaryota > Metazoa > Chordata > Amphibia > Anura > Ranidae > Lithobates > Lithobates pipiens. The sequence continues at coordinate 274,990,624 of NW_027507785.1, read as the reverse complement.
GAAAGGACGTTCAGCGCAGCAGGGGGGATTGTGACCGATAAGCGTACTCGCCTAGCTCACCACAGTGTTAACTACCTCACATTTCTAAAAATGAATGAGGCATGGATCTCGGAGGAATTCAACACATGTGACCAGTAGACCATGTATATGTCTATAAACTATTTTTTTAATCAAGCACACAGACCTTCTTAATTCATTTGGCTCACTTCCTTGACCCAAAAAAGCACACCGTACTATATGCCCCTACCCTCCTCTTTGAAGAGGTTGAGCGGTGTCATATTTCTACTGGGGCTGCTTATGATATCCCTGTGCTGTGCTGACTTCCTCCTGGGGGTTCTTATTATGAAGGGATCACACTATCCCTGTGCTGTGCTGACTTCCTCCTGGGGGTTCTTATTATGAGGGGATCACACCATCCCTGTGCTGTGCTGACTTCCTCCTGGGGCTGCTTACGGTGCTGCTGTCAGTGCTGTATGTCACGGTGCTGCTGTCAGCGCTGTATGTCACGGTGCTGCTGTCAGCGCTGTATGTCACGGTGCTGCTGTCAGCGCTGTATGTCACGGTGCTGCTGTCAGCGCTGTATGTCACGGTGCTGCTGTCAGCGCTGTATGTCACGGTGCTGCTGTCAGCGCTGTATGTCACGGTGCTGCTGTCAGCGCTGTATGTCACGGTGCTGCTGTCAGCGCTGTATGTCACGGTGCTGCTGTCAGCGCTGTATGTCACGGTGCTGCTGTCAGTGCTCTGTATTACGGTGCTGCTGTCAGATGCCTCTATCACGGTGCATGTGTCATTCCGGTATGTCACGCTGCTGGTGATCATCTCCTGCACCCTCTTCTTTGCCTACCCTGGTCCCTGACCTTCCCTCTCCTCCATTGCCTTCATTAGCTCCATAGTCCTGAATTGTTAGAACAATTTCCCAAATAAAATAAAAATGCTTGTAGTTATCGATCCCAAATTCACCTCATACATGTATTATGTCATTGTCCAGATGGTGGGACTACGTTTTACCCCCTAATAATTACCACGTGGCCGCAAATTCGACATGAAGGTTTGCAAAGTTCGCCTCCCATTGAAGTCAATGGGGCCCGCGGCGAACGTTCTGTTTCGCGAACGTTTGGGTCCGTTCGCATTTCGCGTTCGCGAAACGTCCCGTCGGAAGTTCGTCCATCACTAGGGAGCACCACATCAATGCAATCATGAGATTGCAGACGTGTCGCTTCATTGGCGGGGTTTACAGATGCTTTGCGGCACAATTGATCACGACGACCAGCATCCGCCCATTCAGTGTGAGAACAAAGTCACCGGCAGGCTACAAAAAGATGGCCGCTGTGACTAATCCACTGGTGTTCAGTGGAGAGGGGGGGGGGCCTCCCCTCTTCCCCTCTCCAGTGAACACACAGAAAAAAACAGGGAGGAATGGACGGGCTGCCACTGAGTGAGAAAGTTTACAGTCTGGCTGGTGTTCTGCTCAGTGTCAGGTCAGTGCTGAGATTTAATCTTTTTATTGAGGAATAATCATTTACTAAGTAATGAATGTATTGTTTCACAGGACACAACAGCTCCGCTCTTCTCATTTTTAATTATTTCAATATAGAAGAATTATGGTGCAAAACTCCTCCTTTTATATTCATATGGTTTTAAACAAACTGGGATAAAATATGAATTAAACATCAGGAACCTGTTTATTAACAGCAAGCTTACTTCACTTGTACATTCTACACATTCCTACACAGTAAACCACACTGTGCTGTAATTATATACCCAATTGTGTTTAACTCATTACATTGTGCTGTATATTATATACTGTATGTTGTACTCAGTACACTGTGCTGTATGTTATATACTCCGTAGTATAATGCTGCACTTAGTACATTGTGCTGTACATTATGTACTTCATAGTGTTTGACTGAAATCATTTGATATGGCACAGTGGGAGCATTTGATATGTGTAGGGGAGTGGCTGGAATGGTGGTGTGTGAGTGAGCGAGTGTGAGAATGTCCAGGTGCTCCACCTTCGCCTCCCTCATGAGAAGAGCTACTGAGAAATGCGCGCTGCATTGAACAATCGATTCCCCGAACCCTGACCGCCCTACCCTCTCTTCTTGCTAAGCCCCGTGAACCTCGGGCCGGGGTAGTGGCCTGAAAGAGCAGCGTCCATCCTCGCGGAAGTAGCCGAAGCAAATCTCGAAGCCGTCTCGGGTTATCGCGAGATTCCGAGCGGCATAGCTCGGGAGAGCAGCGTTCATCACCGCGGAAACAGCCGGAGTGGCCGCAGGAAATCTCGTTGCCGGCTCGGGTTATCGCGAGATCCCGAGCGGCATAGCAGCATAGCAATCTGCGTGGGAAGCCCGAAGCAAGCCGAAGGAAGCGGGCTATCGCGAGACTCCCTATGGAGTTTAGTGCAGTGAGGACGCCCTAACCCTGAAAAGAGAATCCATACAGCACGGGGCACTACAGAGATTCAGCCCTTGCATTGAGCCCTGCCTGATCCAGGTTTCTTTTACAAAGGTTTTTATTAGTATTAATGAACACGTTTACATTCCAATACAATAGGCTGTCGTACAAATAACAGTTCAGGTGTTTCACAGTATAGTAGTAATTGAAGCAGGCTGTCGCCCGAGCGATTCTAACATGTCCTGCGTCCGGGTGAACCCGGGTTTTCACATGACTGCAACAGAAGCATGTCATACAGTACATTAACAGCCCATAGTAATCATATACTGGTAATTGGTGAGACAAAAGAAAGAAGGAGAGAAGAAGATGTAGAATGAGTCAAGAGAAGATTAAAAGAGGTTGTTGAATGAGAAGCAGGGGAGGAGTAGTGAGGATCAAAAGAGAGAAGGAAGGGGGGGTCGAGGAAGAGAGAGGGGAGGGAGGGAAGAGAAAGGGTTCACAGGGTGCGCACCACCGGTCCCTACATTGATAATATAGCAACATCAAATCTAGGGCCGCGTACACACGCGGGGACTGTTCGCCCAACTTTGTCCGTCAAACAGTTTCGGCAAACAGTCCGCTCAAAATTAGCATGGACGGACATGGCCACACACGACGGACAAACAGTTTGCTGAAACCGTGCGCGATGACGTGAACGGCACGTACGACGGGACGAAAAATACGACGTCCTATACACTGCATTATAACTTTCGGCGTGTAAATCCTTTCTGAGCACGCGCGGAACTTAGTTTGACGAACAAGCCTACACACGAGGGGACTGTTCGCTGAAACAAGGTTTCAGCGGACAGTTTTTCGGAATTTCCGAAAAACCTTGTTCAGCGGACTGTTCGCTGAAACTGTCCGCTGAAAGCCCACACACGAGCGGACTGTTTGCCGAAACACTGTTCAGCGGACAAAGTTGGGCGAACAGTCCCCGCGTGTGTAGGCGGCCTAGGAGAATAATGATATGCTATCCAGGGCTTCCAGACACGCAGGAACTTGGCATGAGTGTCAGAAAGAACAGAAGACAATTTTTCATTGACTATAACATCATTCAGTCGGTTCTTGACTGCCTCGAAACTCAGAGCCGGGGTTCTCCATTCTCTGGCTATTGTCAACTTAGTTGCAGTAAAGAGATGTTGCACCAATTGACGCTCTGGGCGTAACAGCTCAGTGATTGGTTTGCCAAGGAGTGCCTCACTGATCCAGGTTTCATGCCGGAGAACAGCGAAGCATCTGAATAGCCTAAGGCAACGGCCTAGGCGAAACGGTACTACGGGAGAGTGAGGAGGGGGAGGAGCGAGGAGGGGAGAGGAAAAGGCTGGGATAAGACTGTGGATGTTCTTTGATGTTGCTGTCAGAAGTTGGAAGGTCCGAGCGCTGGGAAGTGATTTAATAACCCCCCCCTCCCCTGGTGAAATTCCTTTTCTCCCTCTTTTACTCTAAGCAGCCAGATTGCTGGATCCTTGGATTGAGGACATTATGCTATATTGATTTCACTGATTATAGGGAGGACAAATTGAGCAGAATTGAAGACAGACCGTCATTGTGACCCCCCCCCCCTTTCCGATAGAGTGCTCGGCTCCCTCTTCCACCACTGCCGATAGTGTTCCCCCTTTCTTTTTTTTTTTTGGCCCTGTTATATTGCTGATCAAGTTTATATTAACACCAGGGAGTAGGTCATGCTTAGTAAAAGGGCCATGGAGGATACGCTGTATGGCGAGGGGAACCATAAAACCCGAGCGGCTAAAGGAAAATTAAATCAGGCCTCTGCTGCAGTAGCAGCCGCAAAACTTGAACGCTTTGCCCATGCAACCTCCCCAAGCAGGAGAGGACATTATCAGCCAGCAGGACAAACAAAGCCGCAGGGGACAACTTCAGACAGGAGAAGTACTAGCCATCTAGCCCCAAACCCTGCTATTCCAACTGTAGGAGGTAAAGTGAATAACTTACCTCCAAGGGAGGGCAAGACAATATATAGTTCAGGAGATCCATTAGAATCCCCTGTGTTGGGGGAAGGTGAACCCACGCTGCAAGACATATTGCAAGCAGTTAACGAATAAAAAGATTGTATTTCTGGGCTTGATAACCAATTGAGTAACATAAAAAATGAATTACACTCTATGAGCCAACTGTTGAGTAGCACTATCGAAAGAACGACTGCACTCGAGGGAAGATTAAGTATGGCGGAGGATGAGCTCCTCCCACTACAACATAAAAATAACTGGACTACAGAAACAAATTGCTATACAAACATCAAAAATAGATGAAATGGACAACAGAAATCGCAGGAACAATGTGCGCCTGATTGGCCTTCCAGAGGGAAGCGAGGGCTCTAACCCCATAGCTTTTTTGGAGAGCTGGTTCAGGGAGCTTCTAGGGGATACCTCTTTTTCTCCACTTTTTTGCTTTAGAAAGGGCTCATAGAGTCCCCTCAAGATTTCGATCATCAGAGGAACGTGCTAGGCCACTGATATTGAAATTTGTCATCTATAATGATCGAATGATCCTGCTGCGAAGAACTAGAGAACTGAGGGATATCTTCTACAAGGGGACTAGAGCATCATTCTATCCAGATTTTTTATCGGACTTGCAGAAACAGAGGGCCGAGTTTATCCCTATTAAACGTATTCTTCAAAAACATAAGATAACTTATGCACTATTATATCCTGTCCGAATCCAAATGACTGCTTTGGGTTCAACTTTGTTTTTTAATGCTCCATTTGATGAGCAGGGTTGGGTGGGAGGGATAGGGAATACACACTGTGTGCATTGGGGGAGTGGCGGCTCTTGCTTCCCGCCGATTTAGACGACACTGATGCAAATAAGTAGAGCAAGCATCATTTCATGGAACCTGAGGGGATTGGGTGACCCAAGCAAAAGAGCTGCGGTTATGTCAGAAACAGAGGGGAGTGGTCCTGGCTTACTTTTCTTACAGGAGACACATTTAACCTCCGGTACAGCTTCACAATTGAATAGCCGGAAATTCCAGGCATATTATCATTCTTTTCATTCCTCGTATTCCAGGGGAGTGAGTGTCCAAGTAAAGAGGGGAACAGACTTCTCCTGCAGGGAGTCCTCTATTGATGAGGAGGGTAGGTTTATCTTCCTGTATGGCTTGATTGGCAAGCAACAATATATCTTGGCTAATATCTATATACCCTCTCCTTTCAAGTTGGAGGTTATGTATAAATTATTTGCGTTCAGCCTCGATAAACCAGGGGTTCCACTGATAATACTGGGTGATTTCAATGAAACACTAGATAAGAACTTGGATAGATTTCCTATAACCGATGGGACTAGAGCCGCGAAGGAAGGCCGACTGCAGGGATTCCTGTCGGAAATAGGATTAAGTGACCTATGGCGAATGCCACATCGGCAGGAGAGGCAGTACTCCTGCTTCTCAAGCACCCACCATACCCTGGCGAGGATAGATATGGCCCTTGGGAATGGGGAGGCATCGGGGTTGGTACAGGATATAGGATATGGTGTAAGAGGGATTTCAGATCACTCCCCCTTGACCATCACTGTAAGTATGGGGGATAGAATTGGCCCCAGGGAATGGAGGATAAATCCTGGTTGGTTGGAACTGATTGGTAGCTCAGGTGCTCCCCTGGATGGGATTAGGGAATTCCTTCAAATTAATAAGGGCTCAGCTGCACCCGGAAAAGTATGCGACTCCTTAAAAGCCTACCTCAGAGGTATATTAATACAACAAATTGCAATAATCAAGAGGAAATCCAGGGAACAGGAGAGGGAAATAAGAAATGATGTCACCCAAGAGAGTGTATATAGAAGATCCAACACCTGATAGGCAGAAGGAATGGCTAGATAGCCAACAAGTATACAAAATGATACTCATGAAGAGAGCCGAGAATAGGCAAATATTTCAACGTCAACGCTATTTTGGCGAAGGGGAGAGGGTGGGTCGCACCCTCTCCCTCTTGATCCAAACTAACAATTCCCCTACAGTGATACAGGTGATTAAAACCCTGCATGGGGATCTTGTCTCTAGCCCCCCAGAGATCATCAAGGTACTTGATTACTATGAAAATTTATATAAATCAACCACAAGGGGTGGCGGTAGTTTAGCTACTGATTTCTTATACCAAACGGCAATCCCAAATTTATCAGAACAGGATAAAATGAGTCTCGAGCTACCGCTCACATTAGACAAGTTAAAAAATGCAGTGGCCAAAATGCCTAACCACAAATCCCCAGGCCCAGATGGGCTGCCAATAGAAGTCTATAAACGCTATAGTGAAGTGCTGTTGCCAGAACTTCTGGAAACACTAAGTCAAGCATGTGAAGTGGGTGAGCTTCCCTCCCCAATGTTGGAAGCTAATATCACTTTAATACTCAAGTAGGGGAAAGATCGACAGGAAGTTTCCTCTTATCGCCCAATCTCCTTATGTTCCGATCCGCTTAAATAATTATATCCATAAATGAATACACCCAGATCAGTCTGGTTTTATTCTAGGAAGGACAACTAGCATTAATATCAGAAGAGTTTTTCTCAACATTCAAATGCCTAAGGATAATGATGGCCTGGCGCAATATTAGCCCTAGACGCCATCAAAGCTTTTGATAGCCTGGAATGGGATTATCTATGGGGAGTGCTAGAGCGTTTTGGCTTTGGCCCTCTTTTCATTGGATGGGTAAAATTACTCTATAACAAGCCTAGGGCAAAAATTAAAATGGTCACTGCATTCTCCAAAGCATTCCAGCTAGAGAGAGGGACGAAACAGGGATGCCCGCTGTCTCCACTTCTGTTTGTCCTGGCCATGGAACCCCTGGCTGTCCTGACGAGATCACGCCCTGATATCCAGGGATTCCAACGCAGATCTGGGGAAGATAAAATCGCTTTGTTTGCGGACGATGTCCTGTTCTTTATCGGGGACATGAATTCTACCTTGGATAATGTGGTACAGATGATGGGGGAGTTTGGGCAACAATCTGGTCTAGAAATTAACTGGAGTATATCAGCTCTCCTACCATTGACCAGACCTGGGGACCTATTACCACCTCTAATTACATGTTTGGAGGTAGTGTCTAAGCTGAAATATCTAGGTGTTTGGATCACTGGAGAAGTAAACCAGTATGTAAATGAGCAAGCTTACTTCACTTGTACATTCTACACATATCTACACAGTAAACCACACTGTGCTGTACATTATATACCCCATTGTGTTTAACCCATTACATTGTGCTGTATATTATATACTGTATGTTGCACTCAGTACACTGTGCTGTATGTTATATACTCCGTAGTACAATGCTGCACTTAGTACATTGTGCTGTACATTATGTACTTCATAGTGTTTGACTGATATCATTTGATATGGCACAGTGGCTGCGTTTGATGGGCACAGTGGCTTCGTTTGATGGGCACAGTGGCTGCGTTTGATGGGCACAGTGGCTGCGTTTGATGGCACAGTGGTGGCAATTTATGGGCATAGTGGCTGCAATTGATGGTACAGTGAGGCTGCAATTGATGGGGTTTTTTCTTTTCAGAATTTAAATTTGTTTGCGCCCCCCCCCAAAAATTTTGAGCACCAGCCGCCACTGCCTACCAGCAATTGCGGTGGAAGCTTAATCATCTTGTCTCGTATAGAGGAGATCCAAGGGAGATCTGAGGTAAAGTTTCTTCTTAGGAAGTGTCAATATGACAGGCATGCCTCCTCGGTTCTGGAGAGGGATTATGGAAAATATCACTCGCTTGATCCTTACCAGAACTGTAATCAAGGCATAGCAGTTAAGACAGCCATATGCTTGAGAGCTAGTACGGGTTCCCTGGTGAAATCCAGATCAGGAATCCTGGAGATCTTCAGATCATATTACGCAGACCTGGGAAGAAAGGACTTTTGTCGGGACAGGATGGAGAGCTTCCTGGATTCTACTCCAGGATTGCAAAATGGTACATTGCCTTTGATGGATTTGACAGAACTAATTTCAGTGGATGAGGTAGTTCATGCTATAGAGAAGCTGGCTACCAAAAATTGCCTGGACCAGATGGGTTAACAGCTGAATTCTACAAGTGTTTTAAATCCATTCTGGCTCCCTTTTGAGCAGAGGTTTATAACAGCTGTCTAGAAGAGGGTGCGTCCCCTCCCTCCATGAGACAGTCCACTGTGATTCTTCGGTCAAAATGTAAAGGCCCCTCAATGATTGAGAACTGGTGCCCCATCTGTCTTCTCAATGTTGATAGAAAGATCTTGGGGAAGATCCTTTTTTTGGCATTTGTCGTTAGTGGCAAGCGATTTGTTGTGCAGTCATCAGCACTGCTCGGACCAAGGTAGAAGTACCTTTTCAGCGGTTTTAGCTGTCCAGGAGGCTTTGGAACGATGCAGCCTGCTGGATGGAGACAGTGCTTGCTGCTATTGGATCAGGCGAAGGCTTTTGGTAAAGTCAATCACGAGTACCTGTATTTGCTACTTGGTAGATATGGCCTGCAGGGGAGGTTTATAGATTGGCTGAAGACATTCTATAGAGGGGCTGAGAGCTTCCCACTGGTTAATGGTTGGGTTCGGATGGCCTTTTGAGGTTGGCTCTGGTGAGTGTCAGGGATGTCCTCTGAGCCCCCTGTTATATGTATTCGCAATCGACCCCTTCATAAGAAGGCTAGAGAGTGGATCTTTGTGTGGGGTGCCTTTGGGCATTTCTGATGTGCCGCCTTTTGAAGGTTGTGGCCTATGCCGACGATGTGTCTATTATTGTCTCTGGGATGGAGGAGGTGTAGGAGGTGGTCTCTATGATAGAGCAGTACAAGGAAGCTTCTGGTTCTAAAGTCAACCATGAAAAGAGTGACATTTTCTGGATGGATGAGGAGGGTGAAAGCTTCAAACTTCTGGATGCCTTCCCAAAGCCCCAGCATGAAATTAAAGTGTTGGGCATTAAATTTGGTCCTGGTGACTATGGTCATCGAAATTGGGAAAGCAGGTTGGTGTGTGCCAATGTCAAAGTAGCAAGCTGGAAGAAATGGAAGCTTTCCTTGAGGGAGAGGGTTGACTTGATCAAAACTTACCTGGTCTCAATCTTTTTATATGTCAGCTTCGTCTGTATCTTGCCAGCATCTCTCTATGCAAGGGTGTACAGCTGTTTTTTTCAACTGTTATGGGAAAATAGGCTGAACCTGATCAAATGCAATGTAACTTACCTGTCTAGGCGGGAGGGTGGGCTAGGAATGGTCAACCCAATAGTTTTATTTTCTCTGCTCTTTTAAAGTACAATCTTGTTATTGGGTGGGTATTTTTCAATCTTGTTTTAGGCCTTTTCTGCGATGCTGGGAAGATGGTAGGTCAATGAAAAGTCTGAGAGTCAAACATGGCAAGCTCCCGGCTTATAATACTTATAAAATACTTTGGCAGTGGCAGGTGACAGTGGATCATATCAGGTCCCTCCCCAGGAAGCTTCTGGAGAAGAGGATTTTGAGCCCAGGCTCTGTAATGGGGGAGGGGTTGCATTTAATCAATTTAGAAAGAATCCCTTTGAAGTTTGGGGATCAAGCTTGACTCGCTTTCCATGGAAGGCTCTATGTGCGGGGGAACCTGAAGCATCGCCCTGTGGATGATCAGGATTGTCCTAGAGCGGAGTGTGTTGGTAAAGTGGAGTCTATGGACCACTTTGTGCTGCAGTGTCCCTTTAACATAGAGGTGTATAAAAGGGTTGGGAGGGCTGTAGGCATCCCCTTTTTCTATCGCATGATTTATGCGGAATGGGTGTATGGGGCATTCACAACTCGCTGGGATTTTGATTTCAATACACTTTTTCTAGTTAGTATAGTTTTGTTTTTATGTAATATATATGCAACATGCAAATATAACATGCAACAATAAAATGTAGTTCTGCAGATTAGTTAGAGGGTGGTTTCTGATAATTTGCACTTTGCACACCCTGACAGCTATTTACATTGTTTTACAATAAATAAGTTCATTGTTGTCTGTTGCTGTATGAGACAAGCCATTGTAGTAGGCTCGCCTTAAAATGGACCTAGATTGCCAGAAATCCCTTTACATTTTTCTATAGGAACCATGCTTTTAGCTACTTTTTTTTTACTCAAGACCTCAAATAGCTATAATCCTCCTTAAAATGTTGGTCATTTTTTATAGCTTTGACACTGCTTAGGATGACATTGTGTACCCTAAAATGTACTAAACTAATAAGCATACACAACCATAGAGCACCCGATGTTTTGCATTTTCTTAGAAAGACAAGTCTATTTGTTATATTCCTGAGCGGTGTAGTTTACTAAGCGATGGACCAGGACGGGCATTGATAAGAGGGGCTGGGCTTTGTTCTGATCTGTGCATTTGAATGATATTCATATGTGGACCTCATGTAACTGAATTTTTCTCACAAGTGCTCAAATGCATACAGATGTTAAACAGTTTCAAAGTTCCTCAGCAATGCATTGATCAGCTTATCTTCTATCCTCACCTTTGATCATTAATATAATAATAAGCAATCAGACAGGTTAAAGCCCACCTCCACTTTTGACTAATGAGTAATGAAATGTTAAAATCTCCATGTTTCTAGTGCTATGTCCCCAATCAGTTTTTAAACCTTTTTTAACACCCTGGTGTCCAACAATGTCTTCAACAACTCTTATGCCCCGTACACCTGGTCGGATTTTCCAACGGAAAATGTTCGATTGAAGCTTTTTATCAGAAATTCTGACCGTGTGTAGGCTCCATCGGACATTTTCCATCGGAATTTCTGTCCCACAAAATTTGAGATCTGGATCCGTTGTCAGAAATTCTGATCGGGTGTACACAATTCCGACGCACAAAGTTCCACGCATGCTCGGAATCAAGCAGAAGAGCCCCACTGGCTATTGAACTTAATTTTTCGTGGCTCGTTGTACGTCACTGCGTTCTTGACGTTCGCAATTTCCAACCAACTTTGTGTGACCGTGTGTATGCAAGACAAGTTTGAGCCAACATTCGTCAGAAAAAATCCATCGATTTTGTTGTTGGAATGTCTGATCGTGTGTACATGGCATTACAGTATGGATTCAGGCTTTGACAATCGCTTGTAGCCTGCCTGTAATTTTCTGACCATCTCTTGTTGCATGTCTGCAATCTCTGGTAGCACCAAAATAGGGACGCCAACGACAATTAGGCCTATGCAGAGGTCCCTGGCCAGTGATTGTGGGGGTCTGTGGGCGGGGGGGGGGGATTATCAGAATCTGAAAGCCCCCTTTAACCACTTGCACACTGGACAATTAAACCCCTTTCCTTACCAGGCCAATTTTTCAGCTTTCAGAACTCTCGCATTTTGAATGACTCAGTTATGCAACACTGTACCCATATGAAATTGTTGTCCTTTTTTCACACAAATAGAGCTTTCTTTTGGTAGTATTTAATCACCACAGTTTTTTTATTTTTTTTGCGCTATAATAAAAAAAGACAATTTTGTAAAAAAAAAAAAGCATTTTCTTAGTTTTGGTTATAAAATTTTGCAAATTAGTAACATTTCTTTATAAATTTTGGCCAAATGTTGTAATGCTACATATCTTTGGTAAAAAAAGAACCCAAATATGTGTATATTATTTGGTCTTTGTAAGGCCTCATGCACACTGGACTTTAAAATAACGTAATAAAAACGTCAGTAGCTCTGCAGTGAATTTTTCAACTTTTTTCAATGTTTTTGCAATAGCGTTTTTTAGGCGTTTTTCCACGTTACTGTTTTTTAGCATTTAAAAAAAAATGGATCAAAAACAGTAAAAAACGCTGGTGAGTGATGTTTTTGAGCGTTTATCAATGTTTATCAGCTTTTATCAGTATTAGAGCGTTTTTACAGCTGAAAAACATCTCTCAGAACCCACTAGTTTTGGGATTTTTTTTATTGCTCAAAAACACCACTGCCCAAAACTGCTGATAACAGCCTATGTGTTCATGGATAACATGATGGAGAGTTTAATGACTGTAGAAAAAAAGTCTACAGCCAAAACAGCTGTTGTAAAAATGTCAAAAAACGTCCAGTGTGCATGAGGCCTGAAAGTTATGGAGTCTACAAGCTATGGTGGCAATCACTGAAAATTGATCACACCTGATGTACTGATGGCCTATCTAATGCCGTGTATACACGATCAAACAATCGGGTGGAAAAGTCTGGCAAACTCAAGTCCGCCAGACAATCCCCCCGTGTGTAGTCTCTGGCGGACTTTTTTTACCCGAAAGTACGGCGGACTTAGAAAGTATTTTTGCACTCCAATCGGCCCCCCCTTGAGGACACGCGGCCTGGTACGGCTTAGGAGGGGGGGGGGTGCTCGCTCTTCCCCCCCTTTCCTGGCCGGCCGGGTAGCGGGCTCGGACAAGGGTCTGATGTGGACCTGGGGGGGACCCCCACGCCGTTTTTTTTTCGGCGTTGGGGTTCCCCTTTAAGTCCATACCAGGTGGCAGGGCCAGCGACATCTCCTTCTCGGGCCCCGCCTACCTGGAGACGCGCTCAAAATGAGCGGACTTTCCTCCATGTGTGTGGGCGAGTCCGTTCATTTCAAAAGTACGGCAGATAGTCCGGCGGACTTAGTACGCCGTATTAGTCTGCTGAAAAAGTGCCGTGTGGGGGCAAGTAGCCCGTTCGGACAGTCCGGCGGGAAGTCCGCCGGACTAAGTCCGCCAGATAGTCCGCTATGTGTGTACGCGGCATAAGACACATTGAGACACTTAGACTCCATTCACACAGGGGCAACTTTGGATCCGACTTCAAGTCTCCCCAAGTCGCCCCTAGTCGCCTCAAGTCGCGCTACATGTAAAAATCAATGTAAGTGAATGAGAGCCATCTTAATGCACACTACTGAAGTCGCTCCGACTTCAGAAAAGGTTCCTGTACTACTTCAATTCGACTTCTAGGCGACTTGTACCCATTGATTTCAATGGAAGTCACCTCCAAGTCGGATCTCCATCTATATTGAAGCGACAATGTCGCCTCTCTCACAGAATAATCAGCTCTTGAGGGGAAATTCCACACCAAATTTAAATATAAAGCCAGCATGGGTTCCCCCTCCGGGAGCATACAAGGCCCTTAGCTATGCATTTTAAGGGGAACCCCCCTACACCGAAAGAACGGTGTGAGGGTCCCCCCAAAATGCATACCAGACCCTTATCCGAGCACGCAGTCTAGCTTGTCAGGAAAGGGGGTGGGGACGAGTGAGTGCCCCCCCCTCCTGAACCGTACCAGGCCGCATGCCCTCAACATGGGGGGTGGGTGCTTTGGGGAAGGGGGGTGCCCTGCGGCCCCCCACCCCAAAGCACCTTGTCCCCATGTTGATGAGGACAAGGGCCTCTTCCTGACAACCCTGGCCGTTGGTTGTTGGGGTTTGCAGGAGGGGGGCTTATCTGAGTCCGGGAGCCCCCTTTAATAAGGAGGTCCTCAGATCCCGGCCTCCCACCCTATGCGAATGAGTAAGGGGTACATCGTACCCCTACCCCTTCACCTGGGGGAAAAAAAGTATCAATAAAAAAAAAAACACAACACAGGTTTTTAAAGTAATTTATTAATCAGCTCCGGGGGTCTTCTTCCGACTTCGGGGGTCTTCTTCCGACTTCTTTGCTCTGTTCAGCCTCTTCTCCCACTCTCCCGCGTCTTCTTCCAGGCTCCTCTGTTATCTTCTTGCAGCTCTTTTACTAGTGGAGGAGCCTAGTCTCCTCCATCCTTCTTCCTTCTTCCCTCTTCTCTCTTCTTTCTTCTTTCTTCTTCCGATGTTGACATGACGTTCTCTCCTGCTGAAATGCAGTGTGCGACGTGCGCGGCGACTTATATAGGTATGGGGCGTGGTCACCGGGTGCTGTCACACAGTGACCCCGCCCCTTATGATGTCAAGTCCCGGGCATGCTAAAATATGGCAGACTTTACCGTCACAACACGAGGCAATAGTTTAACAAAATAGAAAATTCTTTATTACAAAAGTTAAAATAACATGTAACACACAAGGACACCCTATTAACAAACAAGTTCAACAGATATCCAAATAGACATAGGAGCTCAGGATTTAAGGTTAAATATTTTATAACCACTAATTATAAGAGTATCAGTTGGTAGAATCCATAAACTCATTCAAGCCTTCTTGTCAAGGCGTTTCACAGAAAATGGCTTCCTCAAAACATTTTTGGGTATACAAAAAAGAAAAAAGAAATAACATAAGTACTCATAGTATGGCAATGTATATATTGTGTTTTAGCCAAATGTTAAGGTCTTGAGAGTTAAAAAAGACATATACAACTGTGCTATATATGCTTGCTGGGTAAACCCTGAGACCAATAGGGGATGACACCACAAACACCACATATTGATCCCTATTCATAAGAACAATGTTACCCCCTTTATCTGAGGGTTTTATAATACCCTCATCGGAGCGTAGCTTTTTTAAAGCTTGTTTTTGTAATATGGAAAGGCTGTCCACATTAGGGGGGTAAATAATAATATTTTCAATCTCTTTGGTAACGAATGCTCAGACATTACATAGTTACATAGTGTGGAGATGCGACCCCATGTCACAGGTGCATATAAGCAGTATATGCCTGATTTTGGCAGGAATACTAATTACGCACCTGTGGGCTGGGTTCATAAATATGCCAGGAAAAGAAGTCAGTGCTCAGACTTGGAGACAGCTCCGCCCGGCAGACAGGAAGTCTGGCCAGGAGGCTTCCAGTAGGAGATGGCTCTAGAAGAAAGAGACAGGAGGTCTCAGAGTCTAAGACTGCAGGTGACAGTCTGTGTGTATGTCTGAAGCAGGCAGGTGTAGCCTGTGACTAAAGCAGCACGAAGCTGACAGTGAGTAAGCCAGGAAGCTATCGTTTGTTTATACAGTGATGGTGGAACCCCCTGCGAGGGAAAATTGCTGTTTGTTTGAACTTTTTCGTTTCCTTTAAATAAAAGTGGGCTGCCATGCCCTAAAAATGCAAATCTGGAGTGGCACGTTTCTGGAAAATTGCATGCACCACTTGAACCTAATCACCCCGGATCGTCAAAATAGTTATGGACCCTTTATATATTTGTACGTGTTGATCATATCCCCCCTTAATCTCCTCTTATCAAGAGGGAATAAATTCAGTTCCTCTGATCTTTCCTCATAACTGAGCTCCTCCATGCCTCTTATCAGTTTGGTTGCCCTTCTCTGCACATTAGAATTTGTCTGTAATGAGGGAGATTTATCTGATTCTTTCCTAATAGTTAAATGTGATTGATCCATAATTGAAAGGTTGGGTATCTCCTTTGTGTTAGCAGGAGATTGACTTTCTTGTTCTAGGTCATAGCTTTCATTTTCTTCCAATAAGTCTGTAAGATCTTTAAGTGTTCTAAAATCCCTAGCTGAGAAACTTTTCCATTGGCCTATTAGCTTATTATCTTTAAATTTTCATTTTTCTGTCTTTGTCAAAGAGGTATTTGTACGTCGATTTTCGAGCAAAAAGATTTAGATCTTTTATTGTTTCGAAATGATCAGTCTCTTGAGTGGGGCAGAAAGTGAGGCCTAGACTTAATATTTCTATTTTTGCTTCAGTTAAATTGTACGAGGATAAATTAATAACGTTTAAAGTTGTGTCCCCTGCTGGGCCTTTACTATGTACTGGTCTATATTGTTGCTGAGTTTTCGTTCCTTTGGGGGAGGGATCTCCCTCTCTTTGGAACCCGGAAAAACCTGCTGATGTATGAGTACTAGATGAAGAAGAGGAGTGTTAGCCCTTGTACACACGGTCAGAGATTCCGACAACCAAATCCATCAGATTTTGTCAGACGGATTTTGTCCGAAACTGTTGTATACACACGGTCGGAACAAAGTTGTCGGAAAATCTGACATGATGCCGTTATTTCGTTACGACGGGACTACGTTCAGGATAGTAGCCAATAGCTTTGGTGTAGGAATTTGATCTGAGCATGCGTAGCACTTTGTCCGACCGGAATTCTCTACACATGATCGGAGTATGTCAGATCGGAGCATTTTGTCTGAAAATTTTACCAACAAGTTGGAAAACAGTCCGATGGAGACCGCACACAGTCGGAATATCCGCCAAAGCTGTCCGATCGGACACATTCCGTCAGAATCTCCGACCATGTGTACAAGGGCTAAGAGAGTAATATCACACCTAGTAGTGTGCTCATTTCCTTGTGAATTGGTATCGTTGATTCCAGTGCTG
The DNA here is from genome assembly GCF_037356315.1 of Lithobates pipiens. Lineage (NCBI taxonomy): Eukaryota > Metazoa > Chordata > Amphibia > Anura > Ranidae > Lithobates > Lithobates pipiens. The sequence continues at coordinate 274,974,056 of NW_027507785.1, read as the reverse complement.
GACCCCCCCATAGTGGGACAAGCTCCAGAATTGGAAGGTGAATCAACAATAAATATATATGCTTCTGTGAAAAGTAGCTGCAGAGGTTTCAGAATTGTGATAGATAAGTAAGACTTGGGGAAATTGATTGGGGAGGTGGGAGATTTAAAGCCTAAGTGCAGCCAAAATAAAAACAGAAAAATCAGCACAAGGGACATAACTTATAGCCAGTAGGCTATGTCCCTTGTGATGATGCCTATTCTTTTAGGTGAAAGCCTCCTCCATCCATGACATCCTTTACCATGATAATCTGGTGCACCAAGAGGCTGTCATAGGCTCTCATCAGCACAAGGAACACATACTACTGACTATATGTTACAGTATGTCCTTTTATTGATTTTTTTTTTTTTTTTACTGTTTTTAATTTTGCTGCACTTAGGCTTTAAAATGATAATGAACTCTTACAGCCCAGGAACTGACTAACCCTAGGTGGTGCAGAGTGATTAAGTCCTACAGAAACGGTTCCTGTTTATCTGCAGCATTCTCTCCTCTGTAGCCTTCCAAACTACATGGTTTATATGGCATTTCTTGGCTTCCAGAAGGCAGGGGGTGGGAATCTAATGTTTCACACTGCAGAGCACAAAGCTGAGTGTAATCTGAGACCTGAGTGGAAGGAAAGGACACACCCCTCTCACTGGGAAATATACACATTTTGAGATTATCTCCCTGGATTATCTAGTGTTTTGGAAAACTGTAAAATGTAACACGCAGATAGCAGAGTAAGGAGAAAGCACTCAGGAACAACACTGAACACAAGTACACACTATATGAGAATATGTTTTGTTTATTTTTAGTTTCGGAGGTTTACAACCACTTTAATTAGTAATTGTATTAAAATATACCGTATATACTCGAGTATAAGCCGAGATTTTCAGCCTCTTTTTTGAGGCTGAAAGTGCCCCCCTCGGCTTATACTCGAGTCATCGCTGTCTGCCTGCTCGATCAGCGTGTCGAGCAGACAGACAGCGGCCATTCTATTCTAATTCAAAAGCCGCGCCTCCGGCTCCGCCTTCGCCTGTGATAGGCGGAACACTGAATTTCCCAGCAGCCTGTGTTCCGCCTATCACGGACATCCGCTCATCCTCGTACTACGGACGAGGATGAAAGGATGGCCGTGATAGGCGGAACACAGACTGCTGGGAAATTGTGTTCCGCCTATCACAGACAGGGAGGCGCGGCATTTGAACAGGAAAATGGGCGCCGACGAAGAGCGGTGATCCTGGGACGGGACCGGACGGAGGCTCGGCTCGGCTCGGCTCGGGACGGGACGGGACGGGACCGGACGGAGTCTCGGGACGGGACGGGACCGGACCGGACGGAGGCTCGGCTCGGGACGGGACGGGACCGGACGGAGGCTCGGGACCGGACGGAGGCTGGGGACACAGGTAGGCTGGACACACAAGGCCTCACACACACACACACACACACACACACACACACACACACACACACACACACATGGATGGACACACACACAGGGATGGACACACACACAGGGATGGATGGATGGATGGATGGACGGACACACACACAGGGATGGATGGATGGATGGACACACACACACACACAGGGATGGATGGATGGATGGACACACACACACACAGGGATGGATGGATGGATGGACACACACACAGGGATGGATGGATGGATGGACACACACACAGGGATGGACAGGCATATCTCACCCTCGGCTTATACACGAGTCAATAGGTTTCCCAGTTTTTTGGGGGTAAATTGGGGGCCTCGGCTTATACTCGGGTCGGCCTATACTCGAGTATATACGGTAGTTATCATTTGTTGAACAAATAATGTATTCACATAGCAAAAAACTGATGTAAAACATTTGTTTAAAAATAAACGTAAAATAAGATAAAATTATGATAAAACAATGATAGATTCCCACTAAGTGTGTTGCCTGGGCTACGTTCTTATTGGATATTTTTAGCTTAGATTATTGGTTGGGAACTGTCTAGTGGTGTAAGCCCAAAAAATCTAATGACAAATTCTGTGTAACCACATTCCCAAAAAATATATACCCTCATAATAATAGTCAGAAGTGTAACAGACCCCAAGTATATCAGAATAGAGCCAGTGCTCCATAAAAGAGTGAGGTGCTGAGTAGGGTTGCCACCTGTCCAGGATTCACCCGGACAGTCTGGCTTTTGAATCATGTGTCCGGGTTTCAGTTTGCCTGAAACCCAGGCACATTATTCAGACTGGGCTGAGGCTCCCCAAATAACCAAGATAGTCAGACAAAAGGTCTTTTATAATCCTACAGTGTATACTACCGAAAAAATAAATTGGCCCTGTGCCACTAAAGTGTTTGTGTTTGGCTTGAAAAAAAGTGGCAACCCTAGTGCTGAGCGAGTTGTTGGTCTGGGCATCCAACAGCCTCTTTGAAGATGTCCTCACATTATATCACCTACATAAAATATTAATTAGGTGGGATTATATTACCTACATAAAATGTTGATTAGGTGGGATCATTACACCCAGATAAAATAATTCTTTGCTAAATTATAATCAATATTAGTGTTATTATATAATGTATATAATAATGAGTTGTAAAATATATTTACCTCAATACATAGCACGATAGATATACAAAAAGCAACACTTTTCAATGAAGCATTTCTACAGGCCTTCTTGTTTTATTCGTTTTATTACTCTTGCATTGTCTTTTACTCTCTCCTAGAGTCCAAGTAGTATGTTATTTAAAGTGGCACCATTTTATGAGGTAGTTATGTTGCATGCTGATAGAAAATTGCACCCACATTACACTTATTTACAGTTTAAAGTACTGGTACAGAATGGAGACCTTATTTTTAGCCACTTCAGCCCTAAGGATAAAAATAGGGGTTAGTTACTGATGTCCCTGGTGTTAGATTTCTGGTAAAGAACACAAAGGCAACAATAACTTAATCAAAATGTATTCCAGACTTTGTCTTCTAGGCTGTGTCTCAAGGCTGCTTCTCATTACATGCCACTTTTATTGAAGATAGCGGCATGCAGAGTTCTTTTTAGGCTGCACTGTCATGAAAATTGGAATACTTTCTGGAAAACAAGATCACAAGGCTTCAGGACTACCGTACAGTATATAATTTTGTATCATTATGCAAAACTAGGATTTCATAAGCGCACATGCATTGCAAGCTGTAGATGGTGGATTGCTTGTGATATTATTAAAATACTGGACATCAGAGAGTTGAGAGTTCATTCTGTTAGATAAATATGTATAACAGGAATAAAGCTTGCCACACACGAGTAGATTTTTGAGTGTTCATATGAAAATGTGTATGACATTCTCAGTACATTCAATGAATTAATGAATGTCTGAAAGTACTTCAAAATGTAATGTAGCAAGTAAGGATGGCCTTGCGGTTCGCCCGGCGGTCTGTTCGTGGCAAATTTTGCGCGTTTGCGATTCGTCAAACCGGCGGCCTTCTGGCGCTGTTCGCACGGCAGACATATGCGTTTACATTGTGAAAGAACTTTGACCCATGATGACACATCCATCATGGGGTACAGGACAGCCAATTGAGACATTTCAGCACATGGACAACTGGACATTCCCCCTACCTTATAAATAGAACTGATCTGGCGGCCATTTTACATTCTGTCTTTTGTCAGTGTAGGGAGAGGTTGCTGTGTGGAGCAGGGACAGACTGTAGTGACACAAATCACTAGCTAATAGGTCCACAAAAGTCCTTTTAAGGACTGGTATAGGTGTACAGTATATAGGGTTCTGGTGCACTGCTGCTGACTGCTGTGCTGCTGATTGCTGAGTGCACTGCTGACCGATTCTGCAGCTTTCTTTTGTCAGTGTAGGGACAGGATGCTGGGTGGAGCAGGGACAGTCAGTTTAATCACTAGCTATTACTATTAGGTCCACAAAGGTCCTTTTAAGGACTGGTATAGGTGTACAACATATACTTTCTTTCAAATATAGAAAGCCTATTATACTTGACTGCTGACCGATTCTGCAGCTGTCTTTTATCAGTGTAGGGACTGAGGGAAAGTCTGCAAATCACTAGCTACTAGGTCCACAAAGGTCCTTTTAAGGACTGGTATAGGTGTACAGCAGGGATCTGCAATTAGCGGACCTCCAGCTGTTGCAAAACTACAAGTCCCATCATGCCTCAGCCTCTGGCTGTCATGCTTGTGGCTGTCAGTCTTGCTATGCCTCATGGGATTTGTAGTCCTGCAACAGCTGGAAGTCCGCTAATTGCATATCCCTGGTGTACAGTATATAGGGTTCTGGTGCACTGCTGCTGACTGTTGTGCTGCTGATTGCTGAGTGCACTGCTGACCGATTCTGCAGCTGTCTTTTGTCAGTGTAGGGACAGGACTCTGTGTGGAGCAGAGACAGTCAGTTTAATCACTAGCTATTACTATTAGGTCCACAAAAGTCCTTTTAAGGACTGGTATAGGTGTACAGTATATAGGGTTCTGGTGCACTGCTGCTGACTGCTGTGCTACTGATTGCTGAGTGCACTGCTGACTGATTCTGCAGCTGTCTTTTGTCAGTGTAGGGACAGGACGCTGTGTGGAGCAGGGACAGTTAGTTTAATCACTAGCTATTACTATTAGGTCCACAAAGGTCCTTTTAAGGACTGGTATCGGTGTACAGTATATAGGATTGTACACGTATAATATACCTTCTTTCAAATATAGAAAGCCTATTATACTTGACTGCTGACCGATTCTGCACCTGTCTTTTATCAGTGTAGGGACTGAGGGACAGTCTGCAAATCACTAGCTACTAGGTCCACAAAGGTCCTTTTAAGGACTGGTATAGGTGTACTATTTGGTGTGCAGTATATAGGGGTGTAATACACGTATAAAATACTTGCACATATAGAAAGCATAGTATAGTGCATTTCCACTATGCAGCGTTGTGACTGCTGAGCGGTTCTGCAGCGATACTACAAAGGGTGACAAACGCAATTTAAAAAAAAGTATTATAACTGGTGTGATAGACCAGTGGCCCCCAAAAACGACAGATTGAAGCGGGGTGTTATATACCTTCTTCCACATACATACTGCACTTCTCTAGAGACTTTTGTCACAGGGTCATTTAAAAAATGACAGGCAGAGGAAGAGGCAGGCCCTTCCGCAGGGGTGGTAGGGTTAGGGCAGGAGCAACAGACTTGAGCCAAAGTGGCAAATTGCAGAAGGTGCATGCGATTACGTCAAAGGATGCACCAGACTTGGTTGAGTGGCTCACTCAGCCTTACTCTTCTGCACCCTCCTCATCCTCTCGATCTGCACCCTCTTCACTCGCTGCTGTGTGCACCCCCAAAGACACTACCACCAACACCACCACCACCATATACCTTCCGCTTGAGTCACAGGAATTATTTTCCGATCCATCACAAGACATTTCCGATGCGCAGCCATTGTTGGCATTGGATCAGGAAGAGGAGGTAGCAACAACTGCCACTCAGGAGTCTGACGACAGTACCCAGATCAGCCCAAGGAGGAGGTTGGTCCCCGCTGTTGCTGCCTACTCCGAGATCTCAAATTATAGCGGTGGGGAAGGTGATGTTGATGATGACGTGTCTAGTGATGTCACGTGGGTGCCCACAAGAGAGGAAGAGGAGGGGAGTTCAGAGGGAGATGTGGACCAGCAGATAGGGAGGAGAAGTAGGCAGAACTTAGATTGCACAGGAGGGACAAAGCAGATTGCTAATGTATCAGGAGTGAGGCATCAACCATGTACGGTCACATCTGGCGCTCCCAGGACGCCGGCACATGGCTCCGCAGTGTGGGATTTTTTTAACATGTTTGCCATTTGTAATCTTTGCAGTCAATACATAAGTCGCGGTAAGCCCAACACTCACCTAGGGACAACCGCCTTAAGAAGGCACATGAGCTGCCATCACCGAGCCCAGTGGGAGCAATAGAAACCACAAAGCCATACTCCAGGCTCTCACCGTCCAGCCTCGTCTTCTACTTCTCCTCTCTCCTCACTAGGGATGAGCCGAACACCCCCCAGTTCGGTTCGCACCAGAACTTTCGAATGGACCCCAAATTCGTACGAACGTTAGAACCCCATTGAAGTCTATGGGACTCGAACGTTCGAAATTAAAAGTGCTAATTTTAACGGCTAATATGCAAGATACTGTCCTAAAAAGGGTTTGGGGACCTGGCTCCTGCCCCAGGGGACATGGGTCAATGCAAAAAAAAGTTTTAAAAACTGCCGTTTTGGCGGGAGCACTGATTTCAATGACTTTTAAAGTGGAAAAAAAAGTGAAATATTCCTTTAAATATGGTGCCTGGGGGGTGTCTGTAGTATGCCTGTGAAGTACCACGTGTTTCCCGTGTTTAGAACAGTCCCTGCACAAAATGACATTTAACGGAAATAACGTCATTTAAAGCTGCTTGCGGTTTTAATGTTATATCTGGTTCCTGCAATATGGTTGAAAACCATTGAGAAAAATGGCATGGGTAGCCCTCCCTGCCCATTACCAGCCCCTTTGGGTCTTGTACGCATATTAAGGGGAACCCCATACCCATATTAAAAAAAGGAAATGCGTGTGGCCCCCAGGCCCTATATACTCAGAACAGCCGTATACAGGCGGTGCAAACAAGACAGGGACTGTGTAGGTTTGTTGTGTTAAGTTGAATCTGTTTGTAATTTTCAACTGGTACATTTTTAAAGTGTAGCTCCAGTCAAAAAAAAATGTTTTAAGCTTTTTGGAAAACATAGGGAAGGGTTATCACCCCTGTATAATTTTGTTTTGTCGTCCATCTTTTTTCATCTCACTTGCTGTTGTCTCCTTCCGTTTGCAAGTAGGAGATGTTTGTAAGTTGGATGTTTGAAAGTAGGGGCCTGCCCTATATGCTCTGCAGAAATGGCGGAACAAGGTGTTGGTTTTGCCACAACATTGTAAGCCCTCAAAGTGACTCTTGGTGGGCGCTGGAGCGCCCTGCTGTGAACGATTATATCAAGAATTGTAATTACATGCCATTGTTGAACAGTGGTAGAAAAATTGACCTTTGGTGGTTGTGGTGCTGGTGCCACAACACTATAAGTCCTCACAGTTTCTCTGGGTGGGCACAGGAACGGGCCCTCCTGTGAAATATTATATCAAGAATTGTAATTACATGTCCCTGTTAAACAGGGGCAGAAAAATTGGGCCTTAGGCACTGGTGCTGGTGCCACGACACTGCAACCTATATTGTGCTAGAGGCACACAACACCCACTAACTCCTGCAGATGCCTTTATTATAGAACACCAGAGATAAAGGGATATATACAGATGTATACTGTGCTGTGCTGGAGGCACACACAACTTCCAATAACTCCTGCAGATGGCAAGTGGGCTCAAATAGAGAACAGCTATGTAGGTGGATATAGCGGTATGTACTGGGTACAGAGCACGCAGACAGCACGCACTAGCTCCTAACACTACTGACTGCAAGCTCTATTATAAAAGATAGATCACTAGCTATATAGGTGAGGTGAATATAGCGGTGTATACTGCGGTCAGGGCATGCAGACAACAACCACTACACAACAGCAAGATCGAAAATCGTCCGAAAACGATCGGTGTGTACTGTGTTGAAGGTACGCAGAACACCCACTGCTTCAGACGCCAACACACTACACAAGGCCGCCGCGCTGGCGGCCTTATATAGTGTGGGGCGTGCACTACACAGCCTGAGCTATGATTGGCCACAGACATCCTGCCTGTGGCCAATCATGGCTCTCCTCGCTGCTGGCGCTGTGATTGGCCAAGCATGCGGGGTCACAGTGCATGCTTGGCCAATCATGAGCCAGCAATGCACTGCGCCATTGCAGTGCATTGTGGGCCGTGAGCGCCACACGAATTTGGCGCGAACGGACCAAAATGTTCGGACTTCGCCGAACGGACGAACAGCCGATGTTCGAGTCGAACATATGTTCGACTCGAACACGAAGCTCATCCCTACTCCTCACAATTGTCCTCCCCTCCACCTTCCATCATGCCGTCCTCACGTTTTTGTGGAAAAAGGCAGGCTTCCGTGGGCCAAATGTTCGAGCTTAAAAAAATGATGATGCCGGATAACCCTCTTGCCCAACGGTTGATGGCTGGCTTGTCAGAACTGATAGCCCGCCAACTACTGCCATATAAACTGGTGGCACCAGTGTAGATTTGGTTTTACCTCCCACGGATTACATGCAAGCCTGCCTCTTCTCCTCCTCCTCCTCCTACTCCATCTTCCTCCCTCTCCTCCTCGGCTGACACCTCCTTTTCCGTTGCTAGCGTCTCTTCCGCTGCGCCGCCAAAGCTCCCCAGAAGCTATTCGACATGCCAGGTAAGACGTTGCAATGCTGTGCTGCGTCTGTTGTCCCTGGAAGCCAAGAGCCACACTGGCCCTGCACTCTTTTCAGCTTTGCGTTCACAGGCAGATCAGTGGCTAACACCACTCAATTTGACAGTGGGTAAAGTGGTGTGTGACAACGGTGCCAATCTGCTTAGCACATTAAAACAGGGCAAAATTACACACGTGCCATGCATGGCACATGTCTTAAACTTGGTTGTGCAGCGATTCGTTGTCCAATACCCTGGTGTCCAGGACATCTTGTGGCAGGCAAGGAAAATCTCAGCCCATTTCAGAAGATCTTACACGGCCATGGCTCGCCTTGCTGACATTCAGCGGCAACACAATATGCTGGTCAGACGTCTTATTTGCGATTGCCCGATGCAATGGAACTCAACCTTCTATATACTTGATAGGCTGCTCCAGCAGAAATGTGCAGTTAACGATTACCTGTACGAACTCTGCGGCAGAACAGGTTCTGGGAACTTGGTTTTTTTTTCACCACGCAAGTGGCTGCTCATGCGCAACGCATGCAGACTTCTGCGGCCATTTGATGAGGTCACCAAACTGGTCATTCGCAGCCATGGCATCATCAGTGACATGGTACCTTTATGCCTTCTATATGGAGCGTGCATTGCGTTGTCATTGATCAAGCCATGGAGGAGCAGGAGCAGGAAGATGAGGAAGTTGCAATGCTGGATGAATTCATACTCTATCTGACACAAGTCAACAGCAGGAGTCTGAAGAGGAGTCAGAGGAGGATGGTGCCAGGGCGGATGAGGAGGAGCAAGAAGAGCATGCTTTAAACCTTTCTGGGATCCCTGTTGTTGTGCGTGGGTGGGGAGAGGAAAACGAAGAGGACAACATTATCCCAGATGATGAGCAGGAGCCAGGCCACCACACCGCTTCCAGTTTAGTGCAAATGGGGGCCTTCATGCTCCAGTGTTTTAACAGGGACCCCCGTATAAAAGCATAAGGGTCAAGGACCAGTACTGGGTGGCAACGTACTTAGACCCCCGGTACAAACACAAAATGGTGGAAATGTTACCACCGTCACAGAGGGTTGTCAGAATGGAGCACTTCCAGGCCTTGCTTCGAGAAATGCTGCATTTTGGTTTTGCGTGCGCTGGCAGAGGAGGAATTCCCACTCCCAGAGAAAGAGTTGTGGGTACCAATCCAACAGCGCCTGCAAGAAGAGGGCGGTTTGAAGATGTGTTGGTGACTTCTGATATGAGGTCATTCTTTCAACTGACCCATCGACAGGTCTCATCCGGATCCAGCATCAGGGAACGCCTAGACCTACAGGTGTCCGACTACATCGGGTTAACGGCCGATGTGGACTCTCTGAGGAGTGATGAACCCCTGGACTACTGGGTGGGCAGGCTTGACCTCTGGCCAGAGCTTGCCCAATTTGCAATGGAACTGTTGGCTTGCCCCTCGTCCAGTGTCCTGTCCGAAAGGACGTTCAGCGCAGCAGGGGGGATCATGACCGATAAGCGCACTCGCCTAGCTAACGACAGTGTTGACTACCTCACATTTATAAAAATGAATGAGGCATGGATCTTGGAGGAATTCAACACATGTGACCAGTAGACCATATATATGCATAACTCTATAAACGATTTATTTCATTGAGCACACAGACCTTTTTTCTACTTTTGGCTCACTTCCTTGTACAAATAAACTACACCATACTATGCTCGTACCCTCCTGTTTGAAGAGGTTGAGTGGTGTCATATTTTTGGGTCCTGCAGCAAGTTGCTGGTATCAGTGCTGCTGTCAGTGCTCTCTCTCGGTGCTGGTGTCAGGGCTCTCTATCACGGTGCTGGTGGGGTGTCAGTGCTCTCTATCTCGGTGCTGGTGTGGTCTCAGTGCTCTCTATCACGGTGCTGGGGTCAGTGCTCTCTATCACGGTGCTGGGGTCAGTGCTCTCTATCACGGTGATGGGGTCAGTGCTCTCTATCACGGTGATGGGGTCAGTGCTCTCTATCACGGTGATGGGGTCAGTGCTCTCTATCACGGTGCTGGCGTCAGTGCTCTCTATCACGGTGCTGGCGTCAGTGCTCTCTATCATGGTGCTGGCGTCAGTGCTCTCTATCATGGTGCTGGTGTCGGTGCTCTCTACCACGGTGCTGGTGTGGTGTCAGTGCTCTCTATCTCGGTGCTGGTGTTGTCTCAGTGCTCTCTATCACGGTGCTGGTGTGGTGTCAGTGCTCTCTATCTCGGTGTTGGTGTCAGTGCTCTCTATCACAGTGCTGGTGTGGTGTCAGTGCTCTCTATCTTGGTGCTGGTGTCAGTGCTCTCTATCACGGTGCTGGTGTCAGTGCTCAGTCTCTATCACGGTGCTGGTTTCAGACAGTGAGGGAGATAGCAGCGGAGAAGCCAATCGGCAGGCAGTGCCTGCACCATGGCTGAGGATCAGCACTGGACTGGCACCTCCGGACCACCACAGTGGAGCCCTGCATAGGTGGGGGTAAGGGCCGGGCAGAGGGAGGGGCTCAAGCACAGGTTGGCACACTGGGACACTGGCACAGGACTGCACTGCCCTGACTGTAGCACTGATCATATCCTGCACCCCCTTCATAGCCTACCCTGACCTTGCCTCTCCTCCATGGCCTTCAAGCGCTCCTGAATTGTCAAAATTTCACAGATAAAAAAAGAATGCTTGTCGTTGTCGATCCCAGATTCCCTTAATACTTTTGTTATGTCAGTGTCCATGTGGTGGGACTATGTGTGCACAGCTAGTAAGTATTTTGTGGCTGAAAATATGACCTGTAGGTTTTTAAGGTTCGCCTGCCATTAAAGTCAATGGGGTCCATTGCGAACTTTGCGGTTTGGGAACTTTTGGCCGTGTTCGAGGTTTGCGTTCGTGAAGCGTCCCGTCGGAAGTTCGTCCATCACTAGTAGCAAGGTCCCGGGGGCCCAAGAGGCCTAATGGTGGCCTCAAGGGTTAGGGAGAGCTGACATCCCTCCTTGTAGAGTGGGTTACCAGGCATGGTGGGTGTGATGCAAGAAGAATGATGGGCGCCAGTAACTCTTTGAATGCAAGCAAGAGATTTATTGTCTCTTAACAGAACTGAGGGAGGAGGGTTAGGGTCAAGACACCCTTAAGTAGATGCAATGGTAATTGTCAGACTCAGAGACTTCTATAGGTAGACAGCTATAGAGTGGAAGGCCTCCAGCCGGATAACACTTCTATATATAGGTAGGACCACTGTCTCCTATGTCAACTAATCTTACAACAGTCACTAACAATAGTTGTACATAACTCTTGGTAGCACAGAACAGTCCCTTTACTTATCTCACAGTGCCTCCATGTAGATCTTCACTCACTGAGCTCCCAGTCTCTCACTAGACTTCTAGATACCAGTCGTCACTGGGAATTGCTTATAGGGATGAGTCAAACACTTTTTTTTTTTTTTTTTGAACACCGTTAATGTCTATGGGACACGAAAAATCAAGTGTTTATTTTAAAGGCTTATATGCAACAGCTATTTTTTCAGGAGATTTTAATAATGTTTAAAGTGAAACAACAATAATTTAATTTATTGTCAGATCCCGGCAATGTACATAAATAATCATTGCAAAAAATGGTTCCCCCCCCCCAGTCAATTATCAGGCCCTTCAGATCTGGTATGGATATTAAGGGGAACTCCACGGCAAAAAAATGGCATAGGGGACCAACCCAAAATCCATACCAGGCCCTTCAGGTCTGGTATAGATTTTAAGGGGAGCCCGCGCCAAAATGAAAAAAAAAATGGCATGGGAGTCCCCCCCCCCCCAAAATCCGTACCAGGCCCTTCAGGTCTGCTATGGTTTTTAAAGTGAACCCCACTCCAAATAAAAAAATAAAAAAGGCATGGGGCCCCACCAAAATCCATATCAGACCTAATCCGAGCATGCAACCTGGCAGGCTACAGCTTTGGTCCCCCCCAAAGCACCTTGACCCCATGTTGATGGGGACAAGGGCCTTATCCCCACAACCCTTGCCCATGGTTGTGGGGGTCTGCAGGCGGGGGGCTTATCAGAATCTAGAAGCCCCCTTTAACAAGGTAAATGGGTGACCCCGTCCCATCTGACATCACATGACGTCAGAAGGGGCGGGGTCATCTGGTTACGTCACTGGGTGGCCCCGCCCTTGACTATATATATGACAGCTGTCACTGCAAAAAAGCTGCAGTTGGTGGGGCGCCTTCCCATCGAGGTGGAGTTTTTCTGGTTTCTTTTTCTCTGGAACGTCGGCGCTGTTATTGACGATGGATTTACATAACCGGACACTTTTTTTTTTTTTTTTAAATAAAGAAACTGTCAAAAACTGTCTGCTGTCATTTTTAATTTTTTTACACTTTTTTGGTGAATGGGTAGGGGGGCTTCCAGATTCGGATAAGCCTCCCCGCCCGCAGACCCCCACAACTACAACCCTTGTCCCCATCAAGCCCAATGCACCCTCCTTATGTTGAGGGCATGTGGCCTGCTCCGGTTTCCTGCGGCCTGCCAGGTTGCATGCTCTGATAAGGATCTGGTGTGGATATTGGGGGGACCCCCACGGTTTTTAAAAAAAAGTTGGTGCTGGGTTCCCCTTAAAATCCATGCAAGACCTTAAGCACTCTGACCCCTCTACACCCCAGATATCCCCCAAGCACTCCGCCCACGTGGAAGAAAAATATATTTAAAAAAAAAACATTTTTAATATATTTTTCCCAAATATATTGACATATAATTGAAATACTACAATTTTGGCCATTACCCATATATTTCAAAAAGTTTAAAATATATTCAAAATATATTGAAATATATTTTTGAAATATATGGGATATGACCAAAATTGTAGTATTTCAAATATATGTGCAAAAACCCTTACACAGAGCAGGTAAATATGACATGTTTGATATTTAAAAAAAAGACAAAGTTTTAATGTTTCGGTACCAAAAGAAAACCTACCTGTTTAGGCCTAGAGTACGAAGCTTGACAAAGAGATGAGCTCAGCTCTTCAGATGGGACAGATGCTGATGCACACGATACACCCACACAGGATGAACTGCCACCATCATTCTTCAGTGCTATTAGCTGCACTCTTGTGGTTTTCAAAGTATCCAATACTTCAGGCAACTCTATGGAAATGCATAAAAACGGTTTAAGTAACATAACGGCCTAACATTTTCTCACTATACCCATTAAGTTAATTTGTTAGATATTGATTACTTGTGGGAAAATGTACTTTTACATGATTAGAGGGTTTCCTCCAGTCTGCTGCTGAACCCCCCACTAGATCAAAAATAATTCCAGGTGGGTTTCACCACTGGCGGCACCCCCCCCTCCCCCTCCAGGCAGTCACAAAAAAAAATTGAAAAACATTTTTTTTTTTCAAATGGCCCTTTAAAAAAAAAAAAATTAAAAAAAGTCCTTAAGTGCACTTTGTATGAGCCCCGGACACAGTGCAGCGCCGAACACAGTGCACTATGTGAAGCGCCACGTCAACGCAATCACAAGATTGCAGACGCGGCGCTTCATTTGCGGGGTTTTAACCCGCCTTGTGGCGCAATGAAAAGTGCCGATCTGCATCCGTCCGACGCCCATAGGTTTACTATACTATGTGCTTTGAGTGACAGACTAGTTAGTCTGTCACTTCCGGTTTTCCCTGTGTCAGACCAGTGCGCCGAGCAGAGGAGCGAACTCCTGCACTTGTCGCTATGAAACTCAACAACAAGGTAGATGCTGGAAATCCGCAGGAGGGGGGCAGAGCTCAATGATTCCACTGACAGCCAAACGAGGCACAGAAACACCAGTGGAGATATTAGAATCACTGACGATCACACAAGTCTGGTCTCCTTATTTCTACAGGATGGATGGATGGGGAGGCTTCACACGGGCTGTGTGTTTAACAAGTGCTGATCATCAGTGCTTCTATTATCTCCACTGGTGTTGCTGTGTCTCGGTTTGGCAGTGTCAGTGGAGGCTCTTGTTAAACACACAGCCCATATGAAGCCTCCCCCCACCCACCCATCCCTCTGTCTCTGATTCATCCCACCCACCATCTCTCTGTCCCTGATTCATCCCACCCACCAGCTCTCTGTCCCATTTTCATCCCACCCACCAGCTCTCTGTCCCTGATTCATCCCACCCACCAGCTCTCTGTCCCTGATCCCTGATCCATCCCACCCACCCACCATCTCTCTGTCCCTGATCCATTCCACCATCCTTCTGTCCCTGATCCATCCCACCCACCATCTCTCTGTCCCTGATCCATCCCACCATCTTTCTGTCCCTGATCCATCCCACCTACCATCTCTCTGTCCCTGGTCGATCCCACCCACCATCTCTCTGTCCCTGATCCATCCCACCAACCATATCTCTGTCCCTGATCCATCCCACCCACCATCTCTCTGTCCCTGATCCATCCCACCATCCTTCTGTCCCTGATCCATCCCACCTACCATCTCTCTGTCTCTGGTCCATCCCACCCACCATCTCTCTGTCCCTGATCCATCCCACCAACCATATCTCTGTCCCTGATCCATCCCACCCACCATCTCTCTGTCCCTGATCCATCCCACCATCCTTCTGTCCCTGATCCATCCCACCTACCATCTCTCTGTCCCTGGTCCATCCCACCCACCATCTCTCTGTCCCTGATCCATCCTACCAACCATATCTCTGTCCCTGATCCATCCCACCAACCATATCTCTGTCCCTGATCCATCCCACCCAACATCTATCTGTCCCTGATCCATCCCACCATCCTTCTGTCCCTGATCCATCCCACCCATCCATCCCTCTGTCCCCGATCCATCCCACCCACCCATCCCTCTGTCCCCAATCCATACCACCCACCCATCCCTCTGTCCCTGATCCATCCCACCATCCTTCTGTCCCTGATCCATCCACCCATCCCTCTGTCCCTGATCCATCCCACCCACCCACCCATACCTCTGTCCATGATCCATCCCACCCACCATCCCCCTGTCCCTGATCCATCCCACCATCCCTCTGTCCCTGATCCCTGATAATTTAGGAAGAACTGGAGGAGAAACCAGCCGCCTGGTTAGAAGCCTTCGAAAACAACATCTTCCGGGGGGACGAGAAGCTGTAAAATCTTTTTGATATAGAGCCTGTCCAGGCGGAGCAGGTAGGGGCCCGTCTACTCCGTTTCTGCCACGTCTGGGCAGCCTCGATACAGGATTATTGGGTCATCAAAACAGTTTCCCTAGGGCATGCCTTGGTGTTCAGCAGTCCACCCATACATCGCTTTGTTCCCACGAGTCTTCCTCATTCAGAAGAAAAGAGAGAGGTTCTTCTGGCTTACACGGATTCCCTTATCACTCAAGGTGCGGCCATTTTGGTTCCAACAGAGGAAACATTTCAAAGGATATATTCCCCTCTTTTTATGGTCCTCAAAAAGAGCGGGTCTTGGAGGCCAGTCATCGACTTGACTTACCTGAATTCCTTTAAAAAAAGGGGAAATTCAAGATGGAAGCCTTATTGACTATACGACAGACAATACAACCAGGTGATTGGTTAGTTTCGTTAGATCTGAAAGACGCATACTTTCACGTCCCAATCGCGAAGGACTTCCAGAAATATCTCAGATTCTCAGTGAACCAAAGACATCTCCAGTTCATATGTCTCCCGTTCGGGCTTACAACATCGCCATGTTTTCAAAGCTCTTACTGGCAGTGGGCGCCTTGATCAGAGTCAAAGGTATCCGGTTACATCATTATTTGGACGACCTACTCCTGCTGTCACAGGACAGTTGCTGTCGCAACGAGATCAAGTCATCTCTACCCTGATAGGGTTCGGTTGGCTGTTGAACAGGGAGAAAAGTCACCTGGAACCAACACAGTCTCTAGTGTTTCTCAGGGCACAGTTCGACACTGCAAAGAGTACAATCTCTCTCCCTCTGGAAAAGTTCTCGGTAGTCCGAGACAGAATTCATCTGTCAATTTCAGCTCCCATTCTCAGGGCTTCTCAGTGCCTCAGGATAATAGGAACCATGGTGGCCACAGCTCCTATAGTGAAGTGGGCGCAATGGAGGATGCAACCTTTTCAGAAGGGTTTCCTTCAACAGTGGAATCCGGAGTTGCTAGATCACCTGATTCGGATAACTCTTTCCATGCGGAAAAGTCTCCCCTGGTGGTTGCAGCGGAAGAATCTTCTCAACTGCCATTCGATAGCTCCAGTATCTTGGATACCAGTAACAACAGGTGCCAGCAACAGGGGCTGGGGCGCTCTCTGTCTGTCAAAGGTAGGGGTGGTTTCGAACGTATTGGAGCTTCGAGCTGCCTTCCAGGCCCATCAGGCTTTCCTCCATCTGACATTGGGGGCCTCAGTCCTCATGAGGTTGGACAATATGATGGCGGTATCGTATATCAAAAGACAAGGGGGCACTCGCAGTCTCTCCCTTCTGAAGTAGGTGAGTCCAATCATGTCCTGGGCCCAGGCAATTCTTTAGAGGAGCATCAAGACTTAGGCCTCAGAGTAAGCCAAGGTTCTCCAAATGGGATCTTCCCCTTGTTTTGGATTTCCTCTCAAAAGAATAGTTTCAACAAGTGGATCAGCTATCTATGAAAGACATTTCTCTTAAAACAGCGTTTTTAGTGGCCATAACATCGGCTAAGAGAGTTTCGGAGATCAGTGCCTTGGGTTCTAAGGAGCCCTTCCTTACCTTCTTCCCGGATCGAGTGGTTCTGATCCCAATGTTAGGATCAAATTCTAAAGTAACATCGGTATTCCACGAGAATCAAGAGATTGTTGTTCCAACTTTTCAGTCAGTTGATTCTTCAATTACCCATCCTATGGATTTTGGGGAAGTTTTGAAGTACTACTTGGAAGCTACAGCATCTTTCAGGAAGTCAGATCATCTGTTTGTCTATTTTTACGGAAAAAGCAGGGGATTGCATGCTTCCTCTAGAACCATTGCGGGCTGGATTGTACAGACTATCCAAAGGGCGTATAAGGCTAATGGGCTGGCTCCTCCGGAGGCCGTGACTGCTCATTCTACCAGAGGTGTATCAACGTCATGGGCAGCCTCCCGACACATGTCGGCAGAAGTAATCTGCAAGGCAGCTTCATGGTCATCGATAATTACTTTCATGAAGCATTATTGTATTGAGTCGGCGGCTCTTTCTTCTGTTAATTTCGGTTTAAATGTTTGAACAGTGCTATATAAACCTTCCTTTTGTTGAACCAGCAATTTGTGCTCACCCAGGTGTGTATGGCTAGTTATTTCCCATATGTAGGCTGCCATGGAGTCTGTCAGGAAAACTGAAAATTTATATCAAATTCTTAGTGTAATTTTCATTTCCTGATGGACTCCATGGCAGCAGGAGTTCCCTCCCATTTGCTGGAGTAGGCTAAGCTATGGAATACAGTCTCTGATTAGGAGCAAAGATTTATGGGAGTGGGGTCCTATGAGGTATGAGAGGCGGGATTAACCCATACGTAGGCTGCCATGGAGTCCATCAGAAAAGGAAAATTACGGTAAGTATTTGATATACATTTTCCGTTTTTTTAGATGTTCAAAAATATCTGGAAAATATATTTAAGCAAATATATTTTCAAATATATGCCTTTGGAAAATTTTAATTTACATTTTTGGACTACATGTAAAACTATATTAGCGTAGGCCAATATATTTAAAATATATAATTTTTTTAAAATAAATATATTAGAAATATATACCCCTCTACATCCCAGATATCCCCCAGCACTCTGACCCCTCTACACTCTAGATATCCCCCTCCAGCACTCTGACCCTTCTACAGCCTAGATATTCCCCACAGCATTGTTACCATATACCATAAGATACCCCTTGTATTGTGACCCCACTACTTCCTGATACTCCCTGCACTGTGGCCTCTCTACATCCCTGATACCTCTAGCACTATAGCCACCCAATCTACCCTAAGCATTGCTACCCCCCCTATACGCCCCAGATCCCCCCTCAGCATAGTTTTCCCCCATACACCCTTGATATCCCCCAGCACCATTTTTCCATCCATGTAGTATGGTGCATGTAAAATTTTGCCTATGTGTCCACCTCCAGAACTGGACTCACCTATACCAATCAAGCAGGCAGAAGGAGGGGCGGAGGAGGGAGAATCTATCCATACATTCCAAGCACTTCGATGCAAACACAGTGCAGGACAGCTGGGCTCACCATGACACCATCCACAATGCTACTTCCGCAGGTGGGCTCTCAGTGCTGCCAACATTCAAGCTGCATGGGGTGGCATCAGAGCATCACTGGCACTTCGGCTCTGCCCCTCCCTGCTGGCTGTGAAATAATAGGTATCTTTCTGCACAGCACGGCGCACCGCTGCCAGCCTGCCTCCCCTGTGTATCCATCACTCTCAGTGCCATCATGGGGCCCCCAATTTTGGGGGCAGCGTGGGCTTAAGAACCAGCTGCTTTGGGGAAAGTACAGGGCCCCCCATGCAGCTGGGGCCCCTGGGCAGTGCCCAGATGTGCCCACTCATTAAGACAGACCTGTTCCCCAGTCCCTTTCTCAGCACTAAAGATGAATGAACAGGAGACAGAGGCTCCTGTTCATTCATAAACTGAGCACACAGTTTACTCTGCTTAGTTATCACAGGACACAGGAGCAATCTTGCTCACCGTGTCCTATTCCTGAAAGTCCCCCCCCCCCTGCAGCCGGTGGAAGAAGAGCGGAGGGGAGCCAGCTGCAGGGGACGAGGGGGGCGGAGGAGCAGTACAGGAGGGGCGGAAGAGAACATGGGGGCTGAAGGAGAACAGGGGGGTGCAGAGAAGGACATGGAGGGGGGCAGGGGAGGAGCACACAGAACAGCTGGGAATAATTAGGCCGCGTACACACGGGCGGACTGTTCGCCCAACCTTGTCCGCTGAACAGTGTTTGGGCGGACAGTCCGCTCGTGTGTGGGGCTTCAGCGGACAGTTTCAGCGGACAGTTGGCCGAACAAGGTCTTACGGAAATTCCGAAAAACTGTCCGCTGAAACAAGGTTTCAGCGGACTGTTCGCTCGTGTGTAGGCTTGTTCGGCCAACTAAGTCTCGCGCATGCTCAGAAAGGATTTCCACGTCGGAAGGTTGCATTGCAGTGTATTGGACGTCGAAATTTTCGATCCGTCGTGCGTGCCGAAACGTCATCGCGCACGGTTTCAGCAAACTGTTCGTCCGTCGTGTGTGGCCATGTCCGTCCATGCTAAGTTTGAGCGGACTGTTTGCCGAAACTGTTGGACGGACAAAGTTGGGCGAACAGTCCGCGCGTGTGTACGCGGCCTTAGTTTCAACAGGAGGGACAGCTGTGAACACCGATCTCCCTGTATAGCTTTTTAGCTGACTGCCACAGGAGGGAGTGAAGGAGAAGTGTCTGTCAGCCAAAAATCAATACAAAGGAGATCGGTGTTCACAGCTGTTCCCCGCCACACCGATCATTCCCAGGAGTTTGCAAGGTGCTTGCGGGTGTGCGGGAGCCGCCACACAAATGTGGGAGACTTGAGATGTATGGGCCTATTACCTCAGATTTAACTGTCCGGGTCTGTGATTTCAGGATTTCAGGATTTGAGGGAAACAGGCTGACCATTGTTAAGTCAGATCAGTTATTTTAAAGTCTTCATTTTGGGTTTGATTAACACTATTAAAGACCACAGTTTGCCATGACCAGTGTAGACTAAAATGATCCTTTCCATTCTGCTGTTACCCACTGTACCCCTCAACCACCCCTTACAATCTTTACCTAAATGACGACACCACACCTTCTTTGGAGTATAATGGCCATAACAGCCTTTTATTACACAATAACCAATAAATAACTCCAACCAATATATATATATATATATATAAATATATAAATATCTATATACAACAAATTAAAGATTAACATATAACAACATGACCCCAGTCTGGTGATCTCTGACGGTGACCCGCAGAGGCGTAACTAGCATCTTCAGGGCCCCGGTGCAAGAAACCATGAAGGACCCCCACCAGGGACGTTGCTGGGTCTACAAAAGATCTTGGGGCTAGAGCCCATAGCAACAAAGAAAAGAAAGTCATACACTTGGGCGGGCATACACATGTATATTAGAGATTATATATATATATATATATATATATATATATATATATATATATATATTAGTGTATGTGTGTGTATATATATAGTGTATGTGTGTGTATATATATATATATATATATATAGTGTATGTGTGTATATATATATATATGTATATATATTTGTATATATATGTCATTACATATCTGAGTATGTGTCCCCCACTTACATCAGGGACCCCAGAGAACTTTCCTACTTACATTAGGGTCCCCAGAGAGCCCCCCCCCTTACATCAGGGTCCCCAGAGAGTCTCCCTTTACATCAGGGTCCCCAGAGATCTCCCCTTACATCAGGATCCCCAGAGAGCCTCCCCCTACATCAGTGTCCCCAGAGAGCCTTCCCTTCCATAAGGGGCCCCCAGAGAGCCCCCTTACATCAAGGTCCCCAGAGAGCCTCCCCCTACATTAGGGTCCCCAGAGAGCCTCCCCCTACATTAGGGTCCCCAGAGAACCTCCCCCTACATTAGGGTCCCCAAAGAGCCTCCCCTTCCATAAGGGGTCCCCAGAGAGCCTCCCCTTCCATAAGGGGTCCCCAGAGAGCCTCCCCCCACATTAGGGTCCCCAGAGAGCCCCCTCCTTACATAAGGGTCCCCAGAGAGCCCCCTCCTTACATAAGGGTCCCCAGAGAGCCCCCTCCTTACATAAGGGTCCCCAGAGAGCCCCCTCCTTACATCAGAGTCCCCAGAGAGCCCCCTCCTTACATCGGGGTCCCCAGAGAGCCCCCTCCTTACATCGGGGTCCCCAGAGAGCCCCCTCCCTACATCGGGATCCCCAGAGAGCCCCCCCTTGCATCAAGATCCCCAGAGAGCCCCCTCCTTACATCGGGGTCCCCAGAGAGCCCCCCTTGCATTAAGATCCCCAGAGAGCCCCCTCCTTACATAAGGGTCCCCAGAGAGCCCCCTCCTTACATTAGTCTCCCCAGAGGGCCCCTTCCTTACATTAGGGTCCCCAGAGGGCCCCCCTTTACATCAGGGTACCCAGACAGCTGACCCCCCCCCCCTTCCAGAGGTTTCCCTGTACCTGGCTGGTGGAGGTGGGAGGCAGCAATCGCAACTCTACGGTGTCCACAGGCAGGGGGGATCTCCCTGGAGCTTGTAGTTCTTCGCCCGAGTGTATACAGTGGAGAAGAGAGGGGCCTCTGACCAGGGCATGTATCAGAAACAGTGTACAAGCAGAGCGACTCACTGAAAGTGAAACTGATACCTGCCAGGGTCAGAGGCCCCTCCCCTTTCCTCTCCACTGTATACACTGACAATCGGGAAGAGAGAACTACAAGCCCCAGGCACATCCCGCCGCTCACAGGCACCATAGAGCTGCCGATCGCCGCTTTCCACCTCCCCCCCAGTGCTTTCTAAAGTGCTAGCCAGAGGTGCAGGGGAGATACCAGGTCTTGGGGCCCCCCACAGCAGCAGAACGGCAGGGCCCAGTCGCAAGTGCGACTGCAGCGACCCCTATAGTTCCGCCGCTGGTGACCCGACATAATCCCCAGAATAACCAATTCACTGCGGTACCCATTTTAACATAACCAGGCCTCCAGCTGTGACCACTCGTGAGACAACTTCCGTCAGTGAAAAACACACCAGTATTCCCTCCACCGTTCAGGAATACATCGGAGGGGCCCATACCACCACTGAGCCCCCCACCCCTTTTAGATCACCACTGATTTTACCGCCAACCGTCAAAGACCACCAGACGAACCGCCTTCCTTCCTTCAGATCCATTCAAGCGGTTATGACGACCACTGAACCTGAAAAAGAATAACAAACAACAGAACAAGACCAACAACCAGCAAACCAAACAATAGGGAGGGCGGGTGGGAAAAACTGCCTCCTCCGTTGCTTCTCTCTCTCACTGTCCCCGTTTTTGGCTCCGCCCCCTATTTATATTGCCCCGCCCCCTCAGCTCCGTTCTCAACTTGCTGACACACCCCTCTCTCCTCACTCTCTCACCTTAACCCCTTCTATGCTCTTTAGTCACCCTGTCATGCCAGCCCCTCCTCTAACCCCTTCCAGGCTTCCAATCCGGGGCTTCTCTTTCTTGACTATTGAGTTGCCAGATCACTGTTTGATTGTGGAAAGCCTCCCAGTAAACACACGTCCAGGTACATTTGTGTCTGTTTTACTGCGTTTGCAAGTACACTGTTTGTTAGGTGTGCCAGAGGGGCTGAGACAGTTCTTTGGGGTTGAGAGACAGAGAAACGGACTGAACAAACTTAAGCAGTTCCTTTGGGGGTATCGCTGCACATGTGAATGTAGCGCCAGTACTCCTAATGAGTACGCGCTATGTCTGTAAATTGTTCTAAATTATGCTTTGGCATCAGTTTGGCTGGGCTGTATTAAGGTTCTACCTGGTCATAGGTGGGGTTTGCACCTGTGAGAGGCATTAGAACGCAGTCTGGTTGGACGCATTGGGTACCAATCTCTCTCTCTGAGCCAATCAGTGGGCGTGTTGTTTTGCTGTGTATAAAAAACTAAAGAATATATAATGTTGCGCTAAGTATATAGGGGTGCTATAAAGCAATCCCAATTAAATTAATGAAAATAAAAAGTGAAATCACATGAATCGTATGAAAAGTCCATGCTCCATATCAAGTGCCGAAGTGAAACCGAATGATAGTCCTGTGTATGTAATTATTCAAAAAGTGATGCACAAATACATATATAAACCATGAAAAAGTCAGTATTCAATCCTTTTCTCTGGGTTAAATCATAATGATGTTCCTGTATCCTGAACCGTTAAGGCTTGCAGACAACATAAGTAAGTATGGACCCTTACCGGAGCTGATGGACTCCCAAACGAAAATGGAGTCAGTAACACAGGCAGAAATAACCCTCTGCGGGGTTAAGCGTATCTTTCCCAGGCGCATACGTTTCACCTATATCCTTTAAGCCAGCAAAGCGTCCTCGTGTACGGACAGCAGGAGAAATCCCGAATGCGGCCAAAGATTTCCGGAAACAACGATCCTCCTCACTCGGTCATCGGCGGTGCAGGGAAGATGGATAGGCCGACCAGCCAATCCCTGCCAATTTTCAGCGTATCTTCCTGTTAGGATCAGAAACACTCTTCGATGTGGAGCTGCGCTCGGAGCCTCTCCAGTCAGCGAACTACGACAAAGTACCCCATGGTTAGTGGGTCCTACAATATCCAGGAACCACTTATAGGACCCACTAACCATGGGGTACTTTGTGCCTGTGGGTCAAGGACTGTTAGCCCCTGCGATGCCAAACTCTGCCCGTGTGCCAAGGTCTGTTAACCCCTGCTGTGCCAGACTCTGCCCAGCCCAGGAATGCACTAAGTGAGCACATGTCACTGCATACAGCACTAAGCTGACACTATTTCATCCTATACTACCTAATCCTGTAACTATAGTTCCCTATACTATCCAATCCTGTGCATTGCGTGCCGTAAGTCATCATCTCCCTGGTAGGGGCCCTAGTGCATTACTTTGCCCAGGGGCCCATGATGAAATTAAGGTGGCCCTGCTTGCCAAATGCTGCATTCTGCATTTGAACGCAGCTGAATGCATTTAAAAGGAAAATGCAGAGTTTGATGCAGGCTTACATTTGGTTTGGCAGAAGATGCAGCATGAGCTGTACTAATCCCAGCATGTAAACAAATAGATTTGTGATGTATTGTAGAATAAAAATAAAATAAAAATAACTCCTGTGCTCTCAAAACAAATCCAAACAATTCAAATCAGTAGCAGCAAACACTATATTGTGTTCCCACAATGCTTAGGTAAACTTATTATTAGTGTTTAGGGCTGCGCTAACTGTTGGAATACATTGTATACTCTGTCTTTTCTCTGTATAATATGTGGACTATAGACATGTGCATTGCCCAAAAATGTGTTTGTTTTCTTTCATTCATTTTTTTGTTTTGTTTTTTAAGTTTTTCGGGTCAAAACAGCTGATGATTGCAATTCGTAAATTTTTAAAATTCGTAAATTTGTGAATCCGAAAATAAGAACGAAAATCCGAAAATTCTGAAGAAAAACGAATACTAATAATAACTAACTATTAAATTATAGGTATTGGAATTTCTTTTCACATTTGGCAGTCAGTGAATGTAATGAATACGAATTTATCTGAAGTTACGAATGATCTAAAATAACGAATGCCGCATCTAAACAAATGGAATGGAATGAATTAATAATAAATAATAATAATAAAAAGTTTTTATTATTATTGTTATTTACTATTATTTATTATGTTCCATTGGTTTAGATACGGTAGTCGTTATTTTCGGGTAATTCGTAGCCTTGGATAAATTCGTATACATTACGTTCACTAACAGCCGAATTTGAAAGGAAATTCCAATACCTATGTAGCACCCTGATGGCAAAATTGATCCTAAATTTACCTGCCAGGTGTTGTTACCTTGGCTCATTGTAAGAGCTGGTTCACACAGGGGCGACACGACTTCCAGGACGACTTTGTGAGGCAACTTGGAGACGACTTGAACACGACTTAGACACGACCTGGGGCGACTTACAACACGACTTTAAGTCGCCCCAGGCCAGGCGACTTTTGCCGTGGCCAATCAGAGAATGAGCTCTGAAGGGGGAACTCCACGCCAAATTTATGAAAAAAATTGGGCGTGGGTTCCCCCTCTGAGAGCATACCAGGCCCTTAGGTCCCAGCATCCTCTGGGACTGTGACATCATAATGGGCGGGGACATCATCCGGTGATGTCCCTATATAAGTCGCTGCGCGCTGCGTCCCTGCCATTGTGAGCGGAGGCAGCGACGAGGCAACATCTGAAGAGAAGAAGAGAAGAACAGAAGACGGCGACAGCGGCGACAGAAGACCGGGCCACCGCCTGTAAAAAAGCTAGAAGAAGGCGCGGTGGCCCGGCAAGAAGAACCGAAGAGGGGTACAAGACCCCCGAAGTCAGAAGAAGAGGGCGTCGGCGGCGAGAAGACCCCCGAAGATGGACAGAAGACCCCCGGAGCTGTGCAATAAACTATTTTAACCCTGTGTTGTGGTTTTTTTTTTTACATTTTTTTTTTACAGGTGAATGGGTAGGGGTACATTGTACCCCATACTCATTCACATAGGGCGCGGGGCCGGGATCGGGGGGCCCCCTTATTAAAGGGGGCTCCCTGATTCCGATAAGCCCCCCTGCAGACCCCGATAACCAACGGCCAGGGTTGTCGGGAAGAGGCTCTTGTCCTCATCAACATGGGGACAAGGTGCTTTGGGGTGGGGGGGCCACGCGGCCCCCCCTTCCCCAAGGCACCCCCCATGTTAAGGGCACGTGGCCTGGTACGGATCAGGAGGGGGGGCGCTTGCTCGTTCCCACCCCCTTTCCTGGCCGGCCGGGTAGCGTGCTCAGATAAGGGTCTGGTATGGATCTGGGGGGAACCCCACACCGTTTTTTTGGCGTAGGGGGTTCCCCTTAGAATCCATACCAGACCTAAGGGCCTGGTATGCTCTCGGAGGGAGAACCCACGGCAAATTTTTTTCATAAATTTGGCGTGGAGTTCCCTCTTGAGAGCTGATAATTCTGTGAGAGTCGCCTCCGTATAGACGGAGATCCGACTTGGAGGCGACCTCCATTGAAATCAATAGGTACCAGTCACTTAGATAGAAGTAGTACAGGAACCTTTTCTGAAGTCAAAGCGACTTCAGTAGCGTGCATTAAGACGGCTCTCATTCACTTACATTGATTTTTACATGTTGTCCGACCTGAGGCGACTAGGGGCGACCTGAAGTCGGATCTGAGTTGCCCCTGTGTGAACCGGCTCTGAGGGATCAATTGATTAGAACCTAAGCCCTTGTACACGCGGTCGGAAATTCAGACGGAAAAGGTGTGATTGGATTATATTGTCGGAAAATCCGATCGTGTGTGGGAAATTTCGACCAGGATCTCAAATTTTCCGACAAAAAAATCCGATCAGACTTTTTCCAATCGTTTGTAGAGAATTACTATCGGACAAAGTGCCACGCATGCTCGGATCAAAGTACGAGAGCAAATCTATTGGTTACTAGGCTGAACGTAGTCCCGTCGGAACGAATGAACGTCATCACGTTCCAAATGATCGGATTTTCCAACAACTTTGTTCGACCATGTGTATGCAACACCAGTTTCGGACAAAATCCGTCGGAAAAAATCCGACAAATTTTGTGGTCGGAATTTCCGACCGTGTGTACAAGGACTAAGTCTAGAATTGCTGCACTTCTCTCTTCTGCCACTAGGTGGCCGGGTACTTGGTGCCCACTGGTGGAGCATATATATGTGAGTGAAGTCAGGTGATCGATGTTCTGTGCCACTTGGACGGCTGTCTGGTTGGATGTGTGTTGTACTGCTCAGGCTGCTAGGCCAGAGTTTGGGCCTATCCCGGGCATATCTAGCTGCTAGGCTGTCTGAGGGCCTATCCAGATGCAAGAGAGCAGCAAATGGTTGGTATGGTCGGAGGTAGAGCGGAAGTTGTCGCCACTAAGGGACCATCCACCAGGGATTATTACCAGGGACCACAGTGAGTAGATGAAGCAAGTACCGGAGCAGAATTCTCACCAACCGGGAATGGTGAAGAATCGGGAAACTTCAGCGGGTATCAAGCCAGGGACCCAGTCAGTGGAGGTGATACTTGCAGAGCAGCCTTGTGTGTCAAGCCAGGGACTGAGCAGGCCAGTGGGGTGAAGCTTGATAAGTATCTGCAGTGCCAAGCTAGGGACCTGCTGGGGAACCCATAGAGTTTCGGGGATTCCAATAACATGTTGACTGCTGAACCACATTATAAAAGATGTATTTAATATACAAGCCTATGGTTTTAGCCATAGGCAGGGAGAACAAACGTCAACAGTGCATGGTATACATTCAAATCTATTGTTCTGCCCTAGCTAGGCTAGTCTGACTATATTTATACATTCTAAAAAGGGGGGGGAAGTCTTGTGCGTCTCTTTGAAGGTCTGATCAAGTTGTAATTGTATTTATATTCACACAGGGATGGTCATTTCGCACCTAGGTGTCACTTCCAGATTCTCTGGGAAAATACCTCTCACAGCTGGGGGTGTGATTGGCATTTCGACACTCTCAAGACAGCTATGAAAACACATCCTGTGTATTTGAAACAAATACACTTGCTTAATCAGAATACATGTTTTTGATAATCATGACAAAATTGTTTATAAATAAATGGCGATTCCATTTACCCGCTCAGACCCATCAGAGAAGCAGGGGTGACATTTGAGGAAGATACTACCGTGAAGATTGGAAGAGCTCAAGGGATTCAGGGGCAGTGAATCATCTAGTGAGAGAGAGACTGGGATCTCAGTGGGTTGAAGAACTACAAGAAGCAATTGTAGTGGAAGTGAAGGAACTGTTAGCCCTTGTACACACGGTTGGAGATTCCGACAACCAAATCCGTCTGAGTTATTCTGACGGATTAATTCCGGACCAGGTCCGGAAGTGATGTTGCATACACACGGTCGGACTAAGTTGTCGGAAAATCCGATTGTACATAACGTGATGACGTTATTTCGTTACAACGGGTTTAAGTTCAGGCTAGTAGCCAATAGCTTTGGCCTAGGAATTTGATCTGAGCATGCGTGGCACTTTGTCCGTCGGAGTAGGCTACACATGATCGGAGTATATCCGATCGGAGCATTTTGTCGGAAAATATTTCCAGCAAGTTGGAAAAGTTGGTCCGACGGATATTCTGATGGAAACAGTCCGATGGAATCTCCGATCGCGTGTACAAGGGCTTTAACAGTTAGAAACTGTTAAAGACTGTGGCCATTGGAGACAACATTCCTACACATGCAGATGTGGCATTTTGCATGATGCCTTTCCCTGCCTGGCTGTCTACCTGTAGAAGTCTCAGAGTCTGCCAATTAACTTTGCAATTACCTAAGGATGTCCTGGCCCTAACTCTCTCTACCAAAGTTCTGTTTAAGAGAAATAAAAACTCTTCAAGAAGTGTCTGGCACCCATGAATCTAACTTGCATTACACCCACTATGCCTTACAACCCACTCTATATGGAAGGATGTCAGCAGGCTCTAAAGGTTCTCATTATACTAGAGGAGACCTGGGACCTTGCTGTACCTATAAATTAATAGTTATTATTTCAGATTTTTTAATTTTCGGATTTTTGGATTTTTCGATTTTCCAAATTTCCGAATTTCCGATTTTTTTAATTTACGAATATTCAGAAAAATTTGTTAAACATGTATTCATTAATTCAGATGTTTCCGAATCAACAAATTTGTCAAAATTCGTTAAATAACTAATTTGGAACTAAACCAATTGCACATGTCTAGTGGAATGTACCCTATCTGTTCTGAAGGACTATATACAGAATTTCTAACACTAATTCTCCCATATACAGCAGAACTTACAGTTCAAATAGTCAGTCATAAATTTAACAACAAGATAACCTGCACTGAAGACCCATCCTGCTTGTACTTGTGTCCCAACATTAGAAAGGATTTACGTGTTAAAAGGGTGATCATCTAATGACAATCCCTTGTGTATTCTTGTTGCTTTGCCAATGCATGGAACCGCTAGCTAGATGTATGCACTTCAGTCACAAGATTAGGTTGGTGATACTGGTGCTTATTTTTACAAACAACATGAACAATTGAAGCATTGCTACAAGCAATGAGGAGAGTACAGGAAGTCCTACTTCTATGTGTATCTTAAGGTCAATAGTCACAGTGAAGATGGGGGGCGAGGGGTGAATCATAGACCCTCTTTGTGAATTAAAGATGTTTTAACTTGAATTTGGTGTGCAGAGTCAATATTGCTTGGTGGATTGTAAATGTAGAATGTGGCTCAAGAGCCATTCCTGCACTCAAGGTGGGAATTGAATATTCAAGAGTGGTCCTGGGGCAGCATCACTTTACTGAATATTATTTACATGTTGATGAATCCTAATAATCTAGACCAGTGGCAGCTGGTGCTCTATTTTTTTTTGGGGGGGGGGGGACGCAAACAAAACCCCAACCACCCCCCCCCCCCCCCCATCACTCACCCGCAATAGGGCCTACAGATAGATAAATAGACAGACAGATAGACAGACAGACAGACAAACAAACAGATATTGGGTGGGATATAGATAGATAGATACAGATATTGGGATAGATAGATAGATAGATAGATAGATAGATGGATAGACATTGGGTGGGATAGATAGACAGACAGACAGACAGATATCGGGTGGGATAGATAGATGGGCAGATAGACAGACAGACAGATAGATAGGTATTGGGTGGGATAGATAGATAGACAGATATTGTTAGATAGATGGATGTTGGGTGGGAGATAGAGAGAGAGAGAGAGAGAGAGAGATACAGAGATAGAGAGGGAGAGAGAGAGATAGATAGAGAGATGGATGGATGGATAGAGAGATAGAGAGAGAGATAGAGAGAGAGCTAGAGAGATGGATGGATGGATGAATGGATAGATGGATATAGAGATAGTTACATAGAGATAGATACATAGAGACACATAGAGATAGAGACACATAGAGATAGAGACACAGAGAGATAGAGACACAGAGAGATAGAGACATAGAGAGATAGAGACATAGAGATAGAGACAGAGAGATAGAGATAGAGACATAGAGAGAGAGATAGAGAGAGATAGAGACATAGAGAGATAGAGACAGAGAGATAGAGACATAGAGATAAAGAGCTAGAGACATAGAGAGAGAGAGAGAGAGAGAGAGAGATAGATACATAGATAGAGAGAGAGAGATAGATAGAGATACATAGATAGATAGAGAAAGAGATACATGGATAGAGAGAGAGAGATACATAGAGAGAGAGAGAGAGAGAGAGAGAGAGAGAGAGAGAGATACATAGAGAGAGAGAGAGATAGAGAGATACATAGAGAGAGAGAGAGATACATAGAGAGAGAGAGAGAGATACATAGAGAGAGAGAGAGATGCATAGATAGAGAGAGAAATTTAGTGGTGAATAAGAGAAGCATTGCTCTGATCAGCACTCACCCCCCCCCCCCCCCCTGCTCTCCTGCACATGCTTCACTCTGTCTGATCCAGCAGATTGTGAGTGAATAGCTGGGGGGGGGGCAGAGGTGAAGCAGAACACCCTCCCAGGCAGGCAGGTAGATCTACATACCTCTGTCAGTGTGGCTTCTCCATCACCGCCCACCTGCCAATAGAAAACCCCACAGCAAGGGGAATGCCTGCACTTCAGGCAGCGGTGGCCAGTCCATTACTTCCTGGCTTTCTGTGTGCTCAGTAGAGAGGGAAGGGGCCTCCCCTCTTCACTGAACACACGGGATTATTCCTCACCGCAGCCATGTTTTTGTAGCCCGCCGGAAGTGACTTTGTTCTCACATGGAGAACAAAGCACTCGGCCGGGCGGATGCTGGTGGCGCGATCGATTGCGCCACAAAGCATCTCCAAACCCCGCCAATGAAGCGCCATGTCTACAATCTCCTGATTGCATTGACGTGGCGTTTCCCATAGTTCACTGTGTCCGGCGCCCGGACACAGTGCACTTACTTAATGGACATTGCTTTTTCTTTATTAATAATTTTTTTTGTGACTACAGCGGGGGGGGGGGGAGGGGGGGGCGGCGCCTGGGCACCCCCTATGGACGGGCCGCCAGTGATATTCTAGACTGAAGACCAATCCTCCTGGTACTGAAATCCCAACATTGGAAATTACTTGCACATTGTAAGGGTGATCACCTGATGGTAAATTTTATTATGTCGTTACTTCCTGAATGTGTTGAATGGCTTGATGTATCAGCTTCAATCACAGGTTTAGGCTGGTCATACAGCAACAAGCAACATGGAAAAAATCAAGCACAATTAACTTCTATCTTGTTGTTTTTTCAAAGGACTTTTTAGTACTGAGAATGGAAATGTCCAATCTATGTGGTTGATTTGCTAAAGACATATTGGCTGTTCACTTGGCAAGGAAAGTAGCACTTTGCTAGGAAATTTTCCCCAGAGCTTCTGAATGTGGAAAAATGTTTCCATTTGCATACATAATCATGTGAAAGTAAACTGTAAAAAAATATTTTTGCTTGCAGTTTATTGAATGATGGAAGTCAGCAGAGATTCACCCCATTCACTAAACTCTAGTGCAACTGCCCTTGCAAAGTGAACAACCAATTTGCCTTTCATAAATGAATGCAATAACTCACCTCTATGATTAAAGTATAAATAAAGAAAACCTTTTTTGTTGTTGTTTTGGATAGAGTGGAGACAGATTAAAAGACCTTTTTGTTGTGGTCTGTTCCCCCCGGGAGATTCAACCTCTCTATATGTCCTGGCCGCGTGCCCCCCCCCACCCCAAAGCACCTTGTCCCCACGTTGATGAGGACAAGGGCCTCTTCCCGACAACCCTGGCCGTTGGTTGTCGGGGTCTGCGGGCGAGGGGCTTATCGGAATCCGGGAGCCGCCTTTAATAAGGGGGCCCCCGTATACCGGCCCCCCACCCTATGTGAATGAGTATGGGGTACAATGTACCCCTACCCATTCACCTGTAAAATAAAGTACAAAAAAAACCACAACACACAAGATAAAATAATTTATTGCACAGCTCCGGGGGTCTTCCGTCTTCGGGGGTCTTCTCGTCGGACTCCTCCTCTACCTTCTTGTAGCTCTTTTGCTAGCGGAGGAGCCTGGCATTCTTCTTCGTCGCTGCTGCCTTTTCTTCCGACTTCGGGGGTCTTGTCCCCCTCTTCGGTTCTTCTGCCGGGCCACCGCGCCTTCTTATAGCTCTTTTACAGGCGGTGGCCCGGTCTTCTGTCAAGACCCCTGAAGTCGGAAGAAGAGGCCGCGGCGACGAAGAAGAGCACCGGGCTCCTCCGCTAGCAAAAGAGCTACAAGAAGATAGCGGAGGAGTCCGGCGAGAAGGCCCCCGAAGACGGAAGACCCCCGGAGCTGTGCAATAAACTATTTTATCTTGTGTGTTGTGTTTTTTTTGTACTTTATTTTACAGGTGAATGGGTAGGGGTACATTGTACCCCATACTCATTCACATAGGGTGGGGGGCCGGTTATCCGGGGGCCCCCTTATTAAAGGGGGCTCCCGGATTCCGATAAGCCCCCTGCCCGCAGACCCCGACAACCAACGGCCAGGGTTGTCGGGAAGAGGCCCTTGTCCTCATCAACATGGGGACAAGGTGCTTTGGGGTGGGGGGGCACGCGGCCCCTCTTCCCCAAGGCACCCCCATGTTGAGGGCACGTGGCCTGGTACGGCTCAGGAGGGGGGGGCGCTCGCTCGCCCCTCCTTTCCTGGCCGGCCGGGTAGCGTGCTCGGACAAGGGTCTGTTGTGGACTTGGGGGGGCCCCCACGCCAATTTTTTTCGGCGTTGGGGTTCCCCTTTAATTCCATACCGGGTGGCGGGGCCAGCGACGTCTCCTTTGCGGGCCCCGCCTACCTGGAGACGCGCTTGAAATGAGCGGACTTTCCTCCGCGTGCGTGGGCGAGTCCGTTCAGTAGGGCGGATAGTACGGTGGACTTAGTACGCCGTATTAGTCCGCTGAAAAAGTGCTGTGTGTGGGCAAGTAACCCGTTCGGAAAGTCCGGCGGACAGTCTGGCGGGAAGTCCGCCAGCAGTCTGGCAGGAAGTCCGCCAGACTAAGTCCGTCGGATAGACGGCTACGTGTGTACGCGCCATGAATGATCGTTTCCCAGAGTATACCACATGTAACTACTCACGGTCCTAATTGTCTCAATGACCGCCATACCAGTATAATTTATGATTCCAACTCTAGCTCATTGAGAAATTATACTGATACAGAGTTTCTTATTAGTGTTTGAAAATTGGATAAATGGTCCTCTATCTTTTCTTGAGCACTGACAAATCTGCCACTATACGATTCAAAACTTATGCTCAAAACTTCAAAGGCTTTCCTCTTCTGAAATCTGTATTGATACCAAATGTAGTTGAACTTTTTTTTTTTTAAATGTCATAAATGCCTTGGAATGTGCCTTGTTCATCACATTGATTTACAGACATCCAAATTATATGCCAAGTTAGGAGGATTTTATAGAATTAAAACAGGTCAAAGTCTTCTAGTTAAAAAAGCATGTTATTCAACTGATGCTTATGTCCATAACTGGATTATGTCAATACAGGTTATAAAGAAACTCTTCAGGCACTTGTCAGGAAATTTACCACTCTGTGTAAACTCATTGACAAATGCAGATTATAATCTCGCCATCAAGGTCACAGTGGATAGATAAACAATGAAAAAACAGAGGAACTGACACTAGAAGTTAGTGACCACTAGAATAGATGTTATACAGTTCTGGCATATATGACCTGATTTTAGTGTTATTTAATCTCGGTTGGATACAGAAATGTAGCTTGGGTTTATTCCAAGTAGGTTTGGTGTCTTTGCCGCATCTACCTGGTGACAACCATGTGATCCCTCTCATTCTATCTTTCACTTTAGAACATTGGGTACAACATCACACAAGCCCTATTGGTCCCACTAACTATTAAAGCCATGTTAATTACCTACTCACAGTTTCTATCTCAGGCTTCACTCACCACACTTAGAGCAAGCACTGCTACTGTGCATGCCAGAGAGAGATCTCCAGCAACCAGGGTTTTTAAAGACAGTCTGGGTTGGGCTCCTGAACCATAGAGAAACCCTTCCCAGTGTTCCTCCTGCATATTACACCCAAATCACACTTTCTCTGATTAGCTGTTTGCGTTAAACAAGAGCTCTGTTGTTCATCCTGCACCCGCATCCTGCACCCGCCTGGGAATTTGTGTTGGGGGGCTGACATGGTAATCTCTCATTTGGCTTTTCATCATACAGACGTGAGGTCTCCTACATTGGTAAGCACCTGTCACTGGTCACCTAGGATGATATCCCTATCTCCCTTCACTAGCACATAGATTTTGTGTGGGTTACATACAAATATATATATAATTATATTATTATATTATTATATTATTATATATAATAATATAATAATATAATATATTTTGCATGCAACACTCTTCACAGTCCTTTCACCAGGATGATCTCAAACACATCCTTTTTTACCTCTTTGTGTTTTCCTACACTGGCTGCTTCTCTTCCCTCTTCCTCCCTTGCTTGTACCCCTGCCCCTAGTCCCATAGACCTAATACATGGCACGAATACTCTTTACATTTATATTACCAGATCACTATGGGGGTAACTGACCTAGAAACTTGTGTAAGGCTGACCGCAGGTCAGCCTGTATTTGTACAAGGAGTCAGGCTACATAAAGCCTGCCCTCCTTTGCCTCCTCCCCTCATGGTCGCTGGCTCGTGTGTCCCATCCACCCATTCCCTTTTCTTTTCATTTCATTCATTTCATTTCATACTTCGGTATGCCCCCTTTTAGGCATACTGACCACGTGACCCCAGCACACTTCAGGTCTATGTTCTCTGTTGCTCTTTGTTCCTTTCCTTTACTATCCACAGATTGACTCCGAGTACAAATACACTTTTGTTACAGTTGTCATGGTACATGTGGTCCATAGGGCACATTAAGGGACACATTCTTCTCCATTTCCATTATTCGCCATGTTCGTCCTCCGCCTGGCCTCCAGTTGGCGGCTGCAGGTCACAATCCTTCAGCTCCCGGTTGGAGCACTGTTCGCCGTCGTCATTGGGGATCAGTGCTTGGAACCAATCGACCCATCTGTAAGTATGGGGATCCCTGTTTAGGCCCCCTGCTTCTTTTCTATCCACACTCCAATTGCATGCTACATCTCATTTACATTTATTTTTTAGATACTCCACACATGCATAAACTCCTGAGGAAGCGAGCAGAGCTTGCGAAACACATCAATTTTATCGATGTATATGTATACTTTGTACTTTAATTATTGAAGTAACATGTTCATAGCTGTTTTTATGGGTTTGATCTGCATGCCCATGTTTAATATATGTTTAATATACGATGATGTCCTTAAAGCGGGATTCCGCTCTTCTTTTTTTTTTTTTTCTTACCTGTGTTACAGGTGGGCGACTGCTACCTTCGCTTAGCATCCACGTCCGGCGTTTTTTTGACCCCCGGCGCGACGATTCTTTTCCTCGGGATGACTTTTAAAAAAGTGCTCTGGCGTTTTCCATTTTAAGTGTGGGCGTCTGAAGCCCACAGGCATTTACTTCCTGAGTATCGATGACGCTCGGCTCCCAGCATGCTCTCATGCATCTCGCACATGCTCAGTGTGCAATAGTGGTAATGGCAGATACAGCTGCCTGTCCACTTTAAAAATGGCAAATTCGGACATGCCCTCGTCACGTGACCGGCGTCCTAACGAAATCTCGCGAGATTTCGCAGTTTCATTGTCCCCCCATGGATTCTTGGGAAATAGCTTAGAAATTTCCCAGGGACCATTGCGATGACGATAACCACGCCTACTCCCACGGGAGGACAACCCGGAAGTCAGCAGAATCATCTGAAATAAAAGGTAAGTAAAGAATAATTTTTTTTTTCAGGGTTCATTTAGGTAAGTATTCAATCTGGTGATTTTAATAAGATGAAGTTTCATTTTTAGGTACCAAACCGCTTTAAGTTTTTAAATAAACCAAGACATTTAGTTTACTCTATTTACTTGTCTTGACCTTTTATGATCACCTCACTCAGAGCCTCATGGGCAAAACCTTGTTCTATTGTGCGATCCAAAGTTAAAATAACAAGGGCAGAAGATTTAATAGATGGAAATTTAAAAAAACTACTGAAGTTCCACTTTAACTATTATCCCCTTTTCACTATAGAACTAGGGAACAACCCCCTCACTGTGCACCTGCCCTAAATAAAGGTTGGCTGACTGGAGGATAACAGTTGGAAGTCTTGGCCATTGGCGTTCTAGATAAGGCCAGGCAGACCTTTCACTGCCTACCTTTTGTAGTTTGACACATGAGCAGCTATTTTGTTTATAGAATAAAAAAATCATGTCTGCCTATTCTTTGTATGACTACATCATGACTTTTTTCTTTGCATCACTGTTTTCAGCATTTTTTTAACTTCCTTTTGAACAGCACCAGCACAATGAAGGTATTACCTCTATTTCCCAAATGTCAAACATTTATCAGCATGCTGTGACATAACTATCAAAATGATCCCTGCATACAACACTTTGCCAATAATTAAAGCAGTCTTAACAGAGAGCTGTCCATTCATTTGTACACATTTAAGTTAAAGCTATTGCTACAGTTAATGACACATTTATCTATTTCTCTGCAGCCGATGGATACCTGTCATATTCACTATGTAACTTTAGTATTTATTGATGACTATTATGAGCTTCTGTGGGCTGCTCAGTGGTGCTAATATAGAAAAAATATTGCTTTCTTGGATGTCATAAATATTTCTGAATTACGTAGATATGTGTTTATATGACAGAGATGCTGCTTAGGCTTATTCTAGAGGCGATAGTCACTTTGGACTAAAAATGTAACCTGTGGTGTTTTTATCCCTCTTGCATATTGACTCTATTACCTTTAGTCCTTCAAGCAGCTGGTATTCACATATGTTCAGCAGACTTGCTTTCATGGAATGTGCATTATAAGGCTATTGAAGGATAAGAGACCCACCGTGGAATAAAAGCTGAAACAATTTTGATAAGTTTTAGGTTGGTCTTTTATGATTGTGACTGTTGGGTATTGGCCTTGTATATTAACTACAAGTTAAACCATGGTTAAATTTGTTCACCTATGTCAACAGCTCTAGATGCTTATTTTAAAACAGAGTATCGGCTATTTTTTATTGGAAGAAGAGAAGAGAAGGCGGCAGCGGCGGTGACGACAGAAGACAGGGCCACCGCTAGTAAAAGAACTGGAAGAAGGAAGCGGAGTCCTGGCAAGAAGAACCGAAGAGGGGGACAAGACCCCCGAAGTTGGAAGAAGAGGCAGCGGCAACAGAAGACCGGGCCACCGCTAGTAAAATAGCTGGGAGAAGAAAGCAGAGGTCCGGCAAGAAGAACCGAAGAGGGGGATAAGACCCCCGAAGAGGGGGACAAGACCCCTGAAGTCGGAGGAAGACCCCCAGGCAGCGACGAAGAAGAAAGTCGGGCTCCTCCACTAGTAAAACAGCTAGCAGAAGA
The DNA here is from genome assembly GCF_037356315.1 of Lithobates pipiens. Classification (NCBI taxonomy): domain Eukaryota; kingdom Metazoa; phylum Chordata; class Amphibia; order Anura; family Ranidae; genus Lithobates; species Lithobates pipiens. The sequence goes on along the minus strand of NW_027507785.1, from coordinate 274,936,597 downwards.
TAACATTATTTGTAATGTTGTATTGTGTTTTATTTACATTTTTTTTCACCAGGTGAATGGGTAGGGGTACATTGCACCCCATACTCATTTGCATAGGGTGGGGGGCCGGTATCTGGGGGCCCCCTTATTAAAAGGGGCTCCTGGATTCCAATAAGCCCCCCACCCGCAGACCCCAACAACCAACCGCCATGGTTGTCGGTAAGAGGCCCTTGTCCTCATCAACATGGGGACACAGTGCTTCCCCAAAGCAACCCCCATGTTGAGGGCCTGGTACGGCTCAGGAGGGGGGCGCTCGCTCGTCCCCACCCCCTTTCCTGACTGGCCGGGCTGCGTGCTCAGATATGGGTCTGATATGGACCTTGGGGGGGGACCCCCATGCTGTTTTTTCGGCATAGGGCTTCCCCTTTAAGTCCATACCAGGTGACGGGGCAGCGAGGTGTCAATCTCGCCGATGGAGGCGGCGACATTGACCTCCTCCGCTAGTCCCGTCTACCTGGAGCCTCGTTCAAAATGAACTGACTTTTCGGGTGGATTGTCCGATCGTGTGTACGGGGCATAAGTCTTAGTTTCTCATAAAACAAAATTAAAGCCTCATGTACAGCTCAAATCTAAAGTCCAAGGGGCTTCACAAGGACGCAGGGGTCGATTTAAATGGAAACCGATACTTCCAGGCATCCCAATGTGCCTGAACATTAGCACTGTTGTTGCTTAAGGCACTTTTAGACTAGGTCAAAGTCCCTTTAACCACTTGCCGTCCGTCTCACACTGATATACGTCGGCAAAGTGTAATGGCTGCGTGAAACAACGTACCCGTATGTCGCTGCGTCATTGGTGGCTAGGGGGCATACATGTGCCCGTGTGTCCAGCGGACTCAATGTCCGCAGGTGGCCCACGATTGTGACACAGAGAGGCAGAACAGGGAGATGCCTATTTAAACAAGGCATTTCCCTGTTCTGCCTAGCAACATGACAGGAATCTACTGCTCCCAGTGATCGGGAGCAGTGATCTCTGTCATGTTCTAGTGAGCCCACCACCCCTACAGTTAGAGCACGCCCAGGGAACACACTTAACCCCTTCATTGCCCCCTGGTGTTTAACCCCTTCCCTGTCAGTGACATTTACAAAGTAATCAGTGCATTTTTATAGCACCGATTGCTGTATAAATGCCAATGGTCCCAAAATAGTGTCAAAAGTGTCCGATCTGTTCGCCGCAATGTCGCAGTCATGATAAAAATCACAGATCGCCGCCATTACTTAAAAAAAATGATAATAATAAAAATGCCATAAATCTATCCCCTATTTTGTAGACGCGATAACTTTTGTGCAAACCAACCAAAATATGCTTATTTTTTTACCAAAAATATGTAGAAGAATATATATCGGCCTAAACTGAGGAAGAAATGTGTTTTTTTATATTTTTTTAGGGATATTTATTATAGCAAAATGTAAAAAATATTGCTTTTTTTTCAAAATGTTCGCTCTTTTTTTGTTTATAGCGCAAAAAATAAAAAACGCAGAGGTGATCAAATACCACCAAAAAAAAGCTCTATTTGTGGGAAAAAGGATGTAAATTTTGTTAGGGTACAACATCGCATGACCGAGCAATTATCTGTTAAAGCAACGCAGTGTCGTATCGTAAAAAAGGGCTTGGTCAGGAAGGGGGTAAATCCTTCCGGGGCTGAAGCGGTTAAAGAAAAATTCTAAAACATAAACTTCTATTCTGCAATGTACGATGAAAAATCAGTTTACTCTATCTTATTCTGGGTGGTGGAATGTGGGGGTGAGAGGTGAAAGTGTGATTGTGGAGGCCTAGATAAAATACATAGGGAAGCAAAAAAGGACTGTCGGTAGTATGTCCATCAGGAACTAAAACACTGCTGGTGGCATTATGGTCCCCAGACTTGAAGAGTGTATTTATGTTATCTACTAGTGGGTGTCTCCCAACACTCATCAGGCCTCAGCATTTAGTCACAACTTGATTCTGGTTGCTGGAAGGGTATTTGGTCCCACCTGAGAAATTACATAGTGCCTCAGCTTTTTACATGTGCGCCTGTATATTTTGAATCTGTTACTCCCTGAACCAGCTACCCATTGTGGCCCCTATTCCAGACCTATCTTGCTCTGTTATTTTGCACTCCCACCTCACCTGCTCCACCTGATTCCCTTTTTCCTCTGTACAGTTAGGTAGTTGGTTTCCACTTTAATGCGTTTTTACTGAGTAGTGTACATGATGTTGTGTTTATAATAAATTGTATTTTGTCATACACTTAAAGGCTAAACAAAAGAAATCTGACATATTCCATCCACACTAAAAATGTGGATGGATAAATCTCCCATGTTGTCTTTTGCATTTTGACAGTTGGCACCTTTGGTAGTCAGAATACCCAATTGATTAGATACAGGCATGATTCGGCCAACAGTTTTCAACTAGGCTCCGTTATCAAAAGTGGATTGTTTAATTGACTTTTGTTGAACCGGGTGGTACCAACAGCAGAGCTTCATGGGGAGTGTCCCAGAAAATGTGTTCAGCCTTTCCAGTGAACTGACAGTAGATGGTGTTTGGTGACTTCACTTAAATGAACACTTTTCTGTTAGTACAGGATTGCTTCCATGTACTGTAATTGGTTGCTACATGCACTTTTGTGAGTAGTAATTTATCTTTCATTTAATACATTTTACATACTTCACAAGGACAGTACGCTCTGACCTTTAGCTATGTTAATGTGAAATTCATAATTCAACCTTTCATACATAAGCTCCCTTATCACAAGCTCTTTGCTGACTTCTGGGAAGTGAGTCAGTTATGAGTGGTGGATGAGAACTTTGGAAAGGTCTACCTACTAAAACAGCAAGAGGAATTTGTTATCTATGGTAGTTTTCAGAAGACGGTAGCTGGTTGCAGTCTGAAATGTAGAGTGTTTTCTAAGCCAATTACACTTATCAGTTTATTAATGAAATTAATGAAATTAATCATTATATTGTTCTACAGAGGTCAAAGTGAATATATTGACATTCCTGATAATATACTTTGAAAGGTTTGAAGTTCGGAATGGTTTAAAATATATAAGAAAAATAGAGTGAGCTAATGCTGTGTTGTAGGTTCAACCAAAGGTGAGATGGGAAAGATGGATATCCCCTCGTAAAATAAATATTCATGTGACGGGTCTAAATGATATAACTAAACCATATAAAATAAAGTTACTTTGCAGCATGACTTCCTAATTATTATCTGTTCCTTGCTGTCTGGCAGGTTTATGGTAAAGCATAGAAATGTTTGAAGGAGTGTAGGGTTATACGTATGTTATTTATTATGGCGTAAGTGAGGAAGGATTACAGAAGGTCTTATTGATAAATTCCTTGATTACCTCAATTGAAGATATAAAACAGCTATATATTAGGTGACTAAAGTATTTTGTAGCTGTGCATTTTTGATGAAGACTTATATATAGAGGTATATTTATCAAATGTGTGAAACTTGCATTAAAGTTGTGTGCATTTTGGCTTGAATCGTTGAGAAATGGACCACTTAAAGTGGATGGCAAATGAAATACATGTGAATCATTACAGTGTGGATAGCCCTACTCAGCCACGCGTGTTTTCTTTTTTCTTTTTCCATATAATATAATGCTAAATAGCTTTTTTCAGGTCACATGACCACTGAGACATGTCATGGGCTCCCTCCTCTCTGCCCGGTGGGTGAGCTCTACAGGCATACCAGGGACAATCTGCCCATCTCTGTGCTAGTCCGCTGGACTTTTAAAATGAATGGACTTGCCCACACACGGAGAAAAGTCTGTTCATTTTGAACGTGGCTCCAGGTAGACGGGACTAGCAAAGGAGGTGAATGTCGCCGCCTCCATCGGCGAGATTCACACCTTGCTGGCCCCGTCACCTGGTATGGACTTAAAGGGGAAGCCCTACTCCGAAAAGTTGGCGCTAGCGTTCCACCACGCCCATGAGAAATAACAGCCAGCCCCACCTAACAGGCTCTCAGTTTTTACATTTGAAAAGGAAACTGTTGAAATGTTTCAAAACATTTTAATTTTGCTTGATTATAATGAAAAGCCTCAAAACTGTGTTTTATGTTTCTCTCTGAGACGAAACATCAAATATGTGTTCTTTCCTATATTAAAGATATGCCCATGTATGACTAGTATTTGATCACAGTTTACTGACTTTTACATGCTGTATAGGCAGAGACATTTGAACCTACAATCTGCATTTATGACTGCTTTAATAATTTTTCTATTCAATGCCGAGGGCACAATGGCACCGTCTATGTTGCCAGGAATAAAAGGTTTGCGCAACCCATGTAACTGAATGCAAAAGAAGACAATCAGGCATCAAATCTATCCTCTTTCACAGCTACAGGAAGGCTTCATAATATTTTCATTAAGATCATTCTTGCAGTAAAGTTAATTGCCATGTATCGCAGGCAGGAACTTCCACTACAAAGCTCTCTCTGTGACAGCTCTTAAAACTGCCATCGATGTCTTTGGAAGTGACCTATTATGTGCCCTGTGGGTAATAATGGAAACGCTGAAGGAAATAGACAGATGCTGGCTTCTTTGGATTCTAAATCTATTCAACATGAGCAGAGATTTCGATCTTTAGCCCTTTTTCAACTGCCGGGGAAGACCGCTGACGCTGGCATAAGATCAAAAGTGGTAACTACGCAACATTTTGCACCGGCCGCAGCTGGGAGGAAAACAATAAAAACTTATTTTTTGTTAACATAAGCAAGTGGAGTCCATTTTTCAGCGAAATCCTTTGTAATAGCTACCACTTATTTTTTTCTGAACTGTTACGTTTAATTGTCTATATAAGCTTTTTGAGACAAACTAGCAAAATAACTAGCTTGTGTTTTTTTTGTTCTTCCCTTCCAATCTACTGTTTATTTATGTAGCGTTGCTGCTTAAGTTTGTCCTTAACTCTGCCTCTCAACCCCAATGACAGACTCTGACACCCCTGACAATAGTGTAAGTGCAATAACCAATGAGAAACACACACGTTATGATAAAACACAGACATTGGGGGTTATTTACGAAAGGCAAATCCACTTTGCACTGCAAGTGCACTTGAAAGTGCGTTGAAAGTGCACTTGGAAGTGCAGTCGCCCTAAATCTAAGGGGTAGATCTGAAATGAGTGGAAGCTCTGCTGATTTTATCATCCAATCATGTGCAAGCTAAAATGCTGTTTTTTTAGCATAATACTATTCAGGCTGCTTTCAGGGGATTCCAAACCTGAGAATTTCCCCAAGAGCATAGGCACACTTAAATGGCAAATAATCACAATATGTCACTTAATATTGGTTTGGTTACCTCTAGTCAGGTAGCATCAAAGCAGAATATTTACCCTTTTTATGTCAGACCTCTCTCTTCTGTCTCCTGACACCACAGGCCCAACTACAAACACTGTATTCAATACACTTCCTGCATTGCATGAATTTATCTATGGCTGCCCCTTATTCAGGCGCCCGGCTGCTTTTCAGGCGCAGGGCACCTGAATTACAGCAGTGGGGGTGCTTTTGAAGCACCTACATTAATTAGAACCATAGGCTCTAATAGGCGTAAAAAAAGGTGACCTGCGAGCGCCATGTTGGGTGCTCACAGGTCACTCAGCTGTGTGTTAGAAAAGCAAATGAATATTTTCTTACCTAACATTAAACCGCCTCTCCGCCAATCAGGTGCTCGGGTCTGTTACCTGTCACCTGATTGACTGAAAGGACGCTATTGGACGCCTATCATAAGAAGACGATGGGAGATGAGGATGGACCCCGCTCGTCACCATCACCCGCTGCCCCACCAAGACAGGATAAGTACTGGGCAGAAGGTGAGCAAGCGGGGGCCACACTGGAGGCATTCAAGGGCACACTGGCAGCATCTGATTGGCACACTGGCAGCATATGATAGGCACACTGGCAGCATTCAATGGGCACACTGGCAGCATTTGATGGGCACACTGGCAGAATATGATGGGCACACTGGCAGTGTTTGATGGGCACAGTCGCAGAGTTTAATGGGCACAGTGGTAGCATTTGGCACAGTGGCTGCAATTGATGGCACAGTGCCAGCATTTGAGGGTACAGTGGCAGCATTTGAGGGCACAGTAGCAGTGTTCGATGGCACAGTGGCAGCATTTGATGGGCACAGTGGCTGCCATTGATAATTTGTTTTCAAAAATTTTTGGCGCCCCCCCCCAAAAATTTGGAGCACCAGCTGCCACTGGCCCTGAGCATGTATGTGCAAGCCAATATGGCACTAGTAGCTTCAATTCCTTTGAAGAAAGATGAGACTTTGTATCTTCAGCTAGCCACTCTAATTGGTGCACTTAAATTCCTGAAAAGCAGGGCCAAACAACACAACTAGCCAAGTTTATCAAGTAAAGAATTCAGGATCTTCCTCAGCAAGGTGAAAGGACAATGGTGTTTGTGTACAGGGTCTCTGTATCTAAATGGCCTTGTGTCCTGTGGCACTACAAGTGTCAGTAAGGTGACTAACAGAAATTATGTCTGTATACAGTGTTCATACAACTCTATCTGTGTACAGTGTCCTTGTCTCCTGAAAATGGGCAAAAGCCCTCTCACCCAACCCTGCGGTTTAACTCCAAACAAACATCCTGGAACAGGCAGGCTCTTTGAGTGACCACACTGGTCCCCTCACACTGGAATGCTTCACACCGTCGGTGCAGGTGCCTCTGGATATGAACCTGGGATCCCCCTCTGTGAGGCTAGATGTCCCGACTGGCTATGGATGCCTCAAATCACACAGTGGACTGACCTGGGAGGCAGACCCTCTTCCCTCAGTCCAGTCTTTTCCCTTGGCTCGTGTAGTCTGAGAATCTCCTCAGGAAATCAAAATGGAGTCTCTCCTTTCCTACTCTCAGGAACATCCTGGACTTTATAATTCCTGTCTATGGGACCATTTGGTATGGGGACTACATGTCCCAGAATCCACTGCAGCTGCTCCTGTAGCTTGTCACAGTCCCTACCATTGGCTCCTGTATCTGACTTCTCCTCTTGCCAATAGGAACACAGGGGAGGGAGCAGAGAGTGGGCAAATTCTGTGGGAAAAAAAAAGAGAAATAATCCTCTTATTGACATTTTCTGTTCTCTACTGTGCTATGCATTATTTCAGCTTAGGTATTTTTGGTTTATTTTGACCAATCTCACTATATACTTTCTTGTTGGTCCCCCGGGTATACTCCATAGAACCTATTGGGCTTGATTTACCAAAGGCAAATAAAATGTTCACTTTGCAAGGGAATTCACCCCATAGTTTTATGAATGAGGAAAATTATTAGTCTGCAAAGAGTATCCAATTGTTTGAAAGAAAAATAAAAAGACAGTATTTTTTCATGCACAGATTGGATTATGGATGTTAGCAGAGCATCAACTCATTCACTAAAATATGGGCTAAAATTCCCCTGCAACGTGTAAGTTCTCTAGCACAGTAAAAAGTCTTTCTGCAGTAATTCAACCCCATTGTCTCCATTAACCACTTGCCAACCCACTCACAGAAAATGTACTGCAAGTGGAAGGCACAGGCAGGCACAGCGACGCATGGGCGTCCGCAGCAGGGGGCAAGTGCCCCCCCTGGAATCCCCAAGGTGTTGCCGCCGCCGCCATGCTGCATCCTCCGCTCTCTCCTCTGGTTCACAGCGCTGGCTGGCTCTGTGTTCGGCGGCCGTCTGTAACACAGTCCCGCCTCCCCAGACCAGATCGTGTGATAGTAGAGAGAATCACGTTCCGCCTATCACATGAGCCGGTCTGGGGGGGGGGGCGGGACTGTGTTACAGAGTGGTCGCCGAACACAGCCATCCATCGCTGTGATCCAGAGGAGTAGATGGCCATCCGTGCCACAGTGCCTGGATAGGAGGATGGGGGGGGGGGGGCTGCAGTGCTCTCCTCCACCACCACACTCTCCTGCCCCCCCCAGTGCTCTCCTCCACCACCGCACTCTCCTGCCCCCCCCCTCAGTGCTCTCCTCCACCACCGAACTCTCCTGCCCCCCCCTCAGTGCTCTCCTCCACCACCGCACTCTCCTGCCCCCCCAGTGCTCTCCTCCACCGCCACACTCTCCTGCCACCCCCCCAGTGGTCTCCTCCACCTCCACACTCTTCTGCCACCCCCTCCAGTGCTCTCCTCCACCACCACACTCTCCTGCCCCCCCCACAGTGCTCTCCTCCACCACTGCACTCTCCTGCCCCCCCAGTGCTCTCCTCCACCGCTACACTCTCCTGCCCCCCCCAGTGGTCTCCTCCACCACCACACTGTCGTGCCACCCCCTCCAGTGCTCTCCTCCACCACTGCACTCTCCTGCCCCCCCCCCCCCCTTCAGTGCTCTCCTCCACCACACTCTTCTGCCCCCCCACAGTGCTCTCCTCCACCACCACACTCTCCTGCCCCCCCCCAGTTTTCTCCTCCCCTGTTCTTGCTGCTCTCCAGCTCTCCCCATCCTTCCCTAGCCACCATCCCAGTGCTCTCCCCCCTGTTCTCCCCCCCTGTTCCCCCCAGTGCTCTCCACTCCACCAGTGCTCCCCCCCTGTTCTCCCCCCCCCCACAGTGATCTCCACTCCTCCCAATCCTCTCCCCTCCATGCTCTCCCAGTGCTCTCCCCCCAGTGCTCTCCCCCCTGTTCTCCCCCCCCTCCCCAGTGCTCTCCACTCCCTCCAGTGCTCTCCCCCCCAGTACCCTCCACTCCCCCCAGTGCTCTCCCCCAATGCTCTCCTCCCCCCCCCCCAAGCGCTCTCCTCTCTCCCCCTGTTCTTCCCCCCCCCAGTGCTCTCCCCTCAGTGCTTTCCACTCCCCCAGTGCTCACCCCCCCTGTTCTTTCCCCCCAGTGCTCTCCCCTCAGTGCTCTCCACTCACCCCAGTGCTCTCCCCCCTGTTCTTTCTCCCCCCCAGTGCTCTTCAGCTCTCCCCATCACTCTCCAGCCCCCACCCCAGTGCTCTCCAGCCCCCCATTCTCCCCACCCCTGTTCTTTCTGCCCCCTGGTGCTCTCCAGCCCCCCCCAGTGCTCTCTACCCTCCGTGCTCTCCACCCCTGTTCTTTTTGGCTCCCCCCCAGCACTCTCCACTCCCCATCCCTGTACTCTCCACTCCCCCTGTATTTTGCCCCCACCCATGTGCTCTCCAGTCCCCCGTGCTTTCCACCCCTGTTCTTTCTGGCCCCCACTGGTGCTTTCAAGCTCCCCTATTGCTCTCCACTCCCCCCTGCTCTTTGTACCCCCCAGTACTCTCCAGCCCCCATGCTCTCCACCCCTGTTTTTCTGCCCCCCAGTGCTCTTCACCACCCCACACTTTTAGCCCCCCCCGTGCTCTCCACCACCCCACACTCTTAGCCCCCCAGTGCTCTCAGCATACCGTGCTCTCTACCCCATTCTTGTTGGCCCCCCAGCACTCTCAAGTTCCCCCCCCCCCAGCACTCTCCGCTCCCCACCCCTGTGATCTCCACTCCCCCTCGCTCTTTGCCCCCACCCATGTGTTCTCCAACCCCGCCAGTACTCTTTGCTCCCCCTTCTCTCCAACTCCCACTCAGTGCTCTCCACTTCCCCAGGACCAGAGGGCAGGCTGACTGGGGCCGGAAAATGAGGACAGCTGAAGGTGCAGGTGGCCAGGGACCACTCCATCTCACAGCAGACAGATCCTCTGGAAGGAGCGCCGTCCCCATCCAAAATGAGAACAGACCCTGCCTGCTGCTGGCTGTCATGGATATCCTGCTGGCATGCAAGGTACTGTACCAAGCATCAACAACACACCTTCCCACAAACAGGGACTGCAGACTGGGACATGGGGCACAGGAGAGGCTGCAATGATGGGCACAGTGAGACTGCATTCATGGCACAGTAAAGCTGCATTTGATGGGCACAGTGAGGCTGCATTTAGCTCTTGCATCAAGGTTGCAGTCTCTGTCCATCTCCTGTAGCATGTCTTCAGTCTCTGAGGGAGTCTGGAGAGGAGTCAAGAGTGGGAGCACCGCCAGGATGGGGGTCATGGGAGAAGTCAGACTTGTGTGGACTGTGAACAGGAGACTATAGGATAAAACCTCCAAGCTGGAGCCGACTGACTGAGCCCTGCACAGTGCACCTGAGAGGAGGTTAGTGAAAGCAACGCCAGGCCAGTCGGGGGTCACTGATGTAAGGGGGGAGTGAATACGATAATGTAAGGGACACTGATATAAAGGGTTTCCTCCTTATATTAGTAACCCACCCCCCTTACCTTCGAGTATTCTTTCTGCAGAAGGTGCCCCCCCCACGTTCTGAGTTTCTGGGGTCCCCTTTGATGATTGATCACTTACCACTATTAACTGGAATTTGAATATATATATATATATATATATATATATATATATATAGCCCTATGTGATTTCATATCTATATCTAATACTCTCTTCATCAAATGTGCTTTAAAATGTATGGTTTTTCCCTTTCATGAACAAGAAAATAATGACGTTATGCTGTTGGGCTGGTATAATAATGCTGTGAGGCTGGTATGAATTTTTTTCCAGGGCTGGTTTTTGAAAACATGGGCGTCCGCAAGGTTACTCTGGTGGCTGCGTACCATGCCCATATAGCCTAGAGAATGTACATCTTTTTACATTGCAATACATCTGTTGTTGCCATATTTTTATCTTGATGAAAACAGCCAATACAGTGACAGTATGAGATCAAAATATGGCCACAACAGATGTATTGCAATGTAAAAAGATGTACATTCTCTAGGCTATATGGGCATGGACCACAGCTGCCAGAGTAACTTCCAATACAAAGTGAAGATGAATTATCTGTTATATAACACATATGTATTACCAGTGGAAAGATTTTCATGAGATTGTCGAAAAGGGGCGGAGTATGAGTGGCCTTGAAATGATGCCCCCCCTTGGAAAAAGTTCTGCAGACGCCCATGCAGCGACGTACTAGTATATTGCACATGCGCACTAGCACTTCCCCTAAACACAGTAGTGCTCACAGCACCTGGGGTAACGTGTTCGCTATGACCAATCATAGGGATCACATGATTAAAAATGTAAACAAAAGAGTCACAAATGACTTCCATTCATGACTGCTTGCTTACTGTTGTGAAGCTGTGATTGACCCACAGCTATCACATGGTCCCTGGCATCCTGTACCGTGTGATTAGTTGTTGCCAATCAAAGCATATCAACAATGAGCAAGCTGTCATGAATGGAAAGCCATTTATGACAGGCAACTATTGCTTATAACAGTAATCATCATTCTAATAAACAGTAATAGGGTAAAAAAAGAAAATCCCTGATAACCTTCCCCAGAGTAGTACAGTGTCACTATAAAATACTCTGATGAACGTATGTTAAAAAAAAATAGAAAACAAATAAAATAAAAAAAAAATGAAATAAAAAATGATGTATTTATTTTTGTATATACTTTCACCAGTCAGTATCCCTGATCACAGCCACACCACTCATATGATGATTCTGTAAATGATGAGTATGTAAAAAAGTGTGAAAAAAAATATTTGATTTCTAAATTTTCACAAAAATTGTGACAAAAAGTTACACCTTCAAAAAACTCACCATGCCTCTTACTAAATACCTTGTACAGGGCTTTCTTTTTCAGCGGTAACGGGGGGAACACAGTTCCAGCACCTCTAGCACTGAATGTATGTAATGGCAAGGAGTGCTGGGGTATGCTGGAAGGTCTAGTGATGCTGGCTGCTGGGGGAACTATTGTTGCTGGTGGGGTTCTATTTTTATCTGGCGGTCTATTGTTGCTAAGTAGGTCTGTTGTTGCTGGTTGGTCAATTGTTTCTGGGAGGGATCAACTGTTGAGGGAGAGGTCTATTATTGCTGGCTGTTGGAGGGTCTATTGATGCTGGCTGCTAGGAGATCTGTTGTTGCTACTCTGAGTCTATTGTTGCTGGTAGGTCAAATGTTTCTGGGAGAGATCTACTGTTGAGGGAGAGGTCTATTGTGTGCTGGCTGTTGGAGGGTCTATTGATGCTGACTGCTGGGAGATCTGTTGTTACTACTCTGGAATCTATTTGTTGCTGGGGTGTTATTTTGTTGTGGGGGGGGGGGTCCATTGTTGCTCGGTGGAAGTCTATTGTTGTGTGAGGGATCTATTGCTGCTGTTGCTAACTGTTTTACTGTTTTTCTTGTTATCATGAACACATTCCATACAAATTACTTATTGGTTTAAAATAATATTTGGTTTTGTAGTCTCTGAAAGAGGTGGTACTGGGGGGTGGATAGGGGTATGGAACCAAGGGATGGTTCTCAGAGGTAGGTAGGGGGCAGAAACAAGGGGTGACTCAGAAGGGGGGGAGTTCCTACACCTGTTCTCTGTAAAAAAATAGAAACCCTGCCTTGGACTGGCTTCTTTTCAAAAAGGGGTAGTCGTACTATCCTAGCATTTTATGGCCACTTTCACATAGAGTAAATAATATACACTGATTTTGGTTATTTCTACCAAAGAAATGTAGCAGGCTATATTTTTGACCTACATTTATGAAGAAAGATTTATTTGCAATTTTTTTTATAACAGACGCTAAGGAAAAAAATATATTTTTCCATTTCGCATTTTTCAGTATTTTTTCATTTATATGACAAAAAATAAAAATACCACCAAAATAAAACTCTATGTGTGTGAAAAAAATTATCTAAATTTAATTTGGGTACAGTTTTGCATGATCGAGCAATTGCACGGTACTGAATAGGAAAAAATGCCCTGGTCTTGAAGAAGAGAAAACCTTCCGGAGTTCAAGTGGCCAAAGTAAACATATTACATCTATCATATTTTAGTGATTTGTGGTGGAATGAGACACGTAAATAACTTTTGTTCTATGAGGGCTTTACTGTGCCATGCCTTTTATTATAACAGTTTGTTTGGATTTAGGGTGATACCATTTATTGGCTAACTAAATACATTCTAGTGCAAGCTTTCATTATTGCTTGAAGAAGAGGGCAGCGTGTTTTCAAAGCTTTCACTAAAATCTATTTGGTTAGCCAATACATGGTATCATCCTAAATCCAAACTTCTACTTTTGGCAATGGCTAACATGGAACAACTCTAGTCTCTGCTGCTACTATAAAACGTCTTAAATTCTAACTACTGTATGTTCCCTCGCTAATACCAATTTCAGCATGTCGATGTTATCAGCAACTTCAACAACTCATGCCAAAAACTGTTCTTACTTTATGCTTGGCAAAAATATTGTAAGTTTCTACTGGTTGCTACCAGCATTGAATCACAAAAAAGTATGAACCTACTGCCACCCTGTTTCCCCTAAAATAAGACCTAGTGTGATTATCGGTGATAGCTGCAATAAAAGCCCTACCCCCCAAATAAGCCCTAGTTAAAGTCCTTGTAGGTCTTCTTTTCAGGGTAGGGCTTATTTTTGAGGAAACAGAGTAGGGCTTATTTGGGTGGTAGGGCTTATATTGCAGCCAACACCGACAATCACGCTAGGTCTTATTTTAGGGGAAACAGGGCATTATCTCTACGAAATAAATTGAAATACAAAATCAAGATGTAGGTTACCTTTCTTCATTTTATAATGTTGGTAAGTAAAAGTGGTTGAAATTGCTCTGTGTATGTATCTTTAAGCCCTATGTACACTATCAGATTTTCTGCTGATTTTTCCTTCATATTTACCAAAACCATGTAGTGCAAGGGACTGCCTGATTGCATACAAATTGAAACTCCTAAGGTTTGACCTCATATTATATGGTTTTGGTAAATCCGATGGAAAAAATCTGCAGAAAATCTGATAGTGTGTATGGGGCTTTGCTGTTTTAGCTGTGCAGCGGTGGGGCCCCTACAAGTTCTGAAGAACTTAGAGATGGCATAGAGATTTCTTGATGAGGAGATGCAACAAGACCGGTTGAGGATGGGTCCGAAATGCGAAATGCAAGATTGGATCTTCAGTCTTTGCTAGTGGAGTAAAAAGTGGGTTTAGATTCAGGTAAATAAAGCATTTTAAAATTGGTAAATAGGTGGGAGGAATGGTTGGGGGGGGTTCTTGAGAGGATCATCAAGCATCCATTTCATTATCTTTTACTGCATAGTACTCAGATATCTGCTATTAGCAATGGCTTAAGAGCATTAAGAGCTCTCATTTTTTAGATAGACAAAGTAATTGTTTCAAACCTAGCCAAAATGCAACCAAATAAATCAGTTTGTACATATTAGTATGGTGTGTGTGTAACAGATTATAAATCACTTGAAAATGATGTAGTCAGTAGCATGGTGAAAGGAACACTTAATAGAATAGATCTTAAAAACAACTGCAGGAGGGAACATTTTGAGTTTAGAAGAACAGAAATCTCTTTCTTACTAAATTGAGTTAATAGAATGTACTGTGAGTATTTTACACAGTCAATCCAATTAAGATACATTTATTAAGCCAGCATTACTTAGAAATTATGTTATAAATCTAACATTCATAAAGACAAATGCATGAACATTAAAGAAAATAATTTGTTTCCAGCGGTCTACTAAAAATTATTTTTGCGGAATATATTCTGTTTATCATGTTATATAATTTACAAAGACATAGTAACATTTTTAAAATTTATATCTGAGAGCTTAACTCCAGGCTGCTGTTAAATCTACCCATGTAGTGGGATGCCCCTGACTGCATTGGTTAAATGCTTGTTTGGCTAGTGGGGGAAAGAAGTAAGTACAAATACTTACCCTTTGCCTTGCTCCCACAGACCTCCTCCTCTCAAGTCCATTGAAATTGCTTCACTTTGCCCCCTGGCCAGTTTCAGCTCTCTAGCGTCATCACGTACAATGCAGGGCCAGCAGTTCCATTGTATGGAAGAACATAAAGGGCCCCTCTGCTGTGTGTGTTAATGGACACACGGAGGGAGGCTTGGGATTGAACCCACACAAATGCCCCCATAGCAAGCTGCTCTGCTTGCTACGAGGGTACTTGGAAGGAGGGAGGAGTTGGGAGTGCTAGCGGGGACCCCAGAAGAGGAGGATCTGGGCTGCTCTGTGCAAAACCATTACACACAGCAGGTAAGTATAACATGTTTGTTACACTGGTTTACACTATACATGCCTGTTCAATGTCGCCCCGGGATGGGCAAATCATAGCTTGTTATGATTTCTTGAAATTTCAATAAAAATATTGAAAGAGGAAAATAGGTTTACAATCATTTTAAAGTGTAACTAAAGGCCAAACATTTTTTAGTTTTAGATGTAGTGGAGAGGGATTAGAACACCTGTCAGTTTTTTATTGCTGTCTGTGCCTTCACCTTTTTTGTCCTGTTTACCATTATCATTGAAAGTAAAAGAAAATCCCAAATTTTGCGTTAACATTTGAACATTAATAACACTAATTATTTTCCAATGGGGACATTAGTTCTGGTGACCCTGGTGACACCTTGAAATTCCCTCACTTTGGATGGATTTTCTCTCACTTACTGTTTTAGCTGTGGGACAGAAAGTAAGATGAAATCTCCCCAATGGCACACTGATGGCAGAAAAAAAAAACTGGGGGTTATAACCCTCCCTTACTCTATCCAACATGTAAAAAAAAGTTTTTCTTTTATTTACACTTTAAAGGGTTACTAAACCCACAAAGCAAATTCAGTCTGTATATGCAGTAAAGCATGCTTGTTATACTCACGGTGGAACCTAAGGGGTTAATCCTGCACATTATGTAAAAAAGGCTGTTTGATCCTGTCTTCTCGGATCCTCCCATTCTTCCACTGGCCTTTGGAGTCACTCTGCATGTGCTCAGTTTGGTGTGTATTGCTAGAGAGATTTTTTTTTGGGAGAGGAGCCCTATGATCAGCACAGTGCGAATCAGCACTGTCCAGACAGAGGGCCATGCAGCCTCATAGGATGGTCAGAAGAGAATGAAAACTCCTCTTACAAGCTTTAACTAGACACTGATGGAAGTCACAAGACTGTTATATACTGCTGATTAAAAAAATTATTTAGCAGTTTATATATGCCAAAATAATCACATTTTCATGTTATGTGTACTGTGGGACACCAGATCCAGTGAACGCAGGATCCTGGATTTAGTAAGGATTTATACGTTATATATCCCCATATGTTGTATTCATGAAGGAATACAGCTGGCAGTTTTTTGAATTCATCAGTAATCCCAGCTCTCATGCTCTCATGCCTAGTGTGGTTAGTTTTTAATAGGAAAGCAGAAGGACTGGCAGTAACACCAGGGATTTCACACAAAGGAAGCAATACAAAGAGAACAGGATTCTTTTTCATACAAGTACATGGTACAGCAGGCACATAGAAGTGCAGCTCATAAAATTTGAATATCAAAAAAGTGAATTTATTTCAGTAATTCAATAAAAAAAAAAATGAAACTCATATATTTTATATAGATGTGTTACACACAGACTGATATATTTCAAGCATTTCTTTCTTTTAATTTTGATGCTTATGGCTTAGAGATAGTGAAAACCAAAATTCATCTCAGATAATCACAATATTAATATAAGACCAAAAAAAAAAAGATTTTTAATACAGAAATGTTGGCTTACTGAAAAGTATGTGCATGTACAGTATAGTATGCACTTAATACTTGGGCGGAGGTCCTTTTGCATGAATTACTGCATCAATGTGGCTTGGTATGGAGGCGATCAGCCTGTGGCACTGCTGAGGTGTTATAAAAGCCCACGTTGCTTTGATAGCGGCTTTAAGCTTATCTGCATGGTTGGATCTGTTGTCTCTCATCTTCTTGACAACACCCCACAGATTTTCTATTGGTTTTGGGTCAGATGAGTTTACTCACCAATCAAGCACAGTGATACCATGATCATTAAACCAGGTATTGGTACTTTTGGCAGTGTGGGCAGATGCCAGGTTCTGCTTGAAAATTAAATCAACATCTCCATAAAGATGGTTAGCAGAGGGAAGCATGAAGTGCTCTAGAATTTCCTGGTAGAGGGCTGCACTGACTTTGGACTTGATAAAACACAGTGCACCAACACCAGCAGATGACATGGCTCCCCAAATCATAACAGACTGTGGACAATTTTGCATTTCATTTGGAAATCAAGGTCCCAGAGTCTGGAGGAAGAATGGAGAGGCACCAAATCCAAGTTGCATGAGGTCCAGTGTGAAGTTTCCACAGTCAGTGACGATTTGGGGAGCCATGTCATCTGCTGGTGTATGTCTACTGTGTTTTATCAAGTTCAAAGTCAGCACAGCCCTCTACCAGGAAATTCTAGAGCCCTTCATGCTTCCCTCTGCTGACCAACTTTGTGGAGATGCTGATTTAATTTTCCAGCAGGACTTCACACCTGCCCACACTGCCAAAAGTACCAATGTCTGATTTATTGATCATGGTATCACTGTGCTTGATTGGCCAGCAAACTCTCCTGACCAAAACCCCATAGAGAATCTGACTTTATTGTCAACAAGAAGATGAGAGACACCAGACCCAACAATGCAGATGAGCTGAAAGCCGCTATCAAAGCAAACTGGGCTTCCATAACACCTCAGCAATGCCACAGGCTGATTGCCTCAATGCCACACCGCATTGATGCAGTAGTTCATGAAAAAGGAGCCCTAACCAAGTTATGAGTGCATACTATACTGTACACGGTAGGGGTGCACCGGATGGGTTTTTTTGGTGCCTAAACCAATACCGAAAATGAAAAATACGATAGGCCGAAAACCGAAACCGATACCGAAACCTATTAAAAAAAATGTATACAACAGATGGTCAAAGACTGGGGACATGGTACAGGAGATGGTCAGAGACTGAGAACATGGTACAGGAGATGGTCAGAGACTGCAGACATGGTACAGGAGATTGTCAGAGAGTCAGAGACTGGGGACATAGTACAGGAGATGGTCAGAGACTGGGGACATGGTACAGGAGATGGTCAGAGACTGGGGACATGGTACAGGAGATGGTCAGAGACTGGGGACATGGTACTGGAGATGGTTGGAGACTGCGAACATGATACAAGAGATCAATGCAGTCTCACCAGCGCCCGTCAGATGCAGCCTGCCTGTGTCCCCAGTGCAGCCAGCCAGTGTCCCCAGTGCAGCCAGCCAGTGTCCCCATTGTAGCCAGCCAGTGTGCCCATTGCAGCCAGCCAGTGTGTCCCCATTGCAGCCAGTGTGTCCCCATTGCAGCCAGTGTGTCCCCATTGCAGCCAGTGTGTCCCCATTGCAGCCTGTGTCCCCATTGCAGCCTGTGTCCCCATTTCAGCCTGTGTCCCCATTGCAGCCTGTGTCCCCATTGAAACCAGCCTGTGAAGGGAAGTGGACAGCCGCCGCCGCCTGGTTGATTAAAGCGCCGGGAACATCACAGCTTTCATTTCAATAGTGTGTCCGCCACACAGCTATTGAAATGAAAACTATGATGTTCCCAGCGCTCTAATCAACCAGGCGGCTGAGGCGGCTCTCCTGCATTATACAACACTCCTATGATGGGTGGCACCAGGGGTGGGGGGCGGGGCCCTGCCCCCACCCAGGCCCCACACCATTTTCGGCTCCATTATCGGCCATTTTTCTCTTTTGGCAAAAAGTAAATTTTCGGCCGCAATGTTTCAGCAGCCGAAATTTCGGTGAAACCCTAGTACACAGACATATTATTCAGTAAGCCAAAATTTCTGTATTAAAAATCCTTTTTTCCCAAAGGACAGCACCGAGAGATCATGACTCCTCCCCAAACACCTCATCATCCAAAACTTTAGCAGGAGGCCTCCACCCAGCTTCCTTCAGATTTTTGTATTTCCTTCAGACAGTAGCAACACCTCTGGTGGGAGCCATGATCTCTCAGGGCTATATTGGGAGACAAGGGGTTCTCACCTGCTATTTTTTCCATTCCAGGAGACTGTGATCCTCCCACTTGCCTTTGGCTGGATGGTCCCCGTGGGGTCTCTCCCCTTTCCCTTCTGGGGGAGAGCCTGTACTGCCTGGGAGTCTTGCCCATTTTATTGGCAGATGGGCGGTGTGAGGAATATCCCCCTCTTGCCTCCCGCATTGTGAGACAGCAGCAGTGTAGGATTAAGCAGCTGCCATAGTTCTGGTGAGCTGGGAGAGCCCTCGGCCACGTCCAGGCAATCGAAGTGTGCTCTGCAGGGGTAGAAAGCACAGCGGATAAGGGAGCAAGCCAAGGCACTAGCAAGGCCAAGGTAAGGGACTGGGTTCCTTTTTACTGTGGGTCGTTTCGCCTCTGGGTTACCACCCTAACTCCCCCACCTTTAACAAGGAATTGGCTGTGGTGGTGGGGCTTGCATGGGCACAGGGAAGTTAGGAGGCCCTTTCCCAGTGCACATGGGGTATTTTTAGATTTGTGACCTGCTGTTTTTTCCTTTGAAGATATGAGCACACTAAAGGAGCACATGGATAAGAGGATGGACCTACTTCTTAAAAGAGCCTGGCAATCAATTATGAACAATCTGAATCTTAAACCGGCGAAGGCAACAACATGCATTTCTAGGAGTTTAGACCACTGGGTTAATCATATGAAATCTCATATTACAGCTAATTCCCCGAAACAGGAGATTCTGGATTCCTTCGCAACCTTATCTGCAGCAGTGGCATACATTGCTGAAGCTTTATCCATACGTATGTCGATTAGGTCTGTGGCATTAACAAACTCTGCTAGGAGGGCCCTATGGCTAAAGACCTGGCCCGGAGATGCAGCATCAAAGAACAGGTTGTGTGGCATCTCTTTTGCAGGGGATTTGTTGTTTGGATCAGAACTAGAATCCATCCTTGACCATATAGCTGATAAGAAGAAATTGTTTCCAGTCAAGAAAAAGAAGGTTCAGACACGTGTTTTTTTTCCTTAGAGGGGTCAGCAAGATATAAAACGCAGGGGAAAAAGGAAGCCATGGTCCTTCCAAAAGCCCAAAGGTAGGAGTGGAGTGCTCTTCAATCCTCCTGCAACTTCCGGAAAGTTGCAGTGACTCCTTCCATCCAGTCAGAGGAAGGCTCCAGGAGTTTCTTCTGCAGTGGAGAATTACACAAAACCAGTTTATTTTAAACATGCTTTCCCAGGGTTATGACCAAATTCACGGAAGAACCTCCAAGAAGATTTTTGGTGACAAATGCTCCAAGGTCTCCAACCAAGGCCCTCGCCATGAAGTTCCTAATTCAGGAACTGAGATCTCAGAGAGTAATTGTTCCAGTCCCTCCAAGGGGGTTCTTCCAGGGTTTCTACTCACATGTGTTCTTTGTACATAAACCCTCAGGAAAGTTCAGTCTCATTCTAAATCTCAAAGTGCTTAATCGCCCGGTAGAGTACAGAAGATCTTCTCAGTCAAAAACCCCCTCAACCAGGGGTGCTACATGGCATCAATAGACATACAGGATGCCTACCTTCACATACCTATTGCTGCCAGGTCCCAAAACTATCTGAGGTTGGCACTGAATGTAGGGAAGGAAGTGCTACACCTGTAGTTCAAGGCGCTCCCATTTGATCTGTCATCGGGCACAAGGGTGTTTACGAAGATGATGACCAAAGCATTGACACCTTTGTCTAGAAGAAATCTCTGTGATTCCTTATCTAGATGATCTCCTTTTTTCCGCTCAAACCAGAGAGATGCTTCAGCAGAACTTGGTCAGAGATCGTGCTCACCTAGAGTCCTTAGGATGGATCTTAAACCTTCAGAAGTCAAACCTGATTCCCTCCCAGGAGGTGTTATTCTTGGGGTACCTTATCAACTCAGCAAATATTTTTTCTTCCAGAGGAAAAGGAGCCTTGGGAACCCTGACCTCTTCCATACCTGCATTTCAGTGGACAAGAATTCACTTCAGACCCCTGCAGAGATTCTTGTTGAGGGCTTGGGATCACCAGCAGAATTCTGTGGACTTGCTAGTGAAGATCCCCACCTCAGTAAAAAGGAGTCTTTGGTGGTGGTAGAACCAGACAAGGTTTTCAGCAGGTCTGTTATGGTCCTTCCCGGTCCAAGTAAGGATAACAACATATGCCAGCTCCTGGGGCTGGGGGCTCACATGAACGATCGATGGGCTCAGGGCTCATAGCCTACAGAAGAAGAAGTAATATCCTTAAATTGGAGGGAACTGAAAGCAATAAAGATGGCCTTACTGACATTTGTCGAGGAAGTTCATGGATTTAAAGCACAGGTCCTGTCGGACAATGCCACTGCGGTGGTCTACATAAACAGACACCACAGGCACCAGAAGCACAGTTTTCTGGGATCTAGCAGGAAGTATTCTGAGATGTGCAGAGCTCCATATTCTATCCTTGTCCATCTAAGAGAGACTCTAAACAAGGTAGTGGATTTCCTCAGCAGAAACCAAGTATATGAAGCAGAGTGGCGATTGAACCCAAAAATCTTTCATTTGATCATCAAAAAATGGAGGCAACTGAAAATGGATCTCTTTGCAACTCAGGAGAATGCACAAGTGCCTCTATTCTCCCTGAACAGAACCGAGCCATCCCTGGGGTTAGATGCTGTGGTGCACAGTTGGAAATTTCAGCTAATTCCTTGGGTCATAAGAAAAATCCAGAAAGAGGATACGACAGTAATCCTCATCACTCCCTTTTGGCCCAAGAGCTTGGTTTTCATTCCTTCTTCAGATGCATCTCAAACTGTATTGATACCTACCACTGAGACAGGACCTGCTGATACAGGGCCCTCTATTTTATTAGGAGATAGCGAAGCTAAAACTCACAGCCTGGATTCTGAAGAGCACCTTTTGAGGAAGAAGGGATTTTTGGATAGGTTGGTTGCTACCCTCCTCTCTAGAAAAAAAGAGTGTTACCAGAGCAATTTATACCAAAGTCTTAAAAGTTTTCAACTCCTGGTGCACTAAGGATATTTTTCCTCTGTCCTGGAATTGGATGGAGAGGATAAAGGTTTGGCGGTCAGTACCCACAAAGTTCAGGTTGCCACGCGGGGGGGGGGGGGGGGGTATTTTTGGAAAAACCGATCTCATGTCAACCCTTAGTGAGTAGATTCTTCAGAGCCCTCAACCAGTCCAGACTAGCAGTGATCAGATGCTTCCCAAAGTGGGACTTATCAGTTGTTGTACAGGCTCTGACCAAGGAATCTTTTGAACCTATAGATTTAGCCTCCCTGAGTCTGATTACATTGAAAACATTTTTTTAGTTGCTATAACTACAGTGCAAAGAATTCATGAGCTTGAAGCCTTGTCAATCAGGGAGCCATTTTTTTCTATTTTTTTTCAGACAGAGTTGTTCTGCAAACAGACCCTATTATTTTTACCGAAAGTTGCTTCGGTCCAAAATCGAGCTCAGGAGGTTATACTTCCTAAGTTTTGCTCAAATCCATCATGAAAGAAATTAGAAATCCATACTTTGGATGTTAAGAGAGCAGTCTTAAGTTACCTTGAAGCCACTAAGTACTTTAGGCGTTCAGACACATTATTGTTTTATATACTGGTAGTAAGAAAGGAAGAAAGTTACCAGGGGAACCATTGCCAGATGGTTGAGAATGGCTATCACAAAGGCTTATTCCTTTTATTTAAGTCAAGAGAGTCCAGTTGGTATTCCTGCTCATTCTACAAGAGCTTTGGTGGTAAGTTGGGCAGAGAAAGCTGGTGCCACCCCCAAACGACTTTTGCCCGTCATTATAGGTTAGACCTCCTGATGGCAGGGGACCAGGCTTTTGGGAAAATTCAAGTTAGACTAAAGCCTCGTACACACGATTGGATTTTCTGCAGACAAAACCTCCACCTTTTGTCCAAAGGCGTGTGCCTGGATTTTGTCTTGCACACAAACGGCAAGCAACAAACACAAACGTAGTGACGTACTACGTGTTTTTTCAGATCTTTAGCACCACTCTTTGGGCTCCTTCTGCTAATTTCGTGTTAGTAGAAGTTTGGTGAGTGTTGATTTGTGCTTTTCATTTTACGCTTTTCATTTCATGCTTTTCAGTTTGTTTCTAAATGGCTGTTCGTCAACCAGTGCAGGAATAGGAGGAGGATTTCTTGGATCAAAAATTGGTTGCTTTATTAATTGTGACCAATTATGTCATATGCCTTTGCTGATGGGGAGCTCCAGGAGAATAATCTGGATGATTTTCGGAATTATCTCTGGATGATGGACTGCTGCTTTTACCAACTCTTGGCATTGGTGACCCCCTATATTAAGAAGCAGGACACGTGCATGAGGCTTTTATTTTATTTTTTGGTTGAATAATGATTTGATTTGGTATATTTTCTATATTTCTGGATGCATACAATGCACTTTTAGGTTAAGTTCTATTGGCAGATAGCATGTCTAATTGTATTTGTTTTCTTTTTTTAATGCTGTAATGGAAACACATGCATATCATTCTCTAACTCTTTTTAATACTTCCTTGCTTAAACTTCTGCTTTCTTTATTTTGTTCTGATATCCTTTGCATCCAATGTATTGTAATACCATACTTCACATACTGTACCTTCTATGATCAGACGGGCAGCTATAGTGCTCATCCCATCTTCCCTCTCTGACAACATATAAAGCATTTTATTTTAATTCTCATTACTGTTTCTTGACTTTACTAGTTGTAATGCCTGACCCCAAATTCAGCCCACAACTTAACATCAAAAAGTCCCTTTCTGTCTAGTGTTAATGTCACTCTTGATCCATCCTGCTCACATAAATAGCTGTTTCTCTAGCTGTATATCTGCATGATTCTTTGTCCCTGTGGACTTTGGTGGTAACCCAGTTACTCATTGTGGATCCCTGTCCACTTTAACCATTAATCTAGGGGCTCAGTATAGGCGGAACCACATCTTCGGTTCATATATAGCGCTCCTCTTGCGCTGGGCATTTTTGAGGGTCTCTTACCCATCATTCCCTTACTTAATTTAATGCCCATAATGACTGGCCAGTCTTCTCTACGTGTGCCTATACCCTTTTGCCTCTAAACTACTTTATCTAGCAGATGTACTACATATACATGTGAACAGCACTATTCTTCCCTTTCTCTATAACACTCTGATGGACAGTAGACAGTGACAACATAACATATAACCACTAATCAATATGAGGATAGGAGTTGCCTATCATCAAAATATCCATTTCAGGTGGCGAGCCAGCTCAGCAGGGGTTATCAGGTGACCCTGAGTATCCGAAATAAGGAGCTTGAGACGATCCGGGAATTTCTGATAATCAGCCGGCTGAGGTAAGCCTTTTGCTTACATTTGAGTTATCAGACTTCCTTGATCGGTAAGGCATTTTCGGGACAAAGGGTACCTATTTTACTCCCCTTAATCGAACTGTATTGATTGGTGGTTATATGTTATGTTGTCACTGTCTACTGTCCATCAGAGTGTTATAGAGAAAGGGAAGAATAGTGCTGTTCACATGTATATGTAGTACATCTGCTAGATAAAGTAGTTTAGAGGCAAAAGGGTATAGGCACACGTAGAGAAGACTGGCCAGTCATTATGGGCATTAAATTAAGTAAGGGAATGATGGGTAAGAGACCCTCAAAAATGCCCAGCGCAAGAGGAGCGCTATATATGAACCGAAGATGTGGTTCCGCCTATACTGAGCCCCTAGATTAATGGTTAAAGTGGACAGGGATCCACAATGGGTAACTGGGTTACCACCAAAGTCCACAGGGACAAAGAATCATGCAGATTATACAGCTAGAGAAACAGCTATTTATGTGAGCAGGATGGATCAAGAGTGACATTAACACTAGACAGAAAGGGACTTTTTGATGTTAAGTTGTGGGCTGAATTTGGGGTCAGGCATTACAACTAGTAAAGTCAAGAAACAGTAATGAGAATTAAAACAAAATGCTTTATATGTTGTCAGAGAGGGAAGATGGGATGAGCACTATAGCTGCCCGTCTGATCATAGAAGGTACAGTATGTGAAGTATGGTATTACAATACATTGGATGCAAAGGATATCAGAACAAAATAAAGAAAGCAGAAGTTTAAGCAAGGAAGTATTAAAAAGAGTTAGAGAATGATATGCATGTGTTGTGTACAAATGGGAATAATGTAAGCGATTTTAGAGCGATACTTGTGTATGTTTGTGAATGCTGGAACTTTTAGTTCTATCGCTTGTGTCATGTACTCAGATGTGGCCCCCTCCTTTGTGCTCTCCTGAAAGAATGTGGCTGGCATGAGAGATTGGTGATAAGCTGGGAGGACACCATGCCAATTTCAGTTTTTTTAGACAAAACATTTATAACAAAATGTGCCGGGTTAACGAATCTAATGATAAACAATGTGATCACAATTATTTTTGAATCTGTTTTCCAAACATGGTAAAATGAAGGTTACAAATTAACCGTGTCTTACACAAATTTCCTGTGATAGTGGAAACAGTGCATTAAAAAAAAAAAAAGAGAGAGAAATTGAGTAAAATTAAGTAATATGTCCCCCTTTAAGGACATTTATCTGTGCATATATATTAGTGTGTGATATTGAAATTATCATATGAGTATTAATTTCTAATATGAGTTTAACAATTTTATTAATAAATATAGATATATTGAAACTGGTTTAGACAACCTTTGGTTGGAAATGAAATCCAGGTTAATGGGGAAATTGGTAAAAATTGAATTAGTTTAGATTAAGATAACAATTTTGTAATTTTATATTTATTGAGTATAAGGAAAAAAAGATTAAGATGAGGTTGTTAATTTGAATACAGCTGCAATAATGTTTAACAAAGCCAAGATGGGTGGGATACATAAGGAAGTTTTTCTACAGAAATTAAATCTTAAAGTCTGATAATAACTTAATGTGCGGTCCATGATGTGAGAGTAATAATAAAATTTAAATATAACAGACCCATCACATCAAGTCCACACACCCTGTTAGGATAGCTGCTGCCTGCAGCCAGTTGGTTTATAGTTTTTGATGGCCAAGTGCTTTCTGGTCCATCATACATATTGTTGGTCCTTTTGTTTTTATGTATTTTTATTTTTGAAATCCAAAGCAGAATGTGTGGATTGTGAAATGATGTGCCCCTTTTCCTTGTAAGTGCAGTGGGTATAAGTAGAAGAATATTTTGGATTTATGGAAATCTCTGCATGACTGCAGGGTATTCTTATCATTTATTATAATATTGCCAGGAAAAAGTTGTCTTTTTGAAACATGAAACTTGAGTTCTTACACAACAGCATGATAGAAAACAAGCCATTGTTATATTTATGCAAGCTGGACCCAGTAATGAAGGGTTCACTCCGGTGTATCAGAGCTGTAGCTTTATGGAAAGTTGCTATTAGACAAAGTTACAGATATTATTTTGGTTGAATATTTAATTTTTAATAGTCCGACATTCTGCACAGCAAATATATAGCTAAGTCTTTGTCTAATGAAAGGTTCAAAATATGAATTTGTTTTGTGTGTTTATGTACAAATTTAACAATGAAAAATGCGTACATTTGGATCCAGCCACCTTATTGCCTCTATTGGAGGAGGCTGGAGACAAAGAAAAAGCACATGTGTTAAATTGATGACGTAGGAATCAGCTGCTGTGAGCCCAGTGCAGGACACACTCCCTGAAGACCCGAGTATTTACTTTTTTTGTAGCGTTATTCCTGGTTTTATACCGAGGATGAAGTTTATAACCCAGAAGGATTCCCTGTATTCAGAGTCATTGGATCCTTTTTCCCCATCTCAAGAAGCAGAGCTCCATGTTTTAGGAAAGCCTGTGAGCTATAAAAAGAGTATATATTTATATAGATAGTCAAGATATAGAGAGCTTTTGGTTCCATTTGAAGGGCCAGAAGTTTGTTTTTACTTCGGCAGGTAAACCAATCAAGCATGCCAAGTTAATTTGATCGGCTGTTTTCAGCCTTCCAGGTTCTTGCTGAGGTAGCCATACTAACAGTAAAACTCACCTATGGAAGCAGACCAGGCGACTCTTAGGATGCTGCATTTACAGCCCCGGACACTTGCTGGGTCTGTGCAACTCACAGATTCCACCCTAGTTCTGGCCCAGTATAGCTGGGATTAATAATTCAACTTTAAGGACCCCAGAACGAGAAGCACAAGTGGTCCACAGAGGGCAACTTCTTACGAAACAAGACTTTGGAAAAGGTGATCATTTATGTCTGCCAGACACTCTTTTCCCTTCAGCTTGACACATGGACCGTGTCATCAGTCACAAGTAGTTATGGCTGCCTTAGTAAATGAGCGTGGGATAGGGCCAGGGTTCTCCACAGTTGTTTTTATAACATACCACTTCTTGTTTTACCTGTTACCAAAGGTGTTACCAAAAGCTAAACATCCCTTCCAGAGATGACAAAAAGATATATCCAAGTCAGGATCTTACGAGTATGTATTTTGTTTGTATGGACATGTTTTCTGGATGTCCAGTGGCAAATGCTACTGCAAAGGCCACAGTAAAAAAGTGTTATCAGAAGTAGTTTGTAAGTACAGAGTGCAGAATCTACAGAGAGTAACAGAGGAAATCATTTTTATAGGAGAGTCCTTACTAGAAGTTTTGAGGTTTTATTTTTACACCCCCTACTGTCTACAATATAGTGGACAAAGTAGAGTAAGACACTAGAAAACTTTTGCCTGAATGTTTTATTATATTTTATCAAGCCCGTAGAGGGATGTTGGACTCTCTCCCTATGGGATTTGGTTTGGGAGTGTGTTACTCACTTGCTTATATTTTGTCTCAGCAGCTGAAGTCCTCCTTTCGGATCTCACAGAGAATGTTGCTGATTTTTTAAGGTTTTTGACAAACTTATTTATGTGTTTTCTCCCCAATTCCAGATCCTAAAAGTTTGGAAGGATCTAAAACTAAAGCCAGTTGACTTGTGGATTGTTAAGAGACATTTATATATAAGGAAATGTTTGGAGACTCAATACAGCATCTATTTTATGTACAGTTTTGCAAAACTTGAAGGAAAAGTCACCTGGATCCACACCAGACACTGCAAAAATGACTAAATGAAAGAAATCTCTGTGTTTGATTTGTTTCCCTCTTGCGATAACAGTCTAGGGTACTTTTTGATTCAATTACTTTAATTGTAAGGGATACATATATTTGAAAAGTAGTTTAGCCATGTTGAAGTCATTTTTGTCTTTTATACCTCTTCCATTTTATGTACAATTGTCTGTGTTTACATATGCTGATAAGTCAGCATACCAGCAATTAAGCTAGAAGGCCATTCTGGCCACAGGAGTGTACAGCCAGTACTCTGTAAATATGTATTTGTTTTTCACAGTGAAAAGTCATTTTGTAATGAAAAAAGCTGCTCGGCTATTATTTTCTCCACAATGGAGTTTTTGCCTCTTTGGCCAGGACTACCTCCACCTAAGCGTGTGGAGGTTCCAGGTTAAAGGTGAGAGCAGGTATGGTTAGTGATCAAAATATTGATCAAAAGAGAGGAGACTGTAATGGAAATTTGTAGGTTCTGTATATAATTGTATTCTATTTTATATGTATTGCACAATGCCCTCACTGTGCACACGGCACTAATAATGTTTTCAGTACATGTTTTGCATTCTTTCGAGTTCTGATTAGAATAAGCCTGCCTATGTAACGCCCCTTGTTACCATAAACGTACAATTGTAATATTAATGTGATACCTACGTAATCATGTGTATAAAAACCTTCACATGCGTCATAATAAAGGAGAACGGTTATTTGGAAAGATGCTGAGCGTATCTTTTGTGTCTGTTCCCTACTGCAGTAGTTATTAATTTGGAACCACTAATCAATATGAGGATAGGAGTTGCCTATCATCAAAATATCCATTTCAATGCACAATAAAAAAATTGTGGAGAATAATACTTAATAATTGTATCTTTGACCTTAAAAACTATGGGATAATGGTGTTGTGGGAACTTGCCCAAAAAAAAAAAAAAAAAAAAGCATAATAATATTATTCTTTATTTCACTAAAAAACAAATGCCTTTTAAAATACGTTTACCACAACTCCATCAGTATCGGCAGCAAAGCAGCTTCATTATTATCCCATTAAAGAAGAAGAGACTGTGCGCTGCATTTCGATATTTCATAATTTGCCACGTCACGAATGTTGATTCTCCATTGTGATCCAACAACAGACATTTGTCCCCGGAAAATTTTAAAGCCTGCCATCCAACATTTGTTGCGGAAAATCCAAAAACAATTGTCAGCATATAAACGGCCTGATTTTCCGCCAACAGCATGTCATCACACATTTCCCATTGGAAAATCTGAACTGGGGCTGGAGGTTCTCTACAAACAACTGAAGGAAGCTGGGTGGAGGCCTCCTGTTAAAGTGTTGGATGATGAGGTGTTTCCTATTGGGGAGGAGCCATGATCTCTTGGGTGCTGCCCTGAAAGACTATTGGAAAACAAGTTACCGGTAAGTCTAACTTGAATTTTTTATTGGTCTTATGTAATAATCAAATTTTCTCAGATAATGAATTTCGAGTTTTCACTAGTTGTAAGCCATAATCATCAAAATTAAAAGAAAGAAATATTTGAAATGTATCCATCTGTGTGTAACGCATCTATATAAAATATAGGAGTGTCCCTTTTTTAATTGAATTGCTGAAATAAATTAACTTTTTGTTGATATTCTAATTTTATGAGATACACCTGTATTAGAAATATGAAATGTTGGGTTTACATAAAAAAAAAAAAAGTATGACTTTAGAATCACTAAGTCCAAACCACTGTTTTATAAAGGAGTGAGAGTATTGATTTATCTTTGGAATAAATACTCTACCCTTTCTAATGCAGCAACGTGTTTAGCTTGATTGCTGGCTGAAGCCTGACATTGCTTGCTTTTACTTAAATTATTGTCCAATAGGACCCCCAAATCTTTTTAAATCACTGACACTCCCATTGTAGCCCCACCTAAGAAGTATCGTGCCTGACATTTTTTCAACATTAAACCTCATTTGCCGGTTCTGAACTCATCCCACCATTGTGTCCAGATCTTTCTGTAATGTTGATGCATTCTGTGCTAAAGTTATTTTTCTACATAATTTTGTGTCCTCTGCTAATACAGAGTTGTGTTTTGAATACCAGCCTCAGTGTGGATTGATAAGCATGTTAAACAGCATTGTCCCCAGGACGGACCCTTGGGCACATCACTCGCAACCCTAAATGATTCAGAGGATGACTTCTCTTCCCTTGCTTAAAGTCAGCCCGCTATCCACTTATATTTCTCTCCACTCCTATAGACCTCAGTTTATAAATTAAGCATTTGTGGAGTATGTTATCAAATACTTTTGCAAAATTGAGATAAATTATGTCTGCTCTTCCTTTGCCTACTACTACTCATTTCCTCATAGATTTTTAACAGGTTGGTATGAAAAAAGCAGTCTTAAGTATATGTTGATTGTTAATTATAATTTTTTTTTTTAATTCTTTATTTTCATAATATAGTGATACAGTTTTCCATATCTATACACTTACACACCTACATCTTATGTTTAACACCATGCCATTCATAATTTAATCGTGCTTAATTTCTTCTATTACATTACCATATTTCCTTATATTCACTATTATATATATTTTTTTTCCTTAACCTGGGATAGCCCTGGTTATTTGTCTTTAAGGAGAAAAAAAACAAAAACAAAAACAAAAAAAAAAAAACAAACAAAAAAAAACAAACAAAAAAAAACATACCAAAATAGAAAGAGACAGAGGGAAAAGGAAAAAAAAAAACAATTCTCTTAGTTTCTTCCTCCTCCTCCCCCATCTCCCTCCTCCCCCACCCCCCCAAAAATTACAGACCCTCCCACAGATATTTAAATACCAGAAAACATTGAGATTAATCTTTGTTTTGACCCTGTGTTATAACCCAACTAGTATATATCTCCCCTTAACCCTGTCCAGAAAAAAAACATGGAAGGATTTTCATGTCCACATTCTAGCCCAGGATCAGAATGGTAAAACAGGGATATTACAGAGACAGAATGACCCCGGACCACAATGTGGACATAACAGACAGGAGAGAGGGAAAAAAAAAGTAAAAAAAATAAATAAAAGGGAACCCCCCTAATGGTTTTGTTCCCTATATATAATATAGGGTTTCCACACTTCATGATACCTCTCCTCTTGCTCTCTCAATATCATAGTCAAACTTTCCATTTGTTGGATCTCCGATACCCTGCTCATCCATTGTGATTTGGTTGGAGCCACCGTGGTTTTCCATAAAACTGGAATGCATGCTTTTGCTGCTGTAAGCAAATGCCTTAAAAGAGACTTTTTATATTTCTCTATGGATAACGGAACATCATGCAGTAAGAAAGCTGCCGGATTTTCCCCAAGAGACACATCTGTTATTTCCTTCACTATTTCCGATACCATCTTCCAAAAATCTTTTACTCCGGGACAGTCCCAGAATATATGTAACAGAGTACCCTCGGCTCTCTGGCACCGCCAGCACAAATTTGATACTTGTGGGTATATACGGTGCAATACTTCTGGGGTCCTATACCATCTAGAAAAAAATTTAATAGCCCCCTTCTTGGTATCTAGTTGCTATTGACGCCTTATGCGTGAACATGAAGATCTTGTTTTTCTGTAAGTCTGAGAAAGTGACTCCTAGGTCACTCTCCCATGCTCGTAAGAAAGCCAGATCTTGTGAGGCTTCTTGTTCCATCCGCAATGCATACATCGATGAGAGGGAGTGTTTCAGTGGTTCACCTTTTAAGCATATCTGTTCAAACCCAGATAGTTTCCTAATCACCGGTATTCTCTGCCTACTTGATCTAAGAAAAGCATTTAACTGTGCTCGCCTGAATGGGTCTAAGTCCTCTCTAAATTCTTGTTCGATCTCTTCCTTATACATTATATGATTATCAATTGTAAAATGTATAATCCTACTGATTCCCTTTCGTCTTAGATCCCTAAAACCCTGATCTGTCAAACCTGGCTGAAAACTCGGAGTGCCCAAAATTGGTATCATAGGGCTTGGATGTTCTGATATCCTGGTTTTCTTAAATAACTTTTGGACTGTCTGTATTGTGGCCCCCACTGTCGGATGTCTACGTACCTCTTGTGGAATTTCTCTCTCTGAGAGCCACACTATTCCTTCCAGTGGTATCGGGATTATTGCTTGTTCCATATCTATCCAAGGTTTTTCTTTTTTAAGTCTACACCAGTCTACTACCCGTGCTAAATGTGATCCCTCATAATAGCCTTCTGGATCTGGGAATCCTACCCCTCCTCTCTCTTTTGGCAATATCAAAATATCCCTGCGTATTCTTGCTTTTTTACCTGCCCATATAAATTTCGTAAATCTAGATCTCAAATCTCTCATAAATCTTACAGGGAGCTTTATTGGTAGGGTCTGGAACAAATATAGCAGCCTCGGCATTACGTTCATTTTGATTATATTGATTCTCCCAAACCATGTAAAAACCATTTTATCCCAACGTTCAAAATCTAGCTTAATCTGTCGTATTAATGGGATAAAATTTAATTCAAACAATCTGTTCAACTTATTTGATATTTTAGTCCCTAAATAGCATATGTGGGAATCCGTCCATCTGAACGCAAAATGCGCCGCTAGCTGGGATTTCATTACATTATTAATTTCTACCCCCATCGCTTCCGATTTACTGTAATTTACTTTAAAGTTCGATATCTCTCCATATATGCGCAACTCCAGTAGCAAAGAGGGTAAGGAGATCCCTGGGGAGGTTATAAAAAACAGCAGATCATCCGCATATGCGGCCAATTTATGTTCATCATTTTTTTTTATTGAAATGCCCTGAATATCAGGATTAGCCCAAATTGTTCTCAGAAAAGGTTCTAATGTGAGAATGAATATGATAGGGGAGAGTGGACATCCCTGACGCGTTCCATTCTTTATGCAGAATGGTTCAGACATTATCTCATTTATCTTTACCCTAGTTTTTGGGCAGGAATATAAACTATCAATCCAATTCTGCATCCCATTTTTTAATCCTAACTATTGATGTTAGGCTGACTGGTATGTAGTTCCCTGGCACACATCTAGATGCTTTCTTAACTATTGGAACCACATTTGTGCAACACCATTTAGCTGGTACCATTCCTATCATTAAGGAGTTTTTAAAAATTAAGAAGAAGTCTTGGCTATCACTGAACTAACCATGAGGCCTAGGTGACATTTTTATATTCAGCTTTTCAAATCTGCTTTGGGCCCCATTTTCTGTCAACCACAACAGTACTTCCCTTTCAGTGTTAACAATTCTACCCCTTCCAGTATTCCTTCTTTTTCCTGTGTATAAACCAAAGAGAAAAATGTATTCAACATGTTATCCTTACTTATGTCATATGTGACCAAGGTTTCTGAATCATCCTGTAGGGGGTTGGTATATTTATAGAACCTTTTTGGGTTATTCTTGCTTTCTGTAGTGATGTGTTTTTCATAATCTAATTTAATTGTTCTGATTGCACTGTTGCATTTCTTATTATATTCCTTGTAACCCTTATACGCTGAATCTGCTGTTTTGTATTATTTGTATTTTTCTTCTTGAGTTCAGCTTTAAAGAGGAAGTAAACCCTGATGAGTTTACTTCCTCTTTCATTCCCTGTAAAGGCAAAGCATAATGGACTACTATGCATCGCATAGTAATCCATTATGTGTCACTTACCTGACACAGGAGCCAGCGAAGTCACCGCTGTCCCCTGTAGTTCCGAGCGTCCATCTTCTTGGTGGGTCTACGTGGATCACGCTGCTCCGGCGCTGTGATTCGCCAGAGCAGCGATGATGTCACTCCCGCGCATGCGCACGGGAGCCGAGACTCGCGGCATTGCCGTCATCGACGATGCCCAGCTCAGTGCGCCTGCACGCCGCTGTCTACGGCGCATGCGCCGTAGATAGCGGCGCCCGTCTTCGGGCAAATATCTCCTAAACCATATACAGTGGTGTGAAAAAGTGTTTGCCCCCTTCCTAATTTCCTGTTCCTTTGCATGTTTGTCACACTTAAGTGTTTCGGAACATCAAACCAATTTAAACAATAGTCAAGGACAACACAAGTAAACACAAAATGCAATTTGTAAATGAAGGTGTTTATTATTAAAGGTGAAAAAAAATCCAAACCATCATGGCCCTGTGTGAAAAAGTGATTGCCCCCCTTGTTAAAACATACTATAACTGTGGTTGTCCACACCTGAGTTCAATTTCTCTAGCCATACCCAGGCCTGATTATTGCCACACCTGTTCACAATCAAGGCATCACTTAAATAGGAGCTGCTTGACACAGTAAGGTCCACCAGAAGATCCTTAAAAGCTACACATCATGCCGAGACCCAAAGAAATTCAGGAACAATTGAGAAAGAAAGTAATTGAGATCTATCAGTCTGGAAAGGGTTATAAAGCCATTTCCAAAGCTTTGGGAATTCAGCGAACCACAGTGAGAGCCATTATCCACAAATGGCGAAGACATGGAACAGTGGTGAACCTTCCCAGGAGTGGCAGGCCGCCCAAAATTACCCCAAGAGCGCAGCGACGACTCATCCAAGATGTCACAAAAGACCCCACAACAATGTCCAAGGAACTGCAGGCCTCACTTGCCTCAGTTAAGGTCAGCGTTCATGCCTCCACCATCAGGAAAAGACTGGGAAAAAATGGCCTGCATGGCAGAGTTCCAAGGAGAAAACCACTGCTGAGCAAAAAGAACATCAAAGCTCGTCTCAATTTCTCCACAACACATCTTGATGATCCCCAAGACTTTTGGGACAACATTCTGTGGACCGATGAGACAAAAGTGGAACTCTTTGGAAGGTGTGTGTCCAAGTATATCTGGCGTAGAAGGAACACTGCATTTCATAAAAAGAACATTATACCAACAGTAAAATATGGTGGTGGTAGTGTGATGGTCTGGGGCTGTTTTGCTGCTTCAGGACCTGGAAGAATTGCCGTGATAAAAGGAACTATGAATTCTGCTGTCTACCAAGAGATCCTGAAGGAGAATGTCCGACCATCTGTTCGTGTACTCAAGCTGAAACGAACTTGGGTTCTGCAGCAGGACAATGATCCTAAACACACCAGCAAGTCCACCACTGAA
The DNA here is from genome assembly GCF_037356315.1 of Lithobates pipiens. Classification (NCBI taxonomy): domain Eukaryota; kingdom Metazoa; phylum Chordata; class Amphibia; order Anura; family Ranidae; genus Lithobates; species Lithobates pipiens. The sequence continues at coordinate 274,901,709 of NW_027507785.1, read as the reverse complement.
TGGCTGAAGAAAAACAAAATGAAGACTTTGGAGTGGCCTAGCCAAAGTCCTGACCTGAATCCTATTGAGATGTTGTGGTATGACCTTAAAAAGGCCGTTCATGCTCGAAAACCCTCTAATGTAACTGAATTAAGACAATTCTGCAAAGATGAGTGGGCCAAAATTCCTCCAGGACGCTGTAAAAGCCTCATTGCACGTTATCGCAAACGCTTGGTTGCAGTTGTTGCTGCTAAGGGTGGCCCAACCAGTAATTAGGTTTAGGGGGCAATCACTTTTTCACACAGGGCCATGATGGTTTGGATTTTTTTTCACCTTTAATAATAAACACCTTCATTTACAAATTGCATTTTGTGTTTACTTGTGTTGTCCTTGACTATTGTTTAAATTGGTTTGATGTTCCGAAACACTTAAGTGTGACAAACATGCAAAGGAACAGGAAATGAGGAAGGGGGCAAACACTTTTTCACACCACTGTAGGCCTTAATCTAGGCTTACCTGTAGGTCAACGTGGTTTGTAAGGGTTTACAACCACTTTAATTGTTGCTTGTACATACATTGAAATAGTGGTAGGATACAACCTAGTTTTTTACATATGGAAAATGTCTTCAATGGTCCAAATTTCAATATAGACTTACATTTTTCATGTCAATTATACTCATGTGACCAATTAAAGCCTTGCAACAAGAATTTTAAATTCTAGGAAGTTTTTCTAATGAATTCCTGAAGCTTCAATATAGTGTCTAGTCACTGTGGAATCCTTTATTCAATGGTTGTGACAGACTCTCAAAGTGGAAATGTGCAATAATTACAGAATGCTTTTGTCTGCTCTGCATGACATTCTAGGCATATCCAGCAAGGCCATCCAAAAAACAATAATAATGTGCAAAGCTGACATTTCAATTTAGTCTAGCACCTTAAAGAGCCTAAAGCCAGAGGTGACACCTGCATTTTATATCAAACATTTTACACATCTTTGCACTACAAGTTTCTTAAAAACAGTTAAAAAAAAAACAATTTGTATTAAAAAAGTGTAAAAAAAAAGTTAGAAGTCATATGAATTCCACATCTAACATGTGAAGCCAGGCCCACAGTATTAGAGTCAGAACATGTTGGAGATGGTTTCTGATTACTTGTTATGGATATCTGCACATCTCCCCAATGGAGACACAGATAGCAATAAACTCCTTGCAGATGGTCCCATAATCTTTAATAATTTGTCTTGGTTGGGGAGATTTTCCTCTACTTTCTGTACTGTCTGAAAGGATAAGTTTACAGTCAACAGTAAAAAGTTGCAAAAAAAAAATTGAAACGCTAACATTCAGAAATGATGTAGCTATGTAACTATCGGGCATTAAAGCACGTATTTAAGGCCTGTATATGTGGCTCTTAGCTCCACCCTTGTTTAAGCCTAATTTGTGAGTTCCTCCAGTTCCCGCTACCAATCTCAGTCTCTTCCTCCGATATTCTTCTCACTTGTATTTAGTCCCTTGGATCCTCACAGTCATTTCTGTTCCCCTGACTTCTGCTGGCAACCTCATTATCCTCCTATCCTCTCCCGAGATCCTGAGACCCATATTCAGTTCCTTTACCTCCTGTGAGGATGGTCTGACAGTGGTGAGCAGATGGGGAGCATAGTCAGCCACACTAGCTCAGGATCCACATCACCTAGAAATGTTATATGCACTTGCATGTAACTTGCATGTTACATGCACACATAAAATGAGCCTGGAGCCTTAGAGCAGTGTTTCTCAACCTTTTTTCAGGCAACCTTTAAATTTATGGACAATCTCAAGGGACCCCATTCTAAAATGTAAAAAACTATTCTAATAGTTTTACAAAATACAGCAGCATCAATACACGCAAGACACCCAACTTTAGAGGTGCTTTATTCTTCCAAAGCAAATACACTTTTGCACACTAGTACCGACTATTATTCCAGTGTTTCTCTTCTTCCTCAGTTTCTCTCCATCGCTTAGCTAATGTGACCCTAGTGTCGACAGAGAGGGGCAGGGCAGGCTCAAACAAGGATGCTGTGCAGGTGATCAATGCCTTTTTTATCAAAACTGATGACATCACTGGTTGTTAGGATGCGGGTGGCTGGAAGGTTCAAATGGTGCACAATAAAAACCTGTGGCTTTCTGTAACTAAAGGGCAGGCTTGATCCACCTGCTGGCTTGTATACATTTTTGGGCAATTTTTAGGCTTTTTTGCCAAGGCACCCCTGAAAAAACTTTAAGACACCCAGGGTGCCTGGGCACCCTGGTTGAAAAAGGCTGGCTTAGAGGATGGAGGTTTCCTTGGTGTGCAGATACAGCCTTTTCTTTGTCAAAGATCTACCATGTTTTAGCCCTTGTACACACGGTCGGAGAATCCGTCGGAATGTGTCCTATCGGACTGCGTCGTCGGATGATCCGACTGTCTGTGGTATGCATCGGACTGATTCCGTCCGAATATCCGTCGGACCCAATTTTCCAACATGTTGGAAATATCTCCCGACCAGCTGGGCCGGTCGGACCTAATCCGATCATGTGTAGAGAATTTTGATCGGACCAAGTGCCACGCATGCTCACATTAAAATTCCGACACGGAAGTGCTCGTTCAGGTAAAACTACTGCTCGTAAGCGATATAGCACATTCGTCACGCTGCAATGTTAAAAATTCTTTCATCAAGCGCATGCTCTTTTTCTTTACAATGCTGCAAGAACGAACTTCTTTTGATGCTCATAGTCACACACACTTCTCCCGAATGGATTTCATTACTCTTTTTTAACCATTTCAGCAATACAATTTTAGTTTGCGTCACATCTACACAATTTTAGTTTAGGTTTTTTATTTTTTGGATGTTTTTTGGGGGGGGGGGGATTCCCTAAAAATCTCCTTTAAAGACAGTTTGCTCATTTCTCCTTATTTTTTTTATTTTTTTTGTGTGTGTAAACTTACAACAACAACATTATTTTGTTTTTTATATTTTCTTTTTTAATCTGCAGGAGGTTGTTTAGTGTTGTTACCCCTTGTTATTTATTTCACTTTGTATTTTTGAAATGTACCTGCCTGCTCACAAATAAACTGTATTTTTGGAAGGAAAACACATTACACAAGTATTTCATCAAACAAAAAAAAAATGTATTTTGTTTGCTAGAAACTAAAAATAGGAACGCAGCACTGGAGAAACTTCTTAACTTTGGTGCAGCCTTTGGCCCCCAGGGCAGACATGACTAAATTAGATATTAAAAAATTGTTGGCCTGAGGAGTAGATATCTCAGGGAGAGAAGTCTGGTCCCGAAGTCCTAGAGAGCAGGAAATTCAGATGCCATTTCTGTCCCCAGGATGTGGATCTTCAAGAGGCTGCATCTTCTGGCACACCAGACTCATCCCATGCCATCACTCTCTCGTCTTCCTTCAGGACTTCCCACCAGGCATCCTTCCAGGCTGTGGCTGGGCTCCTGTAGCTGGGGCAGGAGAAGGAGGGCGTTGGTCAACCTCCTGGCTGCCACTTGCCACAGCCTCCCCCCTGATTGAGGTCATCCTGTGTATGAAAAGGGGACATAGTTTTAGTTTTTTGATCATCAATCACACCATTTTGTGCTCCTGGCTTTTGTAAATTGAATGTTACCAAATAGAACAGACTATCATTCTGACACCAGCATTTTTCTTTCCCGTCTCAATCATTTTTGGTCACTACTGACTCTTGAGATGTAAACCCCATAAAGTTTGCATTGGTGAATAGATACATATTGTCTGCAAGACACAACACAAGACAAACCCTCAAATACTAATAATGCAATTAAAATCCCTCCTAATCTTGTCCCAACATCGGCCTAGATAGAAGCAGTCTAGTCTAGTGAAGCACAAAGTTAAAAATGTTACCTTCGTTTCCACGTTCGTCGTGTCCGTGCCTCACACTCTCCTCCCAGATCGTACGGACGATACACACGTGTTGCGTTTTATATACAGTGCGCATGCGTGAAACTCCGCCCGCCCCTGACGTTCTTTCCAGACTATTCCCCGCCCCTTCGCTTCCCGCGCAGTGGGGAGAGCACATGGCGGAGAGAACGCAGGTGCGCACTAATAGTTCCACTAACGAGGAGGAGGGTGAGGAAAGCCCGGAGCCTGAAACGTCCTGATCCAGGAAGACAAGATTTAAGGCCTCAAATATGTCTTTTGGAGAGATGTTGGAGATGGTGGACATATTGAACAGGACCGACTATGATGGGAAGTATGGACCTTACCCAAACCCAAATATCAGAAAGGCCAAGATCATGAATAAAGTTGTGAAGAGTCTTCTGAAGAATTTTGGGGTACACCGATCCAAGGATCAACTGAGAAAACGCTGGTCAGACCTGAAACTGAGGGAGCACGAGCATTACCTAAGGATCAAGCGTGTTCTTAAAAAAAGTAAATAGTTGTCGTGTGTTCATATGATTATTCTTGCTTGCATACTGCTCCATGTGCTTTGATTTCATGTTGTGCATTTTAAAATGGCCACTTTCAAGGTCATGGTTTCGTTCGTTCGTTCGTATGAAACATCGTTCTGCAGGGAAGTATTCCAGCTTAACAAAGTGTCCCCAATAATGTTCTCACCTTGTAACTCAGCCCAAAACACAATTGTACAACACTTCCAAGCAATGTTTCATATTCCTATTTCTGCCCTCTGTGTGCTAATTAATCTTTGTTTACATTCTCATAGGGGAGAGAAGACTCAGCAAGTATGAGGACACCAGGGACCACACCCCTCCCAAAGAAGGGCAACTTCCAAAAGCAGAAACAGAGGAGCAGGAGCAGGAGGAGGAGGAGGAAGGAGAGATTGTGGAGGTTGGACAAATTGTCACCACAACAGGAGTGTCGGAGAACACAGCTTCCGGTAAGCTCATCAATGTATATCACCATATTTGGATTACATGGTGTGTTTGTTTGCTTTGTTTTGTAGGTGATGTGGAAGAAGATTCCCGTTTTACCAGTGAAAATGCCCAGATCTTGATCGGGGAGATAATGGGGTGCAATCGGGATTTGGAAATTGTACAACAAAACATCAATGATGTTAAAAATAAAATGAAGAACACAATTGATGTTTTGGGGAGAGTGTGAAAACTAAAAAACTAGATAGGGTTTTATTTTTGCTTTTTAACCAAAAAATGTTGTATTTTGCAAAATTAAAAATTTGGAAGATGCACAGAGTGTGTACACATGCGCTATCTCCCATCATGGGGGATCAATGTACATGTTTTGTGGAAAGTGTCTGAGATGAAGGGGTTGCAGCCCCAAAGCATGTACATTGATCCCCCATGATGGGAGATAGCACATGTTGACACACTGTGTGCATCTTCCAAATGTGTTTTTTTCAGGGGTCACACCCCATGTGAAGGCAATATCAGCCCAGTTTGTACATACTCATGTCTGATATTGTCTTCACTTTTCAAAGTTGAACTTTGTAAGTTCCTTTGTTCTGTATTTTACGGTTTGATACATGCCTGTTTACACCAAAACAACAAGGAAAAAAAATCTGATTGAACTCTGTTTTGGATACACAAAATCTCTTGGTTTGTTGTAAAAACCTTTAATAAACGCACATGTAAATGTGCTTGTATTAAAAAGTTGAATTCTCAACAATGTGTGGCTTCCTTTTTCATTGGGCATAAAATGTATTTGTAGTCAAATTTGAGTTTGTGCTGAGAAGGAGTGCGATTTACTAAAGGAAACGCCACTTTGCACTCCAAGTGCAGTTTCAGGTGTACTTTTGCAGTGCACTTGTAGTGCATAGTGGATGTGCTTTTAGTAAAAAGCACCCACAGTGAGGTGTAAATTTGGACAATCATGCCATTTTCCTGCCATGGTGCTGAAAATGAGCATGATTTTGATCAGTAATGCACTGCATACATTAGTTAACAAAAATAAGGTGTGTGTGTAGCAGACCCACAACATAATAAGATTATATGAAGAAGAGACTGTCCCCTCATCTCGCTCTGAACTTGGTTTTGCACTGTTGGTGAAAAAGGCACAACTTTAATAAAACTGGAAAAGTGGGAGGCCACAGTCTGCCATTCCTGTGGCGTTGAAGGACACTGTGTAGTGAAACAAGAACAAAAACTAGTAATTTGACAAATCAACATTGCATGCAGATTAGACACCCACATTTTTTGACAAAATTAGTATAACATTTTTTTAACTGAGTATTTAAAGCCTAAAGTATAAGGTCCCCTTATGAGAGTCATAACCCCCCCCATCCCCGCCCCCCATCTGATGGGCCCTTGCTAAAAAATGAGGGGGGATGTTTAGGACAGGTAACCCTCTCCACTTGATTGAGAGCTGAATGCCTAAATAATGTGTGATACTTTGGGAAGCCCCTCCTTATTTACACTATTGGCAGCCCACCGGACAGGTAAGAAGTGTCATAATAACTAAATGGAAGCACATTTTGACATTCTGCTATTACATAGCAAGAAAATGTATGTGTTAAAAAAATAAAAATAGCATTTGAAAGTATTGAGGCAGGCCCTTACACTACATGCTTTGGTGAATTTGTCCATAAATGTGATCATGAAAAAGGTATTTAGAGTGTGCATTGGGTTGGGTCAAGTCATCAGATAGAGGATTGCTATCAGCTGAGCTAGCAGTTGGGGAGAGGGGGGTTACTAATGAGTTTGGCACAACTCCAAAAATAAAAAAAAGGTCACTTTGCATGAATTGAAGCACACACATAACACACATCACATTTGTAGAGATTTTAGGGGGTGTTTAGGGGAAAGCAATACTATGGAGCTGCCAAAAGACATTGTTAAGTGACTAGACCAGGGGTGGCCAACCCGTGACTCTCGAGCCGCATGCGGCTCTTTAATCGGTTTCCTGCGGCTCTTCGGGCTGGTTCGGGCTGTTTCATTGCGGTGACAGGCAGCCCGAGTCTCTGCACTCCTCCGCTCCTCCCACACATCAACAGCCAATCAGCGTGTAGTGTCCCCAGCCCGCCACATTTGAATACATAGGCGCTGGAGTGAGGCTGAAGGGGGGCAGAGGAAGGAGAAACACGCTGTATCTGAAGCCGATGAGATACAAAAATGTATGGCCACAAGTGTGCAGGTTACTGATCTGTCCTCCCTTCTCCCTCTGTCTTGCTCTGTACTTTTTTTTTTTTTAATAATGGTTTCACCTGAACACTGATAAGATCTGCTCAGCACATTCTCTGCCTGTTGATAGTGTGACACACTGCTGGCTGTTAACCATTTCAGCTTCTTTTCACTTATTTATCCAGAGCTCTGTGTGTGCTGCATGCTTTCTGTGATGTTTTTTGGAAGAATTTACTGCTAGTTCAGGCTAGAAGACCCATTAACTGTTTATTGTTATCCTGACCAGTTCACTGTTTGTAAGACAATTAGTATTTTGGAAATTAGATGAGCTGCTGTCTTCTGTCACATGGATGTACTTTCAAAGAAAGATTACTGACCTGTGGTCTTTGTAGTGTTAAAACAGTGTGTGACATTTACAATAAATCCAGCTGAGCAAAAGTATGTGTGTATGAGGAAGGGATGGGGTGATGTTCATGTGTGCCCATGCGTATGATGTGGCTCTTTGCGGTAACTCGGTAAAAATTGTGGCTCTTGGTCTTCGTCTGGTTGGCCACCCCTGGACTAGACTATAGTTTTAGGGGCCAAGAAGAGCATGGTGGGGAAGTTAGTGAGGCAAATATGCCTGAGGACAAAGGGGTAGAGCATATGAATTGGAGCATATTGCAATGATGGTAATTAGGGAATGAGGAAAGAAATGCAAGACATTAGCAATCATGAAATACATAGAATGTGATGTTTAAGGATAAAACTTAGCATAATATAGTCCTTCGGCAGGCGCTGAATGATGGCAGAACAGGTCTCTGGAATAATGATCCCCAGAGCCTGGGGGGAGATGCCTGTAGAAAACTTGAGGTCCTGAAGACTTCTCCCTGTCGCCAAGTAGCGCAACGTGGCGATGAGCCTCTGCTCCGGAGTGATGGCTTGCCACATGCAGGTATCCTGCCTGGTGATATATGGGGTCAGCAAAGTAAGCAGACGGTGAAAAACAGGTTCCGTCATCCTGAGAAATATCCAGAAATTATCAGGATTATTCTCGTGGATCTCACGGAGCAAAGGCATGTATGAGAACTGGTGACGCTGGCGCAACCAATTCTTGGTCCACAAACGCCTCGCCTCCCTGTTCATGGACCGGGCTTGTGTCAAAGTCAAAGTAAGAACCCCAACACGAAGCCCCTGCACAGCACAAACTGTACGATGAGTATGTAGACGAAACATGTTTGGAAAACGGTCGGCCGGTCAGAACGGACACCAGAAAGCACCGATAAACAGCAAGGCCTGAAAGGACGACCTGAATAGCAGAAGCAAGCAGACAATAAAAAATGCCTTTCAAAGCGTACTATACCAAGATATAATCCACAATCAGAAGCAAATACTTAATGACTGCACGCACTGATTATCAGATACGCAAAGACAAGCACAAACTGAAAAGCGCTAGCGATCTGAATCACTAATCTGAAAAGCGCGAATCGTCTTTCACCAAACTTCTACTAAAACACGCGATAGACACGAGATCAGCAGAAGGAGCCCAAAGGATGCCGGACGTGGTGCTGAACTTCCTTTTTCTAGTCCCGCCGTACACGGCTTACGTCACCGCGTTCTTGGCAACCGCAAAATCAGACAACTTGGTCCGACCGTGTGTATGCAACAGTTTCGGACACAATCCGTCGGACTAAATCCGACGGACAAAATCCGACGGATTTGGTTGGCAGAATCTCCGACCGTGTGTACAGGGGCTAAGACTGTAAAAACACAATTGCTAGAGGTATTCTTCCCCTTTATAATGGTGCCGAGGTAGCACTTGTAAAATCACCTAATTTTCCTCAGTTATAGCTCTATCCCAGAGAACAGTTACTGGACATTCTCTTAAACTAAACATTAACCTGGACCAATGTATTTTTGCCAGAGTGCACCAGCCTTGCCCAGTTTCCATATCATGTAAGCTTTGTATCAATTTGATAAGAAAGTTTGATGGCATTTTAGGACACATGCAATTGAAAAACCTTTGTTTTATCTCCTCTTGATTACAAACACGCATTCCAGGTTTACCTTTCCTTTGTACACACGTGTGCAGATAAGGATAACATCTGAGAAGAAAGGCTGGGGGGGGTATTGAAGCAAGAGATAAAACAGCACTCACTATGGGGCATCATTCTCTTTTTCAAGAGATATTTTAGGAAGATCTTAATTTCCACCATAGACAAGTTTTCCCATCTCCAACTGCATCTGCAGATTTGTTTTTATTATCTGAAACTTCACCCACTGGCATTCACAGACAGCTGGCTTTAATCATGAAGAAGCAGAATTTGTTAGGCTGTCAGATAATCTTAGTAAAAAAAGATTACTGTAATCTCTACTTTGAGCCCAGTGCTGGAGCCGAAACTGTAGCAAACCACCAATTTACGCATCCTGCTCCTTGACGATGGCTACAGAGTTCTTCCTCTGAATTTCAGCTTCTCTTTGATGTAAGCAAATTGCTTGTGAAGGGTCCAAAACAATTTGCTATGCTTTAGAAAACATCAGACATATCTACTGTCTACAGGTATGAGCAAATTGATAAGGCATTTCCAGAATTGCAGGCAGAAAGGAAAATGGGACACATGCATGAACACATCTATAAAAAGAAACATGTAGCTCACTGAAATTGACCAGGGAAGCCTTTACAAAATGTAGGGCTGAAGGCTGATTTGACTGTGGAGTCTTAGCATTAGTCCAAATGTGGGCAGTTAGACTGGTATGGTTGGTATTTTAAGTGCACAACATTCCAAAAACACTCTAATTAAACATGTACAGTGACTGAATGCTTAAAGAGACCCTGTCACCTGACCATTCATTTCAACAAAAAGCATCCTGTAGGATTATTTGTGCATTTGCATATTTTATGCATTTTATTTACCTGTAGAAGTCTCCCTTGTGTAGACATCTGAAGCCCTGAGGCTACTGCTGTGTGCCTTTCATCTTGGATGTGAGGACAGCAGCCTCAGCAGATTGACAGCTGACTCAAGGGACATTAGTGACAGTTGTAGTGGCAAACCTGGCATTTACTTACATTCATAATTTTTTTCATATCCGGAGAGTAATTTGTTACCCCAAGTCTAATGCGGGAGTCCAGATGGTCATCTGTCAGTCTGTTTTTGTATTTGTTCTGGCTGGCCAGGCTGTGTTTTGGCCCAGCTGGTTGACTGGTTGTTCTGAGTTCTAGCGTGGCTGGCTGAGATGAGTTATGGCCTTGTTCACTGGTTCTTGTTCTGGCTTGATGGGTAGACTGGACTGGGTTTGGCCATGTAAGTATAAATCTGTTTATTTCTTTAATAGAAAAAAACAGCAAAAAATCCCTGAACATTTACAATCTCTTTAGCTCTGATTGCAGTGGTAAGGCGTGAGTAATGAAGAATGCGGGGTCATTTGTAAGTAATGCAGAGTCCAGAGGTCAGTAGTATGCGACATAGAATGAAGAGGTCAGGAGTAAGTAATGCAGAGTTTTGAGCTCAGAGCTCAAGGGTCAAGAGTAAAGCAGACTTCAGAGGTTAGAAGTATCTAATACAGAGTGCAGGGGTGAAGAGTAAGTAACTAAGAATGCAGGGATCAGCAATAAGTAAGGTAGAGTTGAGAGGTTAGGAGTAAGTAATGCTGAGTTCGGGGGTCAGTAGTACATAATAAAGAGTGCAAGGGTCAGTAGTAATTTGTGTAGAGTTCACAGGTCCCTGTCAGGTAAAGCAGAGTGCAGGGTCTGGAGTGTTTGGTAAAGCAAGCATGTTTGTTTTCCTCACCACTGGTCATGAGATATTGATCTATGTTGTTTTCACCAGACATCCTTCATATCTACATATACAATGGATATAAAAAGTTTACACACCCCTGTTAAAATGTCAGGTTTCTGTGATGTAAAAAAATTAGACAAAGATAAATAATTTCAGAACTTTTTCCACCTTTTATGTGACCTATAAACCGTACAGCTTAATTGAAAAACAAACTGAAGTCTTTTAGGGGGTAAAAACTAAAAAAACGAAAATAATGTAGTTACCTATGTGTGCACACCCTATTATAACTGGGAATGTTGCTGTGTTCAGAATTAAGCAATCACATTCAAACACGTTAAATAAAAGTCAGTACACACCTGCCTTCTTTTAAAGTGCCTCTGATTAAACAAAAATAAAGTTCAGCTGTTCTAGTAGGTCTTTCCTGGCATTTTCTGCATCCTACAGCAAAAGCCATGGTCAGCATAGAGCTTCCAACGCATCAGAGGGATCTCATTGTTAAAAAGGTATCAGTCAGGAGAAGGGTACAAAAGAACAATTAGCTATACCATGGAACACAGTGAAGGCAGTCATTATCAAGTAGAGAAAATATGGGACAACAGTGACATTACCAAGAACTGGACATCCCTTCAAAATTGATGAAAAGACGAGAAGAAAACTGGTCCGGGAGGCTGCCAAGAGGCCTACAGCCACATTAAAGGAGCTACAGGAATATCTGGCAAGTATTGGCTGTGTGGTACATGTGACCACAATCTCCTATATTCTTCATATGTCTGGGCTATGGGGTAGAGTGGCAAGATGGAAGCCCTTTCTTACGAAGAAAAACATTCAAGCCCGGGTAAATTTTGCAAAAACACATCAGAAGTCTCACAAAAGCATGTGGGAAGTGCATTATGGTCTGATGAATGCAAGGTTGAACTTTTTGGCCATAATTCCAAAAGATATTTTTGGCACAAAAACAACATTGCACATAACCAAAAGAACACCATACCCACAGTGAAGCATGGTGGTGGCAGCATCATGCTTTGGGGCTGTTTTTCTTCAGCTGGAACAGGGGCCTTAGTCAAGGTAGAGGGAACTATGTACAGTTCTAAATACCAGTCAATATTGGCACAACACCTTCAGGCTTCTGCTAGAAAGCTGAACATGAAGAGAAACTTCATCTTTCAGCATGACTACGACCCAAAGCATGCATCCAAATCAACAAAGGAATGGCTTCACCAGAAGAAGATTAAAGTTTTAGAATGGCCCAGCCAGAGCCCAGACCTGAATTGGATTGAAAATCTGACTCTGACTCTTCAGGGCTGTGCACAGGAGATGCCCTCGCAATCTGACAGATTTGGAGTGTTTTTGCAAAGAAGAGTGGGCAAATATTGCCAAGTCAAGATGTGCCACGCTGATAGACTCATACCCAAAAAGACAGAGTGCGGGAATAAAATCAAAAGGTACTTCAGCAAAGTATTAGTTTAGGGAGGGCACACTTATGCCATCATATTATTTTATTTTTTTATTTTAACTTCCCTTCACCTAAAAGATTTCAATTTGTTTATAGGCCACATTAAAGGTTGAAAAAGTTCTGAAATTATTTATCTTTGCCTCATTTGTTTACATCACAGAAACCTGCCATTTTAACATGGGTGTGTAGACTTTTTATATCCACTGTATACAGTGGGGGAAATTGTTATTTGATCCCCTGCATATTTTGTAAGTTTGTCCACTTACAAAGAAATGAAGGGTCTATATATTTTTTTTAATCATAGGTGTATCTTAAATGATAGAGATAGAATATCAACCAAAAAAATGTTATAAATTGAGTTGCAGTACAGTGAGCAAACTAAGTATTTGACCCCCAAACAAAACATGACTTAACCCTTGTTGGCAAGCACAAGACTTTTCTGATAGTTGCTTACCAGGTTTGCACACTTCTCAGGAGGGATTTTGGTCGACTCTTCTTTACAGATCTTCTCAAATCCCTTAATGGTTTCTTAGCTGTCGCCTGGCAACTTGAAGCTTCAGCTCCGTTCATAAATCTTCTATAGGTTTAAGGTCTGGAGACTGGTTAGGCCACTCCGTGACTTTACTGTGCTTCTTCTTGAGCCACTCCTTTGTTGCCTTGGCGGTATGTTTTGCATCATTGTCATGCTGAAAGAGTCATCCATGGGGGAAGAAGGTTCTCAAATAAGATTTTACAACACATGGCCCCATCCTTTGGCCCCATACCTTTAGCAGAGAGACAGCCCCAAAGCCCCAACAGCCCCAAAGCATAATGTTTCCACATCTGCACTTAACTGTAGGGATGGTGTTCTTAGGGTCATAGTCAGCATTTATCTTCCTTCAAACACGGCGAGTCCCCCTCCTCAAGAAGGCACATGTACAGTAATGCCGATGAACATCTAAATGATTCAGAGAAGGATTGAGAGAAAGTGCTGTGGTCAGATGAGACCAAAATTGAGCTTGACTCACCATGTTTTGGAGGAAGAAAAATGCTGACTATGACCATAAGAACACCATCCCTATAGTCAAGCATGGAGGTGGAAGCTTGATGCTTTGGGCTATTTCTCTGCTAAAGGTCCAGGCCACTTTACCGCATTGAGGGACCAATGAACGGGGCCATGTATTGTAAAATCTTGGATGAGAACCTTCTTCCCTTAGCCAGAACACTCAAGATGGTTGTGGATGGGTCTTCCACCATGACAATGGCCCAAAACATTCCACTAAGGCAACAAAGGAGTGGCTCAAGAAGAAGCACATTAGGGCCATGGAGTGGCCTAGTTGATCTCCAAATTTATGGAGGGTACTGAAACTTTGAGTTGCCAAGAGACAGTAAAAAAAACCTTAAGGATTTAGAGAAGATCTGTAAAGAAGAGTGGACCAAAATCCCTCCTGAGATGTGTACAAACCTGTTCATCAACTATAAGAAACGTCTTACCTCTGGGGTTTCTCCACCAAGTACTAAGTCATGTTTTGCTTGGGGTTTAAATACTGTACTTATTTTACTCACTGACCTGCACCTTAATTTATATAATTTGTTTCATGTGTTTTTTCTGGAATTTTGGTTGATATTCTGTCTTTATAATTTAAAATACACCTTTGATAAAAAATTATAGACCCTTAATTTCTTTGTAAGTGGGCAAACTTAAAAAATCTACAGGGGATTAAAAAAATATTTTCCTCACTGTAAATATCTATCACTTATCATCACATTGCTTGACAATGATTCTATAACAGGGAGATCACTTTTCCTTCTTGCTGGACTTTCACATTCCCAGTTCTTTGTGCAGACAGAGCTGCCTGATGGGACTGAGCAGCCTGTAGGCAGGTAGAGGTCACTGCTGCCCCAATGGGAAGTTAGGGTTTAACTGTACTCCCACGTTTCTTCTTGACAGGTTTTTCTTGGGTTTGACCCACTGGTCCTGTGCACTATAAAAAGGACAAGGGCCCAGATCCTGAGAGCCCTGGAGGGGGAATCTATGAACACTCAAAGAGGGATGCTCTGCCTTGTTCCATTGTTGGAGTCTGGGTGGCCCATTTCTTGCCGAAGGGAAAGTAAAGGCCCATACAAACGATCAGACTTTTTGATAACAAACATGCAAATTAGCTGTTTTAAGGCAACATCAGACCATGTGTACGCTTCATTGGACCAACTTTTTCGGTTTTCATCTGACTTTTGTTGGCTGTGCGAAGGGACAAACTTTCCGGCAACAAAAGTCCGATGGAGCAAAGTCTGATCGTGTGTACAGAAAACCATAGGACTTCTGTACAAAGTACAAACAGGCATGATCAGAACCAATGCAAAAGATCAGACAACAATACAGAAATTGACCAAAGGTGGTGGTAAAGAGCAGACAAACCACATGATTTGGTGAAAGTTGGCTGAAAAAGTCCTGCTGTGTGTATGCAATACAAGTTCTCAGCCGACACACTTTGTACAAAAATCCACTGGAAAGTTTGTAAAAAGTCCGATCGTGTGTATGAGGCTTTAGATTCCAAATATGGACTCAGCCAACATTGGACAAGTATGCTGGGGCAGCCATAAGCTGCCAACATTGGTCTAATGATGTTTGGAAATTGACTGTACTTCATGTTAAACTTTTATCTTGTGATTCTCATCATGTCCCATTTTAAAACTTTGCTTTTGCCTGGTCTGAATTTACTAAAGGGGTGCAATGTAAATAACCAGTACATATAGTTTACAGCTTGGGTCACTAAAGTGCATTGGAGTATGAAGACATCAGTACAAGAGTTAATATAGTGTGAATATACAAGTGGTTACCAAGGATAACAAAGGTTTCTCTAGCTGCCTGTTAGGTGGCAAGTGAGACAAGTGGCAAGTGAGGCAGCCTCTTGAAGCGAGAGAGATGTTGTCAGGACTTCTTTGGCCGCAATTTGTCTCCCATGGCAACAGGAGCAGTTCTGAACTGTTCTCATCCTGTATGCAGCTACAGAGGAGTAAGAGTCAATTGAAATGCACGCATGCAGTCCGCACTAGGTGAATGGCAGGACCCCATACTGTTACTGGGAGTGAGTTAGCAGTGATACGTTGAACATGTGGAGAGGGCATTGGCTCTGCGTGTCCCTCCTAAATGCACACGTAACAGTGGTAATGTTTAGTACATAAAGAGAGTTTACTAGAGTTTGTTCATATGTAGTCATCTAACGTGTCGTGAGTGTGGCTCAAGTAAAGATACTCCATGTGTATGGCAGTGACCCTGGACAAAGTGCCTAGTGTAGCCCAGAAGAACCCATGCCGGAGTAGGCCTCTCATGTGACCTTTCCTTTGTGTCCAATGAGGGGGGGAACATGGAGGACGTGACGATCACCCTAACGTCCTACCCTCCTTACAAGCCAAAGGGAGAGAAGTGAGATATCAGGACTGTCTGAGGTCTGAGAGGTGACTAGGAAAGCAGGGTCATGATCTCCCTGTCAGCTGGCCATGGTTGATGGGTAGATCGCAATTGGCTAGTTGCCCACCTCCACTCTACAGTATTCCCCATAGCTCCTCCCTTGCCAGCTAAATAAACAATTATGTTGTAAGGGGAGGGGAGGGACCAAGATGCCAGGTGAGCACAGAGACTAATTAGACAATCCTATAAGAAGGGAGGGCTTTGATGCACAACGAGGAAAGGGGCTCTTCTAGGGAACTGTCAAGTCTAATTTTCTAGCAAGTTCAAAGATGCATTGGAAGTGAATAAAAATAGTTTTATGGATATGAGAAACACTACAAGGAAGCATTAAAAATACTTGAATTTCCTGTGCTTTTGCAATTTTGTAAGTTACTGTAAAATATCTTGCCAGTGAAGTGAATTTGATGTATTGTATGTCATCTATGTATGCTAAATTTAAGGTCTGAATATTGAATTGAAATGACATCACGCCTTTTTTATAGATGAATACTAAATAGTAATTTCTTCACCAAGTCATGCTGCTTGACATATTTCCATATAACTATGCTGATGTCACTGTAAAATAAATGTTCCAGTAAATCAATAACAACACACGATTGAGACCTTTTCTGGCCATATGATCTCTTTCTTATTAATGACAATGGAAGAAAGCTGTATTTTTACAGGCCGTACTGGTAAAACACCAGCAATGTGACAACTCTATGAATACAACCCCCAGTCAATAAATAAGCACAATGGCCAAATCAATTTGTCTTCACTTTACTTGAAGCTGATGTTCTATACCCATAATGTCACCATCACTAGGTCCTAATAGACTGCTGCCGCTGCCAAGAAGTCAGACGCAAGACCAGTGCTGTCAATAGCAAGGGCAGGACAGCAGGAGGCTGGGCAACCCCACAGTGGAAGAACACCAGGGCTCTGTCACAATTGCAACCTCTGCAACCCTGGTAGTTCTCCCACTGCTTTTGATCCTTATATTTTCCTGGTGTGCCGGTGACATCTCTTGTTTCCTGTCACCCTGGGGACCCCGATACAGTAGGAAGGCCCCCCCCCAAGTATGAAAGCTGGAGACACCACTGGATGTTCCCACAGCATATACAGTATTGTTTTATGTAATAGAGCTGCTTTCAGTAGTTGTAGAGACTTTGCTGTACCTTTGTTACTTTTGAGACTTTAGGAAAACAAATTTGTACCCGTAAAGGGTCAATATACCCACAAGCATCATGAAGACCAAGGAGCACACCAGAGGTCAGGTATAACATTGCGGAGAAGTTTAAAGCAGGGTTAGGTTTTAAAAAAGTATCCCAAGCTTTGAACATCTCACGGAGCACTGTTCAATCCATCATCTGAAAATGGATAGAGTATGGCACAACTGCAAACCTACCAAGACATGGCCGTCCACC
This sequence comes from Lithobates pipiens, assembly GCF_037356315.1. Taxonomy (NCBI): domain Eukaryota; kingdom Metazoa; phylum Chordata; class Amphibia; order Anura; family Ranidae; genus Lithobates; species Lithobates pipiens. The sequence continues at coordinate 274,884,589 of NW_027507785.1, read as the reverse complement.
TAAACTGACAGGCCGGACAAGGAGAGCATTAATCAGAGAAGCAGCCAAGAGGCCCATGGTAATTCTAAAGGAGCAGAAGAGATCCACAGTCATGTTGGAACAGGAAGGGGCCATCCCCAAACGTTCCCACAAAGTTGGAAACATGAAATTGTCCAGAATGTCTTTGTATGCTGATGACTTATGCGCTTGCTTCACTGGAACTAAGGGGCAAAGCTCTAAACCCCGAAAACAACCCAGCACCCTAATACCCCCTTAATCAAATGATTTAGACCAGTGTACAAAGCAAGGTCCATAAAGACATGGATGAGTGAGTTTGAGGTAAAGGAATTTGATTGTCCTCAACCTGATAGAACACCTTTGGGATGAATTAGAGTTGAGACTGCGAGCCAGGCCTTCTCGTCCAACATCAGTGCCTGACCTCACAAATGCACTTCTGGAAGAATGGTCAAACATTGACAGCCTTCCCAGAAGAGTCAAAGCTTTTATAGCTGCAAAAGTTGGGCCAACTCAATATTGAACCCTTCAGACTAAGACTAGGACGTCATCAAAGTTCATGTGCATGTAAAGGCAGGCATTTCAATACTTTTGACAATATAGTGTATATACCATAGTTTATGGATTCTATCTTTCACACAAAATAATATTCACTGATCTGGGTTATTTTCACCAAAGAAATGTAGCAGAATACAATTTGATGTAAATTTATGAAGCACAATTATTTATTTGCAAAATTTTATAACAAACAAAGAGAAACATGTTTTTTTTTTTTTTTTTCAAAATGATCAGTCTTTTTTCATTAATTTAGCAAAAAGTATTTAGTAAAATTAAGGTTGGGTATATTGTTGCATGACCGCGCAATTGCCATCCAAAATGTGACAGCACTGAAAGCTGAAAAGTGGCCTGGGCAGGAAGGGGGTGAAGGTGCCCGGTATTAAAGTTGTTAAGTTGTAATTGGTAGCTGTACTTAGCACATTCTTTGACTTGCTGAACAAATGGAAAAGAGTTAAAACATCTATTGCTTGTAATTCAGCTGAATTTATTCTCTCTAAGTTGTATATACAGTATGGATTTAAGTTTTGGGGCTATTTTCATTAAATCTCTTTTATTTATTATCTTTGGGGAACTTTACGTCAAGCTGCACATAGGATCTTATAGCACATGTGCACTGGCAACGTTACGTACATGGGGAATGGTATAGTAAAAGGGATGACAGAGAAACATCAAAGTGAACAACATCAAAGAGGAGAAGAAACATGGTCCTAATGAACTGGCGGAACTTTCTTTATAATTATACAATGCTTTTCTATAGGATTTATCACTGCCTCAGTGTATTGTGGCACAATACATGTCATTAGATTGGGCTATAGTGACCTCTTCCCATAACCTGGATTAAAAAAAAAGGTTTGGAAGGTGGGTTTACATTTGTTAGATATCATTTTTGAAGAAGTTGAAAGGAAGTCTATACTGTTTGTCTGGCCACGAGAGAATTTCCAAGTTATTGACCCAGATCAAGCAAGTAAAGTCACTGTGAGCTCTGAGCTTCTGATCTTCATGCTTTGTTTTTGGTTAGTGACTCAGAAGGTTTTGAAGGTATAATGACCTACATATTCTCTCAGTATAGGTTTAAAAGGAATATATACTGTGGGAAATATGGAAGCTACTATATCATTGCCATATTCATTCTGAAAATGCTAGCTAGTTGGCTTATTTTTTTTAAATTACTGACCCAGAACAAGCAAACAGGAAAAGAACTCCTAACCTGCATCCTTGTTCCAGGTCAGGGACTTAAAAAAGTGGAATTGACAGCTAACATTTTCATAGGTTGGATAAGGCAACCTCATTATCCTCAAAACAGGTTTTCATTAGGGTCCATTTAGGCCTGTGCTGAAGTGGTAATGTGTGCCAACGCACTGTACATATGTTGCTGCATTTCAGTGCCCTACATTTTGGATGCTGCAGTTTGCCACAGTGCTCAGTAATGCACCATAGTGATGTGTGTTACAAATTTCGTGGCATGTCCGAATATAGGGATGCTTTGATACATTGGCACCCCCAGTGATTTCAATTGGCTGCTTTTCTGCAATAATTATTGTATTTTACAGGCTGTCTTTTACAAGAAGTGACCTCTCTTCTGAAAAAAATATACTTTAAATTTATGTCGAAAATGATGCATTCAGAAGCATGGAAGAGTGAATCAGAGGAGGTCTGGGATTTTCTGACAAGGTTATGTTGGAAATTTTTTTATGTGAAAATGTTTTCGTGCAGTTACATAATAAACATTGAGGTTTTGACACATCTGTTTCTTAAAGTTATATAAAAACTCACTTTTTTAGCTACTTCTAGCAGCTGATTTAATCACTTACTTAAGCTGGCAATGGATGGATTGAGCGATTTTCTTTCCTGCAACCATGTGGAGCTGTCCCAGGCAGCAGAACACACTGTGATAATTGCTAGCAGCTACAGTTGTGCTCATATGTTTACCCATACAGAATGTATGATTTCTTGGCAATTTTTCAGAGAATATGAATGATAACACAAAAACATTTCTTTCACTCATGGTTCATGTTTCGCTGAAGTAATTTATTATCAATCAACTGTGTTTACTCTTTTTAAATCATAATGACATTGGAATCTAGCCAAAATGACCCTGATCAAAAGTTTACATACCCCAGTTCTTAATACCGTGTACTGCCCTCTTTAACATCAATGACAGCTTGAAATCTTTTGCGGTATTTGGGGAAGAGGCTCTTTATCTTCTCAGATGGTAAAGCTGCCCATTCCTCTAGGCAAAAAGCTTCCAGTTCCTGTAAATTCTTGGGCTGTCTTGCATGAACTGCACCGTTTGAGATCTCTCCAGAGTGTCTCAATGATATTGAGGTCAGGAGACTAAGATGGCCACTCCAGAACCTTCAATTTATTCTGCTGTAGCCAATGACAATTCCAATTGGCCTTGAGTTTTTGGATCATTGTCATGTTGGAATGTCCAAGTACGTCCCATGCGCAGCTTCCTGGCTGATGAATGGAAATGTTCCTCTATGATCTTTTGATAATCTACTGCATTCATCTTGCCATCAATTTTGACCAAATTTCCTGTGCCTTTGTAGATGACACATTCCCAAAACATTAGCGATCCACCTCCGTGTTAGGCCTTGTTGACTCCACTCCAAATTAGGTGTTTATGGTTCTGGCCAAAAAGCTAAATTTGGGTCTCATCACTTTGTGGCAGAAGGTTTGAGGCTTGTCTCTGTGCTGTTTGGCGTATCGTAAGCGGGATACTTTGTAGCATTTGCGTAGTAATGGCTTTCTTCTGCCGACTCAATCATGCAGCCCATCTTTCTTCAAGTGCCTCCTTATTGTACATCTTGAAATAGCCGCACCACATTTTCAGAGAGTCCTGCATTTCACCTTAAGTTATTTGTGGGTTTTTCTTTGCATCCCGAACAATTTTCTTGGCAGTTGTGGCTAAAAATTGGTCTTCTTGACCGTGGCTTCGTTTCAACAGAACCCCTCATTTTCCACTTCTTGATTAGAGTTTGAACACTGCTAATTGGCATTCTCAATTCCTTTGGATATCTTTATATATCCCTTTCCTGTTTTATACAATTCTCTTGCCTTTCTCGTGACTCAGAATTCGGAAACAACAGTGCAGTACTGGATGAAGGATGTAAGGGTCTTTACAGAAGTCCAGAAACTCATTGACCTTTTACACACACAGACTAATTACAAGCAAACAGATCACAGATGAGTATGGTTACCTTCGATAGCCATTCAAACCCCTTTGTGTCAACTTGTGTGCATGTTATCAGGCCAAAATAATCCAGGGTATGAAAACTTTTGATCAGGATCATTTGGTTAGTTTCTGTTGTGATTATGATTTAAAAAGAGTAAACAAAGTTTATTCATAATGAACCACGAGTGAAAGAAAAGTGTTTGTGTTATCATTCATATTTTCTGAAAAATGGAGAAAAAATCATAAATTCTGCCAGGGTATGTAAACTTATGAGCACAACTGTATAGCCACTGGCTGTAATCACATGGAAAATTTGACTTGCTGGTTGTATCTCAGTTGATCAATTGATAACTTGCGGTACAATCAGCCTGCTCATACATGGTTCGCATCTTCGATGGTCCTTGCTGAACCAACCAAGATTTAAACTGTCTATGACTGGCTTAACCACTTCAACCCCAGAAGGTTTTACCCCCTTCCTGACCAGAGCACTTTTTACAATTTGGCACTGCGTCATTTTAACTGGTAATTGCTCAGTCATGCAATGCTGTACCCAAATGAAATTTGCGTCCTTTTTTTTACCACAAATAGAGTTTTCTTTTGGTGCTATTTGATCACCTCGCTGTACACAAAACAAAAGAGCCCCAATTTTGAAAAAAAAAACAATATTTTTTATGCTATAATAAATATCCCCAAAAATGTTTTTTAAAAAACACATTTTTTAATCAGTTTAGGCCAATATATATTCTTCTACATATTTTTGGTAAAAAAAATAAAAAATCGTAATAAGCTTATATTGATTGGTTGCGCAAAAGTCATAGCGCCTAAAACTATGGGAAAGATTCATGGCATTTTATGGCATTATTATTAATTATTATTTTTTACTAGTAATGGCGGTGATCATTTAGCAGTATTGCGACATGGTGGACAGATCGGACACTTTTGACACATTTTTGGGACCATTGACATTTATACAGCGATCAATGCTATAAAAATGTACTAATTACTGGTTAAATGACACTGGTAGGGAAGGGGTTAATACTAAGAGGCGATCAATGGGTTAAATGTGTGTTCCCTCAGTGTGTTCTAACTGCATGGGGATAGGACTGAGTAGGAGAGGAGACATTTTGCTGTTCCTACATATTAGGAACAAACGACATGTTTCCTCTCCTCTGACAGCACAGGGATTTGTGTGTTTACACACACAAATCCCCGTGCTGGCGCTCGTGCACACGATTGCGACCGCCGGCCACGTGCATTAGGTCTTCCGCAATGCAGCACGTGCGTGTACACACTCTGTCGGCTCTTAAAGGAACCCTGTATATATACACAGGGTTTCACGCAGCCTTGCCATTGTGCCGCAATATATGTACATGAGCCAGTCAGGAACCGGTTAAGCATGCAACTCTTTTATCTTTCAGGCCTTGCCTATGTTCCATTTTAAAGTGATACTAAAGTTTGCTTTAAAAATAACAAACATGTTATACTTACCTACTCTGTGCAGTGGTTTTGCACAGAGCAGCCCGGATCCTCCTCTTCTTGGGTCCCTCGGTGGAGCTCCTGGTCACTCTCATCTTGCCCCCACAGCAAGCAGATTGCTATGGGGGCACCCAATCTGAGACGCTGCACTGTGTGTCCATTCAGACACGGAACAGCAGTTCAGTCCCGCCCTCTCTCTCCTCATTGGCTCACTGACTTGGATTAACAGCAGTGGGATCCAATGGCGCCACACTGCTGTCTCAGCTAATGAGGAGGGAGAGTCCCGGGCAGCTGGGACTCTCCTTCAACATCGCTGGATTAAGATGGGCTGAAGTAATTATTAGGGGGGCTGCTGCACACAGAAGATTTTTTTTTTATCTTAATGCATATAATGCATTAAGATAAAAAAAAAACTTCCAACCTGCATTAAGATAAAAAAAAAAAAAAAAAACAACTTCCAACTTTACAACCACTTTGCTACCTCAGTTTTAATGTTTCAGGGTGGCTCCTTTTTCTGCAGCACCCTATGGAACCACCCATGTGTTCAGGGAATAGAGCTGTGTCTCCTTATACTGTGTGCATCAATGGAAACCCACACAGATATTGAGCTTGTAATTACAAATCTATGCATCATCAGTTTCTGAAAACATTTTAAAAGAATGGTGCAAGTTTTAAAGAGCATTCTTGGAACTCTTGAAGGGACTCTCACTAGGTTAAAAAGGCAAAGAAATGTTTTTATATTTTCATGTCCTGCCACCTGTGCTGTCTTGATGAGCTAGGGTAGCTGAAGAATGACCTATATTCAACCTATTTCAGTTTGATCCACATGCCTGGTGCCATCTTCCTGCTCCTTTGTCACAACATGATACAGTCACATTAACCACATTATCCCCAGATTATTTGGCACTGCGTCGCTTTAATTGACAATTGCACGGTCGTGCGACATGGCTCCAAAACAAAATTGACATCCTTTTTTCCCCACAAATAGAGCTTTCTTTTGGTGGTATTTGATCACCTCTGCAGTTTTTATTTTTTGTGCTATAAACAAAAATAGAGCGACAATTTTGAAAAAAACACAATATATTTTTTACTTTTTGCTATAATAAATATACCCCAAAAATATCTAAAAAACATTTTTTTTCTTAGTTAAGGCCGGTACATATTCTTCTTGGTAAAAAAAAAATCGCAATGAGCGTTTATTGATTGGTTTACGCAAAAGTTATAGCGTCTACAATATAGGGAATAGTTTTATGGCATTTTTATTAATAAATTTTTTATTAGTAATGGCGACAATCTGCAATTTTTATCGTGACTGCGACATTATGACAGACACATCGGACACTTTTGGCGCTATTTTGGGACCATTCAAATTTTTCCTATGATCAGTGCGATTAAAAATGCACTGATTACAGTGTAAATGTGACTGGCAGTGAAGGGGTTCACCACTAGGGGGCGCTGCATGGGTTAAGTGTGATAATTGGTTTGTGTATTCTTGAGTCTACAAGCTATGCTATGTATCTACATTATATTCTAAATTCTAATTCTAATCTAAATTCCTGAGGATTTTAAATGTCAGAACAGTATAAATACTCCCCAAATTACCCCTTTTTGTAAAGATGACTGGTCAAGGTATTTAGTAAGGGGCATAGTGAGTTTTTTGAAGTTGCAATTTTTTTCCCACAATTAAGAATTTTTTTTTCTCCACAAAATTGTCATATTAACAAATTATTTCTCACACATGGCATAGATAAACTTGCAATTACACCCCAGAATATGTTCTGCTACTCTGGTGTGAGACTTTTCCACAGCCTGGCCACGTACAGAGGCCCAACATGCAGGGGGCACCATCAGGTGTTCTAGGAGCATAAATTACACATTTCGTTTCCTGACTACTTATCACAATCTTTTGAACATGTAATTTTTTTCCACAAGTTTGTGGAAAGAAAATTAAAACATTTTCTTTACACAATGTTGTCAATTTATAAGATATTTTTAACACATAGCATGTACATAGCAAAAATTATGCCCCAAAATACACTCTGCTACTTCTGCCAAGTATGGCAATATCATACATGTGAGACTTTTCCACAGCCTGGCCACATACAGTACAGAGGCCCAACATACAAGTAGCACCATCAGGCATTCTAAAGGCATAAATTACACTTTTTATTTCCTGACTACCTATCACATTTTTGAAGGCTAATGAGCCTCTTTGTTAGGATTCTGTCCTTCTCAGTTTCCCTTTCAGAGCCACTGCTTTCTACTGGCTCATACTTGCTATCCGAGTCTGACAGAGAGAGTTTCCCGCTACTCTCTTCCGACATACTCTGGAGTATCTGGAAAGCCTCCTCACTGCTGAATAATTTTTTAGCTATGTTGACCGATGTTGATCACTGGGACAGATGTGGCAGATGTGTACTGGGACAGAGCTGTGCAGATGTACACTGGGACAGATGATCATGGAAAGATGTGCACTGGGACAGATGTGGCAGATGATCACGGACAGATGTGTGCAGGTGTGTACTGGGACAGATTATCACAGAAAGATTTGCACTGGGACAGATATGGCATGTGATCATGGACAGGTGTGCACTGGGAAACGTGTGGCAGATGATCACGGACTGATGTGTGCAGATGTGCACTGGGACAGATGCGGCAGATGATTATGGATAGATGTGTGCAGATGTTTACTGGGACTGATGTGACAGATGTTCACTGGAGCAGATGTGGCACATGATCATGGACAGATGTGCACAGGTGATCATGGACAGATGTGCGCAGATGATCAGGACAGATGTGCGCAGATGATCATGGACAGATGTGTGCAGATGATCACGGACAGATGTGTGCAGATGATCACGGACAGATGTCTGCAGATGATCACGGACAGATGTTCACTGGGACAGATGTTCACTGGGACAGATGATTTTCCTGGAACAGATGTGTGACAGTTGTTTTTTACTGTTTGGGGACACTCTTTTGGGGACACTAGCTGGGTGATCCGTGTGTAAAAAACTGTAAAAAAACAGCTCTAACACACTGATCCCCGAATGGATCGCCTGGCAACGGCTCTCTGTTTACATTACATGATGGCTGTGATTGGACACAGCCATCATGTGATCAGGAGGGCCAATCACAGAGCGCTCCTGCTGATCCGAGATGCGACATGTTCGGGGGACACAAGCGCATCTGGATCACGTGGCTGTGCGATCCCCCTCCTTCTGAGGGACGTTCAGGAACTTCCACTCAGAAGAACAAAAAGCCCACTCAACTGTTTATATGCAGTAACCCGATGGGAGGAGGTTAATAATGACATGTGCCCCAATGTATCTGCTTTATAAAAAAAAATGCAGATTTCTACTTTATTTCACAGCGCCTCTTGGTGCTCACGTGACTGCTCAGCTCTCTCCTTCCCTCTTCCCTGGCCTATCCAGCTGTGATTTTCAGCCTGGGAGAGGAGAGAGCTGCATTTTTTTTAAGCACTTGCCGACCGCCTTGTGCCGATATACGTCAGTAAAATGGAACGGGGGTGCAAAACAATGTATAAGTATGTTATCTTCTTTAAGAGCCGCCAGAGGCATGTTCTGTCAGGGGAGAGGAGACAGACTGTTTGTTCCTAGTAAGTAAGAAAAGCGATATGTCTCCTCCCCCAGTCAGTACCATCCCCATACAGTAAGAACCACTAAATGGGGAATACATTTAACCCCTTGATCTCCCCCTAGTGTTAACCCCTTCCCTACCAGTGACATTTACACAGTAATCAGTGCATTTTTATAGCAATGATCACTGTATAAATGTAAATGGTCCCAAAAATGTGTCAAAAGTGTCCCATCTGTTCGCCACAATGTCGTACTGCTAAACATCATAGATAACCACCATTACTAGTCAAATAAACAATAAAAAAATGCCATAAATATTTACCATAGTTTGTAGACGCTATAACTTTTGCGCAAATCAATCAATATATCCTTACTGAGATTTTTTTTTTACCATAAATATGTAGAAGAATATATATTGGCTTAAACTGATGAAGAAATTTGTTTTTTTAAAACATTTTTGGGGATATTTATTATAGCAAAAAGTAAAAAATATTGTTTTTTTAAAAATTGCCGTTCTTTTTTTGTTTATAGTGCAAAAAATAAAAAACGCAGAGGTTATCAAACACCACCAAAATAAATGTCTATTCGTGGGGAAAAAATTACGCAAATTTAATTTGGGTACAACATTGCATGACCGCACAATTACCAGTTAAAGCGATGCTGTGCCAAATTGTAAAAAGTGCTCTGGTCAGGAAGGGGGTCAAATCTCCCGAGGCTGAAGGGGTTAAATAAAACACATACACTGGGAAACGTCATTGTTAAACACAGGGGATTGTATGTTTAGAAAAAAGTGGCTTTACAACCACTTTAATTATAAAATTATAATGTCCCATATAGTGCATAATCCATATAGTGCAGCTTTAAAGAGAAATTCCATTCATGAATAATGTCTTTCAAGTGCTGCTTGCAGCTATCATTTATCTTGTGCAATACTATCCAAAAAGGTGCTCTGTGCAAACCAAATTCTATTTATCATAGAACACTCTTCAAGAGCAGTAGAATTTTATTAAAACACAAGGACACAGACAAACTCCTTCAGAATAAAAAAAAAGGAGTACCGGTAATCTGCTAAATTTGTTAAGATCCCTGCAATGTAGATAGATCTTTAACTTTAACTAATCCTTGGGCCTAAAGTGATTTTGGCAGTGAAAGGGTTAAATGTAATTGGACCAACATATACCTTTATTTGCATGATGACAAATATACTGCAATCAATATGGGTATCCAGAGGTTGCCTACAGTAAGGTACTCCAAGTTGAAGCTATCAATGTAGCCTTGTATGTCTAGCGTGTCCTATTTGTTGTACTCTTGTAAACCGCAATTCCAAGTACTTCAAATTTAGATCTGAATTAACAAAAGTTGCTGGAATACACTGTGTCCTTATAACTAGTTTACTGTATTTGGCAACCAAAAGGAATTTCATTTTTTTATAGAATTAACAACCTTCTTTTTATATGTGTTCTACTTAATCTAATATTGGTTTAAAAATGTTACAGATGTTCCCAGCATTGTAGCTTCAGGTCAGTCTTAACTTTTGTGAGTGATAAACATTAATAATGTTTGTAATTATTGCCATATGATTGCAGTGTTGATTCTTTTAAATGTCAATTAAATTAAATAAACCTAAAATACATGTTGGCCTACAGGAATAAAATATTAAACACATTCATAGTTGCTTGGATAACATTTCTCTGAATTTACTTGCATGATATAAGAAAGTGAAAATGGTACATCTGCGATGAAAATAATCACACACCTCGTGGTCTGCGGCCTCCTGACATATATCCGGACTGATGTGCTTGTGCAGGAGTTACTCCTGACCACTGGGTTGCTTTTGGGAGACAGGCTTGTAGGTGCCCCTTAGCTGCTTCACATGGCTGGTCCCTGCGGATAGGGCTCTACAGTAAAATGAGTCACCCTGGAACTGAATTGTGAACCAGTTCCCAGTTCTGGTGCTTAACGCAGAACTCTGGGGGTTATTTACAAAAGGAAAACCCACTTTGCACCACACGTGTAAACTACAAGTGCAAAGTGCACTTGAAATTGCACTGCAAGTGCACTTGAAAGTGCAGTCGCTGTAGATCCGAGGGGGACATGCAAGGAAAATAAACAACAGCATTTTAGCTTGCACATGATTGAATGATAAAATCAGCAGAGGTTCCCCTCATTTCAGATCTACCCCTCAGATCTACAGCGACTGCACTTCCAAGTGCACTTTCAGTGCAATTTCAAGTGCACTTTGCACTTGTAGATGCGCTTGTAGTGCAAAGTGGATTTGCCTTTTGTAAATAACCCCCACTATGTCTGCCACATATGTGCACGGTGGAAAATCCTAGACCCTCCTCATTTCATCCCCTGATCCCCATCATGTCAACTCTCCACATGCCTAGAGCAGAATCTCACACAGATGGCAGTAATAATTCTAAATAAGGATGAGCCAAAGACCCCCCCCCCCCCCTCCGTTTGGTTCGCACCAGAACTTCCAAATAGACAAAAAATTTGTGTGAACAGCATTAAAGTCTATGGGACACGAACGTGAAAAATAAAAAGTGATAATTTTAAAGGCTTATATGCAAGTTATTGCCATAAAAAGTGTTTGGGGACCCGGATCCTGCCCCAGGGGACATGGATCAATGCAAAAAAAAGTTTTTAAAGCCTGTTTTTTCAGGAGCAGTGATTTTAAGAATGCTTAACCACTTGACCACTGGGCACTTAAACCCCCTTAATAACCAGACCAATTTTCAGCTTTCGGTGCTCTCGGATTTTGAATGACAATTACTCAGTCATGCAACATTGTACCTATTTGAAATTTTTGTCCTTTTTTTCACACAAATAAAGCTTTCTTTTGGTGGTATTTAATCACCACTGGTTTTTTTTATGCGCTATAAAAGAAAAAAGACCGAAAATTCTGTAAAAAATGCATTTTTCTTCGTTTCTGTTATAAAATTTTGCAAATTAGTAATTTTTCTTCATATATTTTGGCCAAAATGTATACCACTACATATCTTTGGTAAAAAATAGCCCAAATCGGTGTATATTATTTGGTCTTTGTGAAAGTTATAGAGTCTATCTGTGGTGCCAGTCTCTGAAAATTGATCACACCTGAAGTACTGACGGCCTAGCTCATTTCTTGAGACCCTAACAAGCCAGGAAAGTACAAATACCCCCCAAATGACCCCTTTTTGGAAAGAAGACATTCCATAGTATTTAGTAAGATGCATGGTGAGTTTTTTGAAGTTTTTTTCCACAATTCTTTGCAAAATCAAGATTTTCTTTTCTTTTTTTTTCACAAAATTGTTACATTAGCAGGTTATTTCTCACACACAGCATACGCATAGCACAAATTACACCCCAAAACATATTCTAATACTCCTCCTGAATATGGCGTTACCACATGTGTGAAACTTTTACACAGCGTGGCCACATACAGAGGCCCAACATGCAGGGAGCGCCATCAGGCATTCTTGGAGCATAAACTACACATATAATTTCTTGACTACCTCTTACATTTTTGAAGGCCCTGGAGTACCAGGGCAATGGAAACGCCCCAAGGCACTTTTCCAAGTAAGGAGCCATTTGGCTGTATATTATTTTTAATTTTTTAATAAAACTATATTACGCTATGGAGGCTTTCCATCTGTTTTTTATATACCGCACCTACCGTACTTGTCGGTCAGGAGGAAGGCTGAATCTCTCTACAGGTCAGTGGCATGTGAGCAGGCACAAGTTATCCAGTGTGCCATGAAGGCAAGGTAACATCTCTGCCCATGCCTGCTGGACCATGAGTCAGCAGTAATATGAACCTTACTGCTGACTGCCCTTTCCAACGAGGCCAAAACATTGCCATCCACATGGCAGTAGAGAGCCAGAATGAATTTACGTAAAAAGAAATAGTGTTTTGGGACCTGCAACTGTGGTACAGCACATTCCACAAATTCAGGAAAGGGGGCAGAGTCCACCAGCTGAAAAGGCAGCAGTTGCAGTGCTAGCAATTTGGCTAAGCTAGCATTTAGACCCTGAGCATGTGGATGGCTGGGACTGAAATTATTTTTTGTGGTTCAGCATCTGGGGTAGGGAAATTTGCCTGCTGAAATCAACTGGTGGTGTACTTCTAGCAGATTGGCTGCAAGTACTTATGACACTATTGCTATACCTTCATTCCTCTCAGTGAAGGTTTTTGAGAGGACTGGAGGTATAGTAGTGTTTGAGATCCCAGATGAGGAGCAAGGAGAAGTCTGCCTTTTCTATGATGTGGGTCTTTCAGGTGCTGCTGCCAACGGACTGCATGGCAGGATGGCATATATCTGGTCAAGCCTATGGTGTCCAGTGACTGTTTGGTACCCACTCTGTATCTCTGGTGAGACTCTCTCTTACAGCTTCCTGGCTGCTACAGCCCATTGGCTTGGGGCCTCCATCTGCTTTGTCACACTTCTCGCTTGCATGCCTGGACTCCTCATGAGGATGGAGCCCAGAACCCTGGCTACATTGTTGGTATGGTAGTATATATATATATATAAATATATATATATTTATATTTATATACTAGACTGACTCTATATATATCAAACACACTGCAACTAACTAACCTGTCTGCCTAATCTAGTTCAATCTATCTCCATCCACAGTTACACACTATACACGGCCGCTATGTAAGCAGCCTTATATAGTGTGGACTTAGTCCCCCTGAGCAATGATTGTCCAAAGGCACCCTGCCTTTGACCAATTATGGCTCTCTCTGCAGAACATACTGTGATTGGCCAAAGCATGCAGGTCAGGTATCATCAGACACTGATCTCGCTGTGCATTATGGGGCGTTCCGCGGTGCTCAAATTTCCTGCAAATGCCGCATATTGTTTGCTGTTTGGCGAATGACGAAGACCAAATGTTTGAGTCAAATGGAACATCAAGCTCATCCCTAATTCTGAATACTGTAATACCTCGGATTGCGAGTAACGCGCGTTTCGCAATATGAGCTATGTTTAAAATCCTGACTGGGTTTGTGAGCGTTGACTCACAAAACAAACAGGATTCAAGCCTCTGCGGTGTGCAGTACCGCATTTGGCCAGAGGTGTGGGGGAGCCAGTGACACTCAGAACTGCTCTGATGCACTCGGAGTCACTTGGAAACACTCCGCTCCCAAGTTTCCAAGCCTCTCCTAGTGTTTCCGATTGCATCTGAGTGGCTCCAAGTGGTTTCCAAGTGTCTCTGGCGCCCCCCACCACTGGCCACAGTACACTGTACTGCATACAATAGAAGTCACTGTGGAACAAATTATCTGAGTTTCCAGTGACTTCTATGGGGGAACTCGCTTTTATATACGAGAGCATTGGATTACAAGCATTGTTCTTGAACAAATTATTGCTCGTAATCCAAGGGACAACTGTATTGGTATTTTCTACTGACTCATGCCTTAAAATGGAATTTTAATCTGACCATTAAGTCCTGCTAGATCACTTAAGGCTGGCCCCTTTTGCATGTACAGCTATGTAAAACATTAAAAATAAGTGCCTATAATGTTTGAAATCCAGTAATACAATGTCTCATCCTGCTCTGCACATGCTCAGTTGCTCTCTATTTTTAGGCACTGCTGAGTTTATAGAGGCTGATCTGCTGATAGCCTTAAAGCAGACTTAAACCCTCCAATCCTTTACAGCCAAGGAAGATGTTTCTGTTTGAACTGCAACTGCCATAGTGCTGCACATTTGACCAGTTATGACATCAGCCATTTGATGGTTTGACAGTTTGATTGAGGACACAATCAACTGTGACAGTTAGAAATCCTGGCATTCCAGGAATGTAACCTTTTTGAAACAGGTAAATCGTTGGTGTTAGTTCCGCTTTATGAATTACTGCTGTTCAGGGGCTCTAGCCTTCAGAAAATGGCAGCACACAATCATTTTGGTAACATAATTATTAATGTGGAATGTATGTTCCTTGCTAAAAAAAACATTATTTTCTTTATCAAGTTCTTATGGGTAAATTATACATGACCTATTATACTGCCTCCAAAAACAAGAGTTCCTCGCAGTTTTGACTTGTACTGTTTGTAACTTCTGTGGCTCTAACTCCTAACTGGAAATAAAAGATAAGCTAAACAACTATTGTACTACCTCCAAGGACTAAAGGGTCTTCTTAGGCATAACTATTGTGGGAACCTTAAAGCAATAACTTGCTAGTCTAGAACCAAGGATTCCTCAAATCCTAACCTACTACCTGTTACCTTCTTGCCAATACTCAAAAAACTCCCTCCCCACAGAAACTTTATATAACCCCCAAAATAATAAGGTGCTCCCAAAAATGCTTTACATGTTTTGCTTGAGACCGAGGTTTCACTGGGAGCCCTGGGACCTGTACTAATGAATGGGAGCCAGTTCCTGCTCATCTGATCGATGTGATAGCCTCTGATTGACTATCACAGTGATCAATTACTGTAAAGCCTCCCCCTGTGCTTTCTATCTCTCTTAATGGAAAGAATAGATAAATTGTATCCCTCTCTCTCTCTCCTTGCAGGGAGAAAAATAAACAAATATGTGTGTAAAAATAAAAACAAAGAAAAAAAAAATAAAACCAAAAAAACCTAGATCAAGGTTTGATTTAGATCAGTGCCAGGGTTAATGTTTGGGTAAAGCAAGGCTCAAATGTCAAGGTCAGGGTCAAAAGTAAGGGTCATTATGTTTTGGGAAGGATTTCTTTTTAAAAAGCATAGAGACTTGCAATACTGTATGCCTAATTGGTCAGGGGTTCATCCTACAGCAAGATAATGCCCCAGATGCATCAATTATAAATTAGAACTACAATAGAAATAAAATAAAAAAACAAGATCATAGCCTTTAACACTTGGAAGCACAGTCTCCAAATCTAAATCCCATTGGGTTTGGTATGAGCTGGACAGGGATTTGCAAACAAAGCAACCTACAATTTTGACACACATGCGGGAATTTCTGTAGCAAGGTTGGGGAGTGTTTTTTCTAACAGTATTTGATTTCCATAGACGAAAGAATGGCAGAAGCATATTCATCTGTTATATTTGCAAAAGGAGAATGCAAAATTATTCCTTGATTTTATTTGATCTCTGGTTGTTTATTTGTTAAATGCTTTCATTTTATAGTACACTGAGACATTAAACTGTGTTCTAAATGAGTAAATAAGGCTACCTCTACTATATCGACATAATTTCAAATCATAAATATTTTTTTTTTAAAACTCTTAAATTAAGAAGAATAGGAGGCAGACCAAAGCAATGACCGTAACAGTACAATAAACACCAACTGCCTAAATTGCTCCCTAAAGGGGGATACTACAATCTTTACATTTTAAACCAAGTACTACCAGAGTCAATACATGGGGCGTGGGAGACCACTGAGGAAGTCCCTCAGTGAATGACATGTATTAGGTCTCGAGTGACTTCGTAGAACAGGTGTTGAAACCCATTATTTCCACATCACACTACCATCTTCCAGGGCATTGATGCTAGGCCTAACCGATCAGTGTTGGTAAGACTGTATTAAGCTTTATACAAGACAAATTTTTTCATTTCATGCAAAGGGATTTGTGCTTATCCATATATACTGACTGGGTCTATGGTATTCTACAAGAGAGCTAATACCAAAGGGGCAGGCATTAAATCTAAGGTCTCCACGTAGCCATGTTTGCAGCTGCAGCTCTTTTATGCAGCGATATTATTTCATGAAGTCCAATGGACACCCATCCTTGGACATGCAGAGTTGTATGACATATTTTTAACATGATCATTACCTGCACCCTGGAATTGGGACTCTACAGACAAAGGATAATAACAGCTGGGACTTGTATACATCAGTATAGCTACATTATGTGATCTTGTTGCTTGGGCTAGAATTTTGAGCTACTTTTTTTGGAAAATTATTTTTATTCCATATTTTATAATGATCTATAGTGTTGGGGGCAATATCGCCCTGTATAGCGCATGCTCCCCTAAAAATAATTCCTGATTTTTCTGAGAAGAACCTTCCAGTGTTTATTGAAGATCTTTTTAATCTCTTTGTGCTGGGAGAGAAGGAAGTAAAAAAGGACCATTTAAATGTATCTTTTGACGGCTTTAGGTTTAATCTCCAAGAGGGAGGCTCTCTCTACCAATAAACCACGCCAATGTCGGCATCCAAATCAGAAGGTCTGTAGCCCTTATCCACAAATCTCTGTCGAAGGATGTTGGATTGGAAGAGAAAATTGCTATCATTAGTGCAGTTGCGCCTAAGGCGAAGGAACTGGCCTTAGGTGACAGATTATAGCCACTGACAATGGTGGCAACTGTCGGCTGGAATGTAACCGTTCCTGTCTGTAGGCTTGAAAAAAGCTTTACGTTCCAAGTGGTTATTAATAGCTGGGATTTCAAAGCCTAGAAAATATATGGTCGTTATACTGGCCTCAAAATTCAAAAGGATACCTCGATCATTCCCATTTAGGACAGCCATAAAGGCGCCCAAGGAGGCTCTATCTAACCTCCATAGGAGGAGGATGTCATCTATATACCTTGCCCACATGACCAATTTGGGCCTGTTAAGGGCATAGATGACATCCTCCTCCCACTGGGCCATGAACAGGTTGGCCAGACTTTGGGTGTATTTATATCCACACCCACACCCTTGATCTGTGAAAAGAGGGGAGATAGAGCCTCCTTGGATTCCTTTCTGTGTATTTTATTAGCATTGCTATTTTATTCATTCCTGGGTGTTTTTTATTAGGATTGTCATTTTAGTCTATGCGTTCTCTTGTACATAAACTGATGTGGGCCCGCATGAGCTCCTTGTCGTTAGGCGCTAATATGTGCCTTCTGGCATGTGAGCATGTTGCGGCAGGTCCACCTATAGATTTTAGATAATTTTTGTTTAGATTTAATGTATTGGCTGTTGGATATACCACTCACCTTTTGACCTCAGTGATGTGCACATGTGACCTCTGTGATGAGGCTGCGATGATGCCTTATTCCTGGTTGGGGGAATGTGGACTTGTATAGTCCACGCAGGGGTGGTCACATGATCTACTGAGGTTGTTGTGCCATGTGACCCTGTTTTTAGTGAGGGGAGCGTGTGCATGCATCTCGCACGCCAAGGTCGTCACATGACCTCTGATGTTGTTGTGCCATGTGACCCGATGACGAGATTGTGTTGACGCCTCGCTCTTGGAGACGTAGATCCATATAACGCACAGTACTAGTGTCACATGATCCTTTAGCTAGGACTTGCTTTAACAACAGTGAACCTACCAACCAGGTGATTACGTATATATGTCACCCCGACGGTGAGATCATGGCGATGCACGGCTCCAGTTCAAGGAGCATGGGCACGTATGACATACACTGCCAGAGTCATATAAACTTACAATGGTGATCAGGATTTTATGTCACGTGACGATCCACAGTTCTGTGTCCTATTGGCTAATATATTCCAAATGACGTAGGCCCAAGTTTGAGGTTTGGAGCGCACTTGATGACGCTTGGTCTCCATTTTTATTATACTACCATATTTTTTAATTTTTCAAAATAAATTTTAAAAGTTTAAGTTATAAGATACTCTCTGTAAATATAAGATGCATTTTGTATCTCTATGCCCCACATAGCCACGAGTGAATTAGGCTTGGGAGGCATGCTTGTTTGTCTATTTCCGGTCCCGCCCCTTTCTAGGATGGACCTCCATGTTTAGGAATTTATTTATTGAGTAGCAATGTAAGGGGACAAAGATATGCCCCAGTTAAAGACCTTTAGTGTCGAAATGCATCGGGCTAGCATTTTTATTGCATTGCTTTTTATTACCTTTTATATTTTGTGATCACTCCCATTTGTCATTTGTGATGTATGACATATTTCAATAAACCTATCGTTTTGACCTGCAGCCTGGAGCCCTCCCTCTTTTTCCATATGTTTTTTTCATTGAAGAGCTGTTCGGGGCCATACCTACCTTGACCTTACAGTGCCAGTGGAGTTTTGGAATGGAGAATCGGGGATCCTGCACCTGATCTACTAGACCATCTTCCGTGCACAGTGCCTGATCCAGACCATTCAAGATCTTGAGCCTTACTGACCCACTGTCATATGACCGTGTATCCATCCCAGCTGGTAAGAGTATCCATCTACTTACCCTTGAAGAGTTGCTTAGAGTGATTACAAACAACCTGTTTTCTTCCACCATTGCTTTGGTGTCACCATAATAGGAAGAAGCTTTCTTTCAGATCTCTGTGGACTTTCACTTTGCCCTTTTTATTTTAAGTTTACATTCACAGTTGGACTCTCACAACTATTGTGTCCACCGTGCTATGCACATCTATTTATGGTTGTTTTTCATAATTTTTTTAACACATATATTTGTTGTGTTTAAGCACATGCATTGCTATTTTGATTGCTCACATTAGCGCTACACTGTTGTTCCACAATTCATGTTAGACTTTGTTTGTTTGAGTGTCAGCAACTTTTTTATTTATTTTTGTTTTAGCGCAGTTTTCCCCCCACATTCTCTATATAACATTAGACATGTAAAAGTACTCAAAATCTCAAATATCGCCTCCAGAAATGATCATAGAGCAGTACATTCACGTATACCTTCTACCTTTAAAGCCCTTATCGCTGTAGATGTTCTTAGAGCAATAGCTATGGGTTCAACTACAAGAGCAAATTGGGATGGGGAGAGTGGACACCGCTAATGTGTCCCACTACCTACCTCAAACTGGCCAGAAACCAACATGCTAATTTTAATCGTCACCTTGGGTCTAATATACAACAAGGAGATCGAGGTAACAAATACATCACCAAATCCCATGTACCGTAAGACCATTGACACATAGTGCCAGTCCACAGAGTCAAAGGCCTTTTTCATATCAATTGACACCATCACCCTGGCCCCGGAGTTGGTATGATCAATCTGTAAATGTGCAAACAGTCTGTGAAGATTAGTGTCCGTGGACTTCTGGGAAAAAAACCCCATCTACGTCTACCAGTGTAGTGACAATCTATATTTTCGTTAATATCTTAAGATCCTGATTTAATAGAGCAATAGGCCTATAAGAAGAACAGCACAGAGGATTCTTGCCCGGTTTGGGCAACAGAATCACCTGAGCCTCTGAAAGAGAATCTGTGAGAAGCTTATTTTCTAGACAGAAGTGAAACAGGGCCCTTAGTCTCTCGTGGTGAGAGCCTCCAGATGTAGCCTATACCACTCTATGCAGAACCCGTCTGGACCAGTAGATTTATGGGGAGGGAATGCTCTAATAGCAGCCTCGATTTCCTTCTTTGTAATCCCAGGCTCTACACTGTTTTTGTCCACCTCAGAAAGAACAGGCATATTAAGAGAGGAAAGTAAAGATTCCAAGTCCTGTTCATTACAAGCCAGAATAGCTGCATAAAGTGCTTTATAATATTCCACAAAGGTGTCCAAGATGGCATTGGGATCCGTGATCAGAGGCCCCTGTGAGTTTTCTATACAGGGATATTAGTCTGAACCCTCTGTTCTGCAACTAGAATGGCCAGTAACTTCCCGTTTTTATCTCCCTGTTCAAACAGAGATTCAGCCTTTTTTGTCCAAGAGTTGTGGGTCAGCTCAGTATAATGCAACTCTAGAAGACGACGAGCTTCTAGAAATTCCATATACATGAGGTCCAACTGGTTGCTTGCATGTGTCCACTCCCACTTTCTTTCCCTATCTTGAAGTTCCTGTGACATGACATGAAATGCTCTGCATGCTTGCTTAATGTCTGAGATATAATGATCTTGCATACATGCCTTAAAGGTGACCCACACAATAGGCAAAGAGGCCAAGGTGGAGTTGTCCCCCCATGCACCTCCAACCAACCCGGATGCAACCTCCATGCACCCCCTGATCTGCGAAGGCAAACCAACATGCACTGACAAAGGTGTATGATCTGACAAGCCACCTGCAAGACCCATTACCAACTGCAGCATTGGCAAATGCTAGATCAATCCTTGAGGAAGATTTATGAGTTTTAGATAAGTATGAAAAACTCCACTGCTCAGTTAAGAAATCAAGAAGTTTGGTGTGGGGGTGTTGGGGTAGCCGTTCACGCTAACCTCCTATAACCAACCCTAACCAATAAATGGTGTTTGGACTATACCGGTACTTTTTGTATAAAGAGACAAAAATAATAATTAAAATTTACAAAATGTTTAATAAATACAGAAAAAAGACAATGCACAAAACATCATTAATAAAATCATGGTACACCCCAGAGCATTCAGCATATACAGATACTCATAAAATAATTCAGTTCTGGTGGCGTACAAAGGTCTCCTCTACTAGTTTCACGGAACATCCGCTTCCTCAGGAGGATATCTATATAAATTATAATAGACAATATACAGAACCATTAGCAATCAGCTAATAAATATATAGAAAAAAAATGGAAACATCATTTAAACAATAAATATGCATGGTTACACAAGGGAAAATGAGAGCAACTCACTCAATATTCAAAGAAAAGACAAAATTAAAGAAGTAGCAGGAAGGTGGATCCCTATATTCCCCCCACACCAAACTTCTTGATTTCTAAAATTTGTGGATGATGGTACTTGGTATTAGTGATGGACGAACTTCCGACGGGACATTTCGCGAACGCGGCCGATAGTTCGCGAACCGGAACGTTCGCGGCGGGCCCCATTGACTTCAATGGGAGGCAAACTTTACAAACCTACAGGTCAAATTTGCAGCCACAAAATAATTACTAGCTGTGCAAACATAGTCCCACCACATGGCCAATGACATAACACATGTATGAGGTGAATCTGGGATCGACAACTACAAGCATTATTTTTTTATATGGGAAATTGTTGTGACAATTCAGGACTGTGGAGCGCATGAAGGCAACGGAGGAGAGGGAAGGTCAGGGTAGGCAAAGAAGAGGGTGCAGGAGATGATCACCAGCAGCGTGACATACAGCAATGACACCTGCACCGTGATAGAGTGATCTGACAACAGCACCGTGATAGAGAGCACTGACATCAGCAGCGTGACATACAGCAATGACACCTGCACCGTGATAGAGTGATCTGACAACAGCACCGTGATAGAGAGCACTGACATCAGCAGCGTGACATAAAGCACTAACACCAGCACGTGATATACAGCACTGACAGCAGCACCGTGATAGAGAGCACTGACATCAGCAGCGTGACATACAGCAATGACACCTGCACCATGATAGAGTCATCTGACACCAGCACCGTGTCATCTGACACCAGCAGAAGGGCAGCAGTCAAGTATAATATTCTTTCTATATTTGGAAGAAAGAATATTATACGTGTACAAGCCTATTACCATACCAGTCCTGAAAAGAACCTTTGTGGAACTAATAGTAACAGCTACTGATTAAACTGACCCTCACTGCCTCACACACAGCTTCCTGCCTGTTCCTATATAAACTGACAAAACAAAGGCTGTGGGAATAATAACTTGAATAGCACTTTTGTGGACCTGATAGTAACAGCTAATGATTAAACTGACTGTCCCTGTAGCACACACCGTCCTGTCCCTTTCTCTAAACTGACAAAAGACACTCAGGCTGCTGCAACAATCACTAGCACAGCACTGCCTCAAACCTATATCCTGAACTACACCTAACACCTATACCAGTCCTTAAAAGAACTTTTGTGGACCTAATAGCTAGCGATTTGGGTCACTGCAATCTCTCCCTGCTCCACATAGCAACCTCTCCCTATAGTGACAGAAGAAAGAATGTAAAATGGCCGCCGGATCGGGTCTATTTATAAGTTAGGGGGAATGTCCAAGTGTCCATGTGCTGTAATGTCTCAATTGGCTGTCCTGTACCCCATGATGGATGTGTCATCATAGGTCAAAGTTCTTTTACACAGTAAACACGGAAGTCCGCCGGGCGAACGGCGGCAATAGTCCGCCGATCGGGCGGATCGCAAACAGCCGAAATTTGCCGCGAAACGAAAGGCGATACCCTTTGCCCAGGCTGCTAGATCCACAGACGCGGCTCTTGCGTTAGAGGAGTCCAAGGTGGCACTCAATACGGCATTAAAATCACCTGCTATAATGAGAGGTAGATGCATAAAGAGAGCTAATTTAGTCATTAAGTCATATAACAATTGTACCTGAAATGGGGGAGCCACATAGAGGTAGACTAGCACCATTCTATATATAAATATATCGGCAACCACAATCACATAACTGCCACCTGGATCTGTGATCACCTGATGGATGGTACAGGGGACTGCTTTGCTGATCAAGATGGAAACTCCCCTGAAATACATGGAACACGTAGCATGTAAGGCATGCTGAATCTAGGAGCCCTGCAAAGACAGTACCTGGTTCCCATCCAAATGTGTCTCCTGCAGGAAGACTATATGAAACGTAAGCGGTTTTAGATATTGGAACATCAAGGCTCTATGGAATCTGTCGTTCAAGCCTCAGACATTCCAAAACACCAAATTAAACATGGACCACGCCATACAGAGACATTATAAAAATATAGAGCGTGGAACATAACACTATTAGAAATGTGAACGACCAGTGACCCCTTAAGGCCACCTGCAGATTATAGCTTATATGTAACCAAGAGCCCAGTATGAAACATTGCACAAACCATCGAACGATTGTCTCCAGTCCCATGTAACTCCCTGCTGCTGTGGAAAACACTGGAACAACAAATACACGCAGCGTATTCCCAAAACTTGTCCAAAAGTTACAGATAATGCGTGACTGTTACAAAGATAGTTCTATAACATTGTAGAAAAATAGAAAAACATAAAAATTCTTCCTTTTGGGTCAAGCAGTCTAAAAACAATAAAATGCTCCCTGTGGCACCTCCACTCTGTGCCAATAGAAGGATATTAGTAGAACCCCCCTCCCCCAAAACAATCAGGAGTGGTGGTTCCTCAATACTCCAATTATCATGTAGATCCAACAGGATGTGCATGCCCTCTGGCAAGTTCTGGGCCTTCCATCAGCACAAGGAACAAAAATATGCTGCTAACCCCCAACATGAACATCAGCACCAAATTCGCTTAAAGCAGGAACCCCCCAATGTGCAGAAACCAAAGGAGGCCTCCATTTTCAGGCCAGCTGGCTCAGGCTGACAAATCATCGATCCAGTCACTAGCCTCCATAGGTGTATCAAAAAACTGGACCGTGCCCCATTGGGGAACTCTCAGTCGACCGGGGTAAAGCATACTATACTTCATGTTTTTTTTTCACGGAATCAACATCTCACCTCATTGAAGGAGCTGCAGCGTTTCTGGACTTCCGCAGAGAAATCCAGAAATAGCATTACTCTGGTGTTTTCAAAGGGCAATTCAGGATGCTTCCTTGCCTTTACCAGGATCAGATTCTTGTCCCGGAAATTCAAGAACCGCACCAGGAATGGTCGCGGAGATGCGCCCTCTTGGTGAGTCCCAGTCGGCACCCTGTGTGCCCTTTCAACAAAATAAGTAGGTAGCATCTCAGGCAGGTTCAGCAGTAGTTTGAACAGGGTTTCAGCAAAAATAGCACAGGTTTTTTTAGCAGCAAATTAATTGTAGAGGATTAAATTTTTTAACAAAGTCTTTTATTTATCAAAATTTTTTATTCATATTCACAATGAGTTATTATTCAAAATATGAGCTCTGGTTTATGACATGTATAAAGCATGATCCATAATTCCTAATAGGGATGATCCATCATCCCTATTAGATTGTAAGCTCTTCTGAGCAGGGCCCTCTTAATCCTCTTGTATTTTATTGTATTGTACCTGTAATGTCTCCTTTTTTTACTGTAAAGCGCTGCGTAAATTGCTGGCACTATATAAATCCTGAATAATAATAATAATATATCACACTATGGAGGCAGTTGATTAAAATACATTACAACAGTGCTATCCACATGTATACTTCAACGTGTTTCAAGACCTACAGTCATAGTCTTCTTCAGAGGAATTTTTTATCTAGGAGATTATGAAAAAGGTTTCCTTTTAGAAAACATTATACATTTCATATTATACGAAACATGTCTCCATGAATTGTGCTGATATATTTACCATTCAGAAGATGGAGGAGAAGAACATTTCTCATAACCAGAGTGTTTTTTTTTTTAAAGTTGAATTCAGTGATCCTCATTCGTATTCATTTTCTATTTTACTTGTTTAATTAAAACCTAAAATAATAAATATTGCATGTCATTCCAGTGCAACAATACATTATGTAATATAGATAATGAATCAATTGATGAACTGTTGGTTTATTATGGTGAATGTGTCTTTATTAATTTTAAAGTAATATGTGTGATTTTTTAAGTATGCTGTATGTTGTTTCCAAAAAACACTGCAATAAATTGTGTGATATGTTACGTGAAAAAAACTACAAGTGAAATCAATTAAATAAATAAGCTACTTATTATAGTGGATATAAATAAAGTGAAAAGGAAAGGTTGATAAAGGATGGTGAATAATAGTGTATTTATCTAATGGGAAAAGGAAAAGTGTTGGATAAAATCCCAAGGGATTGGTGGTGTGTGCGATTGCACAAAAAAAAAAAAAACAACAAAACTGCGAAAACTTAAATGAATATAAAAAGAAGAAGAAAAACTTCCAAAATAAATATCATATAGACAACTCAACAGTTTTCATTAAATAAAATTGGTGGGACTTTATATGAGACAGTAACTGAGTTCATACGTCTCCATCCCTGAATCATACAGATGGAGATTCATCAGTTTCCAGAGATGATGTTCCCATAGTGCCTCCAGCTACTAATACTACCCATGTTGTTAAATACTTTAGCTTACTTATAGGTAAGAGTGTTGGGGATTAAGTTCTGGTTCCCCATCTTCCTGTTATTTTAGTTACTATATTATTCTGTATTTATATTTTATTACAGACATACCTTTATATCATATTTGCTTCTGATGAGAGGAAGTTATCCATGAAACGTGCGTAGAGCTATATATCGATGTATTGTTACAGCTACTATGTGTCTACTATGAGAATACCTTGAAGAAATTTTAATCAATTTTACATTATCATGTGTGTAATCAACCATCTCTATATGCCAGTTTAAGCTACATTTAACACATTTAATACATATTATTTACTAAGTAGGAACACTTATGTGTGTGTATACATTTATATATATTTATTATGTTAATTATTACATGTTATTTACTGTTCCACATGCATCCGTGTGCACCATTAAATAGTATCTACTAATTGATTCATTTCGTTCTGGTTTTGTGCTTCATATAAAGTCCCACCGTTCCCCTATTCCCCTTGGTTGAGTGATTAGCAAAAGACATAACATAGTTACATAGTTAGTCAGGTTGAAAAAAGACACAAGGCCACCCAGTTCAATCACCAAAAAAATAAATAAATAATATCATACAATCCCATATACCCAATTCTATACCCACAGTTGATCCAGAGGAAGGCAAAAAACCCCAGCAGAGCATGATCCAATTTGCTACAGCAGGGGAAAAAATTCCTTCCTGATCCCCCGAGAAGCAATTGGATTTTCCCTGGATGAACTTTACCTATAAATGTTATGTACATTTAGGAAATAATGCAGGCCATTCTTAAAGCAATCTACTGAGCTGGCCAGAACCACCTCTGCAGGGAGTCTATGCCATGTTTTCGCAGCTCTTACTGTGAAGAAACCTTCCCGTATTTGGAAGGGAAATCCCTTTTCCTCTAGACGTAAAGAGTGTCCACTTGTCCTCCGTGTTGACTGTAAAGTGAATAACTCAACACCCAGTTCACTATATGGACCCCGAATATATTTGTACATGTTGATCATATCCCCCCTTAATCTCCTTTTATCAAGAGTGAATAAATTCAGTTCCTCTAATCTTTCCTCATAGCTGAGCTCCTCCATGCCTCTTATCAGTTTGATTGCCCTTCTCTGCACTTTCTCCAGTTCCCCAATATCCTTTTTGAGAACTGGTGCCAAAAACTGAACTGCATATTCCAGATGAGGTCTTACTAATGATTTGTACAGGGGCAAAATTATATCTTTCTCTCTGGAGTCCATACCTCTCGTAATACAAGAAAAGACTTTGCTCGCTTTGGAAACTGCAGCTTGGCATTGCATGCCATTATTGAGCTTATGATCTACCAAAAGCCCCAGATCCTTCTCCACTATGGATACCCCCAGTTGTACTCCCCCTAGTATATATGATGCGTGCATATTCTTAGGCCCCAAGTGCATAGCTTTACATTTATCAACATTAAACCTCATCTGCCACATAGTTGCCCAATTAGACAGAGCAATGAGTTTGACTTCTAAATTGGAGACATCCTGTAAGGATGTTATTCCACTGCATAGCTTGGTGTCATCTGCAAAGAGGGAAATGTTGCCTTTGATCCTGGACCCAATATCATTTATAAAGGTAATAAAAAGTAAGGGTCCCAGCACTGAACCTTGGGGTACACCACTGATAACCTTAGCCCTGCATCAATCCAGTGGTACTATTCCTGTCATTAATGAGTCCCTAAAAATTAGATACAATGGCTTTGAAATTACAGAGCTCAATTCCTTTAGGATCCGTGGGTGGATGCCATAAGGTCCAGGTGCTTTATCCACCCTTATTCTGTCTAAATATTTCTGGACCATATCACTTTTGAGCCATTGTGGATTTGGGGCTGTGTCACTACTACCCCCATTATGGACATGAGCTCCCCCATGCTCCTTTGTATACACAGCTGAAGAAAGTATTTAATAAATTAGCCTTCTCTTTGTCTCCAGTCACCCACACTGGGGTTTGTCCTACTATCTTTTGCAATCTGTCTTTCGTTTTGAATTTTTGCATCCTTGATTTCCTTTTTACATATTCTGTTATATTCTTTGTAACATTTAAATGACACTAGTGTTCCTTAATTTTTTTTTAATTTTTATATTTTTTAAAAGCTCTTTCTTATAGTTTATAGCTTTTTTAACCTTGGCCGTGAGCCACACAGGTTTTATTTTTAGCCTTTTAAACGTATTGCCCATGGGAATATACTTTACAATGAGTTCACAAACAGTCTTTTTGAAGAATTCCCATTTCTGTTCTGTGCCAATTGATGCCAATATTCTCTCCCAGTCTAAGTCCTGGAGAGCAGCCCTCATCCTTGGAAAATTTGCTCTCTTGAATTAATTAAGTGTTTTTATCTTTTTTTTTTACAGCTAACATCAAAGGAAATCATGTTATGGTCATTACTACCCAGGTGTTCCTTTATCTGAACATTAGTAATACGCTCTGCATTGTTTGAGATTATCAGGTCCAACAGAGCATCATTCCTAGTGTGGGATGCTGAACAGACAAAAATATATGGCACTGATGTCGATACTCAAAGTGTTTATGATAAAACCATATCTGTTATAAATGAATATATTGATTAAATTGTGGTAAAAAACCCACAAAAATAGTAAAGACTATAACTAGAACACTCAGTATAGTATAGTATAGTATAGTAAGCTTCTAAATTAAATTGTCAGCCAATAGCAGCACTTACATGATACTCCGATTCTCCTTATGCCTGCGTATAGACAGCTCACCCAGGATCCCCTCAAGATCCCCCGGAGGCTGTGCATTTAAATAGTGTCCAATTCAGTTTAACACAGGTGCCTTTGTCCTTCTCACTCCCCCCCTTCCTTGCCGCCATTGTTGCGGCTTCTGCATGACTCCCTCGGCATTCCGGTGTTCTGTCAAATTATCCAACTTGTCAGAAACTCCAACCAGTTAACTTACGGTTTCTTTAAACCATAAGTAATTGCAGATTTAGACTAATTCTTGTTTGGACACAACAATGGCAACCGATGCACACTATTATGACTGGAGATTGTTACTGTGCACCGATACTAGCCAACAAGATGGCTGCAGCCGAGGCAGCGACAACTTTGCCCTCATTAGCTGCTATGCTGTCAAAACAGCTAAATCTTCCTGTGCTGGACTGTATTCGGTTGCCGGTGTTGTGTCAAAACAGAAATTTCTCAAAATCTCCACTGCCGCCTCCGTTGCAATTGCGTGACATTGTGACGTCATGTGCAGGCGCGGATGCACCTGTCACAGACAGTCTGGTGGCAATCAACGGAGGTAAGTGCCCCCTCTGGTGAACAAGTTGAAAAATGACATCTCAGCGGGAGCATATGGGAGAATCGTGAATGAGACACGTCTCCCCACCATGCTGGGAAGCCAAATGGAGGGTATGGCCAACCCCAGAAGGTGCAAGGGGAGATACAGGGGCCAAGGCATGAACTCGTTGAAAAACAAAATCAAACATTAATAATAATATGATACAAAGCATAACGATAAAAACAAATAGAAATATTCACATTTCATCCTATACAAATCTTTTGTTAATTGTACTTTCCTTTATTGAAAGAGCTGTATGTATGTCACATTTTCTTTTTATAATTTTAGACAAGGGGAATCATGTCTATTAGACTGAAAAAAAATCATTCCCCTTGAATATCACTTTTTTATTTTGTCTATTTAAACTAAAAAGTAATTCCTTTAGGTTCAGCGTTTTTGCTGAAACAAATCCTTTTAAGACAGGGGTATATGAGATAGGCTCATTCAGGCCTGGAAAAATGGTGGCCTGTAATTTAAATATCAATCTTTGCTCATGCTGAAGTAATATGTGTATTTGATCAAGGGTGGTAAAAGTTACTTGCCATCATATAGACAATTCCACGTGTTTCACAACTGGCAAAGTGTTTTGCATTAAAGACCTCGCCATTAGGGAGAGGAAAAGATTTTTCCTTCTTAATCACTTCCATCCCGGGCCATTGTAAAATGACGCCGGCAGGAACATCTTCTCCCTCCGGGTGGATTTCATATGACGTCCTCTGGTACTCGTCACTCCTGCGGGCCCCCAGGGGGCCCACAGTGCGGTAATCAGGGATGAAGCATGTCCCTCGGACACAGCCCATCCCCGATCAGGGTAAAGAGCCAATGAACCACCTATGTCCAATCACAGCTAGTCACAAATATCAATGAACGGCTGTAGTGCCGTTTCCGGGTTCTCCTTCTCAGTGTGTGAGGAGGAGATCTGTAAAGAAAATGTACAGTACAGTGCCTGATCTCCCCCCAAATAAAGAGGACCTGTCACAGCCCATCAGAGTATCGGTCACCAGCCCCACAGTACCAGTCACAGACCATCAGAGTACCTGTCACAGCCAGAGTATTTGTTACCAGCCCCAGAGTACCTTTCAGAGCCTGAGTACCTGCCACCAGCCCCAGAGTACCTGTCACAGCCCCAGTACCTGTCACCAGCCCCAGAGTACCAGTCACAGCCCACCAGAGTACCTGTCACAGTAGAAAAGTGTGACTTAACCAGTCCACAGTAAAAAGCAGCCATCCCTGGCTATATGAAATAGAAACAAAGAAAAAGAATGGAACTTTAAATGAGGCTTATTGCTGCAAAAATTAGTGTGTGGAGTAAATATATGATAAAACCTTTATTGTATCAAAAGCAATTCCGTGGTCTAGAAATCCATGATAATGTTTTCAAAATGTACATAACCATATATAAAAGCTGACATTTTGGTAAAAGTATACCATAAACACATACACTGTATACAATGACGATACTATACATATTCATAACTGAGTACATGCTGTATAAAAGCCGACCTGTCTTGGCATCACATGAATGGAAAAACGCTTTGTGTTTCGTGAATCGCGTTCACTGATCAGGAGTATGGATGCAAAAATTAATTTAAAATCAGCCCAAGAACTAAACTGGTTCACGTGAGGATGAAGGGAGTGAGACCCACCTTTAGTTCTTGGGCTGATCTTCATTTAGTGAGGTGAGG
The DNA here is from genome assembly GCF_037356315.1 of Lithobates pipiens. Taxonomy (NCBI): domain Eukaryota; kingdom Metazoa; phylum Chordata; class Amphibia; order Anura; family Ranidae; genus Lithobates; species Lithobates pipiens. Next base: position 274,854,018 of record NW_027507785.1, on the reverse strand, counting down.
ATCATTTAGAGCAGATCTGTGCAAATGTGTGGGTACATTTAAATGTGGTGGTTGCACCACATGTCAGTACATGAATGCAAAATCAGATATCAATGAATGGTTGACCCAAATGGTCAACCATTTAGACCCCAACACTATTCAAACTGCAAAACGATAGGGGTTATTTACTTGCTAACTTGTCAATGTGAACATTTTTACACTGGCAAGACAAAACTGGAATTTCGTAAACGTGCAGACACACCATTAGCATGGTAACAATGAATCCAGAGCTTCCACTGGGAAGACATGTTAGGGATCACCATTGGGGTATATATCCCAGATTTAAATTTCTGATTCTGGATCGCATCCACCTCAACTCAAGGGGAGGGGATTGGAATAAGCTCCTCTTGCAGCGTGAAGAACGCTGGATCATGAAGCTCAATGCCACCTCCCCACAAGGATTAAACAGTCAACTCAGCTATCAACCATCACGAGTTGGGACGGATCTCTGCTCTGATCATGTGCGTGATGTTTGGGAGTCACTGCCCCTATCCCTGCCAATATCGAGACATGTTGCCGGAGGTGACAGACACTACTGACATCACGCACACCACGCCCTCGTGTCCCACCCAAAATACAGGTGCCAGGAATGGTTTCATCTGCTGGTGGCACTGTCTGATCTTCGGGCCACAGTACTGGTGTCCACCAGCGGCTTTCTCCTGCCAATGTGAAGCTGACATCATCTCCTGCGATCAGGTGTCATCTGAGGCTAATTGCAGGAGATATGTACTTATACCTAGCAAGCACTCACACACTTGTTCACACAGGCTGAGGAGGATTATTACTTCACCCTATACTACCTAATCCTATAACTATAGCTCCCTATACTATCCAATCCTGTCACTATAGCTCCCTATACTATCCAATCCTGCTCATAGCGTGCCATAGGTCACCATCTCCCTGGCAGGGGCCCTAGTGCATTATTTTACTCAGGGGTCCATGGTGATATCAAGATGGCCCTGATTCCTGTACCCCTGCCCTGCAGCCTGATCCCTTCCACCTTTTCCCTGTCCTGGTTTGCTCCTTGCCCCCATCTGCTTATCTCCCGTTTATGACACTGGCCTGGCTAAGTTTACGATTCTGGTATTCCCCATCTATTGTACCACCTGTTTTGTTTGTTATTTGTGGGTCACTGTCTGGCTGTTGGATTGTTGTACACTGTTTGGTATTGGCGGTGTTTTTATATTTATATTCACTTATCTTAATAAACAACATTATTTCACTTTACATGCGTCTGGTTTCCCCTGCAGTCCACACTGTTTCGGTCACACCTGTTCATGACAACAGGACAATGCTGCCCTTACACTGGAGGATAGAAATCACCTACGATGCTTCACGCCAGCTGACGCAATGCCCAAGTGTGCATGTGCGGGTGTCCTAAGACATACATAGAGAGGCCTTTCCATTACTCATACATGCCGCTACCCTGCTATGCTCTGAACCATACCCTGCCTGGCTCTGAACAACACCCAACCACTCTGAGATTAACCGCTTCGCACCCGCCCTATAGCCGAAAGACGGCTACAGAGCGGACGCTAACTGCCGGGAGGCCATCCCTGGACGTCCTCCTGTTTACTTCCCCTCTGTGTGCCGCCGCGGGCGCGCATCGGGAAAGATCTGTGCTGGCCGTGTCCCTCGGACACAGCCAGTCACAGATCGCTGTAAACGGCCAATCACAGCGGCCGTTTACAGCGCGATCCGCATGTCCAATGAGAGATGATCTCATATGTAAATATATGAGATCATCTCTCAGCGCCGCTCTCCCTCCTCACACAGACAGCGTGTGAGAAGGGAGAGATGAACGGCTGCAGCAGCCGTAAGTTTAAAAAAAAAAGTTAAAAGAAGTGCCATCCGCCCCAGTGCCATCCTCACCCAGTGCCATCCGCCCCAGTCCATCCTCCCCCAGTGCCATCCTCGCCCAGTGCCATCCGCCCCAGTGCCATCCTCCCCAGTGCCATCCTTGCCCAGTGCCATCCTTGCCCAGTGCCATCCTCCCCAGTGCCACTTGTTAGTGCTATCTGTCCCCAGTGCCACCTGTTAGTGCTATCTGTCCCCAGTGCCACCTGTTGTCAGTGCCATTTGTCCCCAGTGCCATCTGTCATCAGGGCCACGTATAAGTGCCATCTGTCATCAGTGCCACGTGTCATCAGTGCCACATAGTGCCATCTGTCATCAGTGCCACATATTAGTGCCATCTGTCATCAGTGTCACGTATCAGTGCCATTTGTCATCAGTGCCACCTGTCAGTGTCACGTGCCATCAGTTGTCAGTGTCCCGTGTCATCAATGCCACTTATCAGTGCCATCTGTCAACAGTGTCACGTGTCATCGGTGCCACGTATTAGTGCCATCTGTCATCGGTGCCATGTATTAGTGCCACGTATTAGTGCCATCTGTCATCAGTGCCGCGTATTAGTGCCATCTGTCATCAGTGCCACGTATTAGTGCCACGTGTCATCAATGCCACGCATAAGTGTCATCTGTCATCAGTGCCACGTATAAGTGCCATCTGTCATCAGTGTCACGTGTCATTGTCCTGGTGCTCCAGGGCCTTCAAAAGTGTAATAAATAGTCAACAAGTCAGATGTGTAATTTATACTCCTAGAACACGTGATGGCGCTCCCTGCATGTTGGGCCTTTCTATGTGGCCAGGCTGTGAAAAAGTCCCACACATGTGGTATTGTAATACTCAGGAGGAGTAGCAGAAATTTTTTGGGGGTGTCATTTGTGGTATACGCATTCCATGTGAGAGAAATAACCTATTACAATGACAATTTTGTGGAAAAAAATAAAAACAAATAAAAAATCTTAATTTTACAAAGAATTGTGGGAAAAAATGACAACATCAAAAAGCTCACCATGCCTCTTACTAAATACCTTGGAATGTCTACTTTTCAAAAAGGGGTCATTTGGGGGTATTTGTACTTTCCTGACTTGTTCGGGTCGCAAGAAGTGAGATAGGCCACCAGTACCTCAGATGTGATCAATTTTGTATGATTCGCACCACAGCTTGTGAACTCTCTAACTTTCACAAAGACCAAATAATATCCACTAATTTGGGTTATTTTTACCAAAGATATGTAGCAGTATAAATTGTGGCCAAAATTTATGAAGAAAAATTAATAATTTGCATAATTTTGGCACAGAAACAAAGAAATATGCGTTTTTTTCTTTTATAGCGCAAAAAAAAACCCCCAGAGGTGATCAAATACCACCAAAAGAAAACTCTATTTGTGGGGAAAAAAAAGGACAAAAAATTCATTTGGGTACAGTGTTGCATGACTGAGTAATTGTCATTCAAATTGTGAGAGCACCGAAAGCTGAAAATTGGTCTGGGCAGGAAGGGTGTTTAACCACTTCAGCCCCGGACCAATTTTAAGCCTAAGGACCAGAGGTCTTTTTACAATTTTGCACTGCACTGCTTTAACTGGTAATTGCACGGTCATGCAATGTTGTACCCAAACGAAATTTGCGTCCTTTTCTTCCCACAAATAGAGCTTTCTTTTGATGGTATTTGATTGCCTCTGCGATTTTTATTTTTTGCGATATAAATGGAAAAAGACCAAAAATTTTGAGAAAAAAATATATTTTCTACTTTTTGTTATAAGAAAAATTGAATAAACTCAATTTTAGTCATACATTTAGGGCAAAATTTATTCAGCCACATGTCTTTAGTAAAAAAAAATGTCAATAAGTGTATATTTATTGGTTTGCGCAAAAGTTATAGCGTCTACAAACTAGAGTACATTTTCTGGAATTTACACAGCTTTTAATTTACGACTGCCTATCTCATTTCTTGAGGTGCTAAAATGGCAGGGCAGTACAAACCCCCCCAAATGACCCCATTTTGGAAAGTAGACACCCCAAGGAAATTGCTGAGGGGCATTTTGAGCCCATTGAATATTTTTTTTTTGTCCCAAGTGATTGAATAATGACACAAAAAAAATAAAATAAAAACTTTACAAAAAGTTGTCACTAAATGATATATTGCTCACACATGCCATAGTTATATGTAGAATTGCACCCCAAAATATATTCTGCTGCTTCTCCTGAGTACGTGGATACCACATATGTGGGACTTTTTAGGAGTCTAGCCGTGTACGGCACCCCGAAAACCAATCACTGCCTTCAGGATTTCTAAGGGTGCAAATTTTTGATTTCACTCCTCACTACCTATCACAGTTTCGAAGGCCATAAAATGCCAAAATAACACAAAACCCCCCCCAAATGACCCCATTTTGGAAAGTAGATACCTAAAGGAAATTGCTGAGGGGCATGTTGAGCCCATTGAATATTTTTTTTTTTTGTCTTAAGTGATTGAATAATGACACAAAAAAAAAAGTTTACAAAAAGTTGTCACTAAATGATATATTGCTCACACATGCCATAGTTATATGTGGAATTGCACCCCAAAATATATTCTGCTGCTTCTCCTGAGTACGAGGATACCACATATGGGGGACTTTTTTGGAGTCTAGCTGCGTACGGCACCCCGAAAACCAATCACTGCCTTCAGGGTTTCTAAGGGTGCAAATTTTTGATTTCACTCCTCACTACCTATCACAGTTTCGAAGGCCATCAAATGCCAAAATAGCACAAACCCCCCCCAAATGACCCCATTTTGGAAAGTAGACACCCCAAGCTATTTACTGAGAGGCATGCTGAGTCCATGAAATATTTTATATTTTGCCACAAGTTGCAGGAATATTAAAAAAATTTTTATTTTTGCACAAAGTTGTCACTAAATGATATATTTCTCACACATGCTATGGGCATAAGTCAAATTACACTCCAAAATAAATTCTGCTGCTTTTCCCGAGTACGGGGATACCACATGTGGGGACTTTTTGGGAGCCTAGCCATGTACGGGACCCCGAAATCCAAGCACTGCCTTCCGGATTTAAATATAAAACGCTACCAAAAAAAACTGTTAGCGATCGCAGGGATCAGGTCTGACTCTGCGAACGCTGCAGTTATGTGTTTAGTGTTTTGTAAGTGACAGTGATCGATCGATCAATTGGGTCGATCAATCGATCGATTGGGTGGGCTGGGCGGAGGGGCAAAACACAGGTGCTAGCAGGTATCTGGGCTGATCCTGCTAACAATGCGTTTTTTTGGAACCCTAAACTGCTGGGGACGCTAGTATAGATCTGATCAGATCAGATATTGATCTGTTCAGATTCTATACCACTACAGGAGGTGTATGTTTTGCGCGTGGGTGTTAGTGGTACTGGCACTAACCTAGCGCTGCCTGTGGAGATGCAAACCCTGACCCTAAAACCTAATTGATATCACCCGCCGGGTGATCAGGGGGTTAAACCTTTATTGGGTAATAAATGGTGGGTGCCCTGATGCTATAAAAAGCAAACTAACCAGAGTCACCCGTAACACTTATACGGTGATCACTGGTGAAGGGGTTAACTAGGGGCAATCAGGGGGTTCAATTTTTTATTAGGTAGTATATGGGGGTCCCTGGCGCTATATAAAAACCTGATGGGAACCTAAATAACTAACTGGCTAACCAGCGTCACCAGTGACACTTATACTGTGATCGCTGGTGAAAGGGTTAACTAGGGGCAATCAGGGGGTTAAAACCATTATTGGGTAGTATATGTTGGTACCTAGCGCTATAAAAACCTGGCGGTGAACCTAAAAAAATAACTAGCTACCTAGCGACACTAGCGACACTAATGCAGCGATCAGAAAAATGATCGCTTAGTGACACTGGCAAAAGGGGGTGAAAGGTTTAACTCTAGGGGCAATCAGGGGTGAAACCTTTATTGGGGGGTGGTAGGGGGCTACCCTGGACCTAACACTAACTGCCCTGACAGTTTTTACTGTCACAACTGACACTTAATGCAGTGAACAGAAAATAAATGATCACTGCAATCAGTGACACTGTGACGGGGGGGGGCGATCGGGGGGGGGGGGGGGGGTTGTGTGCCTGTGTGTGCCTATATGTTAGTGTAGTGTTGGTGCACACTTACTGTGTCTTCTCCTCGTAGTCCGGTCAATAAGACCGCCCCAAGGAGAATGACATCACTTCCTCCCTGCCTGTGTTTACTATACACAGCGGGAGGAAGCTTCTCATTCGCCAGGAGCGATCGAGAGGGGATGGCCAGAAACCAACGGCCATCCCCTCACCCCGGATCGCTCCTGCAGCGAAACGGACCGCCGCATCCAGCGGGAGGGGGTCCGATCGGACCCCCCACCCGCTGGAAGGCAAGCACGTACATGTACGTGCTTGTGCCTGTACATGCCATTGTGATAACGTACATTGGCATGCGGCGGTCCTTAAGTGGTTAAGTGCCCAGTAGGCAAGTGGTTAAGAGGTTAGTATGGAGCGTGTATACTTCACACTTACAGAATAATAGAATAGAATAGAATAGAATAGAATAGAATATACAGATCTAGCGGTGAAACAAAAAGATGCTTCACATGGGATATGAGAGAAAAGCTAATGACCTGCTATGATAATTCACGATAAGTCATGTTATGTGAATGTTAGCTTGCTGGAACATCATTACTGCTGAGTGTTTAATAAGTACAAGGCCTAATCGTACGCAATAACATGAAGAGATATATATGTGTACACATAACCTAGAGCATTCAATATACCGCTATAAACTATGTTGGAAGCGATTTATGATGTTTATATACTCTTTCATAGGGATTTTTCTTGATCTCCTGCAATACACGGAAACATCTCCAACCAAACCTCTAGCACCACTAAGGTTTGCTACATACTGAAAATATCCCCTTATCCTTCAAACCTCTTGGATGTTCTAAAAGAGGTAAAGAGTGCTCCAGGTCCATCATCTATCAGGGTTCCCCAGAGATATCAGAGTACTCCTGAATCTCCTGTTCTGTACTGGTGGCAGTCAAAGTGCAGACCCTCTTGGATCGGTATGTTCTTTCAAACTCACTTCCAATGATGCTGTCATTCTTTTGTCTTTGAATCTTGATTTGAATCTGTGTTATGTTTCACTTTAGAA